>NC_079317.1:25080168-25680168 GCF_029931775.1 Euleptes europaea
CCCAAGATATCAGGTATGCCTTGTGGGTTTTTGTTTTACTTTTTCTCAAACATCAGCCCCCTCCCCCAGGCCAATGCCACATCACAAACTACATTAGGAGGTCTCCTCCATGTCAAAAGGGTGGCATAGGATTATGGAGGGCCAGCCGCCCCTTTAATCTGCGCACCCTCCCTACCTGCCTGAACGGATGTACTGCCAGAGTAACACTGTGAGCAACTCCCATGAGGCGCACACAGAACATGGGGAGCACTGACATGTTTTGTGTCTCACAGGGAACTGTGCAGCAGTGAACACAGCAGAGGATGAGGACCACAGCAACTGCTTCCAAGGAAGCCTCTCTGGGAGAAAGCAGGGCATGCCGACAGCAATCAAGTCACACCAGCCAAGAAGACATAAGAACATAAGAAAGGCCATGCTGGATCAGACCAAGGCCCATCAAGTCCAGCAGTCTGTTCACACAGTGGCCAACCAGGTGCCTCTGGGAAGCCCACAAACAAGACAACTGCAGCAGCATCGTCCTGCCTGTGTTCCACAGCACTTAACATAATAGGCATGCTCCTCTGATCCTGGAGAGAATAGGTTTGCATCATGACTAGTAAGACAAAGATGCCTCTTCCTGTATTGTCTTTTACATGATATGCAATCACTGACCATTATCACGATTCCAAGTTAAGTGCCTGGCGACAGTCTGGAACCTCCGATTCAAAGCTTCCCATTGTCCCCAAAGCTCCTGCCCAATACATGACTCACCTTAATATCTCCATCTTTTGTAATCCCAAATTTTAATTCAATCAAAAACTGCCCTTCCTGGTGCCGTTTAGTCACTTCTATAGTTTTCTCTTGATTACTCTCAAGTATTCCTTTATCCTCTGTTGTAATCTTTTGTTTCCTGAAAATAACCCCTTATATGCCATGGGCCAAAACCAGTACAGTTAACCTGGCTTTAGAACCAGTAAGGAGAGTTTGATCTTGGATACCAGCTGGACTGCAACAGACTCCCAACATGTACTGGATTCCTCCTTCTTCCATCTCATTTCTCTGCAGAATAGGACAGGTAAGAGCGTGAGAGATTCAAAACAGATAAAAGGAAGTATTTCTTCACACAGTGCATAGTTAAATTGTGGAACTCCCTGCTCCAAGATGTGGTGATGGCTGCCAACTTGGAAGGCTTTAAGAGGAAAGTGGACATGTTAATGTAGGATAGGGCTATCCATGGCTACTAGTAAAAATGAATACTAGTAATGAGGCATACCTATTCTCTCCAGGATCAGATGAGCATGCCTATTACATTAGGTGCTATGAAACACAAGCAGGCTAATGCTGTCGCAGTCATCTTGTTTGTGGCCTTCCTAGAGGCACCTACTTGTCCACTGTGTGAACAGACTGCTGGACTTGATGGGCCTTGGTCTGATCCAGCATGGCTTTTCTTATGTTCTTATGTTTGCTCTCCCTCTTGACCTATTTTCCAAACCACTATTCCCAATTTTCCACACATGTACATACACCTTTAGCTCAAAGTTTAACTCCTGCTCCAAACTGGAGGAGCTCTGCTGAATGTTTGTTAGTTGTTACTATATGAATTGGGATAAGGAATATGTCTGTGCTTTGGTTTAGTACTGCTAGTATTTGCTCAGGAAAAGTCCCCCCCTTCACTATTGTACCAAATCACAACTCTGTATTCCTTTTAAATCAGATCTCTTCTACTAAAGACTTGCTACTCAAAGCCACCCCTTTGGGTAAAAGATCCCAGTTTGCTGTGCTCTACCCAAACACGCAAGCTAATTCCCTATGTTAATCTGAATGTATGTTCACGAGTTTGTGGGGGTGCAGTAACACATGCATACACACATGGGATAAAGTGAATTGCATGATGTATGTGTGCCCATAGATATTTGCACATGGAGATACAAGGACAAATGATTATTTGTGCAACCATATCTGCATTTTGCACATTTCCCAGTCAAAACGAACCATCTGCGACAAAATCCCCTGTACATTTTAGCAAATTCTTCAGACTGTTGGGTTGCATCCAACTACCTTTGGTAGAGAATGGAGGGAGGTGTCCACTTTGACCACCCAGAAGGCTATGCTGGGGATCATGGGATCTGCATGGAAAAAAGTCATGTGGGACTGAGATTGTAGTAAGAAAAGGAATTGGGCTGGATTGCATGAAAAAGCTGGCTGCATCCAACCCATTATGTGAATGTGCTCAATCATGGGTGTTTATGCACACTAAAATCACAGTAACTGCCAGCTATACATTTTAAAAATGCTGGGAATCATACCAAACTCTTCACTGGCACAGGGTGATGGTAGGCATATTTCCAGCAATGGAAATATTCCACATGATCTTTTTCCAAAACAAAATTGCAGCAGCGTTGATTAACTTTAATAGTTGCCAGTAGGAAATGACCTGAAGCACTTTTTACTGAGCTAATATGCTGATTGCATAACAATAAGGCTCCCCCCCCCCTCGGTGTGAGTTGCTGTATCATCTACACACTACACAAGGACATTGAACAAGCTGTTGTGGGCTCCTGTGCTGCTAATCCGCAGATTACAAACCCTTTATAGCACAATCTCTTATTACATAACTGGCCATCAAAGCCTGCTGAGTCAAACCATTGGCTGGTATCGCATGTTGGAATGGAGCTGCTTCCTAACACTGAGCCTATTTATGAACTGTGTATATATAAACGCTAATCTCCCCCCCTCCCCAGGCAGGAGCAAAAAAGTATCACAAAAATGCTTCTCTACTGAGAGGAGTTTATGCTGCAAGAGCCAGCCAGTATAAGATTTCAAGGGCCATCTTGGGGGGGGGGGCAGCCTCATTCATACAGTACTGGTAGGACTCACTTTAGTTCCAGTATCACCACAGCATAGGGTTGCCAACATCTAGGTAATAGCTGGAGATCTCCTGCTATTACAACTGATCTCCAGCCAATAAAGATCAGTTTACCTGGAGAAAATGGCCACTTTGGCAATTGGACTCTATGGCAATGAAGTCTCATTCTCCCCAAACCCCGCCTTCCTCAGGCTCTGCCCCAAAAACCTCCTGCTGTTGACGAAGAGGGACCTGACAGCAGTTACTTGTTCATCTTTTTTCCTTTGGGAGCTTAAAGCAGCCTGATAATGCCATTTACATTCAAGCAAACAGTGCAAAGGCACAGTTAAACCATTCTTTACGACTCTTTTTGAGTACTGTGGTAGTGCTTCGATGTGGATACAGATTGAAACACATACATGTAATTTGTCTGTGTTGATGTCAATAGCCAGTCTGATGACAACAGCTAGTCTGTGAGAGGCAGGCTTTCCACACTGTGTCATCATGGCCAATCTGTGTGTGGAGGTTTTCCACACAAAGAGAGCAATGGATCTGATATTTCCGTACACAACAGGCTCCCAAGGGATTTTGTAAATCTGGACAATTTCTTCTTCTTCTTGCAGACGTGAACACTTCTACCACATGCAAAAGAGGATTGCGGGGTTGGGTGGATTGTTTTTATTTGTATCCCTAGTATTACGGTAACTATTTCCATCTTCTTTCTGAGGAAGGGAGCTTTGACACTCAAAAGTTTATACCCTGGAAATCTTGTTTGTCTCTAAGGTGCTGCTGGACTCGAACCTAGATGTTCTACTGCAGATCAACACAGTAACTCTCTGAAACCATCTTCTTTCTGCCATTCTTATAAATATATACAGACTGGCTGTGGATCTCATCTATTTCAGCCTTCCGTCTAGGTTACACATATCCACTTCCTTCCTCTTTTCCTTATATAACTAGCAAAGTGCTCTGATATGCAGGAGGGGTTGTACTTTGATGACATCCATGAGGGGTGAAGCCATATTGCATTTCCACCAGAAGCTTCTGTGGTATCCCTGTCAGAAAAGACATAGGCTACCTGGTTTCACAGGTGGCAGGCTGGTTTTGGCCTCAACATAACAGCATCCTTTCATTGAAGTGCTTTATTTCCCCCCTTAGAAGCAAATTATAACCACCCACTTAGATGGGAGCACTAAGGGGGTGTTCTCAGAGACATCATTGGGATGGGCGTTAAACCTGCTCCCTGCCCTTTGTGACCCCCCCAATCAATTAAGAATCAAATCTTCCCCAGTCTGCATAGCACTGTCCCCCCACCCCCCGGTTACATTTCTTGGCCATGCAGCAATGCAACGGAAGATTGGAGAGAGATGGGATGGAATGTTGGGGGCTTTTTTGTAAAAGGGCTGTACCAGTATTCCAAAGCATGGACAGCACACATGCAGAGGGAAGCAAGATTGCACCTGCAGGCCCCAACCTCCACACATGCAGTCAAGAGACTGCAGAGAGCCCTACGCATATACAAATGCATGGAGGTAAGTTCTGTCTATGTGGTCAGGTTCCTTCTTTTTGCAGTATTTCTGATTGTGTAGAGAAGCATATGCATCTACACACTCAGGGCTTTCTGCAGATAGTTGGTTGAATACATATTCTACATGCCGATCCCTTCTATACGCATACACCATGTGCATTTTTGATGCCTAAAAATAGAAGATTTTGTCCTTACCCTCTATTAACGTCTCTGTTTTCGTCTGAATCAATTCTAGCTCACGAACACATTTGTGATGCACAATGCTTATTCTTGATTTTTTAAAAATATTAAAATTCAAAGGCCCGACTCACTCCAAACATCACAATCTCCTTTCCAAACCTGTGGACATGTTTTTCCTGAGAAAGACTTCATCACTGCATTGTCTGGTTGTCCCTATATATTTTATTAAGCGTGTACATATGTTGGTATATAGTACTTTACAATACTGACTGCTAGGTTTATTTTAAATATAAATCTTCAGTTCATATTAACTATTTTTTTCTTTTCCACAATAAAAATAATCAAAAGTCATGCCAAGATCATGTAACAAATTATCACATTTGGATTTTTTTTTTAAATGACATACAGATCTGTACAAAGAACCCCATATCACAAAAGCATTCACAGTGCATAAGGTCACGGTCATTGAAAAAATAAATAACATGATAAATAGATCTGTGTAAATGTACATTTTACAAAGTTCTCGCTTTCCAATCTCTGAGCAGCACTATAAAAAGCGTACCATCGGGGGTTTTTTTTGGAAGAGGTCCCCACCACATCTCATTGTGCGGGATGTACATCTCATGCACCGGGTGAGAGAGGATCGAAAGGAAACAGACATAGACCAAAGGTTAGTTCTGTGCTCAGACTGTCCCTGAGTCACTTCACCCAACAAAGTCAAGCTTTACTGGAGAGCTTTAGCCACTGGGAACGTTAACTGCTGCTTTTTGAAAAGTTATGTTTTTGTGTTTTGTTTTGTTTTGTTACACATAGCTAATGAATAAAAGGCCATGATCCTGCTGCAGTGAAATAGTTCCCAACGGGCATTGGTCTCCTCTCGTTTGGAGACCTTGCCTACCCTGTTATGTCAGCTTCTGATATTTTCAGCTTTCACCTAAATTCAAAGTTACCAAACATCTCAGCAAGCGCTGAGAATAAGCCTTATACAACAATAGTTAAGTGCGTCAAACTTTAACCCAAATTTACAAGGCCCTGGCACTTCCTGTAGTCAATCAGACTTGCACTCATTGGTGTTTTAGGGCAGTGGTTTCAAACCAAAGAAACCTTTGGGGTTCCCCCCAAAAGCCAATCAATGGTTCCTTAACAAGACCAGTAACAGCACTTGTTAAACAGAACTTGCCTGCCACTATCCATCTTCCCCTTCAATGTGCAGCCACAGGGAATTGTTGGCTGGGTTTTTGGTCAGCGGTCTTCAACCTTTAATGATCTGGAACCCACTTTGAGCCTCAGATGGCAGCATGGGACCCGTTAAAATGCAACCACATGTCAGGAAGTCACATGGTATTGTAATCATGGGACAGGAAGGAGGAGCAGCCAGAGAGACAGGGCCATCTTAGGCAGCATTACGCCCTTCAAAGTCTATTGAAAGTGAATAGATTTAGAAGGGTGTAACTGCTTAGGATGGCATTGCCACTGTACTAGTGCTAAAGAGGAGTCCTCTCCACTGGGTTGCCAGCTCCAGGTTGGGAAATACCTGGAGATTTTGGGGATGGAGGCTGAGGAAGGTGGGGTTTGGGGAGGGGAGGGGATTTTGATGGGGCATAATGCCATAGAGTCTACCTTCCAAAGCTGCCATTTCCTCCAGGTGAATTGACCTCTGTCACCTGGAGATCAGTTGTAATCCCAGGAGATCTGCAGCTACCACCCAGAGGTTGGCAACCCTACATTCATGCTAGCAGCAGGTTGTTCCAAAAAGTAGCAAAAATCGGCAGCTCTGAAGGGGAGCTCATGCCCCAGCATGTGGGACTCTATAGCCATCTGAGAGTCCTGACATATGGGCTGAAGATCACTGTTTTAGGTCACACTTGTTGAAGAGTGGTGATAGGAATGTTTAGCAGGCCTGGCCAATATCCTGCCCCCCCCCCAATTCACCTTACAACACTCTCATCCCCACAACCCTCTAGTGTGTGCTGGAGTTCCTTGGCAGACAAATTAATGGGGAAAGAAGACCCTGTTGGTAGATTTAACAATCATTGCTTTAGGGAAGTATACATTCAAAGAAGCTAGGAGGGAGATGTAGAGCTGACATGCATCTAATCCCTAGCACAGCCTTTCAGTGCTACTTGTGTGCAGGGTCAATGGCTTTTTAAGTGAGTAGCAAGTGAGGCCTGCTTGCTTTGTTCAAGTTAAACTATACATATAGCCAACAGGCAGACTACTTCTGGTATAGGGCACTGGGAGGTTTCTAACCCCTACCAAAAACTATATCTATCAAGCAGAACTGAAAAATAGAGGCATATAACCTGGGACTGTGTATACCAAGCAGCAAGGAAAGTCTGCCTCTGAAGAATTGGGGGCTTTTAAGGTGCTGTAATGTTACCTAGAAAAAGTCTTTGGTTCCACAAAGGTACAAACATTATTAATTTTTTTTGTTTGAAATTGACCTTGGATTTGACTTTTTCTTTCCTGCATCAGCGCAAACATTCAGGTAGCGTTTATGATAAACTCAGTCAAAAGTCCATCGAAACAACCTACTCTTTAATATTTGACATCCAATTTCAATCAATCAAGGAAGAACTTTTGAATGGAAAATGACACAAAATCTGGGAGTCCTGAAGGATGAAAAAAAGAGGAGAAGAATGCTGATTGCTACAGACATTCACAACAAAACCTGGAGAGGTGAATGCAACTTTCTATCCAACTGTCTGTAAAAACGACTACCAAAAAAAAAAAATTGCACTCTTTTCTTTTTGCCAACTTACGAGTGACCAAAAAGTAATAAACAAAAACCAATATCTGCAAAAGTATTTACTGGTTACAACTGGGTTGAATATAAGAAACCTTATAGAAAAAGAAAATAAACTTGGCACAATGAGGATGAGCGAGCACGGAGGTGGTGAGGGGGAGTCACCAGGAAAGATGTGGGTGGGTGCCATGGTGCCCATTGGCGCCATGTTGGAGACCCCTAGTTTATTTTTTGGAAACAAAAGGAGATGATGTGTTTGAGAATTTGGGAGGGTCATCAAAATGTTCCCAAAACGTTTCCTTGCTCGCCTTGTTTACAGCCTTGGCACTTCCTTCCCCAATTGACTGCTTTCCTTTTGTTTTTATCTTTCTGGTAACAACTAGGGATCATATTATGAAATTGAGGGTATTAAGACACTGTTTAAGATGCTGCTTAGCCAATTACATTTGGCTATGTTTATGAAGTTACATTAATTCGCTAGTTCAGAGCCTTGCAGGTTTGGTATGTAAATTGACTTAAATGCAAAGTAGTACAGGTTTATTGGTTTGTGAATCATTATTTTGAGGATTTCAGTGCCATACGTCAAAAGTCATCCATCTTATACACACACAAACACCTGAAATAAAGCAAATTTCAATCTTTATTCTATTGGCCACTTTGGTATCTCAGCAGAAAGCCTTCTGTCTCATTCTGTTTAAAAAAAACTATGCAATACCTATACAATCAACAGAACTTAACTGTCTTGGCTAATTTCCCCTAAGAAACATACAATTTACATAAATGGATTTAATGGATGTGAACATCTTACCAGTTTGTAAGGGAAAGTGCACATACGTCCCTGGAAGTACAATTTTATTGGAACCCTCCCCCAGTTGTATTTTCCCCTCCAGATAACAGGATCAAGCTTTTTGTGAGCAAAGGCAAGGCACAAGTTTGATATCAACCAGGAGATTCTTGGCAAAATATTACAAAATTATAGGAACTTCTGGGACTGGCAACGTGGCAACCAGTTGAATTATAAGGGGATTTTTGTTTGGTAGCTCAACTTGTCTACATGGCTTGGATACTGTAGGCTTTTGCATATGGATTAAGTATTATGGAAATTTTCAGCATTGAATGCTCTATATGATTGTTCATCATGGCCCTCTCATAAAGTGTATACATTCTTTGGCAAGTCATTTATTTCTCTCTGTGTGTGCGCACGACAGACAGACAGACACCCCTATTTATCAGACCAATTGTTTTTGGCATCTGTCAAAAAGTAACCAGCAATAAAACAAGCTTAGGTGCAAGTCCAGATTTCGTTGTTTTTTTTTGGTGTCTCAATCCAGACTCCTTTAAAGTGCAGGCAATTTGCATTCTATTTTGTCATGAGAATGATGACAAAATGACTATTGTGTTTACAGAGTTTTGGTTTGGGTCATGAATTAGGCCCTGAAGCAAAGGACGAGCAGGGAAAGGAGCTCTGATACAATCGTATGCATTTCCCTCCTCTGGGAGGATAAGAGAATAGTGAAAAAACAAAGTGCCTCTTTTTACAATTTGAATCTTTGCAGTCTCAGTCTTAGTCTAAAATGTGGTGTTCTCAGAATATGAGGAACGTGGTTTTAAATCCCCCCCCCCAGGGTATAGATCATCCGGAAGTTCTCTCTCGTGTCATCTTACAAAGATACCTACTGTCTACAAGGTTATATACCCAGTTAAGAAATAACCAAACCCTCCCTGGTACTACTGGAATTGTACACCATCCTTATGATTGGCTCATTCAGCCATAGAAATGGGTGGAGACTTACCTATGGGTGGAGTCTTTGCACTGAGGCCCAAAGCAGGTGTGAGGGCATCCTCGTGGCTGCCATAAAGATGCCATTGCCATTTTAAAGTTATTTTAAAATTTCGCCAGGGCCTCACTGGGCCTGGGGTGGGCTGAGAGACTCTTGTTCCCTCCCCCTGAACATTATCAAGTGCCAAAATGGCTGCACCCTGAGGCTGTTTTAGCGGTTGAGAAGGAGTGCGTGTGAGAGAACAAGAGCACCATGCTGTAGGCCCGCAAGACATTCTACAATCACTTACAAATGCTGACAGTGCCCTCATAGCAGCCACAATGATGCTGTCTAGTTTGGACCTAATTAGTTGGTACCAGCCCCATGGAGCCAGGTTGTGGGGACAATGTTCTGCAAAAAGAACACAATCCCAGCCCAAGTGCTGGCACAGTGGCAGCAATCTCCACCGCGTCACCAAAACCTGCCTACTTCCTCTTTGCAATGATAGGATTAGTCCAGAGAATGGAGAAAGGGCCAGCAAACCATCTTGAGCTGCAAGTCCAGAGCCAGGGAGAGGGACACAAACTCTCTCTCTCTCTCTCTCTCTCAGGAATAGCATGATATCTCTGCCCAACCCTCCCCAAGTGCCAAGTGCAGGACGAGGGAGGTTTCAGCTTTTATGACACAAACCACCGTTGGCGATATGGTCGCTAAAGCTGATTCGTGGGATCAGGTTACCTGCTTAGTTAATACTGATATTTGTTACCAAGAGCAAAAGGAGATCAACTGGTGAATTTCTCCCTTTGCATAAAACTCTTGAAACAGAGCAGAATTACTCACACTAACAGCAAAGCAAACTGTGAAAAAATAGATTCTCATTTACAGTACACTGTCCAATATAATGAATTGTCTGTGTACAATTTTGCTTTGAAAGGGCTCAGCGGTTCTGCACAACTGAAATGAATAATACATTGCTAAAACATAGGCTGCAAGGATGTTTACACAAGCAGTTCTAAAAGTTTCCCCGCTGCCTGCATAAGATGCACATCATTTGATTACTTTGTATTTAAATATAAGCCAATTTGTACATTATATTTGTAGGTACACACCTCACATCACAAAAGAGTGAATGAAACCGCTATGCGCAGAGGCAAGCACGTTTATCATACAGGGACACTCAATACTCATCAGGGAGCAAAGGTGAGCTGCGGCTATCCGTAAAGGTAACCTACATTCATTAGCAAAATTGGGTTTGTCACCATGTAATGTGTGACTAGTCACCCTGGAGTCTAGATCTCAAAGGATTCCCTTGAGAAATCATGACTAAGGTGAGGAGATATGAAAGTTCTGAGATGGCGTGGTGTAGTGGTTAAGAGCGGCGGCCCCTAATCTGGAGAACTGGGTTTGATTCCCTGCTCTTCCACATGAGCGGTGGACTCTTTATCTGGAGAACCATGTTTGATTCCCCACACCTCCAAATGCAGCCTGTTGGGTAACCTTGGGCTAGTCTCAGAACTCCCTCAGCCTCACCTACCTCACAAGGTGCCTGTTGTGAGGGGGAGAAGGGCAGGCGACTGTAAGCCGCTTTGAGACTCCTTCCGGTAGAGAAAAGTGGTGTATAAAAACCAACTCCTCTTCTTCATTTGGACCTGATGGTGTGAAGTGATGGAACATGCTTTTATGAACCAGTCATTACACAGCTCTGTAGGTTCAGGCATCCCCACGGCAACGTGGGAAGGAGGGCTAAAATTTGCACCTCAACCTAAATGACCTTCATATGTCCCCTATGAGCAAGTGCTCTATCTGAAGCATGCTATCAGCCCTCCGTCCATCATTTTAATCATAGGGATAGATAATGAGGTGAGTTTTTTTTCTTTTTCTTTTTGGTATTATTGCCTCATCTCCCATTCTAGAACAGCCTCTATGGTGAGCACAACCAGGCACTTCTGTGGGCATGGGGAATAGGGCGTGATGGCCTAAAAGAGACTTGGAGAAGGGTTGGAAAGCTCTACTTTGTACCAGCTTGAGTGGGGAGCAGCATCTGCATCAGGAGAAGATGAATTTGTGAGTGGTGCTGTTAATCAGCATGAGTGTGAACTTTGGAATAAAGGATGTGCAGGTGATAATTAAAGTGAAGTTCAAGTTGCTTGGGAAAGGGCCTGTTGGCTTCTGTATAATATCCTGTTGTTGCTGTGTTTATTGTTTATCTGCTGGACAGTTTTGCATGCAAAAATATATTTAACATTTTTTAAAATCCACCCAATATATTTGTTTTTTCTCTTATCAGTGTTAAAAAAATAAAGCGTTAACTTGTGCTTTTGTAAAAACTCTGCGTTCATAAGCAACTTTACAATACATTATTTTGGAATTAAGGGAAAACTGTTTCAACGTGCTGAATGTGTGCGGAGAATTTTGTTAGGATCACCATTTGAGCCTGTCATGGGACAGGAACCACTCTGGAGGTTACAAAGTGCTGGGGGGACAGAAAGGACCAGTGACTTGCGCTCCCTGGTTTTGACCTCCTTTCTAAAAGAGAGTCTCTTATGCTTCCTTCTCTTGTGAGAGGCACATGCAGGCACAGCCTGACCATAGCCAAGCATGGGAGATGCACAAGCACTTCCTTTAGGAATTAAACGCGAAAACCAAACCCAGGCGAGGCACTTGTGCTTCCTCTCCCCCAATCTGTTGTAACATCCAAAGCCACCCATGAACTGTTTTACAGGTCAGGTTATCTTCTCAGCAGTATAGCTATAAAATTCCAGACCTATTTCATTCAATTATATATGCTGGTGAAATGGAAACCAGATTGTGGCACTAGGAGTGTTAAGAGCCCGGGGCTGCAAACCAAAGCCCATTTGCTAGGGAGTAAGCCCCGCTGAGCTCAACAGGCCTTACTTCTGAGTAAACAAGCTTAGGCTTGCTTTTGTAACTCTGCTGCAAAGTCATAAAAATATCTTGCATGTCAATCAAGCTAACAATAATTCTCAATGTACACCTGAAACACAGCAATGTACCCTGCAAAATGCTAAGCTGTCTAGGGCAGCAAAGACCTTGTTTTCCTCCAGGTAACTGCCCATATGCTTCTCAACTGCTTTACTGGACCAAAGATGGGAGAACTTTGGGGTCTTATAGATCTCCAATTATAATGATCTTCACAGTGCTGGCTGGGCAGACCTAGCTTTTGGCCAGAAAGCAGGCTCAAATTTGTTACGTAGTAACAAGTGTGCATCTGCAATACACCATGCAGTGTTATGTGATTCATTTGATATATGTGGAGATTCCAGTTTCGCAAAAGAAGTTAACGGTGCTACTACTGAGCAGCTCACAAAAACCTTTGCTAAAACGTGAGCCTGCTTTGAAAAGTGGGAGCTAGGGCGCATGGCGAAGCGATCGCACAACAGTTTCACCATCATCTCACGTCAGCACACATCCTTCTTTCGGGACGGGACAGAGTGGCCCTCAATCTGGAACAATCTCCCTTGGGATTGTGCAGCATTTTTTGAAGCACATATATCAATTATGAAAAGTAAAGTACCCCCAAAGCCATAGTGCATCCACTAAGACTGGAAGGCGACTGGATTGAAGACTCACATTTTCCCCACCAGGTGATAACTCACACTTAGTTACTGAGTACCCAGGATTTCAGTCTTTCCGCTTTCCTCTAAAATCACAAAGTATGCTTATGGGTGCTGGCACAAGTTTTGACTTGCAAGCTTAATGTTTCATATATAACCATGCTTGATATTTGCAATTGTTCCTCATCAACGGTAAAACAATGTTTTTTTCCTTCAAGTATGGTTATCCAGTTTGCAGTTATTTCAGGTTCCATAATGTACAGTGATAGCGTACATCATCCGAAGTGCTGTGCCATCCATCTTCCTTGGTCTTGGTGCAATTGTTCTTGTGTCTTTCGTATTTTCTTTCCTTTCTTTTTTTAAGTAAAAAAGAGTAACAAAGTACTATCAAACACCACCAAAGACTCCTCAGCGTCACTGGAAGTTGTCTATAAACAGAGCACTTGAAAGGGGAAGGAGAGTCCTTAGCAGTGCACGCCAAAGCTCACTGTAGCTCATTGCTAAGATGCTTTAAATGAGACAAGACAAAAATCTGCATCCACTTGCTTTTCCTAGTATTTGGAAAGCTAAATGTCAAAAAAAAGAGGATTTCCCCCCCTCTAGTCTTCATATTAAACCTGGTGCTGATGAATGATTGTCTGCCTAAAAAAAGAGAGAGATACTTGAAAACCACCACAGGAGATAGTGCTGAAACTGCACTTTTGCAAGTTCTGCATGAGATCCAAAGAGCTCCACGATGCAGCAGTAATATCCCAAAAGAGAGAAGATGAAGAAAATGCTTTGGTTGCCTTGAGCTTGTATGTTGAAATGTCTGTTTTCCTTGCCGGCGGAGGAAATGTGCTCGCAAGGTGACGAAGCAGGAAAGACACTCAGATTTTGGATAAGAAGCAGGCAGAGATGCAAATGGCTCCTGTCGTTTGTAGCACACGTAGGCCCAGGTGACATCCGCCCCTTGTTTTGTTTCAGTCATCTTCTCGGCACATTGGAATGTTCACAAAAGTGAAGATGTTAAATTCAATCATTATCGAGAAGCACAGGAAGATGACGTAAAGAAAGAGGACACAGAAGCCCAGTTTCTTGTCAAGTTTCCATTTATTTAAGTGGATCCCACCCACCTGTAAGAACAGAAAATATGAGTCAATTAACATACAAGCTAAAAGAAAGCTTCCGATTCCAATTGCAATAACTGCTCCAGGAAATAGGCTTCTGTGGTGCAGTTCTTCTGCTGTGTGGACAACTCTCACCATTCCCTATATAATAAGGGTCTTTGGAAGATGGGGGGGAAATGTGATTTGATGGCTTAGGACTGACAAGCTTGTGAGAATGTGACGTGAAGCATCAAGTAAGCTCCACTGAGGCTTGACAAGACACACCTGAAGTTGCCTTAGACTGGATCAGACACTTGGCCCAGCCAGCTCAATACTAATTATGCTGTGTTTCCCAACACCTTCTACCCGAGTTCTTTTAGCAGACACGTCAGGGTTTGAGCCTGAGAACTTTGGCATGCAAAGCAAGTGCTCCGCTACTGAGCTACAGTGCCTCTCTAAAAGATGGCATCCCTAGCTTCAAGGCTGTCCTTGAACAGGACTGGGAACCTTCAGTTGGTGCAAAATGCAACAGGCTGTTTGTTATAGGGCTCTGTCCATTGCAACTACATTACACTGGTCCTGAAGCCACTAGCTGCCTACATCCACTGGTCCAATTTAAGGCGCTGGTGCTCACATCTAAAGCCCTTCGTACTCTGGAGCCCACATACTTAAAAGGAAGCCTCTCCCGACACGAAGATTTGTGGCAATTCTGTTTCTCACAACATGGTCTTCTAATTCTGTTTCTTCACAACATGTCAAAATCAACTGTTACGAGGACCAGATAATGACATAAGTGTCACTTGGTCAGGCCGGGCAATGCCTCGCCAGCCCAGATCAAGAGTGGGGTGTGTGCCTTGGCTGTCTCGCAGGCCGCATAAGAGCTCTCAAGGAGCCAGATCCGGCCCATGGGCCTTACGTTTGACACCCCTGCTCTAGAGGATAGGATTATGCCCAGGTCTTTTCTGTTGCTTCCTGGCTGCTATGGAACAGCCTCCCAGAAGGGGTAAGGCAGGCACCTACCCTCAAGACTTTCTGGTGTGGCTGTGAGACAGAAATATTCAGAAGAGCTTGCGGGGCAGCTGGAATGGACTCTGGCTTACCTGATTTAATGATCTCTTCTAAATTATGCATTCTGTGTTTTAATTATATTAATAGATGGTTCTTTTTAATAGAGGGCAATGCATTGGTGGTTGTCACCTGCCTGAGGTCCTGACGGTATCAGGAGAAAGGCAGTGTACTTAAATATTCTAAACAAACTGGCAAATAAATAAAAGGAAGCCAGTTTTTAAAAAATTATATCATTTTTTTTAATTGTGTTTTTCTTTCAAAGAACTTCGAGAAGCATCTTGATGATTGTCTGCCCATCTGTGTCCCCTACTCTGTGAGGCGGGTTAGACTGTGAGAGAGTGGCTGGCCACAAAGTTGGCGGGAAATAACATTAATAGTTCATCAAAGGAAGCCTTGGGGAGGGAAGTGAAGACGACCCTTCAGTGATAGTAAAGCACACAAAGACCTGAGCGAACGGAAGCGCTCACTCCCATAAGCTTTCAGCTAAAATTAACTGTCCTTTATGTTCTAATAATGGAAAGTTTGACTGTTGGTTTTAGAGCTGCTTAAAATGTCAAGGAAATACATCTCTTGGGAGGCTTCACATATTTCAATGAAGCTCTGGCACCTAAAAATACCTGAATCGGTAACATCTCTAGAGAGCACACCTTGAAATATCATCCTATTAACCTGACTGGATGCAGATACTTGCTAACATAACAAAAAGTGCACTTACAGTGAGAGCGACTGATCCTAGGAGGAGCACAACAGAGTAGACTAGGCCTTTGCTGTTGATCTGAACCTGTGAAAAATCAAAATGGAATATAATTTTAATCTAACCTAATGCTTGTCTGCACATCTGTGTCCCCTACTCTGTGAGGCGGGTTAGACTGTGAGAGAGTGGCTGGCCACAAAGTTGGCGGGAAATAATGTTAACATTTCATCAAAAGAAGCCTTGGGGAGGGAAGTGAAGAGTGTAATTTTAATCTAACCTAATCAAGGAAGCATTAACTAGCACATTGCTGTTTGCCATGTAATATTTCTACACTTGCAAATAATTAACAACAAAGTTCTACACTGACTAAACATATTGCGTGGGAAACGCACAGGTTATTTATAGCCAATGGGATTTCCCCTCCTTTGCTATGTACTTCCAGTAGCAAAAGATTTGATTAGGGAACCAAAGAATCATTGAGAACCCGATGGGAGGCTTCTGGCTGCTAGACAGAGGGACTAACACAACAGCAGAAGCAGCAATCTTTATCCAAGCCTGTCTTTCTTTGTTTCTTATCCTGCCATACACATGTTTCCATATTCCTCTCTGTTCTAGTTCCCAGATAATACTACTTAGGTATTTATTTACTTGTTTGGGGGGAAATGATTTAAAAATGAATAAATAAACTCATCCTACAGGGGATCCTCCCAGTAACAGAGACTAGGGTATTGCTGATGGCCCCCAGACAGCTTGGTCAAAGAAGATCCAGCCCCCAAGTTGATTTTGAGAAGATTCACATGAATTTAGTTTTCTGAGGATTGTGCACACAAGGAATTTGAACACCCAGGAAATTCAGCCTCTCCCCTGTAATAAAGAGGTCTACAAAGAAATTTCTAAGTGTATATATACATACAGCTGTGCCGTAATTGACCACCATAGTCTGCATGCCCCATGGTATTCCGAGGCCCACCAGAATGTCAAACACATTGCTGCCGATGGTATTGGACACAGCCATATCACCAAGTCCTGAAACACAAACATTGAACAATTAAAAGCCAGCATTTGCCACTAATATAATGATTGTCTTCATAACAAACAAGGAATATGAAGCATAAAGAGGAGGAATGTCTGGACAACCGTCCTACACAGGCTTAGCTGTTGTGATCTCGGGCATCGTAGGCTTGTGAACTGGGTAGAGATGCCTAGTGAGAAATCTCCACACCCTCACAAAACTAAAATCCTCAAGGTTTCTGGAGGAAGAGAGGAGATCCAAACGATCTGAATTAGTTTAAAAACTAGAATATATTCTATAGTGCTGAACTGCTGTGTCAACAATGTCTGGAATGTCAGGAATGTAAAAAGACACATCATCATTAGCAAAGAAGTATTTGTTTCTTAACTAGTTCCACTCCCATAATAAATATTAATGTAAAGGCCACCCCACCGTCTTTCTGAATGCAATGCAGATGATACCTTGTTTTGCTACGATTAAACTGGCCATGCAGTCTGGTACGCTGGTTCCTGCCGCTAGGAAGGTAATGCCCATGATAACATCTGGGATCCCCAGAGTGTATCCAATTATCGTAACCTATGCAACAAGCGGAAAACAAAGTAGGTTGAAAACAATAAAGGGGCCTCTTCTCGCTACTGTATTCCTGCTTAGCATCGTGATTCTTGATTTACTTGTAGCTTCTTGAACATGTGGGTGGTAACATGAATCAACAGCATAAACATGAGCATTTCAGTAACGAAACTAAATTGCAGTGACAATCTGACTAACCACCTAAAAAAAGGGAAAAACAAAAAAAGCACTTGCAGATAGCAGTGGTAATCGCAGAGAGGAGAGTGGTCTGGTACAAACTTCTGGCATATTTTCTGTTCATTTAAGAGTAATTGCATAGGAATTTCCCACTGGACTGTTCCTGTGAGAGCTGCCAAACAATGTACGAGGCAACAGGTGGTACTAAGGTTATGTTTGGCTCACTTTCACGGCACTATTCCTTTCCTAAGCACATAAACACTTCTCCTTCAACTTGCACACTTCCCTTCTGCCGACCAGAGAAAATGGAGAGTACAAAGCAGGAACAAAGAAAAGGGCCGGATGCTAACATTACTGGTTACTGGGCTATCATAGCACTATCATAATCATTGACCTCCTGTGTGTCGTCTACACTGTTGCCTTGGGTCAAGCAAGTTTTGTTTGTGTGAAAAAGAAAAATAACAGAGCAAGTGTGCACTACGGCACCTTCAACACTCTGAGAGAACACTCACTTGTGTCCTGCCCAGGAGAGAGATTCCTTTGCCGCATGCAGGCCTAGGCGTCTTCCAGTATACCTGTCATGGCCCCCATTGAGCTGCATCTGGACTCTGATTCAGAAGCCTCAGATGAGGAGCCTGGGGGAGAGCAGGAAACTTGGGGAGATCCTCGCCCGGTACCCCATCTGTTCTAGAGTCCCTGAGGAGCCTGCAGTTGAGGCTCTTCCACCAAAACTTCCCTCTGTCCCCTCACATCCTGGGGAAACTAAGCACCAGCCCAGGACCCAGCCCACCAGCTCCATCCACTAAGAGCATCAGAGGCTGTGGGCTCCTGCTGAGATAGCTGAGAGGAGGCGCAGTGCCTGCTTAGCAGCCCGTGTCCCGTCTGTGGAATCAGACTAGACCTAGTTCTCTGCAGGATTCTGGCCTACTTGAGACCTCACCAGGGGAGTTCTGGAAACTGCCCACAGAACAGGTGGGGCTGCTTTTCCTCAATCAATTTAAGCAGAAGGCAAGGCAGGGAGCATCAAAGGAAATGTTAACAAGACTGTGTTTTAGCAGAAGCTAGTTTAGAAAAAAAATTAGGTCATTAAAAGTTGTGCCTCAGAACAGGTGTGGAACACTTGCTGCCATTCTCTGACAGTGGACCCTAGAGATAATATTATCTCCTGAGCATTAAGGCAGATATAACATTTTAAAAAGGAAGTTGCAGGAAGTTCATCTCCTTTTTTCATTCATTCACTTACTCATGAGCCTAGCTTCATCCTGGCTTCTGCCAGAAATCGAATATTGGCTCAGTCAAGAGATGAAAGATTCGGTACAGCTGGAGTCATGTTTGGAGTGTGTCTGTCTAGGATCTGGGAAACCCAGGTTCAAGCTCTCACACTCTTCTGAAATTCACGGGGTGATTTTGGGCCAGTCACTTTCTCTCGTGGAATTAAATCATAGACAGACAGACAGACAGAGCACACTTTTAATGCCCACCTGAACGTGGCCCTATGTGGGAGTCCTTTCATAGTCTTTTAGCAGTGTTTAAATGTAAACCAGAAGTGTATGTATCTCATATATTTCTTGCTCAATGGGTTCTCAAGGACTGGTACACCATCATATTTCCCACTCGGCCAACCAGAAGACCAGAAGCAGGATATAAAAAAAACACTGTCCTCACTGTTGCCTCCCCCAGCAACTAAAGTACACAATGAACTTTTCATTTCGTAAGACAAATATCCTTGCATTTTAATACAGATTAATGCTGCCAGTTTGATGACGATGATGTTTTATACTCTTTTAAAGCTGATTGTGCTGCTCAATTTATATTGTCTGTCTGTGTTGCTTTGTTGTGCATTGTAATTTAATCTGCTTTTACTGGAAACTGCCTTGAACAATTTTGGGGAGGTGGCATATAAACATTTTAAACCAATAAATACATGAATTCACTCACCAACCACACCATGAAGTAAGAAAACAAAGCAATCCACAGAGTAGATAAAAGGAAGGTCAGCATGAAAAATTTCTCCCACCGTGGTTTGCTGCAGTTGGGGACGGTGAAAAAAAGGAGGACTATCAACGGCCAAGTCACAATCCATCTGGCTTTGTTCATTTTTCCATCTGGATAAAGAGAAAGGAGTGATTTTGCTTTTGAGGTTTACTGTGCAAAATCATATTTATACTGAGACACAATCCGGTAAAACTTAGAAGGAATGTCGAGGTTGGTTATGGTTGTACATTTTAAAGGAGAGGGATCGGAGGGGGGTGGGGTTCATACCCAAGGCTCAAAGTAATGTTATTCAACCAGCACCTTTCCAGGTTATGTTTTGTCTTTTGATGACGCTGATTTATGCTAAGTTGGCATGGCTCTGTTTCTCAGAATAGCAAAGCCACTAGAAGCTTCAGCAAGAAGTACTAACATGAAATTGATTGCCTCCCATTTGGTGACTGTTACAGAACATCCCTTTCCTGACAGACAGATATTCCTTCCCCTACCCATTTGTTTTTAGTAATTAACACATCCAGCCAACAGAAAAATTAGCTTGAAGCTGGATTTTTTTCTGGTGTTAAAGACCAGATTCTAAGTTAAGGTCCTTATTTCTTAGTGCCAAATTTTCCAGTGATGCGACACACCGGGAAATAGCTGGCCAAGACTCCCAAGGCAAAATTCCGTTTTCAAAAGTATCCTTTTGAAAAAGAGGGGCTTTTCCTACAAGGATTTATTCACATATGCCAGAGATTGCCCATCTGGGGTAACTCAAATGACCGCTTTGTCATAATTTTGACTCAGATGTAAGTAACCGGATGTTGACTTTTGGCTTAGCAATAAAGCAACAGTCAGCAATAAAGCAATGCAAGCCTCAGTTTGTTTGGGATGAGAACAAGCCACAGTCTTTAGGCTAGCAATCTCTCTTCCTCATCTCCTTCCTTGCAGAATCAGAATTGTAAACTACGGAGTCTTTCATAAACTACAGTTTGGTATGACATTCCAGTTGGATGCTTTCACCAATTACATCATTTCTTTCTAGCTTACAAAATGGGATTCTAAACTGGAATTCAATTGAGTTGAAGGTTTGTTTGTAACATCTGAACACAGCCTTATATTTGGCTTAGGAAACTTAAATGGGTGCAGAAACACAGCGGAGAGGTTTCCTTTTGGCTTCTTTCTTCAATTTGCACCTTAATAATTTTATCAGTGTTTAGATTTAAATGTTGTAAAGTGATACAGCACTACACACTTGGTAATAAGGTAATAAAAAGGACTGCCACACTTTCTCAGGTGAGCAGGTTCATGGCACTATGAAAAACGGTGCCTTTCCTTTACTGAGATATTACAAGAAGAAAAACAAAAGAAAAATATGTCAGCTAAGTAATGAATGTAGACCTGAATTATACAATATTAGCATCAGACAACAGAGGAGGAATAGATGTTAAATGTGGCTGGGGATTTTAAACTCCTGAAGTCTTATCTGAGCCACTGGCCTATTGCAGTATGAAGCATGACAATTGCTATCCTTTTCACCTGAGCGTCAAATATCCTAAGGGATATTCTTCCAAAAATCCTGCATAAACAAATCAAAATTATGCTAGCAGTATAACCAACGCCCCATCTTCTTAGTTCAAACTATTGGGCCTCCTGTACAAAGCAGTGGGTACGAACAGTTCTATTTAATTTCTCTCTCTTTCAGTTTGTATTTCTAAATCAAAACTTCTCAAGGAAACCCATAACTGGGGGGCTGCGGGAGAGCGGGAAGCAGACTCCACCAATGTAATTCACTGGAGGTACTTATTTCATATTGTCGCATATATCTAAAGGCTGGACGTTTCGCCAAGTAACTCAGTAAGTAGGGCTGGCATTTGGAGCTCAGATGAATCAGCAGCCAAAACAGTTTGACTTTAAGCTTTTGTAAGGAATTTCTTTCAGCCTCAAAGCACCTAAAACACCTTATGTCTTTTTTCCCGACACGGCAGTTTTTATACTTGCAGCTGGCAACCCAGCATTATGTTGGGAAAATCCTGGAGATTTCAGGGTGATGCCTGAGGAGGGAGGGGGTAGGGGTGGGACGTATGTGGGGTATAATGCCATAGATTCTGCCCTCCAAAGCAACCTCTCTGTAGTCTGGATATCAGTGGTAATTCCAGGAGATCTCCAGAGCCCACCTATAAGTTGGCAGCCCTAAACACAGGTTAGTGATAGTTGGCCCCATCATGAAGCAAAGATAAGTACCCTTCACAGGTGGGCAGATTTTGGGTTCTACTTTAGATGGCAGAGTAGGATACAGACGTGCCATTAGGAAGTTCTTAAGTGAACCTTCCTGAAATCAACAGGAGTTGCTCAAGCATAACAATATTCTCATGCATCTGGAATTTCTTTCAGTGAGGTCTTTGCAGGCCCTTGTCGGTTCTGTTTCATATTAAGGAGAAGAAGGAGGGAGAGGGTTGCATTCAGGACTGCTCCCTTTCATTCCTTGTTCTGTCATCAGCTTGAAGCTACCATTCTTCTCCCCTCAAAAAAGGGATGTTGCTTATCTATTCTAAAGTAGAAACAACTAATTTTCAGCAGTGGAGCAAGCAGCCTCTATGGTTCTAATTTAGTTTTGCTGCAAAAGAGTATTTCTATATATCAGAACCGCCTCACAACACTTCCCCCCTCATATACTTGTTATGCATACACCATATCAGTGATAGTCTGCCAAAACCACATTTGTACGCAAGTTCCTTTTACACGGGAAACTGATAATTTGCCTTGGATACCTGCCCTGAGTGGAGGCATAACTCTGAATACTGCTGTCGGGAGCCTTCACTAACTGGCAATGTGCTTATTCCCTCACCTCCTGGACCAAGCAGACAAGACAGGCTAGAGCAAAAGAAAAGGAAGTGATACAATAACGGCAGAATTAGAGGCAGTCTAAAGACTTGGTGGTACCCTTAGGACTTTGGCAAACTAACCTTGCTCTCTCATTCATACTCTAAAACAACGTTCTATGTTTACCTGGTGGTGAAAATGGAGACAGGTTGTTATGTTCATGTCCCTCTTCTTCGTTATCAACATGGATGGCCCCATTTTCGATATTCTCATGCTTCCCATTCTGGAGCACTTTGCCGTTGGCAGAGTGGATCAGTCGCTGGCGCTAGAAGATGTAAACCATCATTTTAGGAAAGTTTTCCAGTCTTTTGGGAAAGTCTCCAGGCAAAACATCACCTGGTAAATGACACCCCTCCGTTAAAGCAACAAGACATTTTTCTCCAGGCATGTTGGCAACCCTACTGCTGAAAGAAAAGCCTGAAACAAAGCAACTCCCCCCCCACACACACACACATTCTCTATGGGAAACAGGGCACTAATTGCCTATGCTTAAAAAAAGGTGATTTTAACACCTGATCACCCCGTCACCCTCTTCTGACATTACTCCAGTTCTGTTTGCAAGCCTTTCCTGCTAGAGGTCCCCAACCTTTTTTAGCTTGGGGGCACCTTTGGGATTCTGACAGAGTGTGGTGGGCGCATCCACGAAATGGCTGCCACAAAACAACTGCTGCAGGAGGCGAAGCCAGCCACAATACAGCCACTGCGGCTTGCCTTCAGTCGTACTGTGAAGACCCTTGTGCTGTGCTGGCAGCTGTTGCCAAAGTAACCTTTTTAAAAAAATCTACACAGCCAATCAAATCTCCAATAGCCAATCAGAATCCTTTCTGAGCAAAAGCCTCATCTGGCCCCACCCACTTTCTAAAAACACTTGAAGGGCACCAGGAACAGTGTCGGTGGGGCACTACGTCAGGGACCCCCGTGCTAGGGGCTCTCCTTTAGCCATGCAAGATTAGTGCATCCCTTCCAAAGCATGCCCCTGAAAAAGGTAGCTGGGACATTTGTTGGGCTGATAAACATAACAAATCTGATCTACTAATATGCTTATGATAACACATGAAGAGACCCCGATTGCTTACTTAAGTATCACCCCTCCCTCCAAAAGGCTGAGCAACTTTTCCTTTTGTCCTTATCTCTCCCACCCTTCACCTTTTCTCTCTGTTAAACATCAGACTGAAAGTTCCTTCAGGCAACAGCCTGTTTGGTTTGATTTTTTCCCCCTTGATGGTGCTGCAAGCACTGGATACATTTGTGGCACAGTGTAAACAGTACATAACAATAATTGAAACACTGCAAAAATTAAAAAAACAACCTGAATTAGTTGTTCAGCTCTCTCACTTGCAGGCTCACCTCATTAATAATCAGCCGGCTAGCCATCCGTAGCCTGGTCCTTGGTCCAAATTTATTCGTTATCATTATTCGTAAGCCAGCTTCAGGAAAACGGAATTTCGGAGGACTGGAACAAATTATCTCGTCGACCATCACCACGGAGTTTCGGCCATATTGTTGCGTTCCCTTTACTATTGACCACAATGCCAATGGTTAGCTATAAAGTGTGCTTCTTTCTTTATGACCCTCTTTGCCCATATTTACCTTGGAATGGCTCCTCCCATTTGCTTAAATTAAACAACTTTACTGGATTTCTATCTGCATGCAAACTAAACTGGATATCGATGGAAATCTATTGCTTTTAGATTGTTATGACTTCTGATTACATTTTAGATTGGACAATTGCATCAAGTTGCGGTTGTGTCGAAACAGTTTCCTACTAATTCTTCACTCTAGTCAATCATTCTCCTTGTTTGCATCATATTGAGGTTAGCATTATCATTTTATTATTGTACACCTCTAGTATATTTTAGGCAAATCAATAATACTTAATCATGGAGTTGAATCCTATGAATCACTATCACAAGGAATTTGCTGAGGCAGATCTTTCCTGTCTTCTCTCAAGATCCTTCTGTACCCCCACACACACTCGGTTGCTGAGGGTCATAAGACTCTCATGTTAAAAAAACCACTTGGCACCCATGAGAAGAGGAAGTGGGTGCAATCATCCTTCCTCCTTTGCGCTAGCATACAGCACAAAAGAGAGAGGACAATTTCTGCCAATTCCCCCTCTTCACTGCAGCCCACTGCGCTGCATGACTTTTTGTCCTTGAGGCTCCTTTGAACGTCAATATTAGCTTTTTGGAAGTCAGAGAGGAATTTATTGGGGGGAGGAGATGCCTATGCTTATAAATACTAATAATGAGCCAAAAACTGATCCCAAGAAAGCTTCTTAACAATTAGTGCTATTTGACAAAAGCACCAATTTTAGAAGAATGCTATCACAGTATTTATTATTCAATTCCAGGCTACTGCACAGCTTAATAAAAACAAGTTTTCTGACAACTTGTATAAATTGGGAGTCTTGCTGTTCTAACGTTCTGTTACTAAACCAAGAGAGACAAAACATGCAGTCCTGATAATTAATAAAAAGAAAACACAATAAATGCATGCAAGTATTTTCTTTTAACAAATGCTACCATTTATGTAGCACGTAGTAAGGCTTAGCAGACAGGAGACGTTTGTTGTTAGAATACACACTGCAACGAAGTAAATATTAACTCCAGAGAAAAAGAGGGGTTGGTGGCAGGGGACAGATGGGGGAATGAGGGGCAATATCATTCTTTATTGCCTCGGTTATTAGATAGGATATACACGTATATATCTACAGCAGATTACATACATTAAGAGGAACAGAAATGTTTAGTGGGGTGGAAGAAGAAAAAATAATTAATGCATCATTTCAGCCTGAAATAGTCTGAAATCTGGGGAAATGTTTAGCTTAAGCAAAAAGAATCAGAGGCGATCCCCTGTGACACATGATGACAACATGCCTGTTATTTAAACAGATAGAAGAAATAGAACTGGAAGAGGTTGAAAACAATATGTTGTTTCAGACTGGATCATGGACGGCAGCTTTGTCATGGACAACATCTTCCAAGGCAGAGTCCAGATGGCAGGTTTCTGTCTCCACTAGTTGTGCAAATCAGTGCTAAACTGGGCATACAGGAAGCAATACCAGAAAAAAAAGGAAATGCAAAGTTCTGTTGTGCTGGGACAATCATCTGCCTGGTCTACACATGTGGAACAGATTGCTGGACTTGATGGACCTTGGTCTGATCCAGCATGGCCTTTCTTATATTCTTATGAAGAATGTGATGGCAGCCCCCCCGCCACCTCAGACTGTAGGTAGGTTTTTCAGTGTTCTTATTTAAAAACTCCCTGCTAATAGAAAATTAGCCTAATTGGGAGAAGGCTAGGCTGGAATCTTCCTTCCTAGTGTACTCACCTTCTACTTGCAAGGAGTTGTTGTTTTTAACATAGAGAGCACTCAAAAGTGACGCCTCCACTTTCGCCCTCACAGTCTACTCTATGATGCCAAGATTCTGTTAACTCATTCTGATGCATTTAGACACATGGCCATCCTTGGCCAATCCCTAGTCTGAATTGTATTGATCCCCACACTCACTGTACACCATGTGTTCCAGGATAATTAGTGTTATCAGTTTGGATTGCTACATTCAATTATTTATTTCTGCTGTCCTAAAAAAATATTCTTTTACAAGCAGCCTAATATATGTTTGAGAACCAATTTCAACAGATCTCAGGCTGCAACTGAACTCTGACGGTCCTCCAATCCCTAAAAGGCCAAAAGGTATTTTGAGTACTTCCCTCTTCTTGAAGGGATAAAAGAAAGTGCAAGAGTTACTAGCTAGGTTTTCCCCTTCCCATCTTCAGAGGACAAAGACTGAACCAGGCAACACCTATTCTCAACTTGGCAATACCTATTATGTACAACACTGGTGACCCTCCAGACTATGTGGATGTCACCAGTTCAAGTATCAGCTCAGTCACAAACTCACTTGAATGGCCTTAGGTGTGCCACACTCTCTCAGCCACCAGTAAAGGTAAAGGTAGTTCCCTGTGCAATCACTGGGTTATCACTCACCCATGGGGTGATGTCACATCCTGACACTTACTAGGCAGACTATGTTTACAGGGTGGTTTGCCATCGCCTTCCCCAGTCGTCTACACTTTACCTCCAGCAAGCTTCAGGCTGGGGAGTGCAAGGTAAAAATGCAATAAAATAAATAAAATAAACAAATGGAAGGCTGAGTCAACCTTGAGCCGGCTACCTGAAATCGACTTTGTCAGGATCGAACTCAGGTCGTGAGAAGAGCTTTTGACTGCAGTACAGCAACTCACTACTCAATAATAATAGTCACTGGTCTTATAAGACTGTTGAGGGCACTGCTGAAACGATCTGTGTGGAATCACTTCAGTGAAAGCTTGACTGAAAATACTAAATGTCATTAAATATGATGATGATGATTAACAGGACCTTAACATGGGGCTTCAGCAGGAGCAGAAGGGAGATAAACTTCTCTCCAGTGAATTACTTCTGCCAAATCTCTAAAGTGCAGCATGTCAGTGAAAGCAACACAGAAGCATCAAGGCAGTTGCTATGGAACTTATTCCTGGAGTCCTAATGAGAGTGGGGAGGGGGAACAGAAGAGCTTGGGAGGATGTATGAGGGTGGAAACAGCATCTTAACTGCATAAAAGGTCTTGGGTTAGAGGCAATAAAATCTAACTGCAGGTTTGCTGCAAAGTACAGCTCATTACCACTCTGTTTTAGCAAGTTGCCTTCTTTCATTGCGCTGCTTCAATCGGTTTCTCTGCACCTTGAGGGTTATCATCTGCGGAGCGGATAACCTGGAACAGAGGATACTGAAGGTACAAGTAAATAGGATCAGAATTAAATGGGAGAAAGTGGGCAGGGCTGGCAACAGGCTGGGAAGGCAGGTAGACAGAGAGCTTGGGGAGGGAATATGGCGCAGTGGTAGAGCATCTGCTTCGCATGCAGAAGGTCTTAAATTCAACCCCCTCCATCTCCAGTTAAAGGATAAATTAAAAAAAAAAACAGCTTCATGTGGTGAACACACAGTCAAGCTGGGAAGTGCAATGACTTGGAAAGCATCTGGGGAGCTTTACAAACAGTGCCAGAAATTGTCTGGTACCCACGACATAAAATCCAGGGCTGGGGTGACTGGAGAATCATTTTCAGCCAATCCAGGTCAGAGGAACCAATGTCTTGCCTGGGTAATTCAAGCTATGGTGGAACCTGGAAGGACAACACAAACTGTTTCAGGCTTCTCTCTCCAGCCTCAAGTAGTTTGCCCCAAAACAGTGTAACACAGATCAGGAGGCCCCCAGAAGATAGCCCAGTCCTTTCTGACACTATTGCCCCAGGTCCAGTTTTACAAACTGCCTGAAGGAGTTTGAGAAAGAAAAAAAATGAGCCACTTCTTCTGTCCGCCTCCGATTCAAAGGTTTTATCCAGGCATTAAAAACACAAACGAGTAAGCTCCAGTGCACCAATGACATTTGTGCATATGTACCCTGACTTAACCAAACGACACATATCAGTGCATGTACTGAGTGCCCCACAAAAGTGAGTTTGTCTTTACTTGGGAGATTATTTACCAAGGAAGATGCAGGAATCTAACATGAACCCCATAGGGGTGGGGCTGTGGCTCAGTGGTAGAGCACCTGCTTTGCATACAGAAGGCCCCAATTATAATCTCTGGCATCTCCAGTTAAAAGACTCAGGTAGCAGGTGATGTGAGTGACCATGGAGGGCCACTGCCAGTCAAGTAGACCAACACTCCTCAACGTGGTACCCAATGGTGCCATGGCACCTGCCAAGTGTTTTTAGAAAGTGGGGGGGGCAGGTGGGGGGGACCCCTGGACTAGACAATACTGACCTTGATAAACCTGATTCAGTATTAGACAGCTTCATGTGTTCAACACGCTGCTAATTCAAAGAGGGCGGGGAGGAGGCAATACAAGAACTGCCTCTATACAAGTGCTACAGGAATACACTTGGAATACAAGCATTATAGGCAGGTGTCTGGTACTCTGATACCCTGGATTGTGTTGCTTTGAAATCCTTTGATAAAAAGTAGGCTAGAAATTTGGCTAAATCTAATCAATTTTAAGAGTTAGAACAAGTTAGGGGTGTAGTGCAAAGAGGGCTGTCCTGCAAAAGTATGCAAAAAATTCAGAACCCAAAACCAATGATGAAAATGTCTGCTAGATTTCAGTTGAGATTTGGAGCTCCTATAACTTGCATATTTGCGTAGAGGAAGGAATTTCAGAAGATGAACATTTTTTTCTCATTGCACATCAGCCAGCATGATGTAGTTGTTGGGAGTGTGAGACTAGCATCTGGTAGACCCAGGTTTAAATCTACACTCTGCTATGGAGGCTTGCTGGGTGACCTTGGGCCAACACACTTTTAGCCTAACTTTGCTTCACAGGATTGCTGTGAGAATAATACAGAGGAGAGGCTAATGTTGTAAGTCACTCTGAGTCCCCATTGAGCAGAAGCTAAAATTCCTTAATTTGCATAGCAGTTAAAGATACAGGAACCCCCATTCTTTTTTTGTTCTGGTCACCCTGGCTTCCTTGGGATCTGTTATATCTGATGATCCAGGCTCCAGTACTTTAAATCTTATGCCACAATAAACGTATGAGGACTTTGGGTTTTCCATTGTGTTTTTTTGCTGCAACAGATGAACACGACTACTGCTCTGGAATCTGGAGAAGCTGTTAGAGCTACCAGCTTCTATTCTGCCTAGGCTCACTTTATACACTGAACTTCTAATGACCGCACAGGCAACAGAGCCGTTAGGCACGTGGGGTCAGCACAATAAAAGACAGAGGTGCCCCACCGATATACTTTTACTGTTAAAACATGAAGATTAGCTGCAAAAAGTACAAATCTTCACTTTGGCTTGTGAGACTTGTTTTTGAAATTGGATTTTCCTCCGTGTGAAAAGCTGTGTGTGTAGATATATATATAAGAGAATCCAGTAATAGAAGCTTTTATGTTTTGCCAGTTGAAGCTCTTGAAAGCAATAAAAGTTACAAGCTTCAAAGGCAACTTGGCAGTCTGTGAACCTCCCTTTTATCTGCACCCACGGTAATAGCATTTTTGCTGTGGCGCTGTAGAATGCAGTAGGGAGAGCGCAGGTGTTCTGTTTTTGAAAACAATCAGACTCAGCAGTCATATACCAGAGAAGATTAAAGGTGAGATCTAAGCCCCACTGACCCAGGGAAGGTGTTAACTGAGGAGCCAGGTATCTTTGGCCTCAACTTAGAGTCAGGCAGAAAGCAGAGCTGAGAAAAATGAAATTTTGCTCCAAGAATCTGTGAACAGACCATCAGGACAACCAAAAGAGGGAGCATAATCTGGCCATCTGAGAAAAAAATAAATAAATCCAAGAATAAAATAAAAAGAATAAATTCGCCATCCTGCTTTAAAAGTGAGGAGATTATGTATCCGTTTCAGATTAAAAGAAATCTGGCAGGATTAAAGAATCAGACAGAGAGAGAGAGAGACATACAGATTCTTCCATGCAGAGTTAGTAAAAAGGAGACTATTCTTTCCCTGACCTTTTTGGGGAAACTTCAGGGCTCTCCGGAACACAGTTTTGAAATCAATGTCTTAATATGTCCTAAGATGACACTACATACTAAAATGTAATATTTTAGGAATATATGACAATTGAGAGCATGTGGTACTATGGATGACCCAAATGGTCACAGGGGTGTGACAATCCAACACACACAAAATCCAAGATTCCAAGAGAAGCTGAGAAGATCAAATGGGAATGCAGAAATACATCACTGCAAGTGTGATCCTCCCCAGATGGGCAAGAAATTCATGTTACAGGCACAGACATTATTATTATTAGCACATTAACACATGCGCTAGAACAGTGTAATAATGCCCCAAAGGCTCGGTTGCACTGAATTTGTCTGGAAGTAGTTGAACAATAGGGGCTATTGGGGGAAAATGTACTTATGCTGGTTAAGACTGTACAAGTAGGTCATCAATGCCTGAGCCACTATTAGGGTAATGGTACTTCAGCTCAATCTTTGGTCCAGCTCCTGTCTGCTTAGCCTTACCTTTCCACAGCAATGGCACTGATGGGTCATCACAGCTATTGTCATAAGATTCATTACCATCTTTCAGTTCACTATTGACAGTGTTGCCATTCCCAACATTCATGCTTTTGATCGTGAAGAACTTCTGCATCTTCACATTGAACCTAGAAGCATAAAGTAAAAAGAGAAAAAAATGAGAGTTGCTTAAAGCTTGAAGTTAGGCATTTACATTGAGTTATCTTTCTTCTGTGTGTGTGTGAATTCTCATTGCTCTGATCCTCACAACATACCTCAATGAAGTTGGCTAGACTGGGAGACAACATGGATGGCATTCCCTCGATCCAATAAGCTCTCACTTGATCGAATAAGGAAAGGAGGTTGGTCCGGCAGGACCTGTTGGGCACAAATTTGCCCCTAGCAGGTCCTGCCCGACCAACCTCATTCCTTCTTTGATACAAGTGACGAGCTTACTGGACCGTGGGAACATCATCGATGCTGTTTACCTGAATTTCAGTAAAGCTTTTATCAGGTTTCCCATGATGTTCTGAAGGGTAAACTGGAGGACTGCAGACTGGACTCTAGGACAGTTGGGAGGATAGGGAACTGGTTGGAGAACTGCACCCAAAGAGTAGTTGTCAATGACATTTCATCTAATTGGAGGGAGGTGCCCAGTGGGGTGCCAAGGGGCCTAGTTCTGGGCCTGGAACATTTCAATATTTTTATAAATGATCTGGATGAGGGTGTGGAGGGACTATTCATTAAATTTGCAGATGACACCACATTGGGAGGAATAGTGAACACAGTGGAAAATAGAGATAGAAATCAACGAGATCTGAACACACTGGAAAAGTGGGCATATGGGAACAAGATGCAATTCAACAAGGATAAATGCAGAGTTCTACATCTGGGTTACAAAAATGAGAAACATACATACTGGATGGGGGATTCAGTTCTGGGTAGCAGTGTGTTTGAACAAGATTTTGGGGTATGGGTGGACTGTAAACTAAATATGAGCAATCAGTGGGATGCAGTGGCAAAAAAGGCTAATGAGGTCTTGTGATGTATCAACAGAGGCATAACATCCAAAAAGCAAGATGTCATAATCCCACTGTACACTGCATTGGTCAGGCTGTACCTGGAGTACGGTGTGCAGTTCTGGAGGCCTCATTTCAAAAAGGATGTGGACAGAATCAAGCGGGTGCAGAGGAGAGTGACAAGGGTGATCAGGAGCCTGGAGACCAAGCCCTACGAGGAAAGGCTGAGGGACTTGGGAATGTTCAGTTGGGAGAAGAGGAGGTTGAGAGGGAACACAAAAGGTACAATATACCACTAGAGTGACTGTGAAAAGTCCTTAAACTGGAAGAGATAAAAACAAGACTGACAGAATATGAAGGTTCCCCCTCCTTCTGTGCAGTGGGTAAGAGCTGACTAGGGACTGATATCATGGCTGACACTTTAAATTGTGCCACATGGTGGCTATAGTCCTGCAGCAACCCTTCTTTATATAGCTGCTTAGCAAACGGGGCAGGTTTTATTGTGCAAACATCTCAAATCAACATCTTATCCTACTTTGGTAAAAACTGCCCACCCCACATAGTAAACCACTGTACAGCATGCAACATATAACGTTATTTTCTTCCAGCAGTTCATTGTTTTAGTAACTCTCAGAGACACCAACCTCATTTTAATTCTCATCCTTTGCACATTTTCTTTTGCTTTAAACCCTATGTGTTGCCTACCTTTATCTAGATTGCCGAGCTAGGGATCACAATACACACACCCCCATCTCCTGAGAGAGAACCTACAAAATTATGTATTTTACACTGACAAGCCATCAAATGTACACTAATTTCCTGAATACAGGAGTATGTGGGACAAGGAATCAGGGCATTCAGCCCCACATCTACAGACCCTATCTGCATAGGGTATTTTTAAGAATCTGCCACGAAGAATCGCCGAGGGCAATGTGTTGGTTCTGGCTTGCATAATGGCTTTCCTGAGCTTAGGATTGTCAAGGTGTTCCAGGTATTTTGGACCAAAGTTTGGTGGGATTCCGAGTACTCCTGGAATTCCATCTATACGACACTTCAAGAGACAACTTAATAAAACCTTTAATTCCGAATTCCTACTCAAACAGGGAAACACTTCAGAAACTATTAGCTGATCGGGACCCAGAAATTACAGAAAGCGTGGCGAAATTCCTGATGACAGCAATCAACCAATGGGAACTCAGTCAGAAAGAGGATCTCAACACTAAAGAATAAACTGTATTTAAACTAGCTTTTAACATTCAAATTTTAATTTCAGCTTTTGTATATTCCTTTAAACATATTATGCCAATAAAGGTATTTGTATTTGAATACAGGGGGAAAACAGGTTGGTAAGTGAGTTGTGGAATTCACTGCCACAGGATATAGTGATGGCCACTAATTAAGATGACTTTAAACAGGGACTAAATTCATGGAAGATGGGGGCATTTACAGGTAGAATACCACTATTAGGATAGGGAAGGCAGGTCCCTAGAATACTCCTTTTAATTTATGACTTTTTAATTTATTTAGGAGGTTTTTAAACATAGCCTCTTCTAAGTCCTGCTACTTTTAACATTGCACTAGGAAAAAGAAAGGTAAGAGAATGGAGCATCCTTTATCCATATCAGCTCTCTGGTCTTCCTCAGAGGAAAAGATTCCCTCCACTAGTCCCTCAGAGCAAAATATGCATATTTGTTGACACTTCATGAAAACCCAACTTCTGTAAAGGTTATCAACTAACCAAACAGTTCCAGGATATTCATCAATTAAAGCTGTACATGTTTACATATGAAAAATAGTTCCAAATAAAAAAGCATATTTTCTTTGTTTTTAAATGATATACACATGTTGAAAGTTTTTTTTCCAGACAGCAGAGAATGCCTCTTCTACAATAGCTGTTTGCCATTCACTGTTTTTATAAGGAATTGTATTTTTAAAATTTTAATTTTCTAAAACAACACAAATAAGCAAAAAGCTGCCCAATTAATCAGGATTTCTAGTCTATCAAAACACTTTCAACCAATTCACCAATTAATGTTGAAGCCTCAATTTTCCTAAGCAGTACTGCAGATTCCACAGATATTAAAATGCACAAATGTCTCTCTACTGGCTATTGTACCTATTCAGAGGGGGGAGTGAGCAATACTGATAAAACAGGAAAGCAAAATTTTCTGAGTTACAGGCTGCCAGAGCAATACTAAAGGAATGATAGTCAAACATAATTAAAGAAAAGAAGGATAAGAAAAAAGCACTTACTTCATGATAAGTATATAGAAAAAGTACATAATGATGAGTATGAGGCTTTCCCACCTCAAAGGAAGAAAAGGAAGGAAATTAGTCATGTACTGAGCATATTTAGAGATGCTTTTACAAAGCCAAAACCTATATTTTCTGCAGATAATTATCACTGGCACTACTGTGAGCAGTATTTGTTACCTTTTCTACAGTCAAGACAGGGAGGAGGAAAATGGATAGTTATTTTGTAAAAAAACGTTGATATTTTGTTGTTTTGATATATATTAAATGTCATAAGTTTCTTTTTAAAAACAGCCTAGTTAAAATTAAATCTCTTAAAACCTAGCCAATAACTATTTAAAAAATAGAGGCTGCTTTTCTGTTTTAATAAAACACAATAAGAAAAATAGCTTTTTGGAAGTCAAGCATTATAAATACATATTACTGTTGTTTTGGGTGAACCTGGGGGTCAGGCATTTGCAAGTCACCATAGGGACTGAAGTCCATCCCTTGGTTCCAGAAGATGGTGGATGGATTAGGCAATATGTATATCCATATTGTTATGTCCTTTAACTACCTGAGTTCTGCATCTGGCTTAGTTTTCAACTTAGAGACATTTGCTGTGTACAAATAAATAAGCATATTCCTTTTCTCCTTTTGAAAATTGCCAGCTCCTATTTTCATCTACCATAATTAGCAAAGTTCTCCTTTAAATATGCAGTGTAAACACATTTTAAATTTATTTAGCTACAAATTAACATGTTTTAGCGGGGTAGATAAATCAGTTAGTAGGTACAGGTGTTCAGGAAAATATATGAAGTACAAATGGAAACTTTTTTATTTAAATGATTGCTTTAAATCTGGCCTTTTGTCTTGTAAATTTAAATTGTGATTCAAGAATCTCTGACTTATAACGTCTTCATGCAGTCCTCCTATTTTTTTTTAATACAAAAGGCATCACACTGGCAAAAGGTCTTCTCTTTTCTACCTGCGCACTTCTTTTCAATCCCTTGTTCCTGTTGTTAGCCTTATCTTCTACCCAATACTGCTTGCTGTAAGGGTGGTGTTTAGGATGGGAGTGCCTTGCTATCGCTCTTTGATAAGCCATTTCATCCCTGCCCAAGCCCTCCTCAATACTCATTTCTTTCACCAAGGCTAATCTGAACCACCTTCCCCTTTCCCTCTGGCGCCACCTGATCTTCCCCTACCCCACACCTGCTGTTTATCACAACCGACTGTGCCAAATTCAGAGCTCTCTCATGACACCTGAAATAAAGTCCTTACAGCCCAATCTTACATATGCTTACTCAGAAGTAAGCCCCTCCCCCACGCTCAACAGGGTCAACAAGAAACCATGTATACACCCTTGCAGCCTAAATCAAAGCTGGACTCTAATCATTAAGTTACATGGAAAAAATTAACAAGCAGAGCTTACCATACAATTTTCTCATCATATATAAACTAAAAGGGAGGAAAAAGAGAGAGAGAAAAGGGTGTTTCTCAATGCCAATTGAAGAACTTCCATTATATCACACAAAATGGGGGTGCCATAGGGATTCAAACCCAGAACTTTAAATTGGTGCTGTAGAACCTTTCTCTGTGTGCCAGCTGAGATGTCTGCTTTAAGGAAGTCCTGCTAGCCCGACCCCCATTGTACCACAGCACCCTCTTCACAATGGCCTGCAAAGGAAGCACATCCTGCCAGGGGGATTCCAATGACAGCTAACTGAAGGGTCAGGTAAGACTTACGTATGTTTGTGTCATCGTGTCACAGCCAACTTCGGTGGCCCCAACAAGGGGCTTTCGGGGCAATTGAGGAGCAGAGGTGGCTTGCCATTGCCTTCCTCTGCAGAGCCTTCCTCGGTGGCCTCCCATCCAACTACCAACCCTACTTAGCTTCTGTGATCTGACAAGATCAGGCTATACCATGCCACCCTCCCAACCAATTAAGACCTAGCCTAAAAGTATAAAGCTGCTGCCCCCAGGCTGGGTCCTTCAGTATGGTGTGGTATAATGGTTAAGAGCAGTAGGTTGAAGCGGTGGAGTCTGATCTGGAGAACCGGGTTTGATTCCCCACTCCTCCACACGAGCGGCGGAGGCTAATCTGGTGAACTGGATTTGTTTCCCCACTCCTACACATGAAGCCAGCTGGGTAACCTTGGGCTAGTCACACTCTCTCAGCCCCACCTACCTCACAGGGTGTCTGTTGTGGGGAAGGGAAGGTTATTGTAAGCTGGTTTGATTCTCCCTTAAGTGGTAGAGAAAGTCGGCATGTAAAAACCAACTATTCTTCTTCTTGGTAATGTAAAGCCTGTAATGCTGTTATGTCCTGAGTGTGTTTGACCTTCTCTTTAGCTGGCCTTACTGGTTCTGTTTTTCTGCTTGATCTTGCCAATGATGCCTGCTTAACTTTAGATCCCGACTTCCAGCCTGACCAGACATTGTTTCTATCATATCTACAGATTGTCATCTGCATCTGATCCTTGGTTTGTTGGTCTTTTGGCCTGACTTGCTCTTCTCTTCTGTGTCTGTGATACCCCAGCGTTTGATACAATGGCACACACAAAATGTTTGAAATTAAATTATTTGCCGCATTTAAGGACTTCCACCCTTGGCTAGCATAACGGTTTTGCACTGAGTCATTGTTGCTGTTGTCCTAGCTGCACGCATTGCCACACTGAAATTGTGTGTTTACGGCAGAATATGTTTACGGCAGAATATACAACACATAGTATTGAGTAGACCTCTGTTTAGGATTGCACTGTAAGATAGAATGCAGCAATGTTAGCTCCTCCTACAGTGTAAAGGTAAAGTGTGCTGTCAAGTCCCAGCCAACTTATGGCAACTCCATCCTGTGGTTGAGGCAACAGATGAGGCAGAGGTGGTTTGCTATTGCCTACCTCTGCATAGCAATTCCAGACTTCCTTGGTGGTCTCCCATACAAGCACTGACCGTGGCCAATTCTGCTTAGCTTTTGAGCTCTGATGAGATTGGGCTAGTCAGAGCTATTCAGGCAGAGGTCTTCACATCACCTACTACACCTGATCCTTTAACAGGAGATGTCTGACATCAAACCTAGTAGATGTTCTACTACTGAGCCCTGACACTAGTCTCCAGTCTGAATGTGTGATCTGTACAGTGTAATTCTGTAAAGCTGTAATGGTACCACACTGAATCCTGGGTAGAACATTAACAGTGAAATCCTAAGCAAAGTTATACCATTCTGTTAAAGTCAATGGGCTTATTAGAAGGGTGTAATTGTGTTTAGGATAGTACCACAAGATATATTTCTATGGACGTTTTTAACGAGGACTTTTTTTTTACATGTATGCATATATAAAACTAGATATAGTACTATCCCTCTAGTTGTGATTTTTCCCTCCCATGAATTAAATAAAAATAAGATGCTTTGACATTACCTCTAATTACATGTATGAAATAACACAGCTGGCATGGAGAGCAATCATAAGCATGTCTACCTAGATGTAAATCACATTATTCAATGGTGCTTACTTCCAGAAAGTGTTCTTAGGGTTGCAGCCATGGCCATGTTTATGTAGACAAAACATAGCAATTATTCCTAATGAACCCACATTTTTGACCAGCATATGCCAACAAGGGGAAATAAAACATGATATCTAATATTCATTAGTAAGCAACATAAACTCTTGAAAAAGGGTGATTGGGAACAGATTGGGAAAGCTGTCTCTCTGATGTGAATTTGCCCACGTCAAAAAGCATGCAGAGACTCATGGTTTATAGGTCCTCCCATGCATCATCACATTTCAGCTTTCTTTAAACCGTCTGCTGTTTGGGTATGTGGTTAACTGCTGTGGTAGATAGTTCCTTGGGAATACAGCTATAATGGAATTCACTTCCTATCTTGAGGAAAGAGCTCTAGTGATTTTTCAGAACTCCTAAATATGAACAAACGAACTAGGTCCTTCCGAATTAACTGGAAAAGAATACATGGCAAATTAGAAACTTACCACAATAAGTACAATCACAGACAGTGTGTAGTAGACTGAATCCCTGCACACGGACCACCAGGTTAGACGGACCACCTGAAAAGAAAAAAACAATTGCTTCATGCAAAGGGCTCAGCTTTGGCAAATATTTAGGGCTTACTCTTGTGAGGGTTTAATATAGCAGAATCAAAAGGCTGGTTTCACACACAGACGTTCATCACTATGCTTTCTCATCACTTGCAAATATGTCTCATTGAGATGTGTACACCCCGTTTCCTCCGTGAAAAACATTCTCTTTGGACCAAATCAGACAAGATAAGGGTACAACCAAAATGGCATCATTTTTGCAACGTAGTTTTAATCCTTTCCTTGTTTTTTTAACATGAAAGAAACCAAAAAGGAGTAACAATGCTGACTTTCCTGGAGACATTTGCCCAGCAGATAGAACACGGATGAAGCAGTCCAGGACTTTAATAGAAAAAGATCTGCTGAAAAGTACAGCAAGAATCTTTTTTAAGCATGTGTTTAATTCAAAAACACCTTAAAGTCTAACTTAGAAACTCCTGTCAGCTACAATTCTGTCCCGTTCATCAGATCATTGAAATGAATGAGATTTTGATTGTGTAAATTCATAACAACTGTTATTTGGAAACAGGGGTTTCAGAAGGGAATTCTTCTAAACTGAAGGAGCAAGGGAAAATGCATGAGCATACCTAAAGGTAAAGGTCCCCCATGCAAGCACCGGGTCATTTCTGACCCATGGGGTGACGTCACATCCCAACATTTACTAGGCAGACTTCATTTATGGGGTGCTTCACCAGTGCCTTCCCCAGTCATCTTCCCTTTACCCCCAGCAAGCTGGGTACTCATTTTACCAACCTCGGAAGGATGGAAGGCTGAGTCAACCTTGAGCTGGCTACCTGAAACCAACTTCTGTCGGGATTGAACTCAGGTTGCGAGCAGAGCTTGGACTGCAGTACTGCAGCTTAACACTCTGCGCCACGGGGCTCCTCAGTGAGAATACCTACAGACCTATTAAAAAGAGTTCAAGGTTGTGAAAGGGTGAGAATTACAGAGCTTATTAAAATGCAAGTGTGTAACCCACCTGACACATCATTTGGAAACAGAAAATTAACTGAAATAATAGTCTATTTCTGGACTGTGGTCAAATGGAAACCAGAACTAAATTTTCGCTGGGCACAATGCAGTCAACATTGTGGGAGAATTCAGCACATTCCCATTGACAGCATCAGGATTGCAGCACTCAGCCTGGAGTGGACTGCATCAATTATTTATTACACTTTACCAGCACAGGGGAGATATTCAGCCTGCCCACATGAAAAGGGATCATGTTCAAACTGAGTATAAGGCAAACAGCTTCAGGTACTGTTATTCAGACGAGTCTGCTTTATTCCCCTAAGGTTTGTATAGGGTTGAAAAACATTATTTTCCTCTAAGGGGAGTCAGGGTTAGTAAAAACACAAGGGAATGTCCCAGAGTTCTTGGCTCAGTTTCCTATAGTGCAAGTAACCACATTGTCTGTGATGGACTGAGGCATCCTGGAAAGGGATATAGTAGTTCCTACTCCTGTAATGTTCAAATAAATAAAAACTTCTGGAGGTAGGGGTACTGGTTCTCTCCTTCTCCTGAGAGTAACTGAGGAGCTAAATAAATCACTCTGATTAATGAGGCTGAAGAACATTGAGTGGTATCCTATCAGCTTTTCCACTTAATTTTGTCCAATTCCTTTCCTCACCAAAACTCTGTCCCTGTGTAGTTTTTGTCCACATGGACCCCATGATCCTGGTATAACCTTTTTGGTGATCAAAAGAAACCTCTCCTCACTCTTTCTTGTTAGTGGAAAATTGGGTTACCAGCCAGGATCTGGTAACCAGTGGGAGTTTGGGCACGACAACATTATGTCACTCCCAGGTTTTTCCAAAAAGTGACATAACGCCATCACACCAAAGGCTATTTTTCACTTTATTTTTCTCTTGTCAGCTTGTGGAGTGGTGGCAGGCAACAGGAATTGGGGGCAGAGGGATCTCTTGCCCCACTGGGAAATGAAACGGATGGTGAAAAGGCTGGTAGGATACAACCCACTGATTCCTGCCATGAACTGTGGCTCAGAATTGCGGGAAGTAAAGAGTATGTTTTCTCAAGCCAACATTTATACTCATGAATATGTGCATTTTTGCACATACTCTGCAATGCTGTTTCTCACTGGCCATTTATGAATGGCTGTTTCCTTGTGGTCACTCCCACCACGTTTTCCCCACGTTTCTGGATGCTGGCTAAACATGAATCCAGAAAACACGGGCAAAATGCGTGGCAACATGTGGGGAGAGCGAGGCAACCTCTGACAGTGGGAAAATGAAAGCATCATCAAAGCAAAGCCCCCAAGTAGTCAGTGAGGTGACCACGAGGAAACAGCCATGCATAAATGGCCACTGAGTAATTACTGCGACAATAGGACCTGAACCAGAAATCTAGCACAATATGTCCACAATACAATGGTGACCTTTGCATTCAGATACAATTTATTCTTGATTACCTTCCCTTGTTGTCCTATGTTGCTGTAACTAGAAGGCGAGAACACGAGAAACTCAACTAACCTGTCCAGCAAAGATCCCGCAGACTCCAATTATGCAGAGGATATTGAAAACTGCCGAACCAACAATGGTTCCAACTCCTACATCACCATGAGTGATGAACACACCTGAAGGGAGAGCAAGAGAAACATTTGTGTACATGTCTGTGAGAGTGATATATATATTTAAAGTAAACTGTACAAAATACTCTTTGGCCTGAGAAAGCATAGCTCCAGACTCAGAGATCATGCCAGAGGAAGACTTGAGCTGGGCAGCATTAACAGCCACCAAACTCTTCAAGAAAAGGAGGGAAGGATATTTCCCTGAGGAAATAACACACCTGCACCTCAGAGTAAGCAAAGGCTGCTTAGAGCACTGGGGAAACCGGAGAAGGTAACTGTGCAGTGTGGAGAGAAGGAACAAGAGAGGAATTTGGGGAAAGGATGAAGGGGAAGAGAAAAGGAACTACAATACGAGCAGGAGAAGCAAGAGTAGCCATTGTCCACAGACTGGCCAGTGGGACCAGTGAGGAGAGCAAAAACACTAGTAAGCAAGGAGGAGACTGAGTATCCATCACTGCTGGTTGCCCTGGCATATCATGCTCCTGCCTTCTTTTGCAACCAAATGGTAGCAGCTTTGCAGCAAGTCTGCTTACAAAAGGATGGGAAGTAATCTTCATTTGCATTTTAACCTTATATAATAAGGTCATATAATTAGGGCAGGAACCTTTCCTTCCAGGTTGTTTGTTTATTAAAACATTTGTATCCTGCCTTTCTACTCAATTTGGGCCCTTAAGGTGGTGAATATTAAAAATCAAACAATACTTAGCAATTAAAACATAAACAGGAAAGAGGACGGGAACACCAAATGAAACAAAAATCTTCACCCTCTGGCAGGAAGGAATTCCTCAGTTTTGGCACCACAACTGAAAAGGTCCTTTCTCAGGTTGCCACATATTTAGCCTCAGATGACAAGGACTCCTGAAGCAGGGTCCCCAAAGATGACTGTGATGGTTGAGTAGATTTGTATGGTTACCACCACATAGATTTGCACATGATGCAGCCTGTATTGTTACCAGTCACCCTCATTACACACAATCATAGACAGAGGACTAAAACAAGTTGGACTATAGTGAGGTAGGGCTGCGTGAGTACAACTGATCTCTTAAGAAGGTATTGGGCAGACATGCCCTTAGTGGAAGATCACTAATGACAAATAGAGTTCAATATCAAACATTTATTGGAACATTTACCTTGAACATCAGTGGTACATGCAGAGACAATTGTATAGTAGCCGTTCTCGTACTTTAATCTGAAAAAAACAATTTCACATTTTCCACTTTTGTCGGTAGATCCTTACCTATGACTGAAGCGAACAATTCTGGGGTCGAGCTTCCTGCAGCCATAAATGTGGCTCCCGCAACATCTTCGCTTAAATGTAGTTTCTGAAAGAAAAAAACCAGGACTGGTTATGTCAGTGCGCTATACCAGTTTAAGATGTGAGAGGAGCAAGGAGGCCAAGCTTTAAAATGCTCTCTTCAGATGACATGATCTTCAGAACTAGGCTGAGGAACAGCTTAAGCAGGAACACACCCTGAGAAAAGTTATGAAAGATGCACTAACAGAGGGCTGGTTTGGTATGGGATCTCACAGGCAATGTGTGCTAGCAGAAGGGTGGGTGATTTTCACCATCTCCACCCTCCTGCTTTAGACCTCTGACTTCCCCAGGATCTGTCCCCAGCACCTCCAGTTACAGGCTTTGGCAACAAGTAATGAGAAAGGCCTGTGCCTGAGACCCTGGAGAGCCACTGCCAGTCTGAGTAGACAATACTGACCTTAATGGACCAGGGCAGTTTCATGTGTTCATGTTCCTGGAGGTTCCCTATCCCCCAGGAACAACATTTAAGGGATTATGTTGGGCTTCAGCAGGAGCATCCTTCAATCCCTTCTGTCAGTAGAGATTTACCTCAGGATCCAAGCATTTGACTGGTACACCTGATGTTACTTCCCTTTAGTATGCAGATTACAAATTCATATAATGAGCAAATTTATAAAGGTGAGAGAAAATTCTGTTGTACATACCTCACAAATTTTCTCTAAAGATGGAACAAAGAAGTCATCACATACAATAGCCAAGGCATAGAACATATACAGAGTCTGTGAGAGGGAAAACCAAACAAACATTACAAAGTAAGTTGGGCACACTTGAGATATAAAAAGAACATCATGTTCTTGACATACATTGGGATGTGCGAATGTATGTGCGCACTAGACACTCTCTGCTGCGGAGCACACTTCTTCTTCCTCTAAAACCTCAATTTGTGCAAGGGCCTACTGGAAACCACTGACCTTGCACAAACAAATTTTAGTGGAAGACCAAGTGTGCTCTGCAGCAAACACTATCCAGGGTGCATGGATCTCAGTCACAGGTTCCAAACCTATGTTTATGTTTGCTATTATTATTTATAAAGTACCAAAAAGGTATGTTAGGTGCCGCACAATAAATGAAATAGATACATCCTTGACAAATATTTGTTTGCCTCAGAATTACCCTGATATATAATCCCTACTTTGCCATGGAGACTTATTGGGTGGTCTTGGGGCTGTGGCACACAGCCTAACCTTCCTTTCAGAGTTGTTGTGAGGATGAACTAGAGAAGAGGAAACAATTTAAGTCGTTTTGGTTCCCCATTTGAGAGAAAGTTGGGGTATAAAGTCTTTAGACCTCTTGGTAGGACCCATCCCACAACCTTGGACAATGTATCTGTATGGTCTTCTACCATTTATCTCATTTAGGGGAGCTTGAAATTATGGAACGTTGCCCTTTATATCAAGAGGTTCGTTCTAAGTGTATTCTTCCCTTGCTTAGTAGGTATCCCGGTCGATCAGTTTATGCTTGTATGTTACTTATGATGAAAATCCACTGGTTTCGGCATGTTCTGCAAAGTTCTGAGTGGCACTTGGTAAGAACATAAGAAAAGCTCTGCTGGATCGGACCAAGGCCCATTAAGTCCAGCAGTCTGAATGACCTGGTGCTTGCACAGGGGACCTTTGCCTTTTTAAAGGTAAAGGGTAAAGGTCCCCTGTGCAAGCACGGGGTCATTTCTGACCCATGGGATGACATCACATCCCGAAGTTTCCCAGGCAGACTTTGTTTACTGGGTGGTTTGCCAGTGCCTTCCCCAGTCATTTTTACCTTTACCCCCAGCAAGCTGGGTACTCATTTTACCTACCTCAGAAGGATGGAAGGGTGAGTCAACCTTGAGCCGGCTACCTGAAACCAATGTCCGTTGGGATCGAACTCAGGTCGTGAGCAGAGCTTGGACTGCAGTACGGCAGCTTACCACTCTGTGCCACAGGGCTCCTTGTGCTGGTCTATGACCGTATTATTAAAGACTGATTGATACAATTTATCTCATTTCTTTGGCATATACAAATCTGCACTGCCCTGTGAAATCTATACGGGGGCCTGCATGTTTAGGAACTCTGTGTTGTATCGCTATCCACAAGGGGCTCTGGATTCATATAAGGCTGTTTATTCATTGTACAAAGCAACATTAAGTCGCAATCCTATACACACTTTTCTGGGAATAAGCTCCACTGAACAGAATGGAACATTTCTGAAAAACAGGCTTTCTGGTGAGACCCATTTACAAAGAAAACAGAATTAATTAGAGCTCATGAACCATACAGCTTGGGATCATATCTGAGTAGCTTGGGGGAGAGGGAGGGCCGCTATTACCTGTCTCAGAGATTTTGGCATTTGCCTTAAAGGAACACAACCATTTAAAATATGCAGCTATATTTAACTTCATCAGCAGGTACAAGTGGGCACACAGCATTTTTTTTTCAAATCTATGAAAAGTTTGCAACTGAAACCTGTTTTTATGGAAACAGACTTGGGGAATCATAAAAATATACTTGTGAGGAGATTGTTATTGTTATCTCTGTGGCCGCGCTAAACTATGCATTGTGTGCAAACATTTGCAAGCATGCCTTTTAAACTCTGTGGTGACAGAAGCCATTCGGGTTTGTGTGTGTGTGTGTGTGTGTGTGTGTACTCGGTTTCAAGCAGTAATGGCCAGAGAAAGGGTTCAACATCCCCTCCCCTTGGAATGGGGAACGATAGAGCAAAGGCCAAGAAAGGACCTTGGTTTCACATTGTCTGATGTCTGGACGGTCTTCCTGCCCCTGCTCCATTTGTTTGTCTGCTGCTTCTCGGGGCAGGGTGTAGGGTGGCCAGCTCTGGGTTGCAAAATACCTGATTTTGGAGGTGGAGCCTGAGGAAGGCAGGGTTTGGGGAGGGGAGGGACTTCAATGGGATACAACATACAGTCCACCTTCCAAAGAGGCCATTTTCTCCAGGTGAACTGATCTGTTGCCTGGAAATCAGTTGTCATCCCAGGAGATCTCCAGCCACCACCTGGAGGATGGCCGCTAGCAGGGTGAGATGATTTCATGTTATATGATTTATATTACTAGCCATCACCTCAGTTGGGAAAGAACTTACACAGCTGCTGTTCTTAGCAACAGTCATGTGTTCTCCATAATGCCTAGTTATGAAATTTAGCAACAGCCATGTGTTCTCCATAATGTCCAGTTATGAAATTTGCCTAGTTAGGCACCAGACAGCTCTGTCAACTCAGGCAGATTTCCATTAAAAAACTGTTATTCTCTCCAAACCTTTAGGCTGTGTTAGGTCAAAATATGTATGTTAAGGAATAAGTCTTGGCTGAGCTTTTTGTGCTACAACAACATATTCTGTTGAAAAGTGAGCATATTAATATAACTTACACCAATGATATGAAGCAGCACGCCTCCTTGCTGTCTTTGCTTGTTTGTGAATATATCATCAGGAAATTCATGAATGGCTGAAAGACAAATGATGAACAGGAACGGTTGGCTGAGATAGACCAAAACAGTCAAATTGAAACGGAAGAAAACAGCTTAAACAGTCAAGGAAGACCAGGGTCAACTGAGGGCACGGCAGAGAGTTACACATCCCTGTTTCTCTGGGAAAACGCCCCCTAGTAAATGCAAATAAATAAGGCCCAATCCAATTAATATTCCTCCTGAGGTAGAGACTGTGGCCTCAATACTCCAAGGAGCAGCGTGCATGCAGAAACCTGTTTCTGAGTAGATATCTAACTGAATAATGCATAAGAAGCCTCAGGAGTGAGGGGAAACTCTTCACAAAAAACATGACTGAAGGGCCCAGTGCAGACCTCAACAAACATCTCAAGATACGGGGGCATAAATGACAGCTGCTGCTGGAAAGATGTGCCCTGAAGAGACGGAGAATGGCAGGGAACTCATATAGCTGGAACAAATCAAAATGGCAACTGCTATCCTGAGATGGTGCAAGAGGGACAACTGATTAAGAGCTAGTGGTGAAATGGATTCACTTCCATTTAAAACAGAGGGTTCCTTAATGAAATCTACAAGCTCCAACAATTTGTGCCCCCCCACAGTGTCTAAAAACATTAGCTGGATGGGTTGTTCCTCCATCCCCTGTAATTCGAGCCCAAACATCATTGCAAATATAAGCACGTCTGAGAATACCCTGGTGGTATTTTCAAATCACTCCTCTGCAGCTATTCAGAGTACTAATGACATTGACTGAACAGCTTAGTCAGAGGTGACAGGGGATGATCTCCAAATGTGGCTACAAAACAACACAGTAAATGCTTAAATTCTGCCTTGCAAATAAGCCCACCCAAATTACCAATCACAAAAATTGTATTAGCTTTTCTGAGCACTATTTATGTTAGCCATTTCTGGCCTGAAATAAGATTACACGCACAAAGTCCTGCAGCATTATAAAGTTTCCGTATGGTCACCTGGCAACTACATTTACTCACCATAGGTAACCAAGTTAATGAGCTGCCCCAAAGTCATTCACTGAGACAAGTGAGAACACAGAGCTGTTAATTTCTTATATTTTAAAAAACAGATTGCCACAAGAGGACACACATTCATCACACAAAGCATAATAAAAATGCCAGAACACTCTCTGTTCATACCAACATAGCTAAATTGCTAGTGTAATAATGTCAGGGGATGCAACCTAAAACATATTGGTGTTTTCAAGGCAAGAGACATTCAGAGGTGGTTTGCCATTACCTGCCTCTGCGTAGCAGCCCTGGGATTCCGTGGCGGTCTTCCATCCAAGTACTAACCAGGACCAACTCTGCTTGTTATAATCTTGACATGATTCACAAAGAAGCCAAACCTTATGTTGTAAATCAGACCTGTTTTTAAATGGCTTAAGTGAAGCCCCCCCCAGCCCCCCCCAATCAGGCTCTTTTGGAATTATAGCTGAAAGGTATTAAATAAAAAGGAATGAAATAATGGAATATGCAAAAGGTTGATTTAGGAGGTGGTGGAGGAAACAGGAAGCATGAGTCAGGACATCCTTGTTTCTCCTGCATATCTTGTCATCTCTGAAGCTGCTTCAAACGGTATCCAAGAGAGGGATGGTGAAAGTCACAAACAGGCCACCAGTAACTTGCTTGCATCTCCCCCCCCCCACCCCCGCTTGCTATGAGAACAGTGTCTGCGGCACTGCGATGCTTAGAACATGCCATATATTTACACTGCAGCAAAAATGATGTTATTAATCTTCTGGGATGCAGAAGAGGATAATCCATAAAATGGCTGTTAAGCGCTCCATAATCTTTTGTGGCTGTTGTCAGTTTTTCCAGAGGCCAGGGAGGCTTTGCATTATGTTAAACTGATGCTACAAAGTCAAACAAGCTACCTACAGCCACTTGCATTAACACAAGAATCACTCCTCTGGCGCACTTGTTGCCAACTTAGGGTTGCCAACCTCCATGTGGGGCCCAGAGAGCTCTCAGAATTATAACTGATCTCCAGACTATAGTGCTCAGTTCCCCTGGAGAAAATTGCTGGAGAAAATTGCTGGTGTGGTACATGGATTCGATGGCACTATACTCTGCTGAGGTTCCTCCAGTCCCCAAATCCTGCCCCCCCCGGCTCTACCCCAAATCTCCAGGAATTTCCCAACTCAGAGCTTTTTTTTGCCACCAGGTCACCTATTATAATAGCCAGTGTAAAGAAATAGAAGAGAACAACAAAAAAGGAAGAACAAGAGATCTGTTCCACAAGATCCAAGAAATCAAAGGGAAATTTAAAGCACGGTTAGGCATGCTGAAAGATCAGCATGGAAATACATTAACTGAACAGGACAAAATAAAGAAAAGGTGGGAACAATACACTGAAGAACTATACAGATGAAAGGATAAAAGATTCTTTCCAAGAAGAATCTTTTGAAGAAGAACCTACAGTTTTAGAAAGTGAAGTGAAAGCTGCATTGAGAGCAATCGGGAGAAACAAATCACCAGGAGCAGATGGGATATCAATAGAGCTATTCCAAGCCACAGAAACGGAGTCCATCAAAATCTTGACAAGAATATGCCAACAGATATGGAAAACAAAACAATGGCCCACAGACTGGAAACAATCCATTTACATTCCAATTCCCAAGAAAGGAGACATCAAAGATTGCAACAACTATCGGACCATTGCATTAATTTCTCATGCAAGTAAAGTGATGCTCAAAATCTTACAGCAAAGGCTGCTACCATATATGGAACGAGAAATGCCTGATGTTCAAGCTGGTTTCAGAAAAGGAAGAGGCACTAGAGATCATATTGCAAATATACGCTGGTTACTGGAGCGTACGAGAGAATTTCAGAAGAAAATCAGCTTGTGTTTCATAGATTACAGCAAAGCTTTTGACTGTGTGGATCATGAAAAGCTATGGCTGGTTTTAAAGGAAATGGGTGTGCCACAACATCTGATCGTTTTGATGCGCAACCTGTACTCTGGACAAGAGGCCTCAGTTAGAACAGAATGTGGAGAAACGGAATGGTTTCCAATTGGCAAAGGTGTCAGACAAGGATGTATTTTATCTTCCTATCTCTTCAATCTATATGCAGAACATATAATTAGGAAAGCTGGATTAGATTTAGATGAAGGTGGAGTGAAAATTGGAGGGAGGAACATTAATAATTTGAGATATGCTGATGACACTACATTATTGGCAGAAAATACAGCTGAACATCAAGAAAACAAAAGTAATGACTACAGGAGAATTACACAACTTTAAGGTTGACAATGAGGAAATTGAAATTGTTCAAGACTTTCTATTCCTTGGCTCCACCATCAACCAAAAGACTGGGAAGGGCAGCCATGAAGGAGCTAGAAAATATTCTGAAGTGTAAGGATGTGACTCTGGCCACCAAGACTAGATTAATTCATGCCATCATATTCCCTATTACTATGTATGGGTGTGAAAGCTGGACAGTGAAGAAAGCTGATAGGAAGAAAATAGATTCCTTTGAAATGTGGTGTTGGAGGAGAATGTTACGGATTCCGTGGACTGCCAAAAAAACAAATCAATGGGTTATAGATCAAATCAAGCCTGAACTGACCCTAGAAGCTAAAATGACTAAACGGAGGCTGTCGTATTTTGGTCACGTCATGAGACGACAAGAGTCACTGGAAAAGACCGTCATGTTAGGAAAAGTAAAGGGCAGCAGGAAAAGAGGAAGACCCAACAAGAGATGGATTGACTCAATAAAGGAAGCCACAACCTTCAATTTGCAAGATCTGAGCAAGGCTGTCAAAGATAGGACATTTTGGACGACTTTCATTCATAGGGTCGCCATGAGTCGGAAGCGACTTGACGGCACTTAACACACACACACTGCTGACTTATGGAACCCACAGGGTTTTTAAGGCAAGAGACATTTGGAGGTGGTTTGCCATTGCCTGCCTCTTCACAACCCTGGTATTCCTTGGAGGTCTCCCATCCAAATACTAGCCAGGGTCAGGGCTGAGCATATGAGACTGGTCCAAGGTCACCCAGCAAGCTTCCATGGAATGAATTAGGATTTGAACCTGTGTTTCTCAGATCCTAGTGTGACACCTTAACCACTAGACCACACTGGCTCCCAGTCCAGAGCTGGCAACCCTAAATTGTCCTCCGTGGTACACTGCCATTCTGTTGCATCAGAGTAGCCAGGATGCATCCGTCCCTTCTTATTCTTAACTAATGGGGATATGTGCTGTGTTGCTTGGCAATGAATGCAGCAATAAGGGGGAGGGGGGAAGCTAGTTATGTTGTAGTTCTGGGAGAAGCCAGGACTTCGGAAAGAGTAACACCCACTGACTGAATAATATCAATCAGACTTCAGGGAAAGCCTATCAACATAACCATCATTCAAGTTTATACCCCAACTACAGATGCTGATGAGGAATAAATTGAAAGTTTTTATGCAAGTATCCAGGAAAAAATAAATATACAGAATATTTTTTAAATTAATTTTAAAATATATTTTTATTTATTTATTCAGAACACAATGTACCTGCAGCCATAAAGATTTTTAGAAAGTTATGAATATTTGTAGTCTGAAATTGTGATACTTTTGACCACTGAAGAAGGCCATTTGGCCAAAAAGCATTTGGTCTGGTCAGAGTCTAATTTTGTGATTTTTTGTCTATTTGTGTGGTATGTGTACATGAGCCTGTTGGTTTGGCAGGCTATTGCAGGGCCTTATATATGTTATTGATTTTAGCCTGTAATCAATATAAACATATTTTGTATTGACATAACCTTTATGACATAGTCTTGAATGTTGATTTTTTCTTGACCTTTGGTTACTTAATTCTGTTGTTTTTAGGGTTAAGGTATTTTCCCCCATTGTTGTTGTTGGGGCCTGGGGATCCCCTGGAATTACAGCTCATCTCCAGACTACAGAGATCAGGTCCCTGGGAGAAAATGAATGTTTTGGTAGGTGGACTGTATGGCATTGTACACCACTGAGGTCCCTGCCCTCCCCAGGCTCCATCTCTAATCTCCAGGAGTTTCCCAAACTGAATCTGGCAACCCTACCCCTCCCATCCCCCACTGGTGGCCAGGGATGACCTGGTAACCCTAGATAGAAATAAAATAATTATGATTGTACTGCAATTGTGGGCTTCTAAACATAGCTCGCTACTCTAACACCGAAACGGCACCCCATTTGTTTCTCCCCCTTCCCCCGCCCTTTCACCTACTTCAGGTTGAGACCCATGTGTTTGTTTGTTTGGCCATCAAGTTGCAGCTGACTTATGTTGACCCCTCATGGAGTTTTCAAGGCAAGAGACGTTCAGAGGTGGTTTGCCATTGCCTGCCTCCGTGTAGCCACCCTGGTATTCCCCGGTGGTCTCTCATCCAAGTACTGACCAGGGCCAACCCTGCTTAGCTTCCGAGATGTGGCAGGGTATTTTCCCAAACAACTACCTGTTTATTTTTCAGTTCTTAATGGAAGGCAGATTGGACACTAACAACTTTCTGTCTCTAATCACTGGTGAATGTTTCCGGAAATGAATTATGGACCAATTAATTCAAAGCAACGCATGACCAGGATCGACACTAAAAGGAGAGTACTCAATGCGGCTCTTCTGGAAGCCACTCACCACCCAGGTCGAACTGACTAGCCTGCTGAGACAATGAAAATTGATTGCAAAGGAGCCTGGGATGAAACAGCATTAACATGCTTGCAGTGGTTTGGGGGAGGGATGAGTAATCAATTTGATTTGATGAGAAGGCAAAGATCAAACTCTCTTTCACAAGCAGAGCACCATATGGCAAGACAGGATGTAAATGTTTTGTTCACTGAAGCCTCCTTGCTTTCTCTCTTCGTGATTCTGCAAGCCACGGCAAATTGCTAAAACATTTAATCTCTGCAGTATATTAATTCAATTTGCGTGGCTCAACCAAGAGAGGGCCTGCCAAATACGATTATCTTTGTCATGGCAAGTGGCAGTTTATAAAGCAAAGAGACTACAGACTATTAAACCTATTTAAATATCTGCACGTGAAAGGAAGTTGTATTAAAGAAACTCATTCCAATAGGGTTGCCAGCTGCCAGGTGGAGTCTAGAGATGTCCTGGAATTACAACCAATCCAATATCCAGACGACACAGATCAGTTCCCCTGGAGAAAATGGCTACTCTGGAGGGTGGACTCTATGGCATTGTACATCTCCGAGGTCCCTCCCCTCCCCAAACCCTGCCTTCCCCAAACTCCAACCCCATTATCTCCAAGTATTTCCCAACCCAGACTTGGCAACCTTTTATTCCAACAGCACTCCTTCACTATGAAATTACCAAGAAAACTTACTTTGTGAAAATCAGGATTAGCCTAAAATACATGCAGCACTAATTCCTTGTTTAAAATGTAGGTTTATATGTAATTATTTTATAGAAACTGTTAATTGTAGAAATAGTTACATATTTTTTAAAAGGTAAAAGCACTACTGTGAAGCCCCCAGTGCCGGGGCCACATCCTCTGGTGGGGGTGGCCACTTTTTATCAGCGTTGTCAGAGATGAGTCAGCATGCAAGAACTGTGAAGTCTGCACTTTAATTATTTAGTTTCTTTTTAATGCTAACTCCAGAGGTTCACTGCCACCCTGTAGTCCAGCCAGTTCACCACTCCTCACCTCCACCTGTTTACACCAAGATGCTAGGACAGCTTTTCCAACCTCAGTGCTTCTCCCAGCTCCCTAAGTACCTGTCCTGGCTGCTGCGGCCTTCCTGCAGGGTTAAGCCAAGGGACAGCCTGTCGGCCTGGGCCAGGTGGGAAAAGTTCTTCCTGGCTTCCCTTGGTGCCAGGAGTGCCACCATCCGTGGCTCCAAGAGACCTGGTACTCTCTGGCCTGCAAAGGCCCCAAGCCTGTCTGACCACAGCTTGAACACAACATACAAACTTAACCACAAACTGCAGAGGTTTGTGTAATGAAAAGCCTGGCAACAGCTTGCAAAATGCAAATGTCCTTAGAACAGGCTGACTGAATTCTCTCAAGGTCTGAATTCTTTCAAGAGCTAGCTAACTTACCCTGGTCTTGTCCTTGAAGGAAGAAGAACAGAGTCATTCTTCACTATCTGCCAGAAAGGTGTATCTGAAATTACCCTTCCTGATTCAGCTGCCAGCTGCTCATATCTCAGGAGCAGAAAAGTCCTGCTATCCTCAAACCTTGAGCAGGTCTACTCAAAGACCTCAAGGCTATAAGTGCAGTAAGCTTCTTGCTTTCTATAACCTTGTTGAAAGCTATGTTTCCTACTGACCAGATGGTTACATGTTACAATGTGAGCAATAATTGTGTTTTATTATTTATATAGTTATATATTGTATTGTAGATTTCTAAATAGTCTCATTTAATGTGTATTGTACTGAAGATGAGAATGGTATGAAAATTGAGTATATGGAGTGATCATGGAGCTCAGAAATGATTGTTATTACTTTAAGCAAAATAGACTGAAAGGAAAGGAAGCCCATATTTGGTCATGGGGAGAAGCTAATAACCTGAACAGCTGCAACTAAGACATTATTGAACTGCTCATGTTATCTGAAAGTGGGGAGGAAGATATCCCTCCTGATGGTAAAATCAATACTCTTAATGAGTCTGAAACAGTATAAATATAGCCACAGTAAGCCCAGAGAGAGAGAACCTTCCAAAGGCTCTCAAGAAAAGGCTGACTGGTATGTATGGCTTAAATACATTACTCTAGACTTTATGAATTAGATACTTTGAACTGAATCAGAATAATTTGACTGTTATATTTTAGAAGTTGGATTTTGAAACTGAATAGTATGTAAGACTTGCTTGCTTTTACTTCATACATTGTAAATACATACATTGTACTTTGACAAGAGTTTTTATAGAAGTGTTAAAGACTTGATAATCTGCATTTACACATATTTTACTAGAAGTATATCAATAAAAAGACTTGCTTTTTAAAAGTAGGTAAAGTTGTTGAGTCCTGTTTACTCGATGACTGGCTGAATAAGATAACTTCACTTCTCAGTAAGTGATACATTCTAAGAGCCTGTCATCTGAACAGCACGACCCGTTTCAGTATAGTGGTTAAGAACCACTGGTTTGGAATGGGGGACTGTGATGTGGAAAACCGGGTTTGATTCCCCGCTCCTCCACAAGAGTGGCGGACGCTAATCTGGTGAACCAGGTTGGTTTCCCCACCACATGAAGCCAGCTGGGTGACCTTGGGCTAGTTACAGCTCTGATAGAGCTCTCTCAGTCCCACCTACCTCACAGGGTGTCTGTTGTAAGGAGAGGAAGGGGATGGTAAACCGGTTTGATTCTTCCTAAGTGGTAGAGAAAGTCGACATATAAAAACCAACTCTTCTTCTGCAAAGTAAAAATATCTACTGTTGGCTCCCAGTTGCTTTGAGAGTCTGAAATACCTGGAGAGTATTCATGTTTCTTTCCATTCTATGCTCTTGCTGACCAATTTTGCATCCCTCATGGAATTTGTATTTAAAGACATTGTACAACATTTGATGACTCAGCACTGTGCAAAGATTCCCTGTTATATACTGGATGTTCCGTGTACAAAAACCCTATTATCCATAAGTGCATTCTTATAATTCTGCAACAGATTTAAAAGGGAGGGACCCTTACCAATTTAAGCACACCTAATATTTTATACTTCTTTCTAGAGAAAGAAGAAACACATGTACACACTAAAGTAAGGCAGTTAAGACTCTTTCCTCACCACCTCCAGCAATAAACACAATTAAAATAGTGTTTTTTAAAACCTATTAACACCATTTTAACTATGTTTATTACCAGACAATAGGAACAAGGCAACTGATTTATGCCCCATCTCTGCAAGGGGTTCTTCTCTGTTGTTTTAACTACATTGCTATGATACAGCACAGAACAAGGCCTGGGAAATTTCCCTGTGGAAATTCCCAACTGGCAATTGAGAAGGAAATGTTGTTTCCAAGCTATATGTATCACTTCCATGGGATTATGCTGCTCCTGAGAGACTGAAAGGGGACAAATTTGTATACTCTAGGCCAGGGAGACATAGGCACATTTCTAAATATTTTCTAGGTAACCACACAGAAGAAAACAGGGAATTGTGAGGAGGTATCAGAAGACTGCTTTCCAAAACATAGGGGGGAAAGTTTTAAGTACTGAGGACAGCTGCTTAACAAGGAAGAAATAGCAGCTGTTTGAAACCTACCAGGGAAGCTGAAGAACAAACATTACAGATACTGTAAGTCAGGAGGGCTCTATATATACTATCATGAATGTGCTAGGCTTTGTAAAAACCCCAGGAGATTACATTAAAAAAGGAATTTGCCTGTGAAATAACAAGCTGCTGAAACAGTAAAAACAAGCAAAGACATTTTTACTAGTCTTGCAACAACATGATTTGCAAGCACTCTGATAACAGAAGCCTTTTGGAATTATTCATTTGGGTACGTATAAATGTGTCATCCTTGAAGAAGTGGCAAGATGGAAGTGCACATTCTAGAAAAAGGGTGTATGTGTTGGGGGTTGGCACAGTTTGCATCTGCCATGGTGTCAATTATGAGGAACTGTTGCAAACACATACTATGCCCTTCAAAATATAACTGTGAATCTGCCCTGAGGTTCAAATGGGATTGCTGATACTACCTGATTTATCAAAAGCAAATGTATTTAAAATATTTTTATACTCCCTCACAGCATAATGTATGAAATAACTAACAGAATACACTTTCCCATGTATTCCCCTCTACATACTACTTCCCCTTTCTTTCCTCCTGGTAGACCCAATAACCTCAACCTTCCTTGCTTTCTTCTCTCCTTCCCACCCACCAACCAACCTGCCTTTTATATGTTCCCCATTTATTTCATTTACACCCCATACCTCTCCACAATGGGGACCCAAAACAGCTTATGGTAGGTCATTCTCCTTTCTTCCATTTTAGCCTTACAACAAACCTGTGAGGTAGATTAGGCTGAGAGTTTGTGACTGGCATGAGCTTCCACAGCAGAGTTCGGATTTGATCCTGATTCATCCAGATGGTAGTCTGAAACTATGAGCCATACTAGTTTTTGTTGCTGTTGAGCAATAATGAGCAGCCAGGGCAAGTAAGTCTTGCAAGTCACCTGGTGATTGCTGCTGGCCCTGGCCCCGGTGAATCCTCCCTCAAAGGCCAAAACAGCCATGGAAAGGCCCCTGTTACCTCCCCCTGCCTTTTACTGACTTAAACCAAGGCATGAAGACCAGTAATGCTGTTGAAGTTGCATAGCACCCCCAAAGCAGCAATTATTTCTTAATTATACAAGCATTGCTTCTGTTGTTGTTGTTGTTTTTTGGAGGGGGGCTTTGCTCAGAAATATTTGCAGAAAGATTTTACTTGTCTGTTCATGGTTCCAGTCTCTGGATTTAAGTATCCACAAACTGAGCCATGTTGAGAATTACACTGACATGAAGAACTTGCAGGTAATGGACATTTAATTTCCTCCACCTTTGCTTCCTCCCCTCTTGCCCTCATTCTCTCCCAGTCAGTGTTTCTATATCTTTCCCTCTCCTCCCCATCCCTTTTCTCTCTCTCTCTCTCTCTCTCTCTCTCTCTCTCTCTCTCTCTCTCTCGTACCCCTTTTCTCAGTCAGTATGACTCTCTTGCTCTTCCTCCCCTCCTTTTCTCAGTGTCTCTCTCTGGCCATCAGGCCACACATTTACTAGGCAGGCTGCCCTCCCTACCACTTCTCCTCACTCACCTTCTCCTCACACACCTGTCCACCTCCAGTGGCTGTGCCTCGGTAGTGGAAGGAGACAGGGAGCATGGGGAGGGTCAGTGACAGAGGCTCCCTTCTGCTCACATGTCTGCTTCCAACACAGTGCCCCGCTGTGCACTGCATTGGTGAGGCCATACCTGGCGTACCGTGTGCAGTTCTGGAGTCCTCACTTCAAAAAGGATGTGGACAGAAAGAGTTGTTCAACAATGGAATCGGCTACCTAGGGAGGTGGTGAGCTCCCCCTCTCTGACAGTCTTCAAGAATGTCTGGACAAACACTTGCCAGAGATGCTCTAGGCTGATCCTGCATTGAGCAGGGGGTTGGACTAGATCGCTTGTATGGCCCCTTCCAACTCTATGATTCTATGATCTAGTTTGGCCCTTAGTCATGAGAAGTGAACACTTGCTGCAATTTAATGAGCCAACATGTGGGGGAGGCCCTTATCTAAGTAATGCAATAGTCTGCAGTATGTTTACAACAAATCCAGTCATAGATGCTATGACCCAAATATAATGACCTATATCTTTTCTTCCATTGTAAACGCCTCATTTTGTGTGTGTGTGTGTGTAAAGGTCCTTCCAGCCATTAAAAGCATTAAGAGAATTAGCAAGCTTATGACTAACCCTGCAACAAGTCCTGATTCACTCACAGTGGTCTACTTGATGCTATTGTGTCTAAAGTACGCTAACAAACAAAAAATGCTTTGCTGCAAATTTTTTGCCAAAGGAGTGTGTCCTAAAGGAGTCTGCTTGAGGGTTCAAGAGTCCTTTGCTGGTCGACACTGAGCCACTCTCATGACCATTCACTTAACGCAAAAACAGAGCCCTCTCAGTTTTCTGGGAGTCGGGGCATGAACTCGTCACTTCTTTCAAAGGGCAGCAGCTCTTAGCACTGTGACCACCTTTGGTCTCCTCATTCCTGATCATCTCAGAGTATAGCCCCTCAAATGTGCTTTTTAGGTGCCAGTATCCAATAGCTCGCCCTGACCTGGATGGCCCAGGCTAGCCTGATCTCGTCAGATCTCGTTAGAAGCTAAGCAGGGTCAGGCCTGGTTAGAATTTGGATGGGAGACCACCAAGGAATACCAGAGTTGCTGTGCAGAGGAAGGCACTGGCAAACCACCTCTGTGAGTCTCTTGCCATGAAAACCCCCCAAAAAGTTGGCTGTGACTTGACGGGACTTTACACAAACACACATCCAATAGCTCAGTCCTGGGCACTCCAACTGGAAGAAAGGCACCAGGAAGTACTGTCAAACAGCAGTCACTGTAGTTACCTCAGATATAAAATTTAACTTTTCACTCTTTCCCAAGGCAAAGGATTTCACTATAAAGACAAAGACAGAGAAATGCCACTCTACACCCAGAGATGATAGCAGGGAAGGAGAGTTTTCAGTTGAATCACACTGATCCTTTTCTGTTTCCATGAGCAGCTCTGAAATTTTTTTTCCAGGCTCCTTCCCCTGATCAACCAGTCTCTGGGTAGAAGTTATTAACTAACAAGGACGTTTCTTGCAGCATCAGGCAAAGTCATGTTGAATCAAGGGGTGGGACTGATTAGAACTTGGGACAGGGCCTTCTGAATCGTGGTCTTATAGAAGAAGTGATCCTGATACTTAACCCTGTAGGCCATGCACAGACAATAAAAACACTGTTCTTAAACTTGCTTTTAAGGAGTAGCTGATGCAACTATCACTGTATTGGCCTGTGGAAGCTAGACAATGGAGCCCTTCATGGGGCACGCATGGCTTGCCACACACTTTGCAAGGGGACTATACGGCATGTGGCAGGTGCCATTGAGGGAGGAAGGGAAGGCTTGGTATCCATGACCATTTAAAAATCAAAGCGGAGGTCCTCAGGTTGCTAAACTCTGAGAACTGCTAATCTGTGAAAGCTTCTTCATGAGGTTGATGGATTTCCTCATCATATAGCTATGAAAACAGATAGCCAAAATACTCCAAAAGATGCTAAACGAACTGGGGGATAAAAACTAAACATATATGTTATACATCAAAATCAAAGAGGCAATTATTTTGTAAATAAATCAAGGCTCAGTGAAATCCGTAAGCCTAAACGACTAGTCAAAAATAACAACTCTTTTCCCCATACAATTCAAATAGCTGAGAAACCCATTTCCCACCCACCACTTTCGCCTGTGGGTTTCCAAGTGAGTGTTATCCTTGTAAACAGTTGTCTGGAACTCTGAAAAGCCAGGGTCCCTAGCTCCCAGTTCCCCATCCTGGACTCCCTCTAGCTGCTGCCTACGATTACACCCTTGAAAATTTCTTGCAAATATGGTTGATACCAGGCAGTCGGAATGCATTGAAATGCCCATGCTGCAAACTGCACTTAGCAATTGTGCAAGCAGGAAATCCCCTTCTCAATGCAAGAAATTCACAACTACCTCCCCCCTTCACACCCCCAGTGACCCCTGCTCCATGCCCAGAAGATCATAAAAACCTTCCAGGATCCCTGGCCAAACTGGCCTGGAGGAAAATTGCTTCCTGGCTCCAAAGTGGCGAACAGCCTTACCCTGGGCATGTAAAGCAAGGACTATGAGAGCCAAACACTGACACAACCCTTCCTGCCCTCCCTGTCATAATCTGCCTAAGTTCACAGAATCAGCATTGCTGTCAGATGGCCATCTAGCCTTTGCTTAAAAACCTCCAAAGAAGGAGAGCCCACCACCTCCTGAGGAAACCTGTTCCACTGAGGAACTGCTCTGTCAGAAAGTTCTTCCTAATGTTTAGCCAAAAACTCTTTTGATTTAATTTCAAACCATTGGTTCTGGTCTGACCTTCTGGGGCGACAGAAAACAACTCAGCTCCATCCTTCAAATACTTGAAGATGGTTATTGTATCACCTCTCAGTCGTCTCCTCTCCAGGCTAAACATACCCAGCTCCTTCAACCTTATTTCATTTTGTGCTATGGGGGGGGGGAGTATGTGGAGGTGAGGAAATCATGTTTCCTGCTGTCCAGGGACGACCACCCCAGACTTCCCTGGCCAACCAATCCCTTGCTTACCAGGGGGAGAAAGGGGAGGTCCCAGCGGGGCCCACGAATGGCCGACAGGTCTGCAGTGGCAAGAGGGATCGCTGCCACAGGCCAGTTCAAACAGTGCTGCTATTGTTTTCCTGCCTTTTTTGGCGGCACGTTCTTTTCTGGCTTTTTTCTTTAACATTCTAAGATGTGCTATAGCACCATAGTAATCCAATACATCCAATTGGTGGTGATATAGCAATTCAGTGCGATATCACCAGCATTATGATTCAATGAATTGCTATAGCACTATAGTGCTCATCTTAGAACATTTTTTTAAAGCCGGAAAAGAACGTGCCACCAATAAAGACAGGAAACCAATAGCGGTCCTTTAGGAAGCACTCCAGACAGTTCAAACAGCACACTGTTGTGATTCAGAAGCGCAAGGAAGAAAGTGAAACTGGGAGAAAACAGTTTTCATAAAAAGCGGCAGAGCCCCGTGGTGCCGATTGGGTGCAAGTGGCGTTTTCTAACATCCGTTAGCAGTTGGGAGCCAAAATAGTTGTGTCTGAATTGACACAAGAAATCCATTAACAAACCACTGCTTAACTGGATTATAAGGGCAGTTTGAAAGGGGCCTACAAGAAGGCAGACGCCCAGATGGCCAAGGAGGAAGCCGGCTGGCTGGTTCAGGCAAGGCAGGAACAGAGCCACCAGGGGTGGAAGGATGTCCAGTTGGGAGTCTGACTTCATTCTAATACTAAAGGAAGAGCAGGTAAAACCGTGGCCTAGGGCAAGGGGACCAGGGCGACACCCTCGGGGAGCCACACCTGCTGACAGATATTCTTTCATCAGCTGAAACAGTTGCTGTGCCTCTGGCTATACTTGCACCAAATTTTAGCTTTCTGGACATCTTGGGAAAAACCTTAGTCACTACTAATGTATTTTAAGGGACAGAAATACAAATGCCCTATTTTCAGATTTTTCCCCCCCTAGTAATGGACTAGTAATGGACAAGACTTAAGGGTCTTGTGCATCTTCATAAAATGCACGCACAGACACAGCCAATTCAGGTCTAGGTGTCAAATTCAAACCCTGCTTTAAACTACTTCATCTCTCAGTACCAACAAACGAATGCTTTCAGGCTTCTGCCTTGCCCTTAACGAAACTGCAATACAAGGGGAAAGTCATCAACTGTAATACGAAGGGATGCTGTGCCCAGAAACCTAACAGCCATTTTGCAATTGGGGACAATAGAAAATTGACTGAAACGAGGCTGGATATTTTGTGCTTCCAGGAGAGTTACATGAGCTTTGAGAGCACCATCTCATCTTGTTAATGTCTGAGGGAGAGAAAAAAAGTTCTTTGCTGCCAGCACGGAAGGGATGGTTCCCTACGAAAAACTGCTCACTTCTAAAGCGTGCAAATACTTTTTAAAAAATCTGTATATACACAATATTACAGGACTTCAGCAATTCCCTCTGCACCACCTTATCTGGAGGGTGCTGTGACATCTAAAGACGTTTCTCACATTGTCTTTTTAAGAAGTCACCAATTTGTTGGTGCTGCCTCTGATAATAAGGCTTACAGGCAACACATTTGCCATCAGACATAGCTGCGACTTGTGTGAGACATTCCATGTCTTTAAAAGAGAAGATGAAGAATTGGTTTTTATACACCGCTTTTCTCTACCGTAAGGAGTCTCAAAGCTTCTTACAATCACATTCCCTTCCCCACCCCCCATACACCCAACAGGCGCCTTGTGATGTAGGTGGGGCTGAGAGAATTCTGAGAGAACTGTGACTGGCCCAAGGTCACCCAGAAGGCTTCATGTGGAGGAGTGGGGAATCAAACCCAGTTCTCCAGATTAGAGTCTACTGCTCTTAATTACTCCACGCTGGCCCTGTTAGACATAACATGGGCATTGGCTCTGAGCAACTTACAGTGAAACTGAAGCAGAGAAATATCCTTTTAAGCTCACTGGCATATCTAAAGTACAAATGATGCATCTGAAAAAAGGTGGCATTTTTTTTTTTAAAAAATGGAGACATCTTCTGGTAAGGTCCAGTATCAGCAACAGCAGCAGATCATTTGGAGGTTTTCAAGTGAAACTTTTGCTGGCAGAAAATCTAGTGATTTTAGTACCATCCAGCATGAATTTCCAGCTTACCCTATCAGGAGACCAGTCCAGAACTGACCTGGCAAAGCTGTTCTTCATCCCAGCTTTTTTTGTGTGCCATCAAGTCACAGGTGACTTTTGGTGAACCTGTAGGGTTTTCAAGGCAAGAAACATTCGGAGGTGGTTTGCCATTTCCTGCCTCCACGTCACAACCCTAGTGTTCCTTGGAGGTTGCCCATCCAAATACTCACCAAGGGCTACTCTGCTTAGCTTCTGAGATCTGATGAGGTCAGGCTAGGCTGGGGCTATCCAGGTCAGGGCTCTTCATCCCTACTCCTGGGCTTTTCATCTATGCAAAATCAAGCACTTCCTGAGATCTATCAAGCATATTTTTATTCTGCCCTTTCTCCAAGGAGCTCAGGGTGGCATACAGGACTATCCCTTCCTCATTTTATCTTTGCAACAAGATAGGCTAGGCTGAGAAAAAGTGGCCCAAGGTCATGTACCATGCCATTCTATGTTGAGTTACACCCTTCAATGGGTTTAGAAGGGTATCACTCTGTTTAGGATGGTGCTGCTAGTGAACTTTGTAGCAGAGGGGAAATTTGAACTCAGGTCTCCCAGAACCTAGTTGGACACTCTAATCACTACACCACACTGCTTCTCAGTATACTTTTTATTAAATATTATTTTGTTAAAAGTTTGGCAATGTGTGCAAAAGTAGATCGAGTTCTTCTACACTGAAGATATATTTTTGACTAACTCAAAGGTGTTTACAAAAGAGTAGCAGTGCACAAATATTACTTTTATATACAATTAATGCAGACAGCAGGCAAGCACACACTCCCATCTGTACAGGAAGTTGGATAAGAAGATGCCATTTGCACTGTATATCTTCATCCATCCATTTAGTAGTACCAACAGAGATTGTATTGGCTGGATGATAAGTACATTTGTATTACAATGTACACATGTAATCCCTGTCAATTTGCTCCCCTTTCTGCATATCTGTATGCCAACCAACACATGTAGAAAGGAGATCACTATGTTTATTTTTCTTTGCTGCCCACAGTTCCTCCCAGATGCATGAAATACTTGCAAGATCATGGCTTCTCAAGCAAAATGACTGATAAAATATTACTCTACTTCCAAAGAAATTTGACATGGGGGCAGAGCTGATGGGAACACATAAGCATCAACCTCTGGACCTTTTGCACTTCAAACAAAAATAATTACCACTCAAACCTTGCATCTAACCTGGTTTTAGGTGGCTTCAATCTAATTTCATGTAACACTTGCATGGCTTGTTTGTGTCTTTAGGGCCTTTCTCAGTATATTTGATTACAAAATAAAAATTGTTGGGGGCAATCAGAGAAGTCTAATCTACCCAGCAACTGTATTTTGTCACTGGGGAGGTGTGATTTTATTCTGTGTTAACACTAGGGTTGCTACCCTCCAGACCGATCTGCAGACTGCAGAGATCAGATCCACTGGAGAAATTGGCGGCTTTGGGGGGTGGACTCTATGGCATTTCAAACTGCTGAGGTCCCTCCCCAGGCTCCACCCCCAAATCTCCAGGAATTTCCCAACCCAAAGTTTGCAACTCCAGGTAGCACATTAATTAATTTCTTAATGCTGTGTGTGCTATGCTTGCCTGAGCATCATGAGTATTGACCAGCTAACATCCAAGATATCTGACTCATAAAACATTTCTGCATCTCCCCCAGCATGTGTTATTTTGAAAGCTTCTGAGTGCTCATTCCACTGGGAGTATTCATATTAAAATATGCTAACAGACCCCAAAACCTGATGTATACAAGCAAACTAAATTCCTCTCCTGTCTTGCTGTTTTTCTCCCTCCACTACCCTCTCTTATCTTTCTTTTTAGAAGGAGTTCTATGCTGTGTACTCTTCTCTTTAGCACTGGAACTGAAATGAAACCTGGGTGTCCATGGAAGCAGGGGGGTGATCTTGGACCAGTCACTCTCTCTCAGCCTAATCTACCTCACATGATTGTTGTAAGGATAAAATGGGGGGGGGGGAGAAAAATTCTTAAACCACTTTGGTTCCCCATTGGGGAGAAAAGTAGGGTATAAATATCTAAATTAATAAGATCAGCCTATTGCTTTATATGCACATGGTCCCAGATTCAGTTATCAAGCTCAGTTATAATGCCAGAAAGTCCACCTTCTAAGCCCGACTCCAGCATGCGTAGCCCTCTCTGCCGGCACGCGCGTCTCAGCTGGGCGGCGGGGCCCCCGGCCCCTTTCCCTGGACTCCCCGCCGCCGGCTTTGAACTGCTCAGGCAGAGCGGAGCCCCAGCCCCCTTCCCTTTCTCCCTCCATACCTTCCGTGGGCAAAAAACCTTTTCCTGGGCGCGCAAGGCGGCTGCCCTGCAGCCCCCTTTCCCCTCTCCCTCCAAAACCCCTTTCCTGGGCGTGCGAGGTGGCAGCGCGCCGGCCCAGAAGCCCCATTCTCTCCCCCCCTTCCAGAAGCCCCTTTCCTCAGCTTGCGAGGCTGCAGCTGCCTCTCATGCTGGCCCAGAAGCCCCCTTCCCCACCAAAAAACCCTTTCCTTGGCCCGCGAAAATATGCTAACAGACCCCAAAACCTGATGTATACAAGCAAACTAAATTCCTCTCCTGTCTTGCTGTTTTTCTCCCTCCACTACCCTCTCTTATCTTTCTTTTTAGAAGGAGTTCTATGCTGTGTACTCTTCTCTTTAGCACTGGAACTGAAATGAAACCTGGGTGTCCATGGAAGCAGGGGGGTGATCTTGGACCAGTCACTCTCTCTCAGCCTAATCTACCTCACATGATTGTTGTAAGGATAAAATGGGGGGGGGAGAAAAATTCTTAAACCACTTTGGTTCCCCATTGGGGAGAAAAGTAGGGTATAAATATCTAAATTAATAAGATCAGCCTATTGCTTTATATGCACATGGTCCCAGATTCAGTTATCAAGCTCAGTTATAATGCCAGAAAGTCCACCTTCTAAGCCCGACTCCAGCATGCGTAGCCCTCTCTGCCGGCACGCGCGTCTCAGCTGGGCGGCGGGGCCCCCGGCCCCTTTCCCTGGACTCCCCGCCGCCGGCTTTGAACTGCTCAGGCAGCGCGGAGCCCCAGCCCCCTTCCCTTTCTCCCTCCATACCTTCCGTGGGCAAAAAACCTTTTCCTGGGCGCGCAAGGCGGCTGCCCTGCAGCCCCCTTTCCCCTCTCCCTCCAAAACCCCTTTCCTGGGCGTGCGAGGTGGCAGCGCGCCGGCCCAGAAGCCCCATTCTCTCCCCCCCTTCCAGAAGCCCCTTTCCTCAGCTTGCGAGGCTGCAGCTGCCTCTCATGCTGGCCCAGAAGCCCCCTTCCCCACCAAAAACCCCTTTCCTTGGCCCGCGAAGTGGCTGCTGCCTCGCTCACCAGCCCAGAAGCCCCCTTCCTTCGCTGGCCAGAAAACTCTTCCTTCCTTTCCTTTCCCTCCCTCCCTCCCTGAAAACTTTCCTGATTCCAGCAAATGCCTGATAAGTCTCTCCAGGACTTCCTCAAGAATGGAGAATACAGCCCTCCCACAACTGGTAGACTGCCTCTGAATGTGAAGGTACCACTATGAATGTCTGGTTCCCAGCTATATTCGTTCTAATGCAGTTTTTGCAGGCACTGCGGAGCAGTTCAAAGGCCCCACCCCCTTCCATGGACTCCCCGCCACCCAGCTGGGAGTCCAGGGAAGTTGTTTTTTCTAAACTAAAACCTCAGTATTCAGGTTAAATTGACGTGTTGGCACTTTGAAATAAATAAGTGGGTTTTGGGTTGCAGTTTGGGCACTCGGTCTCTAAAAGGTTCGCCATCACTGTTCTAAGCATTTTCTGCTTTTCATTTTCTGCAGGGGAACTGATCTCTCTACTCAGGAGATCAGTTGTAATTCCAAGAGATCTCGAGCCCCTACCTAGAGACAGGCAAACCCTATAATCATCGTAGAAATTAAAAAATAACGTAGCTATCCTGTCATAAAATACAGCTTCCCCGTCATCCGCTTACAGCATGGGGACACGATACTGAGAGCAAAAAAGAATCAGGAGCTTTTCTCCCTGTGGTCTGGAATAGCCCTGTTTGCCTTCCCCAGGTGCTCACTTTTCACTCTTCCTGCTGACGGCATTACTTCTTTGCCGCCACTTTGCACATCTGGTTAAGACTCCACTTTGATCTTAGTGATTTCTGCCTTCATTGTGTTGTTGAAGCTCTTGATTCTGGCAAAGCACTCAAGGTCATGTTTTTGCCTCAAAAAAAAAAAAAGAAGATGATGAAGAAGAAGAAGAGGACTTAAGTCACACTAGCATTAATAAACGCTGAATAAGTCAATATTTAAAAGGTCACAATGGCATTTTGAATCGTAGCTTCTGCTGGAATTCAATCAAAGAGAGGCACCCAAGTGTGAACCTAACCTTTGAAAAAGCTAACCTTAGGTCCTACATTCAACTTAAGATTTGCATGTATCTGCCTTGTTAAACAGAGAACTCCTTCAAGCCAGGCGCCTTACTTCATACAGTACCACAATGAGTGCTTTACACCAGAATCTAAGAGCTGGGGGAGATGGAAGATGAACAGAAGACTAATCCAAAACTGGACAATGCCATCCCCTCACCCAGTTCTTCCAGCATACACAGAGGGCTCAGGGGAAAAGCTAGGAATTTGTGTTGCAGTTTGGAGAAAGAAAGAAACAACAAGGGTCCCCCCTGCGGCTTATCTTCTCCAAACTGCAGTACAAGTGAGAGCTCAGGGGAAGAATTCTGCACTGCTGAGGTGGCTCCTTCTTGCCGGAGGCACTCTCCGCCAGTGAGCCAGTTTGCGGATGCATGCCCCAACTCCTACAATGTTTATCCGCCCACTGGAGAGAATGGCTATTAGCTCAGTTGGAAGCACGGCCCAAAAGAACTCTGGAATATCCTTATTTACCTTCACCACAACCAATCCTAAGGAGAGTAGAACTGCCAGATCATGGAAAGCACAAACCTGGCAAGGATGGGATCTATCCCAGGACAGGGGTCCACCCAGGGACCACCCACCATGCACCTGTTAAAAAGCGGAGGGGAAGAAAGGGCAAGGATGCAGGAAAGGCTGAGCAAGGACAAAGACTTGTAAAAGCCCACCCACATGACACCCTCCCCACTTTCACCCGTCATGACCTGAACAACTCAAAATTTATGTGAATGAATGCCCACTGAACTCAATGGACTTTATGCCCTTAACTCTATGCTTAAGCTTCATTGATATCAAAGGGACATGGGGCCAGTTAACCCTACTAAACTGTACACACAACCATGTGGAGAACATCTTGTGTGAATGAGGCTGTACATGAGGGGATCCAGAAACCATTTTGTGATCATGTCTGCTGTGAAAACCTCAATCAATAATCACCAGAAAGAATACCTTTCCCCATGAAGCTGAAGAGGAATTTCACAGTGCAAATTAACCCTTGGGCTAGGCCCAACATTCTGGTTTATGCCTCATTTACCCAAGGCGACAACAATGTCCCCTTAGTGATCATTTAAAGTTTCTTCGACAGTAGACTTCAGCTCTTGGGGCAGAACCCTCAGGTGGGTCTTGGATAGGGTTGCCAGTTTTGAGCTGGGAAATACCTGGAGATTTTGGGGGTGGAACCTGAGGAGGGTAGGGTTTGGAGAGAGGAGGGACTTCAATGCCACAGAGTCCAATTGTCAAAGCAGCCATTTTCTCCAGGTGAACTGATCTTTGTCACCTGGAGATGAATTGTAATAGCGGGAGATTTCCAGCCACCACCTGGAGGTTGGCAACCCTACTCTTGGAGCCCTCCTACTGAGTCATGAGCTCCTTTAAGCTGCCAGTTTGTCTGTTTGTTTTTGCTGCCTTTTGGAATGAAAGATCCAGCTGCATAGAGAGCTGCCTTTTGCCTCTCTTTGCATGCACACCAAGAAGAGCAGCAGGACGGTGAGGTAAAATCATACAGAGGTGGAAAGGATTCCTCCATAGCTGTCCCTGTGTCCCTTTGATATCAGTGAAGCTTAAGCATAGAGTTAAAGGCTTAAAGTCCATTGAGTTTACAGAATGACAGGCCATTCCACAAGACTGACAGCCACAACAGAGAATGCACATGAATGGGCAGTAGTCATTCTCACTCATTTACACGATGGCATGTTTGGAAGGTTTTGCTCAGATGAGTGAAGGTGTCACATTTTTAGCATAGTAAGAGAGGTGGTCCTGCAGGGTATGAGGGACCAAGGCCATGTAAGGCTTTTTATGTGATAACAAGTACCTTGAAGTGAGGCTGGTCTCTTCTCAGGCCCTCATAACGTAGCACCAGGTCCTTGGGACTGAAATGTCTGAAGGCCATTTCTCAGAATATGGTGCAGAACAATAAACTAGTAAAAGGCATTCTAAAAGCACATTTCCACAGGACATATCTTGGAAATTCAGATGTGAAATTTCATTACAAAATGCATCGTTTGAGGCTGGGAGGGAAGAATTGTTTTGCTTGCAATACAGTGAAGAACATGTTAGAATCTGTTTAAAATGTCAGTTTTGCCATTTAGAGATGTAATAAAATGCTAAAACACTTTGCTGGTGCTTTTTATCTCAACACCTGATTACAAAATTACATGAAATAGAGAAATTGCTATCTTGATAGCATAATGCAGCCATACAAACACGGCTGTTTGTTTTATTTAAAATATTTACATGCCTTTTATCTACAAACATGTATCTTTGGCAGTTCACAACATAACAGAATAGCCCATAAAAATAAAGCGATCCCATTATCAAGTAAAATCAGCAATAATAATAAAACCTAAAACAACCCCCCTTCTCCTTGCATGTAACCCATAACAATCACATAGAGCAAATAAAGAATGACAGTTGCAAACAGATTACTGAAGCCAGAATCCTGTGCATACTTATTTTTGAGAAAACCACACTGAACTCAGTGGGGCTTCATTCCACGTAAGCATGTATACCAGTACTGCCAATATTCTTGGATATCAATCCAGATTCTGAATATAGCTGAAAAATACTGATAAGGTATTTTTCCGGTATATATTTGGACCAGATATATCTGAGTGCACATCCCTAGTTGCCACCCATACATGTCGAAAGCGCAAGAGATAATTGAAGATGCATGACTGACAGTGTCTAGTTCATCTCTGATTTTCTGACTACGGAAGTCAATACCCGTTAATATCTGAGTCAAAAGCCATTTTTCATCTTCCTTTGTACCTTTTCGCCAAGACAGGCAGCCCACATGGGCAAAACATCGTTATCTTTTTGCAGCCAAATTAATAAACTATATTAAGTGGTTCCAAAAAGCCTTTCTATAAGAAATTAAACCTGCACAACAATTTTAACCTTCTTACAAAATTGTGAAAAAATAATTGGTTTTAGGCCTTTGATACAGAAAGCTGACTAGCACCTTTAACCTCCCTTGTAAGATCCAATTTGCTTTGGAAGATTGTTCACCGAGTGTCAGATGAGACACTCAGCTGAATCCAAGGCAGGAAAATATATTTCAAAACTCCCTAAAGCACTAGCACTAATAAATAATGTATTATCAGAATTCCTTCTTTGCTGTAAGTTATTTCAGCCCAAACGTTCTGCATAAATAACCCATTTTTCCTGAGTCACATAAGGATAAGGGAAAAGAGCTCAGTAAAAAAAATAAAAAAATAAAAAAAATTGCTTTTTGAAATGTTTGGGCCACCAAATATATCAACCAATCCAGATTGCAATAAAATAAAATACAAATTTAAAAAATGTTATAACCTTCAATAGTGAAACTAATTTCTCAGATGTTTTCCAAAATGCATCCAGTATGTTATTAAAGTCACATAAACTAAGACTACTCTGTTCAAACAATACACACCCTATTTCCAGCCATTGTGAAGCCCTTCCCACCACACCACTGAAATCTCAAACTTTTAAAAAACATCACTCCAATTTAAAAAGCTAATGCAGCACAGGAGGTCACAGAAGTACTACTTGGTGGAGGGGTGGGGACTGCACTGCAACTTGCAAAACCTAAGGCCAGTTTGTACATCTGACCTGATGTTTAATCTGGTATACATGGAGAACAGTGGGTCCATGCTTTGAGAACACATGAACTGTGCAAGTTACAGAATATATAAGTCAGGTGTTTTTACCTGTAATGTGTGTGCCTGATTCTCACAGTTCATCATATTTTGGGGGAAGCTTAAGTTTCAGGCGCACATGCCTTCCTTCTATCTAGAGAGCCAGCGTGGTGTAGTGCTTAACAGCAGTGGTTTGGAGGGTTTGGCTTTGATCTGGAGAACCGGGTTTGATTCCCCACTCCTCCACATGAGTGACAGAGGCTAATCTGGGGAACTGGATTTGTTTCCCCACTCCTACACATGAAGCCTCCTGGGTGACCTTGGGCTAGTCACAACTCTCTTAGAGTGCTCTCAGCCCCACCTACCTCACAGGGTGTCTGTTGTGGGGAGGGGAAGGGAAGGTGATTGTAAGCCAGTTTGATTCTGCCTTAAGTGGTAGAGAAAGTCGGCATATAAAAACCAACTCTTCTTCTATCCTCCCCCAGCCTTCAATAACTGCCTATTCAAATAGACAAAATTGCTGCATGTATCTGAATCTCAGTTATTCCAGAAGTACAACCAGATCCACTGAGAGATTTAACATTCTTAAATGTAAATTGCCTAGAGAGTGAAAAATGCAGATTATAAACCTATAATTGAACCAAATAAGAATTTAAAACTTTTCTAAACCATTTGCTATGACAGCTGTCTGTAATTATGGCATCTAAAAGATACCCAGGGGCTGTGATGGAAGAGGGGCCACAGCTCAGTGGTAAACCATCAGCTTTGCCTGCAGGTCCCACGTTCAATCCCTGGCATCTCCAGTTAAAAAGGATCAGGTTAGCAGGTGATATGAATCACCTCGGTCTGAGATCCCAGAGAGCTGCTGCCAATCAGTGGAGGCAATACTGATCTTGACAGACCAATTGTCTGACTATATAAGGCAAATTCACGTGAGGGAATAGCACGGTTCCCTTTATGACAGGTGACTGTTACACTGCTTCAAACAGCTTATTATACACAAACCATGCATTCAGGCATGGGGGAGGGGGAAGGTGCCAATCTGCTATGATCAGTACTCCCATGAAGGCATAAGGTTGTTGACCAATCAGATTTTGTCCCAGATAGCCAACTCTTGAGTTGTCTGAACCCCAGATACTAAGGGAGAGAGGGGAGAGTTCTCCTGCCCACAATTATGTGAATGTTTTTACTAATCTTGTCAATCTGTATGTTGTTCATGCACGCCTAGGGGGCAGAAGGAAATAGAAACATGTGTTTGTGTACCTGGAGCTCCAGCATGCCCACACAAATTTGGAAATGTCCATCACACCAGTGGCTATTATTGTGATATTGTCAACTGAGTGGCATGATGATATAAAAACTGTATGACTACCTGCTCACTCAGAAGCCCTGCCTACATATGTCTGCGCCATGTATGTACATACATTCTGTTTGTAAGAAAGAGCCAATATGCATTCACTTTACAAATTAAAAATGGGAACTGGAATCTGGATAAACATGGGGTTTAAATCTCATGTTGAATTGTGCATGTGTTGAATGTAACATGAGAATTACTCACATGACAGACGTATAAAGAAAAATCAAGTGTACATGGATTGTTATGTGAGTTTACTGTAACTTGTGAACAGTGATACAGATGCTCGATGTAGAAGCTAGACATGAAGCTGCCTTATACCCAGATGAACAATTCATCCATCTAGCTCAACACAAACCAAAAGGAGGTTTGTGGCACTTTAAAGGTTAATACATTTTCATTCTAACATAAGCTCATTCTCTCAGCTACTTGCAGTGGAACAAGAGTACCTGAAGCAATGGGCTTTAGTTCACAAATGCTGATACCAGCATTAAAATGTGTTATTTTTTAATGCTAACAAGACTGTTTTTGCTGCTACAGACTAACATGGCTACCCCTTGGGTACTAGGTCAGTGAGTCTAGAGAAGACCTGTCCAATGCCTATCACCTAAAAACCTTTAACTGGAGAAACCATAGACAGACCCTAGAACTTCTGCATGCGAAGCAGGGGTTCTATCACTAAGCCACTGGCCCCTCCTCTATAGCATGTTCATGCCCCAGGATGGCTCAGACTTCAGGGGCTGGATGTGGGTCCAAATTTTTGCTTTTCAAGAGTTCACACTTAAGTAGAATTGGTGGCACGGGGTGGGTGGGGAGGGCACCATTGGTGGTGCATTCCACTCTCCCTTGCTCCCTGCTCAGGGACACACCCTCGTGGTGATCTTGATCTTCTGCAATCAACTTCTACAGCACAACACTTTTCATGTGAGTAGATATTTTAAATATGTTCTTACATGAACCGGCTCTCATACCGTTTATGTGCCATCGCTTCCCCCGTTCCCCTGAGAATCCTGGGAATTATAATTTTGGTAAGAGTGCTAAAAGTTCTTTGTTAAAACTCACACAGAGAGAACTATTGCCAGGATTCCCTGAGGCGAGGGGGATGGATGTGAAACCGGTTGAAGTCTGCAGGGGATCCAGGTACACAGTGTCTTTGTGTGGCATCAAATGAGATGAAAGCCATAGGACTGTGGACAGCTTCCATGAAAAAGATTGAGTTTGTTTACCACCAAAATCCCTGGCAGAGTGAAGGTTTAATGGCAAACCGCCACCGAAACGCCCACGCACGAGAATGCTCAGCAACTTGTCCTACTGTGAATCCCTACAGAATAACAGCGGAGAAAGCAGCCAGTATCAACCTAGCATCTCGACAGAGTCTCCACGTTGCTTAGGGTTCCATTATGCCAAAAGCACTTAAGATCTGTTTATGTTTTCAAAAGAGGTCAGATCCCGCTGTCAAACATATGCACATTATCCCTGCTGGGAACAAAATTTAATTTGGCTGTAAGGATGGAAAATAAAGTGACAAAAAACCCACACTAGATGATGCCATTAACAGCTTCATTTTAATTGACAAGAATGATTTCTTTTTTAATGCCGAGTACTTGAGAGGTTTAGAAAAACCCTGGGAAAGCTCCCTATTTTACAGAAAGGATTTGGCCTATTTTAACCATATCCCTTCTATATTTTTAATCCCTTTCTGCATTTCTCAGGTACCCAAAGCACTGCTTAGTTTAATGTTATCTTGAAATCAGGAATTGCAGGAGAATGAACTCCATGTCCCCCTTTTTTAATTCCCTAAAATATATTCATGGCAATCAGCTGTCCCCTGTTTGGCGGGTGGGGAAGGAAAGCATACGGAGGGATTACACAGAAAAGTATGTAAAGCTGAACAGCTCTTGGAAGACTTACTGTTCAGCTTAAAATTCTTGAAATTTTTACTTTTCAAAGTCTGAGTGTTGGATACCGACAATATGCACAGTAAATCCATTCATTACGCTGACCAAATGCAGCAGAGGCAAGACTTGGGCTGCAGCCACACACGGCACTGTCATAGCTCGACAGCAATCATGGGCTTCCTGAAGTATATTGCCTACACAAGAAAAACCAGTGGTAAATTAATGCTATAGTGCAGGGGTCCCCAACCGTGGTGCCCACTGGCGCCATCATGCCCACCAACACCGTCCTTGGTGCTGGCCAAGTGTTTTTAGAAAGTGAGGCGGCCAGTTGGGGCTTTTGCCCAACAGGGTGTCTGATTGGCTGTGCAGACTAAAAACAATTGCTTCAGCAGCAGCTGTCTGCTCTGCATGACTGAAGGTAAGATGTGTAAGCAAGAAAATACTTTTAAACAATGTGTCCATTTAAAAGGCACCGTGTTAAACTGGGCTTCTGCCTGAAATGCTGAAGAGCTACTATAAGAGTTGTGCATGATTTCATTGCCTGACATTTTCTGGTTGGCTCGGCTTCTTGTGGCAGCCATGTTATCATTGGCTCCACCTCCTGCAGCAGCCATTTTGTGGTTGCGCCTACCACTGAATGTCACAATCCCAATGGTGCCTGCAGGCTCGAAAAGGTTGGGAACCCCTGCTATAGTGCAATACCCAATGATACATCAATGCAGCCTCAATTTGTGGCAAGAAAAGGCAGGTATTATGGGGCAGGGAAACCCACTCATTTCCATTTGCCAAATGGCAGCAGAAGGAGAAGGAGGAGAGTTGGTTTTTATATGCTGACTTTCTCTAACACTTAAGAATCAAACCAGCTTACAATCACCTTCCTTTTCCCTCCCCACAACAGACACCCTGTGAGGTAGGTGGGGCTGAGAAAGCTCTAACAGAGTTGTGACTAGCCCAAGGTCACCCAGCAGGTTTCATGTGTAGGAGTGGGGAAACCAACCTGGTTCACCAGATTAGCATCCGCCGCTCATGTGGAGGAGTGGGGAATCAAACCCAGCTCTCCAGATTAGAGTCCACTGCTCCAAACCACAGCTCTTAACCATTACACCACGCTGTGAACCTTCCCTTCCCCTCCCAACAGATACCCTGTGAGGTAGGTGGGGCTGAGAGTGTGACTAGCCCAAGATCACCCAGCTGGCTTCATGTGTAGGAGTATCAATTGCTCATGGTGAAAGATGCCAGTGTGGGACACAGCTTGTCATCTGTTGGAAACCCCACACAGACATGAAGTTCGTGGTATGGCTTTGGTCGTCACTGTCTCTTGTTGCCACCTCCCCTACCTCATGGGGTTAAAATGCTGCTATCAGCTCCTTCAGGGAATTGTAGCTCAAAGACGTAATAAATAATGTGCCAGGCACCATAAAATATGACTTCCTTCCTGGAGAGCCAGAATGGTGTAGTGGTTAAGAGCGGTGGTTTGGAGCAGTGGAGTCTGATCTAGAGAACTGGGTTAGATTCCCCGCTCCTCCACACGAGCGGCAGACGCTAATCTGGTGAACCGGGTTGGTTTCCTCACTCCCACACACGAAGCCAGCTGAGTGACCTTGGGCTAGTCACACTCTCTCAGCCTCACCTACCTCATAGGGTATCTGTTGTAGGGAGAGGAAGGGAAGGTGATTTTAAGTTGGTTTGATTCCTCCTTAAGTGGTGGAGAAAGTAGACATATAAAAACCAACTCTTCTTCTTTCACCACTTACGTGTCAATTTCACTTCTACTTCTAATTTAGAGTTGGCTCATGTTCACTCCCCTATGAGCTTTTCTGCTCTAAACGCTTTTCTTCTTCACATCACCAAAGGCACGGCTTTGCTGTAGCACCTTAGTTATGGAATTCTGTCTCCATGGAGGTTTACTTGGTGGCATGCAAAAACAGTTTGGTTTTCCTGGGGTATCTGTTCATTTGATATTTCTTTTCCTTCTCTTACTCTCTTATTGAGTTTTATTCTATGGTTTAGTTTTTAGGAAAAATTATCAGATTGTGGTTTTTATTATAGCCCATGATTTTATTGCTGATCTTTGGCCTTTTTATTGCTTATATTGCAATGTTTATGTTTATTCTCTTTATTTATACTTCGCCTTCCTTGTGAGACTCGAGGTAAACAAATCAGGCTGCATAAAACAACCAAAGAACAATGTAATTGGGCTAGGATTACAGAACAAACAATTAACGGTCAAAGGCGTGACATACCATAAGAGTTAAAAGGCAGAAGACAATGCAGTATGAGCAAGGTGATACATAAAATAAAAACTGCAACAGACAATCCTATTCCCTTATAAAAGCAACCTCCTGAGCTGTTCCAGTATACTAAAGTTCCGATCCCTTTATAAAAAAAAAATGCCCTCCTGGATATTTCTGTGCTGCACATTTTGTGAAATGACAGAAGTATGAGAGCCGCCTTGGGAACCATGCCGGTGAGTCTAAGGTATAAAATAAATAGATTAACAAATAAGGTATAAAATAAATAGACTAAAAATTAAGTTACCTTGGATGAGGTAAGGTGGGCTGGGGAACATTTTGACCCTCCCAGAAGTACCATTTTTTAAAAAGGGCAAATGCTTTGTGCAACTCTAATGCAACACCAGCCATCTGCAGAAAGAAAGGCTTGAAGAAGAAGCATAACCCAGAGGCTCAGAATGTAAAAGGCAAAAAACTCAGCATTGATTAGCTGAAACTTCTAAAGCGGTTCTGATTTATAGCCCAGCTTTGTAGTTTTGGAAGAACCAACTGACCATGAGAGGCTAACAGGAGCTGACTACTGCCCAGCTGTTGAGGTGCATGCTATATTGCCAAGCCAGGCTTTGGGGACTTACTACCTGCCATCACCACAGAGGCAACCAAAACATATAGACTGTAATATTCCAGCTATTATATTTTGTTTCATGTCAGAGAAAACACAGAGACTTCTAGGACACAACAGAGTCCATCATCCAGTCTCTCTAAGACACATGAACACATGAAGCTGCCTTATACTGAATCAGACCCTTGGTACATCAAAGTCAGTATTGTCTACTCAGACCGGCAGCAGCTCTCCAGGGTCTCAGGTAGAGGCCTTTCACATCACCTACTTGCCTAGTCCCTTTAACTGGAGATGAACCTGGGACCTTCTGCATGCCAAGCAGATGCTCTACCACTTGGCCATAGCCCCTTCATAGGACACAGGAAGCTGCCTTATACTTACACCATTGGTCCATCAAGATCATTATTGTCTCCTCTGACTGGCAGAGGCTCTCTGGGATCCCAGGTCAAGGTTCTTAAGACCATAGGGACATAAGAAAAGCCATGCTAGATCAGACCAAGGCCCATCAAGTCCACCGTTCTGTTCACAAAGTGGCCAACTAGGTGCCTCTATGAAGCCCACAAGCAAGAAGACAGCAGCAGCATAATCCTGCCTGTGTTCCACAGCGCCTACTATTCAATCCTTTTTTTTTTAAGTGCACAGGTAGGGGATTGAAGCTGGGACCTTCTGTGTGCAAAGGAAGTGCTTTACCACTGAGCCACGGATGTCTCTTTCTCCAAAGCAACTGCTTGGGGTAGCCTTACATGGTATCTATGGGACCGCCTCTCCTGGTATGCTCCTCAGAGAATGTTAAGATCATCAAATACTAATTTACTGGTGGTCCCCGGCCCAAAGAGTGTCCGGCTGGCCTTGACCAGGGCAGAGGCCAGGGCCTTTTCTGTCCTGGCCCTGCCTGGTGGAATAGTCTCTCTAATGAGACCAGGGCCCTGCAGAACCTTATGGAGTTCCGCGGGGCCTGTAAGACAGAACTATTCCACCAGCTATGGTGGAACTATTCCACCAGCTACGGTTTCCTTCATCAGTGCTGGCCTCCCTACCCTACTCCACCCTGCCTGAATGCTTCCATCTCGTCTGCAGGCTCTGCATCTTATTTGAACTACCTACATGCCCTTCTGTGGCCTTATGTCACATTCAAAGGCGCTATTGCAGATACGTGATCTCTATTATTTTTATACGGCTGTTTTTAATTCATTGTTTATATGTTTATGAAGTTTTATTTTATATTTATTATTACATGAGCCGCCCTGAGCCCAGCTTTTGCCGGGGAGGACGGGCTATAAGACCAATAAAATAGATAGATAGATAGATAGATAGATAGATAGATAGATAGATAGATAGATAGATAGATAGATAGATAGATAGATAGATAGATAGATAGATAGATAGATAGATAGTTCTAATTGCCTGTTCCCCTTTGATGAGTGATGTGCATGAGGTTGCTTCATGATTTCACCTTATGCCCCTGTTCAGAAATTCCAGCAGTGACAGCTTACATCCAGCAAAAGTGAAGCCACATACAGTAACTTAACTGTGACAGGAGAGGGTCGAAGCCTTCCAGCAAGAAGAGAAGGGCAGGAGGTGTCTGCATCTATGGGAACAAGAGGCCCTCACTCCTGCCTTTACTATCATATGACCCCATGATCCAGTCTGAAAAGGGTGCTCATTGTTTACATAAAGGCATTCTTGTTTTGATGGAATGTTTGGCAGCAGTCAGGCGACAGTCAATTGACAATACAGAATACAGGACTAGTCAATTGATCTATCCAAGCATCCAAAATCGATTGAGCTATCCAAGCATCCAAAATCTTTCTTATTAAGCCAAACAAAGCCCTGGGGCTATTAATTTGCCTAAATGTGTGCTTGTGCATTCCACTGACCCAACACTGGAAACATTTCTACAAAGCATGTCAAATCAAGCATCTCTATGTTGTTGATGTTTTTAAAAGATAAACTCTGGTAAACATCTCCAGACCAGAAAAGACATAGAATCATAGAGTTGGAAGGGGACATACAGACCATCTAGTCCAACACCCTGCCAAAGGATTTGACAGCACTGAAGGATTTCTGCCCATAGTGTGACATAGTTGCCTTCCCACTCTCAAGGCAGCCCCAAAAGTCCTGTTCTTCCCCAAAAATAAGGCTCCTGGGTGATGGGACCATGTTTCCCCACATGCCCGTGTGTTTCAACTGCTGGCTTCTGGATGCTAACCTGTTGCCATTCCCCTGCTTAAGGTAGACCACTTGGCATCTTTCAGAGCCCATGCCTTCTCTATAGTGGCCTCCACTGTGTGGTATGGGATTCATGAAGAGGTGGGGGGGGGGGGCTCTGACCTTAGAATTTTTTAGGGGGTGCTGTAGGCCATTTAATTTGTGAGGATGTTAAAAGAATGTACACAGAAGGCGCCTTCTTGGGGAGAGTGGATAAGAGGTTTGCTTTGTATTTTGTATGTTTTTAATCGTGGAATTGTACTCTGCCTTGAGCCAAAAAGGAAAGCAGGGTATAAATATTTTAATTAATAATCAGAGGACTGCTCCTCTGCATGAACGGTGGATACTAATCTGGTGGACTGGATTTGTTTCCCCACTCCTCCACATGAAGCCAACTGGGTGACCTTGGGCTAGTCACAGCTCTTAGAGCTCTCTCAGCCCCACCTACCTCACAGGGTGTCTGTCTGTTGGGGAGGGGGAAGGGAAGGTGATTGTAATCCAGTTTGATTCTTCCTTAAGTGGTAGAGAAAGTAGGCATATAAAAACCAACTCTTCTTCTTCTTCTTCCAATGTTTATCTCAAACCAATTTAAAAATGAGGTATGATAAAAACCACTAAAAGCAATGCACAAAAGAGTCTCAACACGGTGCTTTGCGTGTCTCTCTGTATGTAGCCATCTGTTACTACTTCCAAACCAGGATGCACCTTACTTGTGGCAAACAGGTTGTCTGTCATGTGTTACAGGCTGAAAGTGCAATTTGCACAGAAGTGCTTGAACCCATATTTCAACCATGTGTGACTGTGACACACAGAGGCAGCCTCATGCAGGTCTACCCACATTGTTTTCTCTGGGCAGGTCTACCCACATTGTTCTCTCTGGGCAGAAAACAAAGTGGCCAGAAAGGTCAAGTGACCTTAAGCCTATAAAGATGGTACTAAGGAACTATTGGATCTTCCCCTGGGTATCACACTGTTATCTCACAGTTCTGCCCATGAGCTCAGGGTGGCATCCACAGCACTTCCATTTTATCCTCACGATAGCCCTGCGAGACAGGTTGTGTGTAAGAGAGTGTGACTGACCCAAGGTCATTTTTAGTGAGCTTTCACAAGTAGGGATTTCAACCTGAGTCTTTGCAGTCTAACCACTTCATCACACAGGGTTCTGTGGAACTCTTGTGGGAGCAAAATGGGAAAATTCCAAGGTGAATTATAGTTAATTTGCCTCCTGCTATTTTCTGAGAGAGGCTGAACAGGTTGTGATTAGACATCCAAATGTCTTTGGCTTTCTTCAAAAGCAGCTGCTGAGGGGGAGGCTTTTGAATACTGCATTTATTTTCCTCTTCCAGGGCTAATTCACAACCTGAAAGTTAATCGCTACTGTGGGGGGAGGCAATTCTCTCAGGGAAATAGTGCAATGGGAAAGAGTTAAATCCCCCCTACTTCCCCAGCCCCTCCAATGAAAAGAAAGCTTGTTAGGAAGGTGGGTTGCTGAAATATACGACTGGGCCTCATCCAGTCAATGTTGTGTGTGTGTATGAGTAAAAGTTCAATTGGCTCCTTCCATCAGAAGAAGAAAAAGAGTTGGTTTTTATATGCCAACTTCCTCTACCACTTAAGAATCAAACCAGCTTCCAATCACCTTCCCTTCCCCTCCCCACAACAGACACCCTGTGAGGTAGGTGAGGCTGAGAGAGACCTAAGAGAACTGTGACTAGCTCAAGGTCACCCAGCTGGCTTCATGTGTAGGAGTGATTCACCAGATTAGAGGAATCTAATCTCCGCTCATGTGGAGGAATGGGGAATCAAACCCGGTTCTCCAGATTAGAGTCCACCGCTCCTAACCACGGGTCTTAACCACACCACCACGCTGGCTCTCAGCCTCCCTGACCAACCTTGATCAGCCTCCCTGACAAACCACAATCTGACCTTCTTCCTCTCGGTCTCTATCCACAACCAGCTATTATGCAAAGGAGAAGAGAGAGACCAAGGTTGCTCCCACACAACATTTTTGATCTGCTTTGGCCTCCAAACCAGAGTGGAGTATTTTTGGAGCATCTACACAAGACTGTCTTCAGTTCATTCATGTCATGGGTTTCCCCTGCTCTGCAATGATCTTTCCCTAGCCTGGTTTGATAACCTTTTTGGGAAGCCTGCAGTCAAAGTGTGCTTGCATGCTGTGTGGATGAGAAGAAGCAAATTTTTAAAGGTCCAGCTTACCTCAGCTCCTCCTTCCCACTGTCATTTCCCCTCACAGCACTAAAAGGCTTTTATGGAAATTGGTAAGTGCTCTATTGCTATCGCGCTATAACATTAAAAGGATACACTGCCATAAGCTACTCATTCCTCGGACTTCTCAACTTTCTCTTTTTTTAAAAAAAGTATTCAACAACAGTTATACATTGCTTCTATCTTGTTAAATCTTAATAGCATTGCTTTATTTTATTTTTTTTACTGTTGCCTTTCCTTTTTTTTTCCTTTTATCCCTTAGAAGCTCCTTGATCCATTGATCTTGAGCAGCATATATCTAGTGTTTGAGGGATATAAGGACTGAAACAAATCTTGCCACTGACAAAGTAGCCTTGGGATCCCTATCACTTAGTAGAAAAGGCATTATGTCAGACACAGAAGCATTAGATTTGTATGTTAAAAGGGGGAGATATAATGTGATCGAAGTTCCTCGTAAAAGCGGCATTCCAAAAGGGCATGAGTTAGTGAATTGAGAGCTAGAAGAGTAAGGACAGGTCCTGTCTGAATATGGTATCAAAATTCTGCCCTGCATAACCATAGAGGGGTTAGCATTCTATCTAGCTAAACAAAAAGCTCTAGAAAGAAGAGTTGTCAAATAATATGTATAAGCAGGCAAACCACGTGGTGGTGGTATTCCAAAGAACTGGGATGAGCAAACGCGGTGAGCACAAAAAGTAGTGCTGCTATAATCAAGCTTTTTAATGCGCTTTTTAATTTTGGTGAAAGCTTCAGTTTTGCCAAGACCTAATAACATATCCTGCGAGAAGCCCAACAATGACAGTTTCTCATCTAAGATTTCTTGCCATGAGGATTTAAAAGGGTCGTGCTTCAGAGAAGCTAGGAACCCCTCAGTGCTAAAGCACAGTTTAAGGTGTAGTTTAAAGGCGGCCAACCATGCCCTAGCTTGGAGTGACATTTGGCCAAACTTGGAACGAAGAGTAACGCCAGCAACACATCGAGGTTTTTTTTTACTGTTGCAAGCCACCCCATGAGATTTTTTTCCTAATGAGAATGCAAAATATATAAATATCTTAAACAGACTAGGTTCTTGTAGGTTATCCGGCCTGTGTAACCGTGGTCTTGGTATTTTCTTTCCTGATGTTTCGCCAGCAGCTGTGGCCGGCATCTTCAGAGGAGTAACACTGAAGGGCAGTGTCTCTCAGTGTCAAGTGTGTAGGAAGAGTAATACATAGTCAGAAGGGGGGTTGGGTTTGAGCTGAGTCATTGTCCTGCAAAGTATTAAAGGTAATGTGCAAATCATTGTCCTGTAGGTATCAAGATAATGTGCTAATGAGGGTGTGGTATGTTAATGTGGAACCATTGTATCCTGAAGTGATCTGGTTCCACATTAACATACCACACCCTCGTTAGCACATTATCTTGATACTTACAGGACAATGATTTGCACATTACCTTTAATACTTTGCAGGACAATGACTCAACTCAAACCCAACCCCCCTTCTGACTATATATTACTCTTACTACACACTTGACACTGAGAGACACTGTCCTTCAGTGTTACTCCTCTGAAGATGCCTGCCACAGCTGCGGGCGAAACGTCAGGAAAGAAAATACCAAGACCACAGTTACACAGCCCGGATAACCTACAAGAACCAATGAACTCTGACCGTGAAAGCCTTTGACAAGACAGACTAGGGTTACTGCATCTTTAAATCTCAAGGAGGTGGTTTTTTAAAACACCAATTTAAACCCCACCTCTCAAAAAAATTGAGGGAAATTCATAAAAGAAATCTTAATCCCCTGAAAAACTCAGAAGAGGCTAAATTTGGTAGAATTCTTGCTCATGCTGTTGCTGCTACTGACCGAGGACTTCATCTGAAAGTCCAGGTAAGATTGTGGGAGCGTTCTGACCTATCATGGAGAAAATGAATCTCCAGAAGATGCTCATTTACAGTGCTAAGGGCAATAGCTATTGATGACTCTCAATCTTAAATCAACAAATGATACTTCATGTAGTCCATTTGCACTTCAAAAGGCCCCAGTTTTCCTGTCTACAGGTTCAGAATTTTTTTTAATTCCATATTACACAGCTCAGTGAGTGCTTTCATATGCATACCGTTTGTTTTTTCCAGCCTAACAAGAAGGGATGATAAGTTCCCCCAAAGGATACTCAAGTTATATTCTAATAGGAAACAGTTTTATTTTAGAAGAACATACTGCATTGTCCTTTTAGAGTGGCATAATTTCACTGATCTCTGACAACTGCAAAATGCAAGAATGCCAGGCCCAGTCCATACAGAGAGAATACAGAAATGATTACTCCTGCTGCTCCAATAATGGTTCTTTTTCTTCATGTACTGTTACATAATGACAGCTCAAAAGAAGTGAAGAAAGAAAATGTCTTGCCTCTTAATTTCCAGTACCTTTCCTTTTTGCAAAAGTAAACGCAAAAATTGAGTGTGACTGCTCTAATCTCAGAGCCTCACCAATTTTCTAATGTAATGGTAGACAATACAGCAGTCTGTGGGTCAGATTCTCTTAAGTAGTTTTGCATGTCCTGGGTTCAAAGTATCAATGTCTCTCTCTCTCTCTCTCTATATATATATATATATATGTGTGTGTTTAAAAAAACAAGTTTCTAGACCTCGGTGAAATGTCACAACAATTACTCTTCGACAAGGCAGCTGGCTAAGGGAGGGAAACCATGTAAAGAAGTTCTTGTTCAAAAAACTAACACTGCAGAATAAAGGCAATCTGGGAACTAAGGGTATGGTTCATGGGTAGGGTTCATCTAATTCTGCTGAGAGCCAGTTAAGAGTGGCGGACTCTAATCTAGAGAACTAAGTTTGATTCCTTCACATGAGCGGCAGACTCTTCTCTGGAGAACCAGGCCTGTTTCCCTGCTCCTTCACAAGAAGCCTGCTGGATGACCTTGGGCCAGTCACAGTTCTCTCCAAACTCTCTCAGCCCCACCTACCTCACAAGGTGCCTGTTTTGGGGAGGGGAAAGGAAGGTAATTGCAAGCCGCTATAAGACTCCTGAAGGTAGAGAAAAGTGGGGTATAAAAATCAACTCTTCTTCTTCTTGCAAATCCTGGCAGTCTGATTTGCATACTGCGTACACTGCTACTCATGGGGAGAGGCCATGGTTTGGTAGCAGATCCTGACAACTGACGTGTAACAAGAAAGGGGAGGCCTCTCTCATAAATTCTGCTTACTTTCCTTCTCAGAGACTGAGAACCCACAAAAGTATGTTTGAGAAAGATGAAGGAAATTACTCTATATTACTGCCCTGCAGTAATACATGACTGCCTACACCTGCTCTGCAATTATGTGAAGGTGGAAATTCCAAGTTTAAGCAGAGCTCGGAGTGTCGGTTCCCCCCCCCCCCACATTGTGTACCCCTGGCAGTTGTGTACTAAAAACAACGCATCCTTCCTTTAACTTGTAAAGTCTTGGACAGAAGGAAAATGGAATGGCTTTATAAATCTCCAGAAGATTTACAGCGGGAATTCTAAGTACACCTACTCAGGGGTAAGTCGCACTGTTTTGAAATCCCACTGAAATCAATTACAGACCAAATCATCCCGATTTAGATTTTTAAATGAGCCGAGTTCCTCCTTTTTTAACTTCACTTGGGACAGCAAAGTTCCACACCAAACTGGCAGTAACCCAGCTCAGCAGTGCCTTTCTCCCTTAATTGTCCACATCCCAGGTGATCACACAACAGGACTGCAGAGCAGCCATAAACACTGTAAACAAGTCTCACTGTCCACCCAGATCCAAATAATTGCTCCACTCACCCCACAGCTAAACAACCATCTACAATTTCCAGAGAAATAAATTTTGTACAAAAAAAGAGACAAGGATTAGTCTCAGCCAATATCACAAAGGCTTTAAAGCTCGTTGATGAACAAAGGTGGTCTGCCACAGCATGCCTCTGCGTAGCAACCCTGGATTTCCTTGGTGGTCTCCCATCCAAGTACTAAACAGGGCTGCCCTTCCTTAGCTTCTGATCTAACCAAATCGGGTTAGCCTGGGCCATCCAGGTCAGGGTTATGTCCCAAGATCTTGAAATGCACAATGTACTTCTAAATATATTTGAAATGCTAGAGGGATATGAAGAAGGCTCACCCTACTGGCTTGATTTCATAGACCCCCTCTCTCTCTGTGTACACATATTACCGTCAAGTCACAGCTGAATTATGGTGACCCTGTAGGGTTTTCAAGGCAAGAGACGTTTGGAGATGGTTTGCCATTGCCTGCCTCCACGTCATGACCCTGGTATTCCTTGGAGGTTGCCCATTCAAATACTGGCCAAGGCTGACCCTACTTAGCTTCTGAGATCTGACGAGATCAGGCATAAAGTAAATACTGCCCAACAAAAAGCCGGCCAAGCTCATCAGGTCCATTGAAACACTTCCTGGACCAGAGTTCATGGGTTGGATCCAACTAGCTTTTCTGCTGCTGAAAAACAGAGAAGGGGGTCCCCTTTGACCACCATAAATGCTATGTTAGAGGTCATGGGAAATGCATGGACAAAAGGAATGTGGGACAGAGGCTAGAGTAAGGAGAGGAAACAAGTCTGGAAAAGCGCATTTACACTGCAATCCCATGCAGAGTTACTTCAGTCTCAGGCCACTGAAATAAATGGGCTTAGAATGGAGTACCTCTGTGTAGCATCACACTGTTAGAGCATTAACCTTAGGCAGCAAAACACTACCTGACTGCAAAAAAATTAGAGAACTGGGATTGCCAAATTGTCTTCCAATAGGGTTCCTGTGCCTTTAACAGTTTCCTGTTTTGGAGAAGATGAGAAAAGCTTACTTTCTAATTTTAAAAGTTGCCTGATATGCAGAAAATTAAAAAGAATAGGAAACCTGCTGGAAAAAGAAGCTGGTACCCTGTAATGACCACACACACCCCAGGAAATATTTCCACTCTATACAGTGAAATCTCACCAGCAATTATTTTCCTGTATTCCTGAAGGTGTATGACATCAGAAAGTTGCTATTAAAAGTCAGAAGCTTGGATTCTATGAATGAGTTCTGTGCACCCTATATACTCCTATTATTTGCCGTGAAGGGTGCTTCCTCTTCCTCTAATACTTCTGTTGGCGCACATTACATGGTTTTCAATGCAAATTAAAGTTTAAGAGGAAGAGGAATCATGCTCCACTACAGCAACTCTGTAATGCACACAGAACTCATTCATAGGATCCAAGGGACTGAAATTCTGAGGCATACCTCACCATGGTGGCCCACAGAATCATGTGCAGCACATCCTCTGATCTGGAATCTTTCTTTAATGACACTGTTCATTTACCCTACGGGCTTTGAGCAATGTCGCACTCGATAAAACAAAAAATAAATAATGTATATAACCAACCAGTTACCGCGCTTGAAGTCCTTCGAATTTAATTACATGAGCAAAAAATATCTGGCTACAGCCAATGTAACTTCTAAAGCTTCTTCAGAACCAGGCCAAGCTTCAGTGAGAAGAACAAGACAACAAGAGAGAAATAAATGCCAGTGCCAAGATTAGTGCAAACATGCGTATTTTATTTTGATATTTATACCTCTTTCAGCTCTTTAATGAGGACCCAAAGAAGCTGACAATATTATTCTCCCCTCCTCTATGTTATCATCACAATAATAACCCTGTGGAGTAAGCTAAACAGAGGGTGAAAATGCATGGTCGCTTTAGCCTCCTTTATTCCCTGTTCCAGCCAGGATTCAGCCAGGATCGAATGCTCGCATTTCGCTGAACTCTGACTAGCCATCTTCTGGGCACTGGGGTGTGTGGGGGAGGTAGTTGTGAATTTCCTGAATTGTGCAGGGGGGTAGACTAGATGACCCTGGTGGTCCCTTCCAACTCTATGATTCTATTAATTAATAAGTGCTAACTATAGGCTGCATGGAACTAAACGTGCAAGGAGAAAACAGAACAAACGCAACAAGGGGGGGTATAAAGTGTAGATAACACCACAATCTTGGCTGCTCGGCTAGGGTCGTTTATGCATGGGTACTTTCACTCACGTTCGCCCCCAGTCTGTCTTGGTTGTTCCTTGGAGTTATGCATGAGTTTTCCATCCAGGTCTTCCCATTCCTCTGTTAACCCGACTCTTCCATCTTCCCTGAGCAAAGCCCAGGTGAAATCCCCATGTATGAGGCAAAGTGCGGAGCATGCAAGCTTGGTTTCTCTCACAGCCAATTACAAAGCAGCATTCCAGAGGTGGGGACTGAAATACTTCCTGCTTCCTCAGAGCTCTTTTTGAGCAGAAGAAAATCTTTTTAAAACCGAGGCTTGGATTTCTCCTCCCCCCTTTCTCCCCCCCCCTTTCAGACTGCTCCATTTTTTATGTTGTTGTTCTTGAGGTTCGTTTTTTATGTTGAGGTTCTAAATTTGTTTGTTGACCTCTCTGCTGAGGCTCAGATCCTACTACCTACAGTCCTTTCCACTACATGGTGACAAAATCCACCACTACTACTTTCATGGCCTTAGCTCAACCTGTCGTGACAGATTCAGAGCCACTTCCCTTCCATCTTGGCTTTCCACTTCTTATCAATTAGGTTGGTAGGACTGAAGAGAAGCCAAAAGCTTTTCTCAACCCAAGCTCACCTTTACATGGCCTTAGGCCTCTCCTACCGTTTTCCCTCTAGGGTCATTTGCTCTGTTTGGGGGGAAGTTTGTAACAACCTATCAGAAAAAACTGCTGTGATTGCTGGTGACAAGCACAGATAACAGAAGCAGAACATTCCCAAGGGAGCTTCCAATATTCTCGGTCTGACACTTTAATGCAAATGCAGAAATGTGGGAAGCAGCTAATGACAAAAGAAGGCACAGCGTACTGAAGAGTTTCATGCACCGGCACTACAAGCTTTTTCATGGGTTATATGAAATAGGTGGGGGGGAATGAGACAGAAAACGCACTGTCCAGTTAGATGGAAATTTTGCACTGGTTGTGTACACATCGCCATGAGGTTTGCTGGGTTCAGAACTTCAGAATTTAGCACACGCGGCTGCCACAATCCAGTGCAGACATTTCCAGGTGCTACATTTCTGCTTTTTGAGTGATATCTTCTTAAAGAAAACAACACAACCTCACCTTTTTATGTATTTACTAAATCCCAGCTGCTCTGAATATTTATAGAGATTAAGAAGAAGAAGTGTTGGTTTTTATATGCCGATTTTCTCTACCTTTTTAAGGAGAATCAAACCGGCTTGCAATCTCCTTCCCTTCCCCTCCCCACAACAGAAACCTTGTGAGGTAGGTGGGACTGAGTTTCAAGAGAACTGTAACTAGCCCAAGGTCACCCAGCTGGCTTCACATGGAGGAGTGGGGAAACCAACCCGGTTCACCAGATTAGAGTCCGCTGCTCATGCAGAGGAGTGGGGAATCAAACCTGGTTTGATTCCCACCGCCCTTAACCACTACACCACGCTGGCTCTCACCAACCTGACAAAGGATTCCAGATCACATTTCCAAATCAAAACATCCTCCTCACAGGCCTATCACCGATTATCTCATTCTGATCAACAGCAGCATCCTAATATCCCAGTGCTGGATGTGACACTGACACTGTTAGTTGGTATCCTATGCCCACTATTCAGAGGAGATAAAAATAAATAAAAGTCAAGGAGCAGACAGCTTGCACCGTGCTAATGATGCCCTTGTGACAGGCAGAGACAAAGGAACCCTCCACTGTAAGGAGGACTGTGGTATGTCTGAGAGGAGCCCCTGAATCAACACTCACCATGGAGCTCCACAGATGCAGGTTCGAATCCCCTCCTGCCATCACCTTCCATCTTGCCCAGCACACACACCTATGGACACTCCAGCCACACCTTGCTTGAAAAGATGCACAAGAACAGACGCCGAATGAAGTGTGTGGTGCTAGCCATATAGAACATTTTATTTTAGGCCATATCCTATCCCAGGGCTTGACAAATTTTCTTTGGCTCTAGGAGCCAACCCAAATTAGCTGCTTGCAGAGGACACACAAACTTTTATCTGGCTGCTAGAGGCTGGGAAAGAAGTTTGAATGCTACAGGGCAAACTAAGAAAACTGTTACATCTGTTTCTCTAAAATTTTCGTTCCTGCCTCTTGGTTCTAGACCAATTCCTGCCCCTTCTAGATCAATTCCAGCCAGCGTGGTGTAGTGGTTAACAGCGGTGGTTTGGAGCGGTGGACTTTAATCTGGAGAACCGGATTTGATTCCCCAATCCTCCACATGAGTGGCGGATTCTAATTTGGTGAACCAGGTTGGTTTCCCCACTCCAACACATGAAGCCAGCTGGATGACCTTGGGCCAGTCACAGTTCTCTCAGCCCTGCCTGCCTCACAGGGTGTCTGTTGTGGGGAGGGGAAGAGAAGGTGGTTGTAAGCTGGTATGATTCTGCCTTAAGTGGTAGAGAAAGTCAGCATATAAAAACCAGCTCTTCTTGCTCTTGGCTTACTCACTGCTTCCTTAGGTACCTTGACCTGACTGGTTACTTTCTTATGTCTCTGTGAGCATTACACTAGACCTCTACCCTTAGCCTCACAGTTCAGTCTGATGCTTGCCTTGAGTCATAGTTGGGATCTTGCCAAGGCTTATCTATAAGAGGTACCCTTGGCAGAACCTCCCACACGCTGAAAGGTGCCAAGCGGTGACAAAAGCTGAGAAAACAGCATGCTATAACAGATAATTCTGTCCTCATCTGCTCTTGAAATATGTATGTGAGGTAGGGAGAGGAAGAGTGTACATAACTGACTCTGTGTACATAAACACAAGAAGGGTCAATGTTTGAACCATAGCAGGGGATGGGTACTTTCAGTAGTTGTATAGAAAAGTGAACTTTAGTAGATACTATTTATCAGGAGGAGGTGAAATGCTGTATATGCTGACACAGGACACTGCTTTACACTGAGTCACAGCATTGGTCTATCAAAGTCAGTCTTGTTTACTCTGACTGGCCGTGGCTCTTCAGGGTCTCAGGCGGAGGTCTTTCACATCACCCACTGTCTTACCCTTTTTAGAAAGGAGATGCCAGAGTCTGAACTTGGGACCATCCACATGCAAAGCAGATGCTATACTACTGAGTCCACATTCCCTCTTCTGCAAAGGTATTTAAATGGACAGGAGTCTGGCCACCCAACCACCACCAACAGGGATGTAAAGGGTAGGCGGTAGTTGGCCAACTGACCTAGAGGCAAAATCCTTCCTCGGGACTGGCCTTGCGTCTTTATCAGACATCTGGTATGCGGACATCATCTGGTGATGCTTTTCATGGATCACCTGCTAGCTGCTGGCAAATGGAACTGCTGATGAAGAGACAGCTAATGGAGCTGGTTCACATGTTAAGAACCCAAAACCACTGGGGTCAGTGGAAAAGGCAGCACAGAATTGTTTTAATTAATAAATAATAGAGGGAAGAGACTGTCCCCTTTTGAAACGGACTGTTGCTGCCTATAGCTTTTATCTCAAATAATTTATGAAAAGCAAGCTAAAAATATCACAGCTGTCTCTGACCAGCTCACTGGGCAGCATCAGTGTTCGGCTACTGACAGCAGCCTGATCTTATGAATGTCTGCATGGAAATAAATCCCTAATAAAATCTGGTCTGAAACACTGGGTTAGAAACGAGCTGGGCTAGTATGCTCAATCCAAAGGGAAGGGTCTGATTGAACCTGAGGGAATTCGGGTTGCAGTCAGGCTAAGGAGAGTACAGGGTGCCGCTGGCCAGGAAAACTACCCTAGCCTGCTCACCTACACTTAAGCATAGTTTGATTTGCAGAAATTAGCAAGCGAAGCTCTGCTGTTGAAGGCACACGAGCAGGGATCAGCAAAAACAAAAAATGGCAAGCCTAGAGGGCAAAGGTGCTCTGGCTAGGGCTGCCCTCTCTGTTCTGAGGAACATTATCATTATTAATTTTAACCATCATACTTTGATTTTTTTAAAAGCAAAAAATATATTTTTGCATCTCGGGATGTCAGTTGTGGATTGCTTATGTTTTTTACATGTAACATTTGCACTGAACATGATGAAGTGGCCCCCATTAAGGTTTGGTCATAAACATGAGGCTCTGCTGTTGTCAGAGGAAATATTAACGTACACACAACACTAAACCACAGTTCAGCGCTACGTGAACTGACAACGTGCATCCTCTTTCCCTGGTGCGCTGTGGATCCCTCCATTCCTCCCTATCTGTCTTCGCAGAAAATTATAGTGGGCTGTTACATCTAAACTGGCAAACTATGGTTCAAGCTGCTGCTTGCCCTCAAAAACCAGAACTAGAAACCACAACTAATTTGTGGATTTGTTCATGCAAGGAGAATGAGCTTAGGGTGTGCTATACAAAGGAGAATGACAAGTTGCCTCACAGGGGGTGAGGCCTGAAACAGGCACATATTCTAAACTTTTCAGAATTGCCAGAAAACTCTCACTTTTCACATTTTAAATAGCATCATTTATTTCAACTATACATCCTTACTGGCCTAGCACCAAATTGAGAAGCGTCTTGGAGCCAGCTACTGACTGCAGCCCCCGACCCTGGCCACCCTTGGCATGCAAGTACCACCCCTGGACCTTTTTACTATGATGACCTTAGCATACAATTAAACATGGGGAGACAGTGGCTGGAATGGAAATGGCCACAACTTTTATTGGTTACAGCATCAGGCATTTGGCATAGGGGCTGGGTACTAGGCATCGGCCTGACCTCCTTGCCGACCGATGCATCCTACTACCAGCCCGCCTGCTGGGAGTGGCCTGAGATAGCAGTATGTGGGACCCACCTGGGCAGAAGGCTGCTCTGTGGTCCCCTGTCATTTGGCAGGAGGCCACCACCCTGACAGCCCCCGACTGGGTATGTCCCTATTCCAGGCCTCCCCCAAAACCCCTTATTAGGGTCCCCAGAATGGGGGAAAGGGGGCACATTTTCCCCAAACTAGATCCAGACCCATGCCAAAATTGCCAAAAGTTGTGACAAATTAACATGAAATTGACATAACAAATAAAAAGCCCAAGTATAGGGGGAGAGGGAGAACAGGACAAATCAGGAAGCAGAGTCAGCTTGGCGCAGGGAGAGGGCTTCTTAAATACCTGGCTGGTGGATCCGAGTACAAAAGCTCAGGTCTGTAGACTGCCGGCCAGGTCAGCCCCTATTGAACCAGAGCCTGATTGGCCTGTTTGAAATATAGGGAAGACCGGGAAGGTGTGCAGCAGGGCAGGAAAAGCTCCAGCTGGAGTTAGAAATGCCATGGCTCCTTCCCCAGCTTCCCCACCGGCCACCATTTTGTGGCGGCGTGTGCTGGCTGCCCAGCTGAGCCCCCGGCACTCCCCATGACCCACGCCTCACCAGACAAGCCCCTGAACCTTGTGCCAGTTCCCAACTCTCCCCAGCACAGTTCAGCAAACTGGGCTCGTAGGTGAGTCTGAGCGTCAAAACAAATAATCTAAAGCTAGATAACCCTTTTAAAAATGGGATGCCATGAAAGGGGATTTTTCAAAATGTTCTTCAGTGAACCAACCATTTCACACTCTTATTACAATGAGGAGATGTTATCAAATACAAATCGATACACACAGGAAGTATATAGTGATGCTCTTTTAAATGCCCTCCAAAAGAACAGCTTTTTTCTTTCCAGCATGTTGGAGAATTCAGGGCATTCTGCAATTGTTTGTTTATTTGTTTAATTAATATGAATGTTGAATAGGGCTGAATTTAGGCATTGCTTTTTCTGAATGTAACATTCATCCATTTATAAAAAACCTCATTGTTGGGATTAAAATTTAAATAGAAATTTATTAAAAGCTCTCTGTGAAGACTTATTTTTGTAGAACGGGGAAGGGATATTGCAGTCTCAATCCAAAACTGCTTCCACACGATAACTCTCCATGTAGCTTCCTTGCAAGGGAGCATCAATTTATTTATTTGTTAAATTTATAACCCGCCCTCCCCAGCCAAAGGTCAGGCTGAGGGTGGGTAATTTGCCAGTTTCCCCCTTGACTTTCCTTGCCTCGGTCCCCAATGGCCACCAATTCCCTCCACACACAAGACTGGAGTACCTCTGGGGCTCTTTGTAAAAAATCAGCATTTGACATATCACCAGGGCCTTATAACATCATAATGATATATCTGTTAGGTGCTCTGACTCACCAGCTTCTATTTTATCTCTAGCCCCTTTTGTCAAACCATTGGTCCATCAAAGTTAGTCTTATCCACTCAAGCTGGCAGCAGCGCTCCGGGGTCTCAGGCAGAGGTCTTTCACATCACTTACTGCCTGATTCTTTTAGCTGGAGATGCCAGGGATTGAACCCGAGGCCTTCCACGTGCCAAGCAGAGGTTCTTTCACCCGAGCCACAGCCCCTCCCCAATATCTATTGCAATATCTGTTGCTCAGATATAAGAGGAAAGGTGAATCTCTGCAATGAAAGGAGCTAAATACTTGCTTCAAAAAAGATAGCTGGGAATTCAGAGGACCTAGTAGATAGTCATACCATTATTATGTCACAGTGCTATGTCATTTGCCAACTGTTTTTAAGCCTGAAAAAATCCCTTGGTGGCTTTGTGGAAGGAAAACTGTGTTGATGTGGGCAGGACCTCAGAAATGTTTACCTTCCCCTCCACACAGTGTGCAAACTGCAATTTTTTCCAAAGAAGATTATACCAAAGTAAGTATGGGAAAGGTCAGAACAAAGCAAAGGAAAATAAAAAAAAACCCAGAATGATTAGATGGAGTCGTGTGGATGCTAAAAAAAAACAAAAAACACTCCTCTGTGTGGAATCAGCTCAATTATACCCTCCCACACATATGCAATTCTATTATAATATTAAAGAAAACTGTGTGTGTCTAAAGTGCTGTCAAGACACAGCTGACTTATGGTGACCTCAGCAAGGGGCATTCAAGGCAAGTGAAAAGCAGAGGTGGTTTGCCATTGCCTTTCTCTGCAGGGTCTTCCTTGGTGGTCTCCCTTTCAAGCACCAACCCTGCTTAGCTATACCATGCTGCCTTCCTCCAAAGAAAGGGAGGAAATCACTAGGAGACCAGTAATGGATCTCACACATAACATGCAGCTTGACCTCCAGATATCATTTGGCAGAAGTTCCAATAGGCAATTAATAGAACACTGAGAACTTTCGGGGGACTTTGGGCAAACTCCAATGCAAAGAACAACTTGTCCATCCCCACCTACCTTTCCAGCTGATTCTAAATGAAAAGCCATCCAACTACAATTATCCAATGCCTGAAGCAGCTTGCTGGGGAAGGACTTTGTGACGATTTGCTAGTTGCTCAGAAACTGATCTAAAAGATAGCATCACTTCTCTCCTCCAACACCTGCTGTTGAGCAAGGATAAAGGTGATCTGAGAGAAATCCACAAGATGAGATGGGAAAATGGTCAAGAAATTCAAGCTGGGAGTTTAGTCTTTTCCCATTTTCTGTGGCTTGTTTCAGCCAGTCTTCCCAAGGTTGTAGCCCCCAACTAGGGTTGCCAACCTCCTGGTGGTGGCTGGAGATTTCCTGCTATTACAACTCATCTCCAGGCGACGGAGGTCAGTTCACCTGGAGAAAATGGCTGCTTTGGCAATCGGACTCTATGGCATTGAAGTCCCTCCCCTCTCCAAACTCTGTCCTGCTCAGGCTCCACCCTCAAAATCTCCAGGTATTTCCCAACCCGAAGCTGGCAACCCTACCCCCAACACTCTTACACAGAATGCTTTGAGCATTGAGCCCAAATGTATTTCTCAGGAATGACAGCGGGTGCCACCTTATCACAGGACAGATGTAAAAATGGCTAAGGAAGGGATCAATTCAAGATGCTGGGTAAAATGGGAGGGGCCCCCTACAGATTATGCACCATGGTGCAGACTTTACCAATTCCTCGCGTGACTTTCTGTAGCACATCTGCCAGGCTGGAACGACTCTCACTCTCCTAGTAATTATTTCTGCACTTCTGGGGCTATCCGGAATCACATCCAGAGCAGCATATGAAATATCCACAACTTTGCTTTACGATCAAGGCTCTCGGGGGGGGGGGGGTCTTGCTCACTATTTTGCCTTGTTTATTTAGAATACTTCCACACTGCAGAGTGCTGCTTGAGGCAGCTTAAAACTGAAAACCACGGCATAAAACACAAGCCATTAAAAACACAAGCAGCATAAAACTATCCATAAAACAGAGCTGACCATTGAAAAGACAATAATATAAACCCCTAATTAAAATTAACTGTTGTTGTTCTAGAATCAAGTTTAATAGGATGCTGAAAAACAGTCATAATCAGGCTAGAGATATACTATTCCCGGATTTGGCTTTTTAAAAATACCTCCCTTTTTTGTTAGAGATAAGATCAAAACTTACAAATATATTAACACTTTTGTTCCTGTTGACAGCTAACCGCTTTGACTGCCCCCTTTTGCAAAGTTCACATTGTTGGAATATGCAAGGCTGTCATATTAGCTGTGACACATGGGATGCCATAATTGATTGACAGCACAGTATCACACACAGTATTGTCTGGAAGCAAATCCCAGCTACGTATTTGGAAGGGTCACATAATAACATCTCCCTGCTAAACACTGGTTAGCTCTATCAACAAGCCTACATAAGAGGCCTTTACAGAACTGCTGTTAATCATTTCTATACCCTGTGCATGGTCTTAATTCTACCCTGCCTTCTCCCAGGCAAGGAGAAAAATTGTTACGGACTTTTCTGAGTCTTACTGCAGACATTCAGCGTTTTCACTGCTCAGATAAACTGCACCTGCTCAAAACATTTTTTTAAAAAATATGCCAGCTGGTGCTGCCAATGTTATTTGTTCTCAATTTTCTCCTACTTTGCCAATAAGTAGTCTATGGCTGAATGTGCCATTCTGTGTAAGGATGTAGGCAGCAGAAGCTGCAAATAGTGTTATTCTGCTAGCCCCACTGTCCTCACCAAGCTTCTGAACATACCCATATCTGACTTTCATCTACCGTCCTGAAAACATGCTTACTTATCCCACATTCAAAAGAGGACACTACATAATCATGTAACATTTGGGTTTTCCATCTACCTTCTTAAAAATATGCTTACTTGTTCCACAGTGAAAAGAGGGCATTACATAGTCATGTCATATTTGCATCACATAACTTTTTATGTCCATTTTGTGTCTTGGTCCAGACTGTGCCCAAGGCGAGGGAGTATATTGGCTAGCCCCAATTCTACTTCTGTGCTTTTAAATCCCCTGAGACCCCTTTCCTCTAGAAAGTAGAAACAATCTACCACCACACTGGATAAAATTCAGCACTCGGTTTCTGGGAACACAGAAGACAGTCGATAATTCTACATCAAGGTATTAAGGATCAACTTCTGAAACAAGTCATACACTTGCTGACTTGTAAATCTTTCGAGTGGGATATGTTTATTCTTTCCAGTCAATATTTTCTTTTTATTCTGAAGTCAAGAAACCTTGAGTGGTGACATTTTCTTATTTTCTTTTAGCTTGGGTGACTTCCACAGCGTGTGTGTGTGTGTATGAAGTTTTCAAGCACCTTGTTGAAGTTCCAAAGTAGCTTTTCATTAAATCAACCTCTCATGAAAACATAAAGCCTATTGTAGCCTGAAATGTGCAAATTATTTCTCTCCTACATTCTGTATACTGCTATGATTCACACATGGTACAACTAGTGGTACATAAGCTTGAAGGTGCTCTAACATTTGCAGGATGCGCCTAAAGAGAAGGCAGAAGTAATATTTTAAGAGTGCTTGGGAGGTGACTTGATAAGGTGGTCATAATTCTCCAGATAAGCATACTCTTTTATGCTATGAAATAAACAAACAAAAAACATTTTGCATGGCTACTAGCCACAGTGACTAAACTGAAGTTCCATATTCAGAGGCAGCAAACCTCTGAATCCCAGTACCAGGAAGAAGCATCAGGAGAAGGCCTTACTTTCCATATTCTGTTTGTTTGGCCTTTCACAGTAACTGGTTGGCTGCTGTATGAAACTGGTTGCTGAACTAAATGAAGCACATCTGATCTAGAAGGGCTCTTATGATCTTCTTAGGCTTCCCTTTAGCATAGTTCTGTTTGAACCATGGAAAAGCAGACTATGGGCAAACTGTATTTGAAAGGGTGTCAGGCCTGCTCGCTGTGTCTGGGGCAGAGTTTGGGACCGAGTTTGTACAGCCAAAACTGGTAGAGCATCCCTTTGCGCCGGGGTGAATAAGGAGACCGTTGGACGGTCGATTTTCACCGGGTACTGGGGAAGCCTGGAAAGGGCATCAGCCAGTACGTTCTGCTTTCCAGGCACATGCTTGAGCACAAAACAGAATTGAGCAAAGAAGTCAGCCCAACGCTGTTGTTTTGCGGACAGTTTGTGGGCCCCCGTGAGGGCCTCTAGATTTTTGTGATCAGTCCAGACCTCAAAGGGGGTCCTGGAACCCTCCAGAAATTGCCTCCACGTAGTGAGAGCATGGTGGACTGCTGCAGCTTCCTTCTCCCAAATTGGCCAGTTCAGTTGGGAGTGCGCAAACGTCTTTGAAAAATAAGCACAGGGGCGAAGAAGACGGTCTGGCCCCCGTTGCAAAAGAGCCCCCCCCCATAGCTACGTCAGATGCATCCACTTGTACAATGAACATATGGTCAGGATCAGGATGCTGCAGTACGGGTTCAGAAGTGAAAAGCTGCTTGAGAGTTGTAAAGGCAGTTTGACATTGATCTGTCCAATGAATCTTGGCGGTGGGCAACGTGGCAGAGACCCCCTTACCCTTAGTCTTTAGGAGGTCGGTGAGCGGCAGTGCCACTTGCGCAAAGTTGGGAATGAAACCACGGTAAAAATTGGCAAAGCCGAGAAACTGCTGCACTTGCTTGCGGGTGGAGGGAGGAGCCCAATCAAGTCTGTACTTGATTATATGTGGCATACAGATACAGTCTGTACTTGATTATATGAGAACACCAGAAAAGCAGCAGCAATACAGTCTCATGAGATAATCCCAAACAGTCTAGAAACACCAAGGCTCCCACGGGCACCCGCTAGTTTCAAAGGGAACAGGAACGCGAGCGTTTAGAGAAACAGTCCTTGAATGGGAGTCTGTGAGAAAACGAAACCATCTCAGACACAGCGAGCAGGCCTGACATTGGGTCAGTTAAGGCTGCCAACTCCAAGGCTGTTGTGTGTGTGTGTAAAGTGCTGTCAAGTCGCAGCCGACTTATGGCGACCCCTTTTTGGGGTTTTCATGGCAAGAGACTAACAGAGGTGGTTTGCCAGTGCCTTCCTCTGCACAGCAACCCTGGACTTCCTTGGTGGTCTCCCATCCAAATACTAACCAGGGCCGACCCTGCTTAGCTTCTGAGATCTGATGAGATCAGGCTAGCCTGGGCCATACCGCACTAGGTATTCCCAGCGATGTATCAAGAGTTTGGAAATGTTATAAAAAACATTGCTTTAAAAGGGTTTTTGGATACTACGGCTAAAAATGGTTGGAAGACGTCTTCACAGCTAAAGGGGCCAAACAAAGTGCAAACAGTATTTTTTATAATAGTTTCAAACTCTTAATACACCTGTGGGAATACATAGAAAGTGCGAACAGTATTTTTTATAACATTTCCAAACTCTTAATACATCATTGGGAATACCTAGTGGGTTACCGTACTTTGTATTCCCAGCGATGTATCAAGAGTTTGGAAATGTTGTAAAAAACATCGCTTTAAAAGGGTTTTTGGATACTACAGCTAAAAAATGGTTGGAGGATGTCTTCACAGCTAAAGGGGCCAAACAAAGTGCGAACAGTATTTTTTTATAACGTTTTCAAACTCTTAATACATCAGTGGGAATACACAGAAAGTGCGAACAGTATTTTTTATAACATTTTCAAACTCTTAATACATCGCTGGGAATACAAGTGTGGTAACAGCCCTAGTGCGGTAACAGCCCAAGCTGGGAAATTTCTGTACATTTGGGGGTAGAACATAGAGAGGTACCTCAGTGGGGTATAATGCCACATAGTCTACCCTCCAAAGCAGCCATTCTCTCCAGGAGAACTGATCTCTGTCAACTGGAGATCAGTGGCAATTCCAGGAGATCTCCAGGCTCCATCCAGAGGTTGGCAACATACCCTCTCCATGTCTTTAGATTCCTGGAGAAATGTCACAGCTACTTTAAAATTGCTTCTGATTTTATTTTTCTGGCAAGGTGACAGATGAGTGTATATATACATACATAGATCAGGTGGGTGGCCATGTTGGTCTGCAGTAGAAGAGCTAGATTTGAGTCAATTAGCACCTTAGAGACCTACAAGATTTTCGTAGCATAGGCTTTTGAGAGTCAAAAGCTCCTTTAGGCGGATACCATCATCAGATATCTGACAAAGGGAGCTTCGACTCCCAAGAGCCTATTCTCCAAAAATCTTGTTGGTATCTAGGGTGCTATATACATACACCTTGCTTTGAAAGAAAGAAAAACACACCGTCTGCTGGATACACAAAGTGGTAAGGCATGATGGAGGGATGACATGCCTCCTTGGCCTGGGAAGCAACTTGCTGATCCTCCACCTGACTTGTCAGCACGGATGCCTACAATGCAAGCTGTGAAGCGGAGTTCATGAGGTGGGTGAAAAAGCCTCTGTGACATACCCAGAGAAAGCTAAACCAGTTTTTTACCTTCACGGAAGGCCCGCTGTACACATGCAGAGCAATGAGAAGTTTGACCCCAGGGTTCCTGCTAATTCTCAGCTAAAGCGTATGCCGTGGGCATTGCTATTTTGGAACTCAGCTGAACTCAAATCCTGGTCAGTGAAACAGCCGCCTGGGCAGGGAGCTCTCCCGAGACCTACAGAACTCACCCTCTTCCTGCTTTTGGGATCTACCAATCTAAATACCCTCCGATAGCCCCATTCAGGCTGGTACGAGACAGTCATTTGTGATGCACTTTGGGAAGGCTGCAACAATATGAGAGAACCAGGAGGGGGGAATACACAGCAACAGAGCTGTCTGATGACATCTTGAGCCAAACACTGGCAACATCCGTTTCTGCGGCTTTTCAAACAGCTGGACAAATAACCCAACGCATACTGTCAGGATGAAATCCTTACATCTGAGGAATTTAGAAATCATCTAACCTATGAAATTTGCACAAGGCATGTTCCATCGTACATATCCTCTTCGGGCCTGGTAAATATTGGAGGGGCAAATCTCACCTGTATCCGAGGGAGTGAGCTCTAGTCCAAGACAATTTATACTAGGATAAGGATTAGTCAGCCGTAATATTCTAGCCCTCAGGGGAAAGTACGCCTGTAATGTGGTCTTCCAACAATACAGGCAAAATACTTTGGAAGGGTCATTTTTCAGCACATCTAAAGGTGCCAATGAATAACCAGTCATGTACATTTTGGGCAGAGCACATGACAGGCTTGCCTTGAGCTTCAGTGTGCAAGGGGCCAATGCAGGAAGGCTTTTTCCCATGGCCTAGGTGTGAGATTAGGCATGTGTGTGTGTGAAGTGCTGTCAAGTTGCAGCCAACTTATGGTAACCCCTTAAGGGGTTTTCAAGGCAAGAGACTAACAGAGGTGGTTTGCCAGTGCCTTCCTCTGCACAGCAACCCTGGTATTCCTTGGTGGTCTCCCACCCAAATACTAACCAGGGCTGGCCCTGCTTTTGCTTCTGAGATCTGACGAGATCAGGCTAGCCTGGGCCATCCAGGTCAGGGCGAGATTAGGCATGTAGGGTATTCACTTGCATGATCTCCTGTGCCTCCTTTTATATGCCATAATTTATTATTATTATAATACAGCACCATCAGTCTAGATGGCATCTTCCAGAGATTGATAACTCAAAAACAGCCAGGCCCCTGCCTCCAAGGAGTTTACAATCTCAAATCAACACTAGGCAAATGATTTGTAATGGAACAAGTTGCAGTTAATCAAATGTTAGTGGGTGTCAAACTGTTCTCTAGTCCCTCCCTGTCCCTTTTACCAATAATAAAGAATAAGTAGACCCATGTACTTTTTTGACTTCCCTGCCTTCACAGCCTCAATCTATTTAAAAAAAGAGTTTGATGTACTGCTAGAACTTTATAATGTTTTCTGTTCCCGTACAGAAACTACAGAAGCATTAATAGTAGGCTGAAAAGAACACCGTGTAAAATGATGTACTCTTATTTCATATTTTCTGCTTTCCTATAGTTGGAGAGTTCTTTCTGCACCATTCTCTCAAACTGCTGGGCCAAGGAACAAGTTACTTAGGATAGTCTTTAGTGCTGCTTTCCCCAGAGGGTGTTAAGCGGAGTCAAAATTTACATATGACAAATGTAACTGAGACACAGTGGAGAAGGGCCTGGTTATCTAGATTCATCAACAGTTGTAAGAAAATATTAAAACCTCTTACTGATTTTGAGAACACCGATGTAGGGAAACACTGGAGGCAGCCTGACAATGGCACGTTTTATGGCTGTGATAAAATGACAGATTCTGATTGTAATGATGAAATTCTCAATGGACCAGCTGTATTGTCTGATCTCGCTGCTTGTAAAATAATACACACAGTAAATAAATAGAATACAACTCTTTCTCCAGTTGTTCTGCAGATATTGCTGGCAACAATGGGCATGACACGCACATCTTGATCCGATGTACGTTTAATCAGAAGTAAGCCTTTCCGAGTTGCTTCCAAGATTACAGCATTAATGTATTAGTGGTCTGATCTCATGGGGGTGATGGCGGACTTTAGGCTGCAGGTGACTGAATGCCCTTTCAGTCTTCCAACATTTTTTATATGTAGACAATGTGATCAGACAAAAGTGTTCTAGCTTAGAAAACTAGTAAGCAAGGTAGAAGGCTACGTGCAGAGGCTTTTTTTTTTTTTTTTAGATAAGGAATCATGTGGGCCTCCATTCTACAGTCTGAAGTAGTATAGCCCAAACACAGGATCACAACCTCAGTGAGAACTGGGTCTGCGATTATACAGGGATTTGCCATATTTCTTTATCTCAAAAGGATAACTAAAGCTGTTACTCATGGACTCTTTCCTGCAGATTAGAACGAACTCATGATTTCACACCACTCTGTAAGAAGAGATTACTTGCAAGCAAAAGAGAAGGGGTAATAGCTGGTTTCAGCTTAGCCCTTTTAGAGCCAGTAATGGATGTAAGCTAAGTTAGTACAAAATCTCTGTCTGTTGCACATGGAGCTCAGTGGAAAGTCTGCTGACAGGCACTGGAAAGTCAAAAGAACAGAAGCAAACCTGGATCACATTGCACAGGTATGAAGGAAGAATTATTCATTGCGCAACTGTTAACATGCAAGAAATGGCACCAACTATTTTTGCCCAATTTGTAGCCTCCCTTCCCATTTAAGCACTTAAAAATATATTACTCCTTTAAAATGCATAGTTTTAGGGATGCAATCCTGTGAGCACTCACTGGGGAAATATATCCTGTGAGCACTCACTGGGGAACATATATCCTGTGCACACTCACTGGGGAATATGTCTCACTGAAATCAAGTGGGACTGTTCCAAGCAAGCATTGAGCTACCTATCTCTTACATAGCTTTCTTCTGTAAAGGCATCCCTCCAATTTTGCAAAAAGGACACATTTTCAGCATTTCATTTTTATCTTGCATATTTATTGTGTTTATTGTCTAACTAGTCTTTCTACCGGCACCTCCTCTTCACCCTGCTGTACATATAACGCAGAGAAATAAGCTACATGCCGGTTACAGCACGGCATGAAATGACTCAGCTGTGTCATTTCAACGTTCTTGTCGCACAATTTGCTGAAAACATTTTTATGCATTAAATTCCGGGTACAGCGGTACCACATTTCTAGGAAGCAGATCATTCCATACGTGCTGTGTTTATTTAGGCAATTTATGATTGCTGTTAGTCTTTTCCCTGGTAGGAGCCCAAAGCGATTTACAAGCATACCTAAGTACAATTCAAATAAAGAAAATAAAACGCACACAATGACATTCTAGACAGGTTCTGGATCCAGTGTGCTGGTACACTCAAGAGGCACAGGCTGCGAGACATGGGCTTAGAGCCAAAGACCAAGCGCCCATTGTCTCTTGCCAAAAGGTCTGTGTGCCCACTGGGGCTTTATAACTGCAGAAAGGAAAGGAACAGAAAAGCTCAGCCTCTGTTTTATAGCTAGCAGCCTTGTTCCCTAGGGTTGCCACCCTCCAGGTAATAGCTGGAGATCTCTTGCTATTACAACTGATCTCCAGCCAATAGAGATCAGTTCACCTGGAGAAAATGGCCACTTTGGCAATTGGACTCTATGGCATTGAAGTCCCTCCCCTCCCCAAACCCCGCCCTCCTCAGGCTCCACCCCAAAAACCTCCCACTGGTGGCAAAGAGGGATCTGGCAACCCTATTGTTCCCGGATTCTCCTCCCTGCTGCTATAGGTAGTGATCTGAGCCATGTTCTTTTCCCTAAAAGTATTTATAACATCATATATATGCAAATGTTTTAGACTTGAACTTCATGAGAGTATGAACTATTATTTCTTTTATGTTTGTATTGAATGTATTACCTTCACTGAGTACCTCAAAACAAATATAAAATAATTAGATAAACCCTACCGAAGTCTGAAAGAATTTTGCTCTCTCTTTTTATTGGGGATAATATGCTTGTAATCATAATCAGTCAATTCCTTGACCAGTTCTCTGCCCACAAGTTATCTAAATAGTTATGCTGTAAATATGTACTTATCTAATGTTCAATTATGACCATGTTTTCTGGTTCTCTTTATCAACCAACTGCCTTCCTGTTTTGTTTTATTTTTCCAAATCACAGGTTCTCTTAAAGTTGCCCTTGGAACCTGACATCTTTGGTGTTCCCCCAGCCTTCCTAATCAAATGACTTTATATGATTCCTAATCAAATGACTTTGCCCGGCACAGCCCAGCCCAGATCCTGCACAATGTTGTGCTTTGGTTCCAGACTTCTTATGTATCCTCTTACAGAATGGATACACCTTTTGCATCCTCTAAAAAATCTATGCTGACTGATGCTGGTGCTATTTATAGCTATCTGGAGTTAAGGAAGAACAATGAGACAGCCACATTTATGGATAATGCCAAATTATTCAGAATATCAAACTGAGCAACAGAACAACAGACGCCTTTTATGCAGGGACCTTTCCCCGCGGTCACCCCCGCCGACTGCTTCGGGGCTTCCTTTTGATTATGAATGCCTTTTCCACCCGTCAGAGGTCACCTCGCTCACCCTGCGCATTTTACCCATGTTTTCTGGATGCTGTTTTAGCCAGAATCTGGAAAAGGTGGGAAAAATGCGCAGGGAGAGTGAGACCTCTGACAGGCGGAAAAGACATGCATAATCAAAAGGAAACCCCGAAGCAGTCAGTGGGGTGACCGCGGGGAAACGTGCATAAAAGGCCACAATGAACAAGTGTGCACACAACACCATATTGAGACAGTTGTAAGGCAAAATGAGTGCACCGTAAGTATAAGTATAATGCACATGTTTCAGCAAATGACCCAACTTTGATGAATGTTGACATGCAAATATGAATGCTAGTCATCTGACAGTTTTGGTGAATGCTCAATAAGAATTAGTTATCTCTCTCTATGAACAAACTACAGAAATTAAGGTAACCATCGCCATTCATTGTATCTCTAAGTTTTAGGGCATTCACAAAATTAATGTGAGATTGCTGTCATTTACCAGATTTCGGACATTTACTGAACTATATGCACATTAATGTCCACTAATAGTAACGATCCAGTGATACCCATATGTAAAAATATATGCTGCTCATGACTAGTACCATGTGCAGTAAGTTGACAGAACAGCACATTCACTTCCAGATCCAGAACTGAACAACCATTTGTGGTCAACTGCAGAGCTAATCTGTCATCCCAACAACACTGGTTCCCTTGTTAGCCTAAATGCAGCTACAACCTGTGACAGTTTACAGGTCGACTTCTGGACTGGTTTTCCCTCCCCATATACAACAAGAATCAGTGCAGGACATGAACCTGGAACTGTTGTTCTGCTCAAGTAAAGCCCAATGGTATGTATTATCCAATATAAAGGAAACCAAAGAGGCTGACAAAAAGCCTAATAAATAGGATAAAGGCTAATAAATAAATGATAAAAAGAATTTATAAATAATAAAAAATATATTGAAAACAAATGTGTTTGGTTTGAATGGCTTTTTATTATTTGTAACACATTAAAGCTTTGTCAATTTAACATATTGTTAATTTAACCCATTAGACTTTATTTTATTATTAGACTTTCTCAGCCCATTCTTGGGGGGGGGGGGGATTCAGTGACAGCTGGAGCGACTCGCTGCCAGTGCAGCAAGCTGAAAAAGAGAATAAAAAAGGATTTTCTGAAGAAAAAAACCCATGAAACTTCCCATAGAGTTCCCGAGGCTGTGCCACAATTTTGTATCTTGATGCCTGCAAAATGGTGTGTTTTCAGCCTCAAAGGGCTTAGGATGCTGCCTAAAGGCAGCTCCACCCCAGGGAATGCCCCCACCCCCCCAGCCACAGCCTCTTACACTGGGACAATGCTGCCGGGGAAGCAGCATGGGTGCCCAAGGCCTGCACCGCTGCATCTTTCCCGGGGGCCGGCACAAGTCTCCCTGCACCAGCGTCCATGCCACTCTGGACGATCCAGAGTGGACGATCCAGAGTGGCACTTACACCTGCATAGGGGTCATGCCAGTTCCTATGCAGCTCCACCCCCCTTCAGGATCACACGGTTTGTCAACCTCTTTGGTTACTTGGTTTTTCTGAGCTGAAGTTTTTTTCTTCCCCTTTCTTTTTTTGGTTTTGCCACCCAATGCATAGATCAGTGCTAGTGTATTTATAAAACACAGGCTGTTACCATCACTATGACTAGTGTTATCCAACTTTAAAAAGTAGATAATGGATAACTTCTGATCTCACTTCACCTCTACCACTGCAGTCCCCTCACCAATATTATCCCCAGGATACAGGGAACCCCAAGAACAATGATGGTCATGAGGCCAAGTGTCTTGTCTTATATCATCAGCTCTTAATTTTCACAAGGCGGAAGTAGTAGAATCATCGGACTTAATACTGGCCGTTTTGATACAACTACCCAGGTTCAATGTTGTAATAACATCCGTATATGTACCCCCCCACACTCAACACAAAAATATTCTACTCTCCTATTGGACTTCTTTATCAACAATTTATGACAACTTAACCGCTCAGTACCCTAACCTCCCAATCCTGATTCCAGGCGATCTAAATGCCAGAATTGGCCCAAATGATGAACAACTGATCAAGAAGTGGTTGGGAAATAATCTTGAAGAATTCATGACTCCTTATTTATACAACAGAGATTCCAAAGATGAGACTATCAATACTGCAGGTCTGAAATTGTTTGACTTTTCTATCCAAAGAGGGTTATCTTGAATGGTCAAAGAGGAATAAATGGAAAGGGGACTTAACTTTCTTCGGACTTAGGGGAGCCAGCTTGATTATTTTATTATAGCTGCAGATTATTTCAATCTAATTGGGAAAAGTGGAAGACTATTTGGGAGGGGACCACCTTCCAATCTCCCTAAATCTCTTTACTCCCATAAATAACCATTTACAAGATAAATATTCATACAAACTGAATGACAATTTAACAACTAAATGTCGTAATGTGTGTGTGTGTAAAGAGCCATCAAGTCGCAGCTGACTTATGGTGACCCCTTTTTGGGGGGGTTTCATGGCAAGAGACTAACAGAGGTGGTTTGCCAGTGCCTTCCTCTGCACAGCAACCCTGGTATTCCTTGGTAGTCTCCCATCCAAATACTAACCAGGGCTGACCCTGCTTAGCTTCTGAGATCTGACGAGATCGGGCTGTACCATGCTGCCTTCCCTCCTAAATGTCATAATAGATGGTCTTTAACCATCGAGGAGGCAGTAATAATGTTGAGCATGATGTGGGGAGGTCTGTAGTGAGAGAGGGGAAATCAGCAAAAAAAATCACCCCCTCCACCAGTGGGAATATCCTTCTGCTGGCAAAAAAACCCCAGCACTGGATACACAGGCTTGGATCCTATTACACAGTTTTCTTCATAGTTTTCTATGGCCTCAGGAGAGGCATTCCTCCGCTGCCGGGCTCACTTCCTCTTCCGCTAGCACGGGCTCAGACTTACCTGCAGAGCCCCTGTTTGCAGGCATGTGGCGGGGGATGCACCTGAGCCTGTGGAGGAATGTCGGGTGGTGAGGCATGGAGCAGCAGAGCCCACCGGGACCCAGGGCAGTCGACCCAGGAAGGTGGTGCCAGCACATGGCAGGCGGAGCGAGGCTTGCCATGCTCCTGCAGCTGTACGGCCACTAACAGCCTGCCCCCTGGTTCAAATAGGCCAATCAGGGCTCAGGGACGGGCACGATGTGAGGGCAGACCTATGTGTTTCCACCAAAGTCCACCTTCCCAGCAGAAAAAGAAACCTCTCCTCGCCCCATTCTGCAGTCTGCTTCAACACTTCCACATACAAAAGGGCTCCTTGAAAAGCATTTATCTTGCTCATACAGAAGTGCCGTGGGCAGAGGAAACAAGTGCTACAGTGGTAGAACACCTCCACAGCAGCTGTAGAGAAGCACAAGGGGGAATATCTTAGGATCCAAGCCCAAACATTTAAATAAATAAAATACTGACAGAACTCAAGAGTTCTCCCAGTGAAACTGACTGGCAGTGGATTTAGGACAGTCAAAAAGAAAGTACTTCTTCACCCAATACATAAATAACTTGCTGCATTCTCTGCCACAAGACCAATGATGGCGAGAAGCTTATTAAAAAGGGATTCGACAAATTCTGGGGAAATATCTTTATCAACAGCTGTTATCCACAGTAGCTATATCAAACCTTCACGTTCAAGGGTGGTCTACCACTGAATATCAGACCAAACTGTAGAGGAGGTCCCTGCCTCGTGTCCCATCTGGGGGCTTCCTGAAAGCATCCTGCTGTCCACTGAAGGAAACAGGATACAACTGATAAGCCCGTAGTCGAGCAGTGCTGTTCTTATGCTACATTTTTTACACGTGGAGGTGCATAAAAGCACACCTCTCTCTCTCTGTTTCCCCCTCGATATCTGATCTACACAGGAATACAGGGAAATCAGGATGAATGAAGATTTATGCCAGTTAAGCTTTTTAGATTGCCCTCCTCATAAACACACGTGCAGACGAAAATGAACAGTGAATGTGAGGAAACGTTCAAGTACCTATGGCTGGCAAAAACCCAGACTCGTAATCTCTGCTTGGTAGCATTAGTGGAATTGATGTTGTCAGCTTCTGGGAATCGATCCCATTCCCACTCAGTAGGTGACCACAAACTGTATTTTTAGTTTAGGAGAAAAGCATCAGGATCCATTCCACGATGAATCCAAGAGACGACATGGGAAGATTGAACGACTGATCAGAAGGACAGCCAGTGGGCAAATGTGTCAAATATCTAGCTGAAGGAAGCCAGTATTATTTTCAGTCACAAGGAGCAGCTAATACTGACATTAGGGGCCCTGTGAAATAATAATACTAGCCTTACTGATATGATCTGTTGGTGTCCAAGAGCAAAGAGTGAGTTCCCCCTGCACTATTAAAATAGCTCCCTGTGGCTCAGGACTAAGGTTAGCAACATCTTCTGTGAATGCAGACTCGCAAAAGAGAAAGTGAGATTTAAGGATAAGAGATATCTGTGGCCCCAGAATATAGATCAATGTAATCTTTTAATTTGGTCGTGGCCTGTACTCTCAAAATGCTTAAAGAAGAGGTGCTCAGAATCTCTCCCCGCCCCCATTTTCCTTAAGTTTATCAATAGGATATTTGCAGCACGTATCAAAGAAACCTGAAAGTCAAAATTATATTTCCATACCTGTTTAAGTGACACGACGCTTGTGCACTTCCAACGCTGTGAACACATGAGGTCACAGTGAAACATAACATCCATGGAATTCTCATGGCAGCATGGCTTTTCCTACGCTAACAGTGCAATCCTAAAGAGAGTTACTCTGGTCTAAGCCCATTCATTTCAATGGGGATTAGACTGGAGTAACACTGTATAGGATTGCACTGTAAAAGTGGTAGGTGTAGCGCAAATGTGTGCGCAAACTCGCTAGCATTTGGAAATGCACAATCTGATTCAGTGTAACAATATCACCACAAAATCAGGGGACACGCCAAGCAAGCAATTCAAGGGCCACTTGCTGCACAGTCCAAGGAAAGGACTGGAAGGCAGAAGGGACCGCAAACTGGGGAATCAAGCAGGAGCCAAGTGCGGCCTCTAATTGGCCACCATGGAAGGAGGAGAGCAGTCACCTATTCTCTACTGCACTTGGGCGCCACCATTGCAGGTGGCCACAAGGCAGTATTATAGCTAGAAACTCAGCACGGATTAGGTAACACAAGGGGCAAAGAGGGTAAAATTTTATGAAGGGCTGATTCTGGACTGGCTCCTCAGTCTGACTAACTCATTGCCTGACTGCAGAATAAACTGCTTTCAGACTCTCAGCATAACCCACCTAACGACAGACTTGACTGCCTGATTGCTCCCTGGTTTGACCACTGACCATGTGATCGCAGCCTTCTAGATCACCTCACTATCAACACAGTCATATTTTGGCTTTTCCTGCCTCCCCTTCCTTCCTCAACACTCCGCATATATCAATACAACCCAATAAGTGGACGCTTCGTTTTTAAACACAACATGCCAGATCTTTAAGTATTAAAGCCACAATCAAAAACAGAACAATAACACTCAAATAATTGTTTCGTTGCATTAATTGTGTCTTCGCACAGAGGCGCACATATAACGAGGGCAGCTGCAGGTCACGAGCATCTCCAGGACAAGTCCCCAATGAAAGCTTAGGCAAGTATCTTATGACTAGGAAAAAAGCATTACCTTCCCATTTTCGCTGGCAAGCCCTCGAGTGCCTGCGTTAGCTGTCTCACGCTCACCAACATTTGTGCTCATTAAATCTCCTTCCTGCACAATAAAGCAGGACTGAAAGGCTGGCAAGATTTCTTCAAGCTCCCCATTTCTTACCTGGCCGCGTGCAGTTCTCTTCTTCAAGCGACATGTTATCTGATGCCATCAATCTTCGATTTCTCCATACTTCTGACACGACACTTTTGTCGACAATAGCTGACTCTTGTCCTGCATCAAAGAAAGACACAGCATTTGTACTGGCAAAAACTGCTGCTTATAGATGTTGAGATAAATGCGTATTTTACTAGATTAATGTTAGAGGAAACTAAAATAAAGGTGGCATCTTCCGTTGGCACACACTATTATAAAAGGATGCAGAATGAGAGCCAAATAAGAACATAAGAAAAAGAGCCAAATAAGAACCTAGGTCCATCATGTCCAGCGGTCTGTTCACACAGTGGCCAACCAGGTGCCTCTAGGAAGCCCACAAACAAGATGACTATAGCAGCATCCTACCTGTGTTCCAAAGCACCTAATATAATAGGCATACTCCTCTGATCCTGGAGAGAATAGGTGTGCATCATGACTAGTAACCATTTTTACTAGTAGCCATGAATAGCCCTCTCCTCCATGAACACGTCCACACCCCTCCTAAAGCCTTCCAAGTTGGCAGCCATCACCACATCCTAGAGCAGGGAGTTCCACGATTTAACTATGCGTTGTGTGAAGAAGAGTTTATTTTTATATGCTGACTTTCTCTACCACTTAAGGAAGAATCAAACTAGCTTACAATCACCTTCCCCTCTCAACAACTGTCACCCTGTGAGGTAGGTGGAGCTGAGAGAGTGTGACTAGCCCAAGGTCACCCAGCTGGCTTAATGTGGAGGAGTGGGGAAACAAATCCAGTTCACCAGATTAGCCTCCATCGTTAAGTGGAGGAGTGGGGAATCAAACCCGGTTCTTCAGAACAGAGTCCACCGCCCCAAACGACCATTCTTAACCACTACACCATGCTGGCATACTAAAAAAAAACACAACCACATCCTGATTGCATGGGTGTTAAACACAGGGGTTGTAATCAGATGTCCAGTTTAAGTATGATTTTTTAAAAATGTGCACAAATGCAGTTTGCACCAGGCCTGGATGATCCAGGCTAGCCTGATTTCATCAGATCTCAGAAGCTAAGCAGGGTCAGCCCTGGTTAGTATTTGGATGGGAGACCACCAAGGAAGACCAGGGTTGCTGTGCAGAGGAAGGCACTGGCAAACCACCTCTGTTAGTCTCTTGCCATGAAAACCCTACTGGGCTGTCATAAGACAGGTGCAACTTGACGGCACTTTACACAAATATGCATATGTTCACCTAGTACCTCCCCTTCTCATGTAGAGCATGAAAGAATGATAGTTTAAGATAATTCCAGTTACCCAGGATGTATGAATGCAGGCACACAGCTTAACTGGACTTAAGTTTCCCTTAAACCCAAGGGGGTTACCGCACTTTGTATTCCCAGCGATGTATTAAGAGTTTGAAAATGTTATAAAAAACATCGCTTTAAAGGGGTTTTTGGATACCACGGCTTATAAATGGTTGGAAGACGTCTTCACAGCTAAAGTGGCCAAACAAAGTGCGAACAGTATTTTTTATAATGTTTGCAAACTCTTAATACATCACTGGGAATAGTTAAGAATCCTGGTCTTTTTGTGGGGAGGGGCATATGCTTGAATTCCCACATCACAGATAACCAGAATTAGTCTCAAACCACTGTTCCTTGATCAAGCCATGTGTGAGACAGGAAGGAGGAACAGGGACATGCCTGGTGCAGATGCGAGTCCAGCACAAGCCATTTGTATTTAAGCACAGTTAAATTGGACATCTGAACATTGTTAACAGATACTCGCTTGTTTACCTGTGTTAAGAATCACACGCACCCCCAATCGCACATCCTGGGAATTTTTTCGATAGGTGCAGATGTTCCCCTGCTTTTTGAGTCACAAGTAGATGTGCGGAAATAGGCTACAATCTTATTTGCAAGGCTGTGTTACATACCACAGAAATAGTGCAAAGAGGACTTTGGTGGGCTTACTTCCCACATTGGTATAAGATGGATACAGTGTATAATACCCAAATCATCAGTATGCATTTTTCCACACCGGAAGTAACTTTATCTCAGCGTCTTACCTTCCTCTATTCTGCATTGCTATTCAGCCTACAGTCTTTGTATAGTATACTCCCCACATTTTATCATGCAACTGAGTTGTCATCTGCAGTTATTCACGCTTTAGAGACCAGTAGTCTCTAAAGTGGCACCACACAACACCACAGCAGTTGTGCTATCCATACTATAATGGGTGGTGACAGCAGCAGAACTGGAGACCAAGCCCTATGAGGAAAGGCTGAGGGACTTGGGAATGTTCAGTCTGGAAAAGAAGAGGTTGAGGGAGGACATGAGACTCTGGAGAGCCGCTGCCAGTCTAAGTAGACAATACTGACTTTGATGGACCAATGGTCTAATTCAGTGCAAGGGCCAAAGAAATATGATCAGGCCAAAGAAAGCAAGGGGTCTAGGGCAGCAAAAAGAAGCTGTCTGGAGGATTATGGGAAGAAAAATAGAAAACACAGAAGAGGATGAGAGGATGCAGAGAGAGGAGTGAATGGCAACGAGAATGGGTTGAAAGGAGAAATGCACACAACCAGGAAGTGACCTGGAATCGTAGAGGTTAGCAAGGCTGAGGTTCCCAAAGTCTAAGCAGTTTACGTCTGGGTTTTCTCAACTCATGTTCTCATTCAAGCAAAAATTGCTCAGGTATATCAAAGGGAACTCAGTTCGCTTCCAAAAGAAGTCCATGAATTGGTGCTTAATACAGTAACATCAGCAAGTTTAACACTTGCTCAAAACTGGTAGAAAAATATAACCCCAAAGGAGGAATGGCTGGAGAAGCTGACAGGGTGTATTGGTCTGAGAAAACTAACCTGTCTGCTACACAGCCAAAAGTCCAAAAAGTTTGAAAAATTGAGTTTTTTTCTAAAATGTGCGGTTAGTTCAAGCTTGTATATTTTGATGTTGATGTATTTATTAATTTGTGCTTTAGATCCGATTTTATTGGGTTTGTTTTAATAAAGTATTTTTAAAGGGACTCAGTTCAAACAATGCAGTTCTACAGGCTTTTGTGAGAACAGGAGGAGCAAGTCCCACATTTGGGCGAACTTACAATAATATAATCAGCAAGCTTGGTTGCAAGGAAAACTAAACACAAATGCTGCAACTACTGATACTGACTAGGGTCACGACAATGAAAGGAAAAGGTCGACAGCAAGCATCCCTCGAGGAAGAGAAATAAGCCTGAAAAGAAGACTACATTTGCTTGTTGATCAGTTCAGACAATCAGAGCACACACAGAATAACGTGTACAGAACTTAACACTTGTCTCAATTAACACTTCATGGGTTCTTGTCAAGAACCTGTTTTAAGCGCACCACACAGGAGCAAATTAAAAGAATCCTTCATTCTAAAGAAGCCCAGTAAGTACTTGCAGTTTGAACACTCACAGAAATTCTAGCCAGTCAAGTGGAGACAACTGGGCAATGATCTTACAACTGGCATCCTGGCTTCAGCAAAACGAGGTAAGGGAACTGAGTAGATTGCTGGGTTGGGGACTGAAGCTATATTTAAAAAAATACTAACACAGTCCAAAGAGCAAAAGGCAACAAAAAATAAACTATTATAATTTGTATGCTGCAATTAATTCAAATACCTAGATTCTGTTTACTAGGAATACCTCTGGAATAATTTCTTCTTCTCAAAGGGCAGAAATATGCATGAGAAAGCAAAATCCACATGGATTTTGTAAAACCAGCAGGCGTCAGACTAGATTCCTGTCCAAAAGCTGCTGCTCATTAGAACATAAGAAAAGCCATGCTGGATCAGACCAAGGTCCATCAAGTCCAGCGGTCCATTCACACAATGGCCAACTAGGTGCCTCTAGGAAGCCGATTTTACATTCCAACAAATGTGTTTCTCCACAGGTATTCTTGCACACAGTTGAAACAGGCACTGCGTGTGCATAGATGACTGATAGATTCACTCACATGGTTATCAAAATTGTTAAGGTAATTCCTTACCAGCTAGACTGTACATATACAGTCCAACTCAGATTACTACGAACATCTGAACACATAACATTTGTATATCTGTCCCTTGATATAGGGCTCATGAAGTAAGTCTAAAAGCGGTTAGGCTGCTAGGAGGAATGTCAAAAAATTGGGGCACACAGAGTCATTCTGATAATTTAAAAACACTGAAAAATACTAATATTGTTATATCTGATGGTCAAAATTTGAGATGTGAACATGTACTTCCTACCAGAGGATAGTACTCCAGCACAGAACAAACCAAGTCATATGTGGGATTTATCTGTTGTGGTGTGGCAATTCTATAAGCCATGGGACTTCTGTGGGAGGGGCAGTGGCTCAGTGGTAGAGCATCTGCCTGGCATGCAGGTCTCAGGTTCAATCCCCGGCATCTCCAGTTAAAGGGACTGGCAAGTAGGTGATGTGAAAGACCTCTGCCTGAGACCCTGGAGAGCCGCTGCCGGTCTGAGTAGACAATACTGACTTTGCTAGACCACGGGTCTGATTCAGTATAAGGCAGCTTCATGTGTATGCCACTACTGAATCAGTTTTAAATTGGGAGACCGCAACTTTCCATTGGTAACCAGAAACCTGTGAGCCATGATGCACATGCAACAGAATGAAATGATAAATTCAAGTTTAGTAGCAATTTAGAGACCACAAGATTTTTGGGCTATAAGTTTTCGCGAGTCAAAGCTCCCTTCATCAGATATATGATGCTTGTATCTGATGAAGAAAGCTTTGACTCTTGAAAGCTTATACCCCATAAATCTTGTTGGTTTCTAAGGTGCTACTGGACTTGAATCTAGCTCTTCTCCTAAAGACCAAAGTGGCTACTCTCTGAAACTATCAGAATGAAATGATGCAAAAATTCATTTTTTTACACACTACAATAGTCCTAGGGGATTCGGAAAGATGAATTTTCATTGGGAAACAGGAACATTGCTATGTTTGCATAATGCTAGCTTAAATTTATTAATACATACTACTTAAAATTCACAGCTTATAACAGGAGAGGCTTGGAACGAAATGTGTCACATGAGCTATACAGATTATAAACTACCAGATCACGATTATAAAAAACAAGGGTATAAACCACAACATTTAGCAAGCATCACCAGTCACCTCAACCAGGCAATCATCATAGAACTTCCCTCTTTACTGGTAATAATTAATAAAGTTTTACAATCCAAAGATTATCTCATCTAATCACTCCATTTCAGAGAAATATACAGATAAAGGCTGAACAAAGAGTTCAGAATCTAGTCAGATGAAACAGGAAGTTAGCATTCCTATTTCAGTCGCAGGAATTAATTTGAAGATATGGTCCTGGGCAAGTTGAAGAGATGACCTTTATGTTATAGCTAAAAGAGAGACACAATTTACAACAGGCTTCCCCACCTATGTCTGGTAAATTGCTGCCCATGCCAAAGAAGTGACTTTTGCCCTTTCTTCTCATATATCACACTATCAGAGGTCTTGTTGCTCTCTGTTTTTTAAAGGGGTACATAACAATTGATCTATGTATGTATGTCCTGACCTGGATAGCCCAGGCTAACCCGATCTCATCAGATCTTGGAAGCTAAGCCAAGTTGGCCCTGGTCAGTGTTTGGATAAGAGACCACCAAGGAAATCCAGGGTTGCTATGCAGAGGCAGGCAATGGCAAACCACCTCTGAATGTCTCTTGCCTTGAAACCCCATGAGGTCACCATAAGTCAGCTGCAACCCAATGGCAAATAATATTATATTATATTATATTATATTATATATATATATATATATATATATATATATATATATATATATATATATATATATATATACACACACACACCTTCATCTTTAAAAAAAAACCTAAAATGGATTTTAAAACCAGATGCAGAATTGGAGGTGTGGTAGTGATGGCACAGGTGCTAACAATAAGGTACCCAGTACAACCAGCCATTTCTCAATTCAACCTGAATCACACTTAAAATTACCGGACTGGGTTTTTGAGATCTCTCCTCATAAAGGTAAAAAATGAATGTGTGACTAGAGGGCAAGGTACCACCTCACTTGTATTTGTTTTCATTCTCATTTTCTTCAGTACAATGCTGGGTAGGATCTGATGTAATTCTACTTTCTGGAGGGTGGGTCACATCTTTAGATTATAAAGGTATGGTAGGAAGTTTCATGATTAATTGCATGGTTCAACTTACCGTTTCTCCCCACAGGGAAGCTGTCTGCTGAAATAACAAAACAAGAGATGCTTCAACAGATCCGAGTAGAAGCTTGAAGCCAGCATTTCTCCCATTTTTACAGGAAGCTGTCTTTGATAACTACCCTATTTGCTAGTATACAATATGATGGTCTGTGTACTCTTTCTGTGTGGGAGAATATAATCCCGCCAGTACAAAATCTACATATTGTCTCTGAAGATAAAGTCAAAAACTGCTTCTTTCTTGCATGGCTTGGACCATATATAGCTTAGGCATTACCAATTCCATCATAAAAATCTCTAAAACCAATCAATAGCAGCCTCTTGACAATCACATTTGTTCAAAACTAGAGCAGCAAGAGCATGCAGAAAGAAGTTCTTGGTGAAACTGTAGAAACTGTATCCCAACCACTTCAAGTCTCTTTACTCAAAAACCCAGCAACATATCCTCAACAGAATTATACCCTTCCAAGTCCACCGAAGTCAACAGGCTTAGAAGAGTGTAACTTTGGTAAGAGTGGACCATCGCTCACTTACCTTTCAGAATGACTTGCTACCTGCACTTAAGTGGTCAAGATGGAATTTTTAGCATGTTGGTTTGGTCTGATTTAACTGGACCACTGCTAGAATGCTAAATGTACCTTAACTCATGAAATAAAGGTAGTTCAGAACGGTAAGGTGCAGGGTCATAATTGCTTTAATCCCTTGGTTTGAAACAGAAATGATGTGTTTTTTCTTTTCTAACTAGACTCAGTCTTTGTCTACATATTTCTCTGGAAGATCAGATGAGTCAAATTGGTAATGTCTACTAAATCTTGTGGTATGTAATAAATACAAGTAATGATCTGGTGGTTTATAATCTCAATAGCTCATGTGACGTGTTTAGTTCAGGAATTTAATACAGTAAGTTCTGAACTTTATGTAGCCTGTGCACGTGTCCATATGTGCATGAGAAATTCCTGCTTGTGCTCTACAATAATAGATATGCTTCTTTTGGCCAATAAAACCCTTTCTTTCCCAATGCAAGGATTCCTGCAGTGAGTCAAAAGGGAAGACGAGGGGGAGAAGATCTGAAGAAACAAGACAAAGCTTTCAAAGACAGGCATTACAAAGCCTTTACTATTCCCTTCATTTTAAGGGCTACTGAGTAATTAAAGGGTAGCTGTAGAGAATCATATAGCTGCCTTTTACTTGCCACTGAGGGCTGAAAGGTGAGTTTTTGGTTTGCTTACCTGACTCACCTATCAGAGGACTGTGGGGGCGAGGTCCTCCTATCTCCCTTACTAGCCAAGGAGTCTATTAATGACCTGGTGGTGGAAAATGCCATCAGGTTGCTGCCTACTTTGATGACCCTATAGGGTTTTCAAGGCAAGAGACAAACAGAAGTGGTTTGCTATTGCCTGCCACTGCCTAACAGCTCTGGACTTTCTTGGAGGGCTCCCATCTAAGTACTAACCAGGGCTGATCTTGCTTAGCTCTTGAGATCTGATGAGATCAGGCTAGCCTGTGCCATCCAGGTCAGGGAACGGATGACCTAATGCCCACCAAAAATCCTGAATTTCTTCATGACCAACTTGAGGTCTTTCTAGCATATCGCCTACACCTTAGCCAGCACACTATGCCAACTCTTATTATACCCACATGCCAGTTTAGTGCAGCTCAGTGCCTTCTCTTAGAGGTTCCCTGTTTTTGGATGGAACATCAGTTCTCTGTAATCACCATATCCCTCTGAGTACCAGCCCCTAGCCTTTGGAACACTTACCAGAGTAAGTCACAGAGCATCTTCTCTTGCAATATTTAAGAAATCAGACCATCCTGTTCCAGAAAATCTTTGGGCAGTAATGCACTGTTTGCTGAATTACATAGCCTGGAATTCTAGCCTTAAGGGCTTATGAGTTAATTTGTGGGGCTTGTGTGTTTGACAGATCCTGGAGGCATAATATTCTTTGCATTTGGGGGGCATGAATTCTGGATTGAGAGGATGTATGAGGAAAGCTACTGAAGGAACTTTTCATCTTGTCCAAAGATCACACATCCCATAACCTCAATCTGGCTTTTAAGATTGTATTTCCCCAACACCTGCTATTAGAATCATGATTGACAACACAACCTCTGAACCCAGCTACAGACAGCTGCCACTTTCTGGCCTCAGAGTTCCCATGCACCTTCAGTAATATATAGTAACTACCTTTAGAGGAAGGAAACTAGCAGCCATCTAAGAAAAACTGTAAAATGCCCATTTATTTAAGCATCTGGCTGACTTCATAGAGGCCTTTTATGCAGGGATGTTTACCCACGGTCACTCCCGCCAACTGCTTCAGGGCTTCCTTTTGATTTTGCATGCCTTTCCTGCCAGTCAGAGGTCGCTTTGCTCTCCTTGCAGGTTTTGCCTGCATTTTCCAGATTCTGGCTAAAACAGCATCTGGAAAATGCAGGCAAAACGCGCAGGGAGAGCGAGGTGACCTCTGAGGGGCGGAAAAGGCATGCACAGTCAAAAGGAAGCCCCGAAGCAGTCGGCGGGGGTGACCTCAGGGAAGCATCCCCGCATAAAATGCCAGGGTTTTCTGTTGTCCTGGAATAGAACAGAGCCACGTATCAGGTCCATAATTTTTTATTTCCCACACTGCTACCAAACTCCACAGAAGAGACAGTAAAACGCAATGAGTGCTTGCTTGCTTGTTTGTTTTTAAACTTTAATCTGGCGATCTGGACTATTTTGTAATCATAGTTATAAGCCCATACATAGGATAAATTTTCAGCTGATGGGTTTTGCACAAATCAACTTGCAGAGGGTTCTTCATAAGGCAGAAATGAACCCTGTTAGATGGTAATCATCGTTTTCTAGCAAAATCCATCCCTACTGAAAGCTCAGGCAATGGGAGCCATACACTGGATCTATAGACTTCTCACTTATCAGATTTTCTCCTTTGAACACATGAAGTCTTCCATATACTGAATCAGACCCTTGATCCATCGAAGACTCACACTGGCAGCAGCTCTCTAGAATCTCAGGCAGAGGTCTTTCACATACCCTACTGCCAGATCTTTTAACTAGAGGTGCCAGGGATTGAACCTGGGACTTTCTGCATGCCAAGCAGATGCTGTACACAGAGCCACAACCCCTTTCCAAATGCATTAGCCAATCACTCACACATTACTTTCCTCAATCTAGGAGATGTATCCATTTAGAAAATGTGTGCGATGCCTCTCCACAGAACTTCCATTAAGTACTGCTCCTGCGTCCCTTGAAAATATACTGTTTTTCCTAAAAAATTGTTGCTCATACTCATGGTCCAACTCCTTAAGAGTTCATTGTGGGTTAGTATGGAATCAATTCACCTGCACAAGTCACATGATTTTCACATGTGACAGTGCACACGAGCTACTCATTTTCCCCCCCTGCACAAAGGTTCTCCCCCACTTAAGAAAAAAAATGCATTAATCAGCTCTGAGTAATCCACTGTTTTATATGTAGCCCGAGACCTGGGAGTACCAGTTTAAGCCATCTCCTGAAGCATCCATAAAGAATCCCGCACTGATGCCCCATTCAAATCAAACCTGTCTCACATGTATGACTGGCACCCCTGTAAGTCAAGAAGAGTAATCCCAATGGTGGCTATTAAGAAATGGCACTGTTTTTCTCAAGACCCAGGTGTGAGGAAGGAACAATGCAGGTGTGAATAGGAGCCTGGGGGTGGGGAGGACTGTTGCACTGGACAAAAACATACTGACAGGATGGGAAAGTGAGAACGAGTTGCAATCTTTTTTAATATAATTTTTTATTAATTTTATAACATAACACATAAAACAAAAACAAACAAATACAATAAAAATAATATAAAAAATAACAAAAGAAAATACAAAAGAGTATCTGTATATGCTAGGAAAAGTTGAGGGCAGCAGGAAAAGAGGAAGACCCAACGAGAGATGGATGGACTCAATAAAGGAAGCCACAGCCTTCAGTTTGCAAGATCTGAGCCAGGCTGTCAAAGATAGGGCATTTTGGAGGACTTTCATTCAAAGGGTCGCCATGAGTCGGAAGCGACTTGACGGCACTTAACACACGCACCCAAACATCCGTATATACTTATTAGTGACATTCGTAGTTACAAAATTATAAAGGCCATAAAGATACCCCCCAAAAGAGTTGCACTCTTTTTCTGCCCCTGCAGCACAGATCCCGGGGCCCCGGGATGGGATGCTGCCCCACCCAGCCACCCCTCCCTTCCCCTCCCGCCACCTACCTAGCTTGGAGAGCAGGGCCGACAGGCCCCACACGAAGAAGAGGATCGCGCAGACGAAGCCCAGCTGCTGCAGGAGCATCTCCCGCCTCTTGCGAACTTTCCTCCGCTTGCCGAGGAGGGGCGGCGGCGGGGCGGGGGCGCCGGGCTCCGCTGCCAGCCCCATGGCCGGCCGGCCAGCCAGCCCCCCACCCGGGGCCCGCTCGGGAAGGGCGCGAGGAGGCGACCTGGGCGGCTCGGGCAGCGGGGCTCACTGGGCCGGGCGGCTCCCCGCGCGGGGCTCCATCCTCCGCCGCACGGAGGCAGACGCCAGAAGCAGGCAGGAGCCGGCGAGGGAGGGGGCGGAGGCAGGAGGGCGAGGGGGCGGGCGGCGCCGCAGCAGCAGCAGCAGCAGCAGCAGGTGGCGAGCGGGTCCTCCTCCCCCGCTGTCCCCTCAGGGCGAGCCGGCCATGGCCCGGGCAGCCCCGAGCCTGACGCTGGAGGGGAGGGAAAGTGGCCTTTGGGCGCTCGGGGGGGGGGGCGGGGGGGGGGCTCAGTTGGAGAGCGGCCGAGCGGCGCGCAGCATCCCCGGCGAAACTTTGACGCTCCCCAGCCGCGCTGCTTCCCGCGGCGGCGCCAAGGCAAAAGCAGCCCTCGCCTCCCTCCTCCTCCTCCTCCTCCTCGGGGCAGGCAGCATCCCTCCGGCGGGGCTGCGGGGGCCGCGCTCACGCTCGCGCCTGGCCTCTGGAAGGCGGCAGGGCCAGCTCCTGCGGGACGGCCAGCGGGCAACCCTGCCCTTCCCCACCCCCCGCCGCCCCCCTTTCCCCCCCACCTCCCTTTTCCCCCCACCTCCCGCGCAACTTTCTCCCTCGAAGCACCTGAGCCTTTCTCCCCCCCCCCGACCCAGCAGGCAAGGCGCATGCGCTGCTGCCCCCTCCCCCCCAAGCCCCCAGCCCCCTCCCAGCGATCTCCACTTCGGGATGGGTTTTCCCGCGCCCGCTCTCCCAAGGCGGGCAGGGAGGGAGGGGAAGGTGTGGGATTAACCGGCCCAATTAATCCGTTTCCCCCTAAACGGCGCAGGAATTATCCGGGCTGCATTTAGCACTTGGCCGGGCGGCGCGCCCAGGGGGCAGCCTGCGAGGACATGTGCCGGCACGCGCCCGGCCTTCGCCCGCGAGGCGGCGCCGCACCGCCCCAGCCTCCGGGATTCAGGAGGGCGGCTGGGCTGCCCGCCCCCGCCGCCTTTTAGAAACGGCGGTGGGTGGGAAAGGGGGCTGGGGGGGAAAAAAGTGACCCATCCCCCCACTCCTGAAGAAGTGTTTTAAAGATATCTATTAACAGTAAAATATAAAAGTATGGGTCACTTTTTTAAGGGAGGGTCGAAGGGGTCTCTTTTGGAACTTTATAATTTTGTAACCGTGAATGTATTAATAAGTATATATAGATACTCTTTTGCATTTTCTTTTTTAATTTTCTTTTTTTTAATTTACTTTATACTATTATTATTGTGTTTGTTTTATGTTATAAAATTTAATAAAAATTTATATATATAAAAAAGAAGCCCTGTCCTGGATGGCCCAGGCTAGCCTGATCTCGTCAGACCTCAGAAGCTAAGCGGGGTCAGCCCTGGTTAGTCTTTGGATGGGAGACCACCAAGGAAGACCAGGGTTGCTGTGCAGAGGAAGGCACTGGCAAAACCACCTCTGTGAGTCTCTTGCCATGAAAACCCCCAAAAAGGGGTCGCCATAAGTCGGCTGCGACTTGACGGCACTTTACCCACACGCATAAAAAAAAGAAAAGTGGGCTGGAGCGGAGGAAGAAGCTGGGCGGCAATAAAAGTGGGACTGGACGTGGAGGGAAATGGTCGAGCGTCAACGCAACCTTCCGTCACGCTGGTGCCTTTTGCAAGCCCTTTCAAACGTTGCTCGGAGAGGTTCGCCTGAAGTCTTGGGCACCCCATGCATTTATGCGGTCGAGAAAGTTAGGACGAAAAATCATCGGAAATGTTCACACGTACACCCCCCCAAAAAGAAAACTTTCACAAACGGTCTTGCTCGGGAAAGTGGTTGTGTGGAGGCTTGTGAATTGGCTCTTCCGTACAAGATGCTTGTGCTGTTCTTTGTACGTAGGGTTGCCAGGTCCCTCTTCGCCAGCAGCGGGAGGCTTTGAGGGCGGAGCCTGAGGAGGGCGGGGTTTGGGGAAGGGAGGGACTTCAATGCCATGGAGTCCCGTGGCCATAGGGACCATTTTCTCCAGATGAACTGATCACTATCGGCTGGAGGTCAGTTGTAAGAGCAGATCTGCAGCTATTACCTGGAAGTTGGTAAGAAAGATCACCAGTACTGTAAAGTCGTTGCTACAAAAAGCCAGTACACAGCCAATGATCAGTATATCAAAAATGCTGTTAAATAAGTTACAACATAAACGTGTCAGTGTCACCTTACATACATATGGTGAATATAAGTGAGCAAACAACATACAACATACATTGGACACTTATATATACATGAGCAAATCAGTCCAAAGCTGAAACAAGATATTTCAGAATAGACTAACAAATCTCCATGAAGATAATTCACAGTGGGTAGCCGTGTTAGTCTGTTTGTAGTAGTCAAAAAGGGCAAGAGTCCAGTAGCACCTTAAAGACTAACAAAAATATTTTCTGGTAGGGTATGAGCTTTCGTGAGCCACAGAAGAAGAAGTGAGCTGTGGCTCACGAAAGCTCATACCCTACCAGAAAATATTTTTGTTAGTCTTTAAGGTGCTACTGGACTCTTGCCCTTTTTGAAATCTCCATGAAATTGACCAGAGTAAGCAATTGCAACAAGGGCTAAATTCACTTCTATACAAAATGTTGGATGATGAGAAAAGCCCAGACGAAGCACAGGAACGCCTTCCAGATAAGTTGCGTTTTCGCTAAAAAGGATTTGGCTTCTTCAGCCAGCACTTTTTGTTGAAGTGCTTGGTATGGGTCCTAGAGACTCAATGAGCTGGAACAAGCTTCTCAGAGCATGTCTCTTGCAGTCTCTCCAAAAAGAAAGTGGTCCCATCATGCTTGGGCACGCGTTACAACATTTTGTATAGAAGTGAATTTAGCCCTTGTTGCAATTGCTTACTCTGGTCAATTTCATGGAGACTTGTTAGTCTATTCTGAAATATCTTGTTTCAGCTTTTGGACTGATTTGCTCATGTATATATAAGTGTTCATTGTTTGTTTGTATGTTGTTTGCTCACTTATATTCACCATATGTATGTAGGGTGACACTGACACGTTTATGTTGTAATTTATTTAATAGCATTTTTGATATATTGATCATTGGCTGTGTGCTGGTTTTTTGTAGCAGCATTACCTGGAAGTTGGCAACCCTATTTGTACATGAATACCTTTCTTTAATCTGAAAATTAATCTCCAAAGCAGTGGTCATGGTCAATCCAAAAATACTTAAGGGGGCCAAAAATTTAATGTAGGGAGTTTGGTATGTTAAGGGGGCCCATGAGGGCCCAGGTCTGCAGGGCCTTTGCCCCACGGGAAGTCATTTGAATTTGTTAAACTAGCCTCCTGTTAATGGAGTTGGGCCCAATTTTAACTGTCATTCAAACTCCCTTTGATAGACTTGTACTTTGCCATTAATCTCTAACCCAGATTCAAAATCAGAAATATTGGTTCACCTTAAAGAGGACCAGCATGATGTAGCAGTCAGAGTATTGGACTATGATCTGGGAGACCCTGGTTCAAATCCCCACTCTGCCATGGAAGCTTGCTGGGTGACCTTGGGCCAGTGATACCCTCTCAGCCTAACCTACCTCACAGGGTTGTTGTGAGGATAAAAATGGATAAGAGGAGAACAATTTAATCTGCTTTGGGTCCCTGTTGAGGAGAAAGGCAAGGTATAAATGAAGTCAATAAAATAAAAGTACAGTGTTACAACTTCAGCACTGGGAATAATTTAAATTAACATTGTTTCCAAAAGATATTGTACCTATGTCCTGGACCTTTCTGTTACTATCTCCTCAGATTCTGATCTTGTGTCAGGAGTATTGCGCTAGAAGATCTCCTGAATCAGTTATAATGTGACCCCTGAATCTGTCAGACCTGGGGAGGGGGGTAGCCCTTGAACCCAAAGAGGATGACATTACCAGGCTCTAAACCAGGGAGTTCAGGGTTGCCAACCTCCAGGTAGTATTTGGACATCTCCTACTATTACAACTGATCTCCAGCCAATACAGATCAGTTCCCCTGGAGAAAATGGACACTTTGGCAATTGGACTCTATGGCATTGAAGTCCCCTCCCATACCCAAACCCCACCCTCCTCAGGCTCCACCCCCTAAACCTCCCACCAGTAGCGAAGAGGGACCTGGCAACCCTAAGGGAGGTGCAGCTTATACTTTTTAAGTCTGATTTGGCCATTCAAGGCAATTTACCTTGAAGGGAGAAAGCAGGGGAGCACAATCTGATTGCATTTGACAGCTCCACAATGAGGCTTCAAGCCATCCCTGTAAACACCCTGAAATTTTGCTTGAAAGATAGTGTTCTGGTAGCTGGCTTGCTAGAAACCTTGCTAGATTGTATACAGGTTTAACTGGAGATGCCGTGGATTGAACCTGGGACCTTCTGCATGCCAAGCAGGTGCTCTGCCACTGAGCCACAACCCAGGATGCAGTGCGGATGGGAGGAGGTTTTGCTCATTCAATGCAGAGTTAGGCCTGTTGACTTCAGCTGACACAGAGTGGAATTGCACTGCTCAATGGCTCTGGCTGAAGAAAAGCGCCTACCAGTTTGGGTTAGTATCCATTATCACCACCACCATCATCACCTTTATTAGGCATTTACTACACCATAGTTATAAGCATCCAGCGTGGTGTAGTGGTTAAGAGCGGTGGTTTGAAGCAGTAGAGTCTGATCTGGAGAACTGGGTTTGATTCCCCACTCCTCCACATGAGCGGCGGATGCTAATCTGGTGTACTGGATTTGTTTCCCCACTCCTACACACGAAGCCAGCTGGGTGGCCTTGGGCTAGTCATGCTCTCTCATCCCCACCTACCTCACAGGGTGTCTGTTGTGGGGAGGGGAAGGCAAGGTGATTGTAAGCTGGTTTGAGTCTCCCTTAAGTGGTAGAGAAAGTCGGCATATAAAAACCAACTCTTATTATTATTATCTCATACTCTGGATAGAGAAAGACAGGAGGCATGCGAGCTCTATTGTCTGTGTAACTACATATTTTACTTTCAACTTCATTTGATACTTGCAATTGACATTTGTAATTTACTTGGGTGCATCTAATGGTAACCAGTATTTTATATTTTTCCAAGTCTACACATAATTTGCAGAATATCTTCTGAGCAAGTACCATTGAAATGACATTTAATTAATCATTTGCAAACTTGAGTTCTGGACTTCCTCTTAATTTGATGGCCTCAATCCAAAGTTCACCAAAATGAATCTTGTTTCAAAACAAATAGTTAACAAGCCGATCAGCAGAACTAAGTCACAACCCTTTGCTCAGCCAGAAGCAGAGGCATCACCATAATAGATGTTGATACAAAAGCCACTGTAGCACCTCTGACAAACACACCTGTAGCATCCTGGAAATTCCATCACCATCTACAAGGTTAGGATGGATAAATTAGGGTGGTAGTAAAATGGAAATGATTAGTAGTGTTCAAGAAGGGGCTTTTATAAAAGGAACAAATTGTAGTTTTCATGTCTGAAAAATTAGATACCGTAGTCCCCCCTTTGTATTGTTTATTAAGTAAAGGTCCCCTGTGCAAGCACCGGGTCATTCCTGACCCATGGGGTGACATCACATCCCGACATTTACTAGGCAGACTATGTTGACAAGGTGGCAGTGCCTTCCCCAGTGATCTTCCCTTTACCCCCGGCTAGCTGGGTACTCATTTTACCGACCTCGGAAGGATGGAAGGCTGAGTCAACCTTGAGCCGGCTACCTGAAACCAACTTCCATCGGGATCGAACTCAGGTAGTGAACAGAGCTTGGACTGCAGGACTGCAGCTTACCGCTCTGCGCCACGGGGCTCTTATTGTTTATTGGATGTATGTTATTTTGATGTTTTCTAATTTTGTAATCCAGTTTTGTTGCACTGAGTGCTTTATGTACCGCGCTGGTCAATAGTGCATTGTTTTGTAATTCGATAATTGATACTGAGTCTCAATAAGAAAGGCAAACTATGTTTACGCCATCAGGGTGGGTAGATAAATAAATAATAAATGATTAAAAAACACCATCTCTGTTATCCATACATGGGAAGCAGATTAGGAATCCACGGCAGGGCAGGCAGAAAGAGACCACTGTTCTTTTGCAGAGCAGATATCATTGGCACAGCAGGTAAGGAGGCTAGCAACTGGGTTTGACAGCCACAAGCTGCAAGGCTCCTTGAAGAGAAGAATTTGAATTCCCTGCAAAAAACCACCTGTTTGCTGGACAGGTAGGGCTAATCGAGAAGGTAGGGCTGCCATTCTGTTCACAACACCCCCGGTCCAGTAGATAGGACTCATCTAAAGCCCCACTCCTCAGAACACTCCACAAAGGACAATTTTATCATTGCTTGTGTTTAGGAGGAAAAGGCTTTCTGCAAAGAAGAGGGCCACGGGGGAAAGATGAGTAGAAACCACAACTGAAAATTCATAGGTCCAGTATTAGGGACTGTTTGATAGTTTACTGGGATGGATCACAGTGCAGGGGACGAGGGGGAAATGATGGTGTTGAAATGGCCAAACTATAGCTTACAAGCCACATACAACCCTTTGATAGGAAAATTGCTGCTTGCTGCCAACACACATTGTAGCTCCTATGACCCTTGAGTGCCTCTTCTTTTCCTCCTGTGATGAGTTGTTTCCCTTTCCTCGTGCAACAGCCATTAATTTATTTTTCTCTATAAGCATCTAGGTAGATTCAGAGGAATAAAAAGCACAACAAAAGTCCTGCTTTGTAGATAGTTGTCACACTATCTTCTATTTGCTGCAGCATACTAAGATACTAGACCCATCCTCTCCAACACGGGTGAAGTATGGTTTGTTGTATGTTTTGCTGTACTTTCTTTCCAGATCTTAATCTTTAAATCGGTACTTTGTTAGGGTAATAAAGTAACTTGTAGATTGAGTACTTTGTCTCCATTCCATTTCTTTTTAACTTCGGATCACTGGGTCAATGCTGGGAGTCGCATATACATTGGACTGGAATGGTTCCACTTAGAGTATTGACTTGTGCCAAGTTTGTACAGATGTGCTGACAGGACAGACCCAGCTCGGGGGGCTTTGCAGGTGAGCCTGTAGGTAAGCCCGCAAAGAGAAGATAGATGTGGGGTGAAGTGAACAGAGAAACCAGAATAGCCATAGTGCTAGCCTTTGTTGGCCTAACTCTGCTCTCCTGATTAGTTGATAGCTACCACTGCCAGTTACAGCCCTAAGTGGCAAAAAAAAGAAGAGTGCAGACTTCCCTACCAGATCCGCTCCCCTCACCCATTTCTGCTTGCTTTTCTTGTGTATCCAACTGGCCTATTTTCTGAGAGGGGAGAGCTCATCCTATCCTTCTGTTCATCTCTCAGGTGGAAACCCAACAGCTGTCACTACCTGTGAAAGAGGAAGAACACCCATTCTCACAGCCTGATTATATTCCCTGCGCATGTTTTCTTGGAAGAAAATTCCACTGAGTTCAATGGGTCTTACTCCCCATTCATCATACTTATCTTATGATGGCAGACTGTGAGCCTGATGGTGTGGAAGTTACTCCCAACAAGCTTCATTACAAAAAAGAAACACAATACATTATAATATACATACCTAAACTAACAGAAAAAAGCAAAACAACTTTTTTTTTGATTGGGTGAACATATACAATTTTACTACCCTCTTACCTTATTATATTATTATAGCTTTCTGTTATGAATTTTACTGTTTTTTGTTAGTAACACTTTTTTCTTTAATCATTCTATCTCATAGTATAAATACTTTAACATTATAAAGCTATCCATTATTAATTCATTTTATGTATCATAAAATCTTATATTGACTTTTTTGTAGATTCTGTTATATTCTATAACTATATATTGGTTTAATTAAACAGTTTCATTTCAGATTATACATGACAGCATGCTGAACTATGAAGCTGTGTGGGTGGTGAATCAGCCAAAAACAGCTTCACCAGGCAGACAACTTTAGGACTGGCTCTGTTTACATGTTGCATGAGACTGGAATTGAGAAGTGTCACCAGCATCTTCTCAATAGAGTTCTATTGAGGGAAACAGCTCCCATACAAGAGAACTTATTCTCAAGTGCAACTTGTGTTTCTAAAAATAAATAACATTTACTTTCCATCCAAATCAATCCCATGATAGTCCTGTTGAAAATAACTACTGTTATTAGGATAGACTAGTAGTATTGTATGGAAGGCAGTGTAATCGAGTAAGAAGATAATTCTCTACACATGTATATGTATTTCTGCATTTCAAATTCCACAGCGAGGAAAGAATTCATAGATTATTTGAAGCCACTTCCTTTTATCCGACATGTGATGTTGGGGATTATCATTAATGCTATCAGATCACATGAAAAATCACAAGGATCTAACACAAGTTACTTAGGTAAATGCAAAATGTATAATTTCATTTCTAACTGAGGCTTTTGATCAGTAATATTCTTCCCTCCCCCCTCAAATGCAACCTTTTAGAGCTTTAAGAACCTGTGGGAAAGGATGAGCCTCTGAAGGTTAATGGAAAGGGATCTTTTGTGAGCTACTTCAACAAAGGAAATCCACTAAATGTAGAAACCATCTTAATTGCAATCATATCCCCACAATAGGGCACGTAAAGCTAGAATTATACTAATCTTCTAAACTCCTAAGGCGGAAAAAAAAACAATTTAATATTTCAAAATAACATTGTTAAACTGTTTAAAGAGCAAGCTAGTGAATATATGTACATTCTGTAGAAGATTTAAACGTAATCTGCTGCACTAATCCAAATGACAGACATAGCTGAGCAGTGCACAAAACTGTACCCAATGGTAATAAGTCATAAAAGGAGCCCCCAAACTTGTTGAACATATGGGCACTTTGGGAACTTTAAGAACTGGTAATGGGTGCCACCGCAAAACGAATACCATGGGATAGAAGAAGAGTTGGTTTTAAGATGTTGACTTTCTCTACCACTTAAGGAAGAATCAAACCAGCTTACAATCACCTCCTCTTCCTCTCCCCACAACAGACACCCTATGAGGTAGGTGGGGCTGAGAGAGCTCTTAATAGAACAGTGACTAGCCCAAGGTCACTCAGCTGGCTTCATGTGTAGGAGTGGGGAAACAAATCCAGTTCACCAGATTAGCGTCCGCCACTCATGTGGAGGAGTGGAGAATCAAACATTGTTCTCCAGATCACCGCTTTTAACCATTACACCACACTGGCTCCCAATGTTTGGAGCCTATGTTTGGAGGTTCCAAGCCAAGCATCTTCCTACCAAGGAGGCAGCTGTTTTTTCCAAATGTTTTTTTTTCTCAGTAGATGTGAAGGTGATACCTCCAGAGCTCTTCTGAAACACCTCCTGTTTGAGTGATGTGTAAGAAAACTAGGGCTGGCTCCTCTGCTCTGTTTCTAGACAGGAAATTTAAGCTAAAAAAAAATCTTCCATGCGGCTGACCTGTGAGAGATTCAGTCCCAATGTGTGCCTGCACAGAAGACAACTCGGTGAACAACAGTTACAGGTAAGTGCAACGCTGTTGTCTTTGAGGTACTCAGAGGTGTCTTATATCATGCACTTAGATTGCATGCATCAGAAGGTTTAGTACAGTCATGTATTGGCCTATGTAATAGCATCTATGAGGAGCCCCATGGCGCAGAGTGGTAAAGCTGCAGTACTGTAGTCCAAGCTCTGCTCATGACCTGAATTCGATCCCGACGGAAGTCGGTTTCAGGTAGCTGGCTCAAGGTTGACTCAGCCTTCCATCCTTCCAAGGTAGGTAAAATGAGTACCCAGCTTGCTGGGGGTAAAGTGTAGATGATTGGGGAAGGCAATGGAAAACCACCCCGTAAGCAAAAGTCTGCTTAGTAAACATCAGATGTGACGTCACCCCATGGGTCACGAATGACCCGGTGGATGCACAGGGGACCTTTGCCTTTAGTAGCATCTATATATGCTGGCCACACTGTATAACCTCTGAATCTCTCAGGTTTGAAATCAGTGAAATTTCATTTTCTTTCTTTTTGGCAAAACAGTGAATAAGAAGCTTTAATACTTAACCCTCCCCCCCTTAAAGTCAACGGAGAATAGGAATGACATGCATACTTAAACAGAATTGATAGTGGTTAAGAGCGGTGGTCTCTAATCTGGTGAACTTGGTTGGTTTCCCCACTCTTCCACATGAAGCCAACTGGGTGACCTTGGGCTAGTCACAGTTCTCTCTGAACTCTCTCAGCCCCACCTACCTCACAAGGTGTCTGTTGTGGGGAGAGGAAGGGAAGGAGATTGTAAGCCCATTTGAGACTCCTTAAAAGGTAGAGAAAATCGACATATAAAAACCAACTCCTCTTTTTCCTCTTCCTCCTTCTATGCCAGTGTTCTGTGTATCTATAGGGTAATCAGGTTATTTTAAAATAGAATACATTAATTGGCTGGAAAATAATAGTTCATTGGCTGGAAAATATAGGGTTTCAACTTTGAACCTGGAACGGATAAACAAACCTCAGTATCTCCCTTAGAGAACGAGGACTTCCCGGCAAAGACTAAATGTTTCAAAGAAGCGTTCAGTTGCAAAGCAGCAGTGTGATTTAGTGGTTAATGCAGTGTTTGAATTCATTCAAAGAGGTTTTAACCTCCATGTGGCTGTTTAAAATAATACCCCCTAGCAACCACCACAGATTCTTAAGACAATCAGGTCCCAATTAATACTTGCATTAACAAAGAACTGCACAATAAGCAACAATAAGTTTTCCGTTCATGGCACTTCTGCTGGCATTTTACTAAAGCTGTTAAGACGCAGGAATCCTCCCCAAACTTTGGTAACCCTAGCTCACAAGATTAAAAGAACCTATGCTTATTAAGCCTTAGTGGCCGGAAGAAGTCAGCTGGAATTAGAGAAGTCTTTATGAATCCACTTTTATTTGAATCACTCAATAACCACCTGCTATGCTCAAGATATACAGCTGCAGTTTTATCTCTAGAAAAAGAAAATCTGTACCTGCTATTAAACACATAAAAATTTCAGTTGGGGAACTCCCTCTGTGGATGGAAGTGAGATAAGTTCATTTGAGGAGAGCACATTGACAATCTAAACTAATTATAATATTGGAGATCTATGGCTGAATCTTACCTTAAGGCAGATGTGGAGGGCTCTGAATTTGATTAGTGAAGTTCTGGGAAAGGTGGAGGGTGAACTTTTCCCAATGGCCCATGGGATGTTTTCTTGATTTACATATAAATATACCAGTAGCATTAAACCAATAGTGGGGGGGGGGAGCACATGGAAACCTGTCCTTTTGCTTCTGCGAATCTGATTTCTTGGGGAGAGGGTATTATTACTATTAAAATCTCAAATTTGTTAATATTAGTAGTAATCAAGAATGTGGCATGGAAAGATTTAAACATACCTCCCTCTGCAACAAGTTTCCTGTCAAATTTAGAGCCCCCCCTCCCTGCTCCCTGTAAGTGACTTCCATTTTTTCAGAGCAGAAGAGCTCAGTGAATTCTTTGCATCTGTGTTCACTGTAGAAAGTGTGTACTCATGGCATAGCCACTATTTTTAGGAAGGGGGCATGAAGAACTGAGTCAAATTGAGGTTTTGAGAGAGAACTTTCTAGTCTTATTGAGGGAATTAAAAAACAATAAGTCTGCAGGTCCTGATGGCATACACACAAGAGTTCCTCAGGAACTCAGATGTGAGATGATGATGATGATGATAAATATTTTTATTAAAATACTTAGAAAGAAAATACAACAGAAAATACAAAAAGAAAGAAAATTAACAGAAATTACAAAAACCCCCACTCAGGCCACATAACCGGTCCCCAGGAGAGACAAAATGGACAGCAAAAGAAAATCTACCGTTAAGTGCTGCAAGGACCATCATAGAACATTTTAAAGTAATTATATGTTTTGAACACAAAATCAAAAATGTAACACACGATAGCCAAGGCAGTTCTAAGGTGGAAATCACTCCCACCTCCCAAACTGCAATTCTGCAGCTCCCATAGCCTAGAACTAAAATGACGTTCCCCAGTTCTGAGTGTAGCTAAGCATCTTCATAAGCAGGCATTAAAGACTGAAGATCCAGGGCACCACATGGGACCCCACAGATAGACCGACCCCCTCGCACCTTCCGCCCAGAGTCACATCAAAGGTGTCCCACAAAGGGCTTTCCATGCTCTCACAACTCTTACCCTGGCTTAACAGGCAAATGTCAAACAGTGCATTGCATAACCCCTGCACAATTTTAACTAACAACACTATGGGTTCTATACCATCATGATTTAAGGGGTCATAATTCAGATATTCAAACATCTGCAGTGCAGACTTCACCCACTGAATCTTTCCTAATTCCCCTTCTGCTGTAGCCCGCAGAGCTCTCTGAAGTTTCATTCCTGGTTAAGGAGGATGTCAGCAGACTTTCCAAAACAGCACAGCGGGGCAAAGTGAGATGTCAGATTGTTGATCTACTAACATCTATATGTAACTTATCACTGAAGTCAGCTGCTGTACCAGAAGACTGCAAATGTTACACTGATTTTTTTAAAAAAGGGGGTCCATAGAGGAACCAGGAAATTACAGTCCACTTAGCCTAATGTCTGTCCCAGGCAAATTAGAACAAACTGTAACCGAAGGGAGAATTATTAGGTACGTAGTGGAACAAAGCCTGCTGAGGGGAAATCAGCGCAGTTTCTGCTAAGTGAAGTGCTTCCTCGCCTACCATTGGGGTTCTTTGAGAAAGTGAATAAGCATGTAGATAATGGTGACCCAGTAGACATCATAGGACTTTGAAAAGGCTTCTGACAAGGTACCCCATCAACGACTCTTGAGTAAGCTAAGCAGTCACGGGATAAGAAGATAGGTCCTCTTATGTATTAAAACTTGGTTAAATGACAGAAAGCAAAGAGTAGGAATAAATAGACAGTGTTACAATGGAGGGAAGTATGTGGTGGATCCCCATTAGGATCGGTATTGGTGCCGGTGCTATTTAATTTGTTCATCAGTGATCTGGAACTGGGTGTGAGCAGTATACTGACTAAGTTTGAAGACAGCTAGGAGGGGGCATGAAATTATGCATGGGGTAGAGAGAGTGTACAGAGAGAACTTTTCCTCCCCTCCCAAAATACCAGAACTCAAGGACATCCAATGAAGTTGGTGGGCAGTAGATGCAGGACAAACAAAAGGAAATACTTCTTTACACAATGAGAGATTAAAATGTGGAATTCACTGCCAGAGGTTGTAGCATATGCACCTTTAAAAAGGGATCAGACAGAGTCGTGGAGGATAGGTCTATCAGGGGCTACTAGCCATGGTGGCTAAAACAAACCTTCCGTATTCAGAGGCAGTAAAGCTCTGAATACCAGTGCCAGGAGGCACAATCAAGGAAAGGCCTTGGCCTCTATGCCCTGTTGTTGGACCTCCAGAGGAACTGGTTGGCCACTATGTGACGGGACACTGGACTAGATGGATCACTGGTCTGATCCAACAGGGCTCCTCTTCATTTTATTCTCACAACAACCCTGTGGGATAGGTTAGGCTGAAAGTATGTGACTGGCCCAAGTTCCCCCAGCTGGCTTCCATGGTAGAGTGGAGATTCAAACATGAGTTGCTCAGATCCTGGTCTGACACTGTAATAACTACACCACACTGGTGGATGCCAATAAACATATTGGTGGGTAGCATGTTGCCCTCAAGTGCCATGTTGGCGATCTACAGCATGTGTAGAATGTCGTCTCCACCCAAATAAGTAACCATCAAAAACCATCCACCCAAATAAGTAACCATCAGTGGGCATGAATTGGAAGGACTTAAATGCTTCCAGGTCAAAAGATGCCCTGATATTTAGTACAAAGTCTTGATCCGATTAAAACTGATCCCTGGCTAAACTTACAGGAGGAAACAAAAATTAAGCAAGGCATGTTCAGTTTCACTCCAGAGGCCCACAATTAGGGAAGGGAGAAGCAGCTGGGGATTTGAGGGGGTGGCTATTGCAATTGAACCACCATTAGCAGCAGCCAGAGCAGCATTTTAAACCTAACAGACTTTCTGAGTATGCAGGTTCAGCAAGGGAATCTTTTACAATAGATGCTGGCATCTATTTTGCTGAATGCAAAGTATCTGCAATAGCTGAGATGCCTTCCAGCATGCTAGGGATTCCACATTCGGGTCTGCTGATTTGTTCCCTGCATCAACCCTTTAAGGCAGAACAACAGACTCTTATGCAGTCTTTCATAAAAGTACTAGTCAGGAGGAACATAGGTGTATTGAAATAGCTATATATTGAGCTGTGGATTGATTGTATCATTCCTTGGCCAGAATGAAGTGATGTTTGAACTACATCACCATGGAAACCGTGATGAGGCATCTCTGTGTAAAAGCCGTTACCTGGCATTGCCAAGATGCTCCAGGGTAACTTTAAATGTAGAATAAATTATTATTTAATTATGTTGTTAACGATGTGCATGTATCCCATTACTTTTCCTTACACAAAACTTCACTTCTTCCATGCACTATACTTTTCCCTACTGTGGAGAATCCTAACTTCATAAAGGCATGCTCAGTGAAACGGACTATAGGAGTCTTTGGGATAAAAGCATGTCAACAATTGTAAGACGGCTGGTCATTCTCTGCTGACAACAGAGTGTATGGTTTTGAAAGGAGGCCTCATTTAAAAAGTGCACTTAGTTGTTTGCTTTTAACAATCCCAAAGGAATTAGAAGGCAAGATTTCCACAACATTTTGGTTGTCTGATGACAAGTTGTCTGCTGTTACATTCTTGGTTCTACTTCCTCAGGTGCTTCATGTACCGGGAGAGCTCACTCCCCACAGTCCCCCCAGTACATGAGATTGCCATTTTGTGTGACTAGGGCAGCACACATATTTTCAAGTTTTGGTATGCACAAATGCACACTCACACCAAAACCAGTTTTCTATGATATCTCATTATATTAAGTAGGAGCACCAATGTCTGATGAGATGGGTCATCATGTTGATCTATCGCTATCTAAAACAAGAGTCCAGTGGCAGAGTCTACTGAAAACTTATTCTGGAATAAATGCTGTTAAGTTTCTAAGATGTCACTGGACTCCTGTTTTATTTTATTAGGACAGTGCTATAGGGCACAGCTGGAAATTCAAAAAGTGGTACCAGAGAAAGACGACAATAAATTGGGTTGTAGAACAGGGAAGGGGGCCTAGTATTCAAAGCCAGATCTAGATAGAGTTACCAATATTTAACTTGTGGTTTATCAAATCTGGCTTTCTTCTGTTTTCTTTATACATATTATATAAACACCACCACTACTCAAGTGTGATATTAAACCAGACATCCCCTGTGCAATTTTCCCAGTAAGTGCTAATCAACTGGCTTTCTTCCTGACACAACCTTAAGCTAATCTGAAAAGTAACTGCAACATAGTTGGATCAAATAAGCTCTCATGACATATGAGTTCACTAACTATACTTGAGTGTCCAATAAAGAAGCATGAAGTTTTCCTTTATGTGAGCATCATGGTTTGTCTGATACCTATTTGAACTCCAGTGGTCTGTAGTTAAGATACACAAAGGATGCTCTCTTCTGGTATGATCGTACTCAAACGAGTAGATCAAGATCTGAAGTCCTCTACATCCCTCTTTCCTCTGAAGTTTAGACATTGTCAGGAAAGGGGATTTTTGGTTACAGAGCCTAGATTCTGGAATGCCCTCACAAGAAAAGCTTGTATAACTACAACTCTTCTTACTTTGGGGTATGCCATAAAAACCTGGTTGTTCAGGAGGGCCTGATTTTTTTTGCTGATGAATTCTGTTGATTTAACCATTCTTGATGTCCGGCTTTGGACTTCTCTCTTTTACTCATTAATTTTCAAAATGTGTTTTATATTATTTCATTGTTAGCTGCCTTGACTGGATCATTTTGCCAGAACAGTGTGATAAAATAATTCTTAAAGCCTGGTAAAAATTTGACAAACATTATACAATAATAATCAAATAGCACTGTACAATAAAAGTCAAACAATACATAAAAGCAGAACAAAAGCATTCTTATTAGACTTTTAATACAGGAAGCAGCATTTCTATTATGTTTGTAATTTCTAATTATAATTTTTTAAAAAAATATTCAAAAATACATAAAAGCAGAACATAATCATTCTAATTAGACCTTAAATACAGGAAGTAGCATTTCTATAGAGCCACTAAAAATAGGGACATAAAAACAGGAAGGCAAGTCAAACAGTGTTTTTGCCTAGTGCCTAAAACTCAAGAAAGTCTGGCACATGGCAAAATATTAAGGAACGGAATTTCACAACTAGGGTGCCACCACTGAAAAGACCCTGTTTCTGGTGCTCAATATCCTTGCCTGCAATGCTGAGGGTGGGAGAAGGTACATGGGGAAGTAGACAAAATTCAAATACTTTGCTTTCAAGCCATTTAGAGCTAGTGAATTCCATCATCCTAGTCAACCTCCTAGTCTGCCAGGTGGATTACTTGGAGAGCACTGAAGCTGTTCTGTAAAACTTGTGTGTACTTAATGAACACACATACATTAAAACTTGCATTATACTGAGTTGGAAACTCAAACAAGGAAGAAGGGAGCCAAACCCAACCCATAAACTAGGTTGGGAACGAAAAAGGTTGAGCTATCATAAAAAAAAAGCCCTGACCTGGATGGCCCAGGCTAGCCTGATCTCGTCAGATCTCAGAAGCTAAGTAGGGTCAGCCCTGGTTAATATTTGAATGGGAGACCACCAAGGAATACCAGGGTTGCTGCGCAGAGGCACTGGCAAACCACCTCTGTTAGTCTCTTGCCATGAAAACCCCCCAAAAGGGGTCGCCATAAGTCGGCTGCGACTTGACAGCACTTTACACACACACACATCATAAAATAAGAAAATAGTAATTTCTTTATTGTGTGTACAAATTCATAAAAAGATTTAAAACCATTGGTTTACACATGGGCACACATTATGAATAGAGCTACAGCCGTGAGTAGTATGGTTGCAGCACTTATACAACAGATAGATGGGAGCTCCTTGATAAGTTTGGGCCTGATATAAACATTTTCTTTTGGAGTTCTTATCATTATAATAATATAAAGTTTTACATGCAACCTGCTCTGACTTGCAAAATAACTGTATATCCTTGTACATGTGTATAAATTTTCCGAGACCACTGACGAGAGCCAGTGTGGTATAGTGGTTAAGAGCAGCGGATTCTAATCTGGAGAACCGGGTTTGATTCCCCACTCCTCCACATGAGCGGCGGACTCTAATCTGGTGAACCAGATTTGTTTCCCCACTGGGTGACCTTGAGCTAGTTACAGTTCTCTCAGAACTCTCCCAGTCCCAGCTACCTCACAAGGTATCTGTTCTGGGGAGGGGAAGGGAAGGCGATCGTAAGCCGGTTTGAGATTCCTTAAATGCGGGCTATAAAAACCAACTCTTCTTCTTTTTAGGGCTGAAATGTGTCTGGTTGCAGTGGTTTATGTGTGTTACCAAACTGTATTTTTAAAACATATGGTGGCTTTTATACCTTGATAACGCTTTGTTTTTAATCTTTTTATGAATGTGTGCACACAATAAAGACATTACTGTTATTTTATGAAAGCTCAGCTTTTTTGGCTCTTATACTGAGTTGGGCCATTGGCCTATCTCGCTTAGGGCCTCGCTTGGGCCTTCTGACCGCCTCACCACATGCAGATGCTGTCTGGCCTGCGCACCGTCAGCAGTGTGTTCTGAGGTGTTTGGCAGTGGCTTGCAAAAACTGACAGCTTCTGCTTGCAGTGAACAACCCGCAGACTTCACTGGCGTTCCACAGAACAGGGAGCTATTGGTTTACAGAAGGGAGCCCTGAACCCTTCGCAAGGCTTCTGCAGCATAGAGTTTAATTTTGTTCCTCTGGCACCGGACTGTGGCCACTGTGTTAAAGAATGAGGCCATCTCCAGGCAGGTGTGTAAGTGCCTGCAACACGACCGGCTGCTCTGCTGCTACCTGAGTGGTTTCACAGCATGGTGCTCCATGGGAGTTGAAATTCTTGCCTACAAGGCAGGCAGAGTGGAGAGAGGATAATGCTTTAGGTTTTGCTTTTATAGGACTGCCAAGTTGAGTGTACTTTGCTCAGGCTGTGGGAATTCTCTGTTGGGTTTTCTTTCTCCCCTCAGATACGTCACTGTTGCAGATTACCTCCCCTTAGTCTTATCTAAGGAGCCATGAAGGAGCTAGAAAAGATTCTTAAGTGTAAGGATGTGTCACTGGCAACCAAGATCAAGTTAATTCATGCCGTCGTATTCCCTATTACTATGTATGTGTGTGAAAGCTGGACAATGAAGAAAGCTGATAGGAAGAAAGTAGATTCCTTTGAAATGTGGTGTTGGAGGAGAGTGTTATGGATACTGTTTACTGCCAAAAGTCACATCTTATCGAAGAGTGTTTTGGATACCGTGGACTGCCAGTGGGTTTTAGATCAAATCAAGCCTGAACTGACCCTAGAATCTAAAGGAGTCACTGATAGGATGGAGAAACTTTTGAAAAAACATAACCTACAAACAGTGTTTAAACCCACCAAGAAAATACAACAGATGCTACGATCAGCAAAAGACAAAAGAGACCCCCTCACCTCTGCAGGAGTATATCATATACCTTGCAGTTGTGGACAAGTTTACATCGGGACCACAAAACGCAGCATACAAACAAGGATAAAAGAACATGAAAGATACTGCAGACTTGGCCAACCTGAGAAATCAGCAGTGGCTGAACATGGACTGACACAAACAGGACACAGGGTCTTATTCCAAGACACTGAAAGACTGGACAATTCTACCAACTAATTTGTCAGATTGCCAGAGAAGCCATTGAAATTCATAAACATCAGCACTTTAACAGAAAAGAAGAGAGTTTAAAAAGGAATAAGGCTTGGCTTCCTGTCCTGAAAACCTCCAGACAAACAAAGACTACAGTCCACAATAGCCATGCAGATTAACTTTGGATTTCACACATTAACAGATCACTTAAGGATACAATGGTTCCATATTAACATACCACACCCTCATTAGCACATTATCTTCATACTTACAGGACAATGATTAGCACATTACCTTTGATACTTTTTGCAGGACAATGATTCAGCTCAAACCCAACCCCTTTCTGACTATATATTACTCTTCCTACACACTTGACACTGAGAGACACTGTCCTTCAGTGTTACTCCTCTGAAGATGCCTGCCACAGCTGCTGGCGAAACGTCAGGAAAGAAAATACCAAGACCACGGTTACACAGCCCGGATAACCTACAAGAACCAACATCTCTTTGGGTTGACAACTGGGGTGGGAAGGCAAATGGGTATTTCTCGGTTGCAGCCAGATTTGACTCTGGGTCCTGTAGCTACTGATCCCTAAAGGTGACATCTGAAGTTACCAGTAAAGGAAGGAAACAAAGGTGTGAATTTTTAGTGAGTTTGGAGAAAAATTATTCAAACTGCCAACAGTGTTCCTACCTTTACATTTGTGTGTGTGTGTGTTGGTGTGGGTTTTGAGGGGGATTTTTGCGTAGGGATTTTTTGGTGTGTTGATAGAGTGACAATCTTGAGTACGAATGAAAGGCACTGAGCAAGGAAAGAGAGAGTGATGAAAGACAAAAGGTGAGATAACGGTGGTGGTTATACTCTTCAAAGGATCTACATGTGTCAGCCACATTTTGAATTTTAAATGAGTGAACAGCGAAGGAATCAATGTTATTTGTGCACCTCTACATGCAATAAAAACTTTGCCGGGGGGGGGGTACAAGAAAGAGGCTAGAGAGATTTACAAAAGAGCTAAAGGAGGCGAAGTGGGTAGAGGGTGCCTGTATTTGAGGAGATTGCTTAAATGGTGCTGGAGCTACAGCTAGAAACGAGAATTCTTGATCCAAAGGGTGCGGAGTGGTTCATGACTCAGTGGTAAAACACATACATTGCATCCAGAAAGTCCCAAGGTCAATTCTTGGCATCTTCTGTTAAAGGATCTCAGGCATTAGGAAAGATATTCCTTTGTCTGCCATCCCTTAAGACCTGCTGGCAGGCAGGAAAGACAGCTGTGAGCTCAGTGGTTCACATGAGAATCTGCACTCACAAGGCTATTTCAAGATTGTTTTGTCGAGGGGGAAGGGAGTACAAAGAATTCCACAGTTGAAAAGGAAGTGTTGACCCTGTGTTTTTTCTCCCCATGATCTGAGAATCATTTTGTCACAGCCACACCAATTATCTGTCTTCTATTCTATCTTTGTAGTGCCTGTCTTCCAGTTGGGAGGGGGGAGTTTATCACTGATAATGATGTTTTTGGGGAAAGCTTGCATCCCATTGGAAAAGCTCATATGTCTCAGAGACTGGTCTGGACAAAAATCTCACATAGACCTCTGACATTTAAGGAACACTGAATCTATACTTTTGCCAGTGCAGTCCTGCATAGAATCACACTCTTTTAACTCTGTTGGTCAGTGGGCTTAGAAAGGTGTAACTCTGTTAAGGATTGTGATGAAAATCTTGCTAATTTCTTTTTGCCTTTTTTTTTTTTTTTTTTTTTTGCAGAAGAGGTATCTGACTGCTTCTGTGTTTTGGATCCTAGTTAATTTGGGAACTTATCACTTTAGGACTTCCACCATTTTATTTCATACTGCATGAAATTTATTGTGTGTGCATTATAAAAAGTGAAAACCCTGGATCACAAATGCAGAAGGAAGCATGAGCAAAAGGGCATGAGGAGGAGTTTCCATGTAAATACAGTTCGGTTCAATCACCATGCCGGGTTGGACCCAGCCAGCTTTTTCATTATGTCTTGCTCTCGTTTTTTACTTCAGCCTCCATCCCACATGGCTTTTGTACTTGCAGGTCCCATGATCCCCAGAATACCCTTGTCGGTGGTCAAAAGGGACCCTTCCTTCCACCGGCAGAAAAGCTGGTTGGATCCAACCCATTATTTGGCTATAGCACAGTTGCAATAATGGGAATAAACACTGCATGAACTAAATGCAATGCTTAGGGCACAAAAATTATGCTTACGTTTTAGTCTAGCCTTCAACTTCACTGCAAAATGCACTCAGTTTTTTATTTTAAAAAGCAAGGGAGAGAAAGCACCATGAACCTCTGTGTTTCAGCAGCAGCCGCCTCAAAGGGAGTTTGTGGTGATTGCCTGGTAAACTGCCTCTCCTTTATATAGTGTGTTGCTAATTAGCACAGCACTCTCAGCTTCATAGGGAGAGCTTCAGTCACATCTTATCGAATGTGCAAGCATAAACAAGCAGCTAGAGAAAAAGTGTAGGTAGCAGTGTAGATCTGTGGAAGAAATTCCAGAAACAACAGCAGTGTAGTGCTTGTTCAGAACAACCTGTGGCATTAAGTGTCTTAGAGTCTCCTTCGCTCCTGGAAACTCTCACTGATTTGATGCAGAAAACGAAACCTACAATATTCATCTATAAATATTGGAAGTCGATTAATAAATATGATATATGCAGAGTCTCAAGAATGAATGGAATAAGGAGCTAGATCACCCTATTCTGCCAAAGCAATGGGACATGGCCTTAAAGTTTATACCTGCTGTCTCTATGGATCTTAAGTTGCAACTTATTCAGCAAAAAGAATTATGTGTAGGATATACACCACAGTGACTAAGGTTGCCAACCTCCAGGTAATAGCAGAAGATCTCCTGCTATTACAACTGATCTCCAGCCAATAGAGATCGGTTCACCTGGAGAAAATGGCCGCTTTGGCAATTGGACTCTATGGCATTGAAGTCCCTCCCTTCCGCAAACCCCTCCCTCCTCAGGCTCCACCCCAAAAACCTCCCGCTGATAGTGAAGAGGGACCTGGCAACCCTTTTTGAAACTAGTCCCCCACCCTCCATGACACCTATATTTTCCCCCACCTCCTGTCTGATTAGGAATAAATTTGCCCCACAGTATTATTTCAAAGGCAAGACATGAACAATGGGAACTAGCACTGTTCTGTCTTAAACCACAGTGATCCAGATTTTAAAAACGAGCCGTAATGCATTCTCTGGTAAACAATATGCAAGAGCTTCCTAAGAGGCAGAGTCAAGAGGGAGCTCCTACCCTCCAGGTGACTTTTGTATATCGCAAGCTGATGTGGGATTTGTGACAGTCTCTGGAGGATTTCTATCCAAAGAAACGATGAATGGGCTTGCTCTGTCACAACATACTTTGGATATGCTGCTATTATAGCATTGGTTAAGTAACAGCCTATCCAGGTGATAGAATATTTCAGCACTGCACACACAAGGGGTTTCTCATTCTAGTCTACATCACAGGGATAACATGAAGGAGGGGAGAACCATATCTCCCCCCCCAAAAAAAATTCCTTAGAATAAAAGAGAGATTAAAATGTGACACTGGCTGTTACCGCACTAGGTATTCCCAGCGATGTATCAAGAGTTTGGAAATGTTATTAAAAACATCGCTTTAAAAGGGTTTTTGGATGCCACGGGTAAAAAATGGTTGGAAGACCTCTTCACAGTTAAAGGGGCCAAACAAAGTGTGAACAGTATTTTTTATAACAGTTTCAAACTCTTAATACATCGGTGGGAATACATAGAAAGTGCGAACAGTATTTTTTATAACAGTTTCAAACTCTTAATACCGTTGCTGGGAATACCTAGTGCGGTAACAGCCATTGTTGGAAAATGGCATTTAAAATATAGTCACTGAAAAAATGCAGTTCTACCCCTACTCTGCAAACAATTCAATCGTGATGATGAGTGCTATGTTAGCCGTGCCAGTTATACAAGCACCTGTTATGTGGCATCAAAGCATATCATAGATCCCCCAATTCTTTTTTTTAAATCAGAATAAATGAAAAGATGCTTTGTGAGGCAGTGGAGAGGACTTATATTGGAACAGTTGTAAGGAGCCATTAGCCCTTCCCCTAAATACAATTTCTCTGCACCAATCTGAACCCAATTCCCTCCCCCCAAATTTCCAATCACCCTTCCAAATATGCAACTGGGAGTATTTAAATGGCATATGATGGAATCCTTTGCTTTAAGTATCCCTCCCAAAATGGCCACTGCTCCTTTTTTTTTTTTTAATGGCATGAGGTTCTCTTAAATGCCTTTATGCGAATAGTGTAGTAGAAAACATGGTGTGATGTGGCACTACTCCTTAGTAAAGACTGAAGCACATGTTGTGTGTGTGTGTTAAGTGCTGTCAAGTCGCTTCCAACTCATGGCGACCTTATGAATCAATGTCCTCCAAAACGTCCTCTCCTTAACATTCTTGCAAACTGAGGGCCGTGGCTTCCTTTATAGAGCCAACCCAACTCTTGTTGGGTCTTCCTCTTTTCCTGCTGCCTTCAACTTTTCCTAGCATGATTGTCTTTTCCAATGAGCACATGTTACCATTGTCTAAAGAATAGTGCTGGAAAACCTCTTCAAAGTGAGCAGACTCCATTAATCATAAGTATGCCCTGCATGATTCACCCTGATGGTGCTCTGAGTCTCTGCACCCTCTACAATAGACGAGAAGGAACGTAGAGTGGGGGTGTGGCGACTCACAGAATGGTGGGGGTGAATCACATGGGGAACGTTGTCAAACATTGTGGCTGGGGATCATCATGGTGGAAGGGCCATTTGGTAGCATCCTATAGCAACCAAAATCCTTTCCAATTTAATTTATTATTTCTGTGCACCCAAAGGCGCCAACTCCAGGGTCATAATGACAGTCCAAACTAACAGGTTACTCTACCTGATCTCACTACATCAATACACCAGTGGGTTTTTTTACTGTCTCAGGTGACCATCTGAAGTTGGAAGCACACACAAGGACTCTAAGAAGGATCTTAACTGACAGGCAAGTTCACAGGGGAGCAAGGGTTCCTCGAAATATTCTCGTCCCAAATGTTTAGGTGGCTTTATAGCTTGCACATTGAATTATGCCCAAAAGCAAGTAGACATAAAAAGCAAAGAGGTGTACTGTCAGGTTGTTATCTCGGTTTTGATGTTTCCTCTGTTCCTTTGCTGAACCGTCCAGACTTCAAGGACGGCTCCACATACCAGAGCCTGGGAACGCTACTCCTGGGAAATAGTGATCTGTTTATGCTTTGTAATCTCCCGCCGTTTCTATGCTTTATATTTCCAACTAACGAGCAAGACACTCATAGCTGTCATCTTATCCTCAATGCACTGTATTGCCTATTTGACCAGTAAAAGCCATCTGCTTGGAATCTAATTGTCTCTGTGGTGATTTCTGGTTCTTTGGGTCAAGAGCTCACATTATGACAGCTATCACCAACTCTTCCTCAACGATCCCCTAGTCAGGCTGGAGCCCTGGAGGGTTCGCCTGCCACTCGGATGGGAGCTAGGAGGTCGCTCTCCGAGTGAACCGTGACTACTACTTCTTGGAACCCTGGAGTCCTCATTTGAGGATCCTACCCTTCTACAGGACATAGTCGCTGAACTCTTTAGGACTAATTTAGAGGTTTGCCGCTTGAGGGGACTGGTACAGACACAGTGGCAATCTCTAGTGAGAGTTCTCTGGATGTTAACGTCGGAGGATACTAATACTCGTTTAGACCTCCAGGATTTTGATCAGTTGCTGGATGATGCCCGCTGGCAACTGAGGACTTACAAGTACTAACCGGATTATTGGACAAGCTTATTGCCCGTGAGACTCCCCCATCCACGGCTCTAACGCGTCCTGTTGCCTTGGGAAAAGGTACCATGGCAGGACCCGCACCGGCAGGTTTTTCCTTGATACCCGATGCAGCTAGCTGTCAAGCTGAAGCCAAGCGGGTCGCTATCCATACGGCTCTCCTCTTTGCGGATTGTACAAAGGATACCACGGTAGCCACCTTGGCACAATGTTTGGCCTCGACGTTTGGGGCCGATGCACCCGCGATTGTGGTTCGTATGCAACCATTGCTAGGCGGGGAACCCGGCCCCATACTCACACTCCTGGAAACGGAACTTTTACCGCACGTTACTGCAGCTGCAGCCCTGAGATTTGAAAACGAAAAAGTTCTCGCGGATAAAGAAGCTGCTGAAGCGGCTAAGGCGGCAGCCGAGGCTCAAGCCGCAAGGGATAAGGAGTTACAGTTGGCTACGGATCGGGCACGGACAGGCGGTCGCCCCAAGGATACTGTAAGGAGCGGTCCTCCGTTAGGTCTGTCTTTTTCCCCGGTATTTGCCCCGTCGCGCACGACCCAACGCGCACGCCGCCTTGCAGACCGACGCCAAGACTCCGGAGAGTCTGAGGAAGAGGACCTATATGGGGATAGTTCTCAATGGGCCACGAGTTTTCGGACAAGTAAATCTCATCGTACTGGTGGCCCAGGTGAGGATGTTACGAGCCCAAAATCGAGAGCTATCTGACCGTGTTGATCAACTCCAGGAGCTAATGGAACGTGTGCTTCAGGACAACAGGCAGTTACAGCAAGCCCTGACAGCCCAGGCACAGCCCGTCCCACAGGGACCCGCAATACCGGATCAGGGGGTGCCAGTCCAGCCACCCGCTAATGTGCCTGCACCACCTCCGCCTCCCGGAGCCCCCATTTTACCTGCACCCAGGGCACCCGTGCACCCGGGTCAGCCTATGCCCGGTCCTTGGAAACAACTCAAATTGAAAACTACGTACGATGGATCTCTCGAAACTCTACCCTGTTTCTTGCATCAGGTGGACAGCTATATGCGAGAGCAAGGACAGTTCTTCCCTACAGAGGACAGCCGGGTTAGCTATGTGGCTTCCCTTTTGACAGGTAAAGCAGCCGACTGGATGGTCCTCCAATTCGACACCCGATCCCGCTCTATCCGTTCCCTCAACAATTTCATGACTGCTTTACGTAGGAGGTTTGAGGACCCCTTTCTGGGGGAACGAGCCAAAGCGGAGCTTTTACAACTAAGACAAGGCTCTACTCCAGTTCGAGAATTTGCCGATGAATTTCAAAGACTGGCAAGCAAAATTGTGGGCTGGCCCAAAGCCACCCTAATTCACCATTTCAGGGAAGCCTTACACCCTGACGTTCTGAACTGGTCGTACATGCGGGGTGATCCCGAAACCCTTGAGGATTGGATTCTATTAGCCGAAGAGGTGGAAAGCCGCCGGCGCTTTATTTCCCTTGTCCGCCAAAAACACAAGGAGAAAAGCGTCCAAAAGCCCCAGCCCAAGGCACCCCCCCAATCCACAGAAACCTGCGCGTCCACCCCAGGATCGCGAAACCCGATTTCAAAGAGGTGCCTGCCTCATTTGTGGGGAAATGGGCCACTTTGCAGCAGTCTGCCCATACCGTCCTGAACCCTTTCGTCCCAGCACGACAACTCGAGCCAGAGGACGACCACAACGCAGAGGCACCGCGGCCACCCGCAGCGCAGCGCCGGGAAGACCCACACCCTCTGCACTTCACGCTGGAGACTCAGCCATCCTACCTACATCGAATGACCCCGCCGGGTCCCGGATTACAAGTGCCCCATTGGGGGACAACTTTCCCTCTTCTGATGAAGAGAACCCATGGAATTCTCCGGCTTTAAACCTGGAATCCCCCCTTGATTTGTCAAAAAACGGCTCCGGTCTGTGGTGAGTGGAGCGTCTCCACAGACCTCTGCAGATTCTCCTGCTAAACCGAATGCTCCCACTAAAGTAAAGGAAGTAGAAACCACCGTTTATGTGGACGCAATTTTACAACACCATGAAGGTGGTCCCCAACTACCCGTTAAGGCACTCATTGACTCCGGTTGCAGTCGCACTCTCATAAACGAAGCCACATTTGCAGCACTCAGAGTCGAGTCCGAAGCTTTACCAGCCCCCGTCCAATTTGCCCAAATGGACGGGAGCCATTTCAAGGGGGGCCCAGTTGATCATCGCACTATAGGGGTAGCGATGGGAATTGGCTCCCACTGGGAGCAAATAGACTTTACCATAGCCCCTATCCGATTTGAAGTGGTCCTGGGGATTAACTGGATTAAAGGTCATAGTCCCAGTATAGACTGGGAGACGAACACAATCTCCTTTGCCAATCCCAAATGCAACCAGCACCGACAGCAAGTTGCGCTGCTGTCTCCACCCGCTTCAGCATTAATCTCCGATGTCCCATCACTGCCATCCCTCCCTCCTGTATACCAGGACTTTGCGGATGTCTTTAACATTAAAGAATGTGATGCATTACCCCCCCACCGGACCACTGACTGTGCAATTGAAGTGGTGAAGGACTGCACATTAACCAAGAGTAAAATTTACCCTATGAGCACTTCCGAGCGCACTATACTACGGGACTTTTTAGACAAAAACCTTGCCAGAGGGTTCATTCGCCCATCGAATGCTCCCAACTCAGCCCCCGCGTTTTTCGTCCAAAAAAAGGAGGGCGATCTACGCCTCTGCATTGACTTCCGAAAACTCAATGCAGTTACTCAAGCCAATGCCTATCCTATACCGCTAATATCAGATATTTTGGGACAACTGCAAGAGGGACGTATTTTCTCTAAATTGGACCTAGTAGAAGCCTACTACCGCGTCCGTATCCGCGAGGGGGACGAACCCCTCACTGCCTTCTCTAGCTGCTTTGGAATGTTTGAATTCCTTGTGATGCCCTTCGGGTTAAAAGGGGCCCCGGGGGTCTTCATGCAACTCATCAACGAAATCCTTCATGATTTACTGTACCGCGAGGTGGTGTTTTATTTAGATGACATTCTTATTTATTCAAAAACCATGGACGAGCACGTCGCATTGGTCCGAGAAGTTCTACACCGCCTACGCAACCACCAACTCTTTGCAAAACTGGCTAAATGCGAATTTCACCAGAGCAAAATAACTTTCTTGGGATATATAATCTCCCACCATGGCCTTAGCATGGACCCGGCCAAGGTCCGTTCTGTCCTCGATTGGACACCTCCCTCCAACCGCAAGCAAGTACAACAGTTTCTGGGCTTTGCTAATTTCTACCGCGGATTTATCCCTAACTTCGCCCAAATAGCACTGCCCATCACCGACCTTCTGAAAACCAAAGGTAAAGAAAACTCTGCCACATTGCTCTCCGCTAAGATACTGTGGACTGATCAATGCCAGACCGCCTTTGTAGCCCTCAAACGCCTTTTCACATCGGAACCTGTGCTACGGCACCCAGACCCTAACCGAATGTTCATTGTACAAGTCGATGCCTCCGACGTAGCTATGGGAGGGGCCCTACTCCAAAGAGGACCAGATGGTCTCCTTCACCCCTGCGCTTACTTCTCTAAAAAATTTGCGCACTCCCAATTGAACTGGCCTGTTTGGGAGAAAGAAGCCTCAGCTGTTCACCATGCGCTTACTCTATGGCGACAATTCCTGGAAGGGTCTAAAGTCCCCTTCGAAGTTTGGTCCGACCACAAGAATCTAGCCGCCCTCACAGGAACCCATAAGTTATCCGCGAAACAACAGCGTTGGGCGGAATTCTTTGCTCAGTTTCGTTTTGTCCTGAAGCATGTCCCAGGAAAACAAAACGTTCTCGCAGATGCTCTCTCCCGATTGCCTCAATACCCGGCGAAACTCGATCGGCCAACAGACTCTTTATTCACGCCCGCACAAAGAGAAGCCCTACCCGTATTGGCTGTACAAACTCGATCCCAAACGCTGCCCCAGCGAAAGCACACAGTCACCAGCGTACTAACTCCTCCAACCCTACCGGCTGCCCAGCTGCCCCCGCAACTGAAACCCACGATGACCGGCGCTCCAGCTCCTCCAACCCGACCGGCCGCCCAGCCGCCTGCAGTCTGCGCACCGCCGCACGTAAGCGCTTCCCCCTCGTCAACCCCCCTAACTGCTCCTACTGCCACTTTAAACAAGGGGGGGTTCCCGTCTCCGATTCCTTCTTAAAGTCCCTTCGGGAACAATGCCTTATGGAACACTCTGATCAAACCCTGCCTCCTGGTGTAATCGAACAAGGAGGCTCTTGGTACAAAGACTCGAAATTGTATGTGCCCAAAGCGCTCCGAAAAGACGTCTTACACTTGGCTCATGGAGTAAAGACAGCTGGACACTTTGGGTTCCTCAAGACCCTTCACCTGTTGCGCAGACAATTTTGGTGGGGGGGAATGCGTTCTGATATTGACTCTTTTATTCGCAGCTGTCCTATTTGCGCCACAGTCAAACGATCTCAAGGCAAGCCCCCAGGACTACTGCAACCACTTGAAATACCCAGCAAACCCTGGGAAGTGATTGCTATGGATTTTATGACGGATCTCCCTCTCAGCGGGGGAAAAACTGTATTATGGGTTATTACTGACTTATTTTCTAAGCAAATACATTTGGTTCCATGTGCGGGGATCCCCTCCGCTCAGAAGTTGGCCCGCCTCTTCGTGTCACATGTCTTTAGACTACATTCGTTTCCGCGCAAGATAATCTGCGACCGCGGAAGTAGTTTCGTTGCAAAATTTTGGAAAGCTTTTCTCAAATTGGTGGGGGTGGAGCAGGGATTGTCTAGTGCATACCATCCCCAAACGGATGGTCAAACCGAACGTGTTAATGCTGTACTTGAATGTTATTTGCGCTGTTATGTCAATTACCACCAAGATGACTGGGTAGAACTGTTGCCTTTTGCAGAATGTGCTTACAATAATGCTGTACATCAGTCCACTGGTTTCAGCCCGTTTTATGCGGTATATGGACAGGACTTCGGTCCTATCACCCCTATGGAAGATTTGGAGGGGGAGGGGGATGCCGACATTGCCTCTTGGGCACACACCCTCCGCACCACATGGCCCTGGCTGGTTAGCAACCTTGACCGAGCCAAGCGCAAATACAAAGCACAGGCTGATAAGCACCGGTCCCCCAGTGGGGACCTACAAGTGGTATACCTGTCCACCAAGAACCTGCGTTCCACCCGTCCGTGCCATAGCTCAACGCTAAGTACATTGGCCCATTTCCCATCATTCGCATCATAAATCCTGTCACGGTGGAACTGTCTCTCCCCAAAACCCTAAGGCGTGTGCACCCAGTTTTCCACATCAGCCTCCTAAAGCCCCATGTTGCTTCCCCGCAATGGCATCCGGAGCTGCCTCCTGAACAACCCATAATGGGGGGGGGGGAGAACATTTCGAAGTCTCCAAAATCCTAGACTCCCGCATGCACCATGGGGTCTTGCAATACTTGGTCCGCTGGAAACACTTCCCCCCTGCCTATGACGAATGGGTTCGTGCATGAGATGTCTCCGCCCCCAAACTCGTCAACGCCTTTCACAATGCCTACCCAGACAGACCAGCCCCCTTGCAGGATGGGAGGGGGCCTTAAGGGGAGCAGGATGTCAGGTTGTTATCTCGGTTTAGATGTTTCCTCTGTTCCTTTGCTGAACCGTCCAGACTTCAAGGACAGCTCCACATACCAGAGCCTGGGAACGCTACTCCTGGGAAATAGTGCTCTGTTTATGCTTTGTAATCTCCCGCCGTTTCTATGCTTTATATTTCCAACTAACGAGCAAGACACTCATAGCTGTCATCTTATCCTCAATGCACTGTATTGCCTATTTGACCAGTAAAAGCCATCTGCTTGGAATCTAATTGTCTCTGTGGTGATTTCTGGTTCTTTGGGTCAAGAGCTCACATGTACCTCGTTCAAAACCGGTGGCGTGCACCCAGTTAGCAACCTCACAGCTGCATTCCATTCCAGCTGAAGCTTCCAACCTATCTGCAGTGAGATGATTAGTTATGTTTGCAGACTACATTGGGCACCAAGGACAGATTAGGACCCTGTGGTGCTGGCAGTCAGTGGTGATGATCATGGGTTTCAGTTTGCCTGTCTCCTCCTCCCATGCACAAGAGGATGTGATGAACAAGCCTACCCCCCATTGTTGTCCTCACCGCTGGCCAGGTTTGTGCTGAAGGGATCCCACACCACTTGCAATGGCTTGACTTTCTCCTGGTCTCTAGACACCCACTTGGAGCATCCCTGGTAAGTTAAGAGCCAACCCACACCTTATGTGTTGCTCAAGTCCTTTCAGGTAACTCTTAATAAAGACATACATCATATAGGTACCATCCAAGGAGCTTGGGATGGGCATCAGGTCTGTAAATGGGTGCTGCTGTGACAGTGCTGGCTCCCGGTACGATTCCCATCACAAATCTTCTGAGACCAGCTGGGTCTTCACATAGTACTGGAACCATTAAGCCTGAATGTATAAATGACCGTGCCTCAGCAACAGAGTATACAAATGAAGCTGGCCGATCAAGGAATGATCGCCTCTTTCCCCAAAAGCACATTATTTTGCAGAAAGGCTTTCAGTTCACGCTCGATGTAATTGCGTGATTCCTTGTAGTTTTCTGGCGGTAATGACTTCTTCACAAGCTCTGGGCAGTAGTTTAATGGATATCACCAGCTGTAAAATTTCTTAGCAGCTCATTATAACAGTTGTTCCTGGGACTAATTACTCTGTTTATTAACAGGTCTAGAGGACGAAGAGAAGGTGTTTGAATGTGCTTGCAAACACTGTTGTGTCTATCAATATGCTTACCAACCTAAGAGACAGTGAAATATACAATTTTTTATTTTTTGCATACCAAAAGCAGGGTTGGTTCACTGCCCAAACAACCCAAGTGGCCCCATATTGGAAGGGTGCCATGGAGAGGTGGTGACAGGTATGGCATGTGCCTATCATCTCCTCCCAGGGCATCTTCGGAGCAGGGGTAGCACAAGTGGGGAAGGAGTGTGGTCTTCCTCCCCGCACATGCCACTGCTACCAAGAACTAATGGAGGCACAGGAGGGCAGGTTTGCCTCTCCCCTCAGACTTATGCCAGCAGGGAGGGTACATGCTCTCACCCACGGAGGTGGCAAAATAAGTAGAGCCGACGGTGATAAAAGGTTCTTAGACGGTGGAATGGTAAGGGGAAAGAACAGATAATGGGTTGTATCTCCCGGAAGATTTCCACATGCCCAACAGTCCTTGAGGAAATGCTAAAATTATTCCTTGCTGTCTTCTTCTCACTATTCTTTCTGCATGTGCGAGGCATAGCAGAAGACATTTCTTGGGGTGTAGTTTCAAAACCAAATTAAATGAAATCGAAACTATTGTAAATTCTTTTGCTCCGTGTGACATTAGTATGTATTGTTCTATATGCACTTTGACAGTTCATTAAAATTATATTAAAGCAGTATGTGCTGCTATAAGCTATTAGGCTACTGCTTGGCCAAGTGGAACTGTGCTAAGTACATTTTCCTTTCCCCACATGTATTGCTGGATCCAACCAATGCAATACCAAACTTACTTTCCTTCCCACTCTCCCCCCATGTGCCTGTGATCACCCCTTGCACCAAGCAAGGGCCTATCAAGGTGTCCCAAAGGTCGAAGGTACGCTAGAGGGCCTGTCCAGTGTTCTGTTTCACTTTGCCTTGTTACATAATCTACCCAGACTCTCCTTATAGAGCAAGGTAACACATGTTCCAACTGTGCCTGCTGGTCTGGTAGAGATCCTAGTAAATTTGTGCCCCTGTTTTTGTCTACTTTACCGTTAGTTGCTAGAACTGTCGTTCTGAGTCGCCACCTACTCCCTTATGAACCAACCCAACTGGTAATATTTGGAGGCCATGCTTTGGGTGCTCCCACATTCTGAGATTAGGTGAGTGGCAACCCAGGAGAGGGCCTTCTTAGTTGTGGCACCAGAACTCTGGAACTGCCTCCTCAGGGAGACTCGTCTGCCCCCTTCTTTTACCCATCTTCCACCAACAGGTGAAAGCATTTTTTGTTTCATTTGGCATTCCCTCAGTGATCCCTCCTGCCTGCCCAGTGTTTTAATTTTTAAAATGTTTTTGTTTGCATTTTAGCTCTGGCTTTAATCGTTTTAGTGATGTGTGGGAGTTTGGGTTGGTTTTAATGGTTTTAAAATGTGATTCTATTATGCATGTTCTAATTTGTTCATCAACTTGGTGGCCCTTATGAGGTCCAAAAAGCAGGGTATAAACTTTGTAAAATGAAAATTTAAAAAAGTATTCAGCGCCCTGCCCCAGAATTGGTAGATGTTAAATCTTAGAGCGGGGTGGGGATGAATCTCTCGTGTCCATACACCTAAATGCATAGCCATCTACACTAAAGCACCATGCAGTGTTCATCCTGCCATTTCCCACCCCTGAAGTTGGCAAAGTAGGAGAAGAAGAAGAGTTGGTTTTTATATGCCGACTTTCTCTACCACTTAAGGCAGAATCAGACCGGCTTACAATCACCTTTCCTTTCCCCTCCCCACAACAGACACCCTGTGAGGTGAGTGAGGCTGAGAGAGTGTGACTAGCGGCTAGTCACACTCTCTCAGCCTCACTCACCTCAGAGTGTCTGTTGTGGGGAGGGGAAAGGAAAGGTGATTGTAAGCCCACCCAGCTGGCTTCATGTGTAGGAGTGGGGAAACCAACCTGGTTCACCAGATTAGCCTCCGCCGCTCATGTGGAGGAGTGGGGAATCAAACCCGGTTCTCCAGATCAGACTCCACCGCTCCAAACCTCCTCTCGTAACCACTACACCACGCTGGTACATTTTGGATTGTTAACAATCTACAGTAGGTCCATTCAAGTTTTGTTAGTGTGTCTTTAACCGAACGCACAGCCTCTTGCCTTTCAAATCCATGCCAGAGAGGCCATTGCTGAGTAAGTGAACGCTGCATAAAGCAAGCTGAGAAAAAGCTTTCCGCAACATGAAGAAGCGTGTGGGGAGGGATGGCTCAGGAAGTGTTCCTTGGTATGAGGAATTGACTGGGTGTTACAAGTGTGTTTCATTTGTGGAAATGTTTCCAGGGATAATAAAAACAGATGAAATCCTGTAAGGTGGTGTAAGAGAAGGGCTGAATAGAATGGCGGTGGTGAAGGATTCTATGAGTGCCTTGCATAGAACCATGATTTGGAGTGGGGAATTAGACTAAGCAAAAATGTCATTGGCATAATTTATTCACACTGCAGAATTCCGCTTGTCCTGATGCATAATTTGGTTTACCTTAATACAATTTTTTTAAATCGCAGAATATAGACAGCTCTTACAAATGTTATCTGCTGTGGAAGAGGAGAAATACATTACAAACTGAGGAATTTCTTAAGTTGCTTGGCATGAAGCTCAAATGTCAACGCCACTACAGGAATGAGTTAGGGTTTGCTGTCTCTGCTGATCTGTTGTGAGTTGATCCCAGTTTGAGCTCTCCTAGCTTCATTACCAACTAGGCTTCAGGTATGCTTCTTGACAGCATTCGTTTTCTAAAACAGCCTGTGAACAAGCAGCTAATCTAAGTGGCAAAATCCATTACCCAGGGAAATTGTCATATCCCAGCAGATGCTTTCACTGTTTGAGGAGGGAATAAGAAAAAAAATGTGGAAAGGTGAGTCTTCCAAGTAGAAGCTTGTCAAATACACAAGCAATCATCTTCATGTTTACAGGGATTTTTTTACAGGCATGTGAACTTCAGCAGGGAAAAATGCATGTTGGTGTTGGTGGTAGTAGTAGCAGTAGTAGAAGTAGAAGTAGTAGAAGAAGAAGAGTTGGTTTATATATGTTGACTTTCTCTACCACTTAAGGAAGAATCAAACTGGCTTACAATCACCTTCCCTTCCCCTTCCCACAACAGACACCTGTGAGGTAAGTGGGACTGCGAGAGTTTAGAGAGAACTGTGACTAGCCCAAGGTCACCCAGCTGGCTTCATGTGTAGGAGTGAGGAAACCAACCCAGTTCACCAGATTAGCATCCGCCGCTCATGTAGATGAGTGGGGAATCAAACCCAGTTCTTCAGATTAGAGTCCACTGCTCCAAACCATCACTCTTAATCACTACACCATGCTTACTTAAAAATGCTTGCGTGGCCCACATTCTATGCCAGCCTTTATAGATCTGGGACCCACTGAGCTGCAAGCATGTGACATCAAAGACACATGACAAGAAGAGGGGGAGACAGAGTTATGAGTAAAAACAAGCCAAGCATCAGGACATGTGAAGAACAAGTTGAGAGAGAGCCACAGAAGGTACCCTTCCCTGCTACTGAGTGACCTTACTTCACTATCCCGCTCTTCTTCTTAGGGTGCCTGACAAGAGATGTGAGAATCATGATGCCCTTGGTCTTTGTGATTGGGCACTAGCATTAGGTACTTCTCAGAGGCAGTAAAAAATGGCAGCTCATAAGCCAGCAGGTGTGACTCCATGACCCACCTGATCTATGGGGGACCTACCTGAGGGTGGCCCACTTGAGGGTCCCAACCCACTGTTTTGGGCAACATATATGTCTCCATCTTCATTATGGATTTGTGAACATTCAGTGAGTCCATTCATTCTGAACGTTTTAGAGCAATTTGACCTTTAAACAGGTCTTAATAAGCTTTTACTCAGAAAGCCATTGATTATTTCCAATACCTTCCAGGTTTCCCAGATCTTTTGTATCTTTTTTAGTAGAGCATCCTGGAGACATAAGAACTTCCTTAGAAACTGGCACAGCTTGGGGGGGGGGGAGTGATGGGTTTTTTTTTTACCTGTGATAAAATAACACCAGATGTCTGTAAATGGAACACCCCCACGTTGCCAAAGTAACCTGTGAAAAATGAGGGAAATGTTCCTGCGCAGGGTTTGTGCAAATAATATTTTTACACTTTGAGAGCAGATGTCTCGACAGATTTCTACACGCTTTGCAAATATCAGCTAAAGACCCACAACATACTTCTGTGGAGAAATCTCAGCTTATGAACACCTCAGGGAATAAAGGATAACTCTAGGATGTTCAAAATTCCAAATATCCCAACCTTATTGGTCAGTTTTAGCTGCAGCTAAACGAATGGCAACAAATAAGGTATGATCCAATAGCTGTATGGTTATGTCAGTGTTGACTAGTGGTTAGTGTCAGAAGAACTGGGAGAGCCGCATTTTAATTCCTACTCTGTCATGAAGCTCATCTTGGGCCAGTCACTCATTTTCAGTCTAACCTAACTCATCTGGCTATTGTGAGGATAAACAGGGGAAGAGAAGACCCCAAACTCCTCAGAGGAAGGATAGGATAGAAATCAAGTTTGTTTGTTTTTTAAAGAAGCTTATTTCTGGTCACTAACTATAAGATATGGCTAACTTTTACAAGGTACAAATATCTGCACGACTTTTTGTTGGGGGAAAAATGTATTTCCCCCACAAAAGTGTATTTTTTTCTTATCATATCCCAAGTTATGCCCATCAATGACAATTTCTCATCAATTTTTTTTGCCCTGAGGATCTATATGAGTCATGTTTTTAAAAAACTAGATATTGCTCAGTGCTAAAAAAAAACTAGTCTAAATTGTAGCTTAAAGGCAAACAACCATGCCCCAGCTTCAAGAGACATTTGGCCAAACTCAGAACAAAGGACAACACTAGCGACACACTGAGGGACTTTTTAAAAGGTTGTTTAAAGTGTCTTTTAAAGATGTGTGTATGCATGCCGGCAAGACACAGCTGTAGGGTTTCAAGGCAAACCTGTAGGGTTCTCAAGGCAAGACATATTCCACATGGGCTGAAAGAGTTCTGAGAGAACTGTAACTGGCCCAAGATCACCTAGCAGGCTTCATGTGGAGGATTGGGGAATCAAACCCGGTTCACCAGATTAGACTTCACTGGTCTTAACCACTGCACCCCGTTGGCTCTCTTTTAAAGATATAAGAGAATTGAATTGACATGTCCTTTGGATTGGGATCCATTACCAGCTGAGCCCCACCCCTCAGCTTCCAGCTGCCAACTCCAAGACCTTCTGATGGAGAAATTGCAACAGCCAGGAACCCTTCCCTCACCACTCCTAGACCTAGACTCCCTTCCCAAGCACCTGTTCATGCTGTCATTGACATTTAGATTGGATTTTTATTACTTTAAAGCTGCTTTGAGAGTGATTGGTGACTAAAAAGTGGGGTAAAAAGACAACAAAATACATAGATAATTAATAGGGTACTAGGAGGTTGGCAACCCTACTACTCACCCCTGATTCTAGATCATTTGCAAACAAGTTAAATGGTTAGTTAAATCCTCCAATACAGATCCTTGGGGGATTCCACTACTTACTTACTTCCATTCTGAGAATTTTCCATTTATTTCTACTCTCTGCCTCCTGGTTCTTTAATCAGTTATCAGATCTCTCACAGGATTCCCATTTATTCAGGCATCCGTATTTTTGCTGAACTCAGAAACAGTGACTAATACTTCCTGCAACCTCATAAACAAAGCAGGCTCTCTTCTCTGATTTAAAACAAAACTGACAAAATAAACAGCTGCATGTGGTGGACATAATATGTATAAGAACCCGCTATTACAATCCCCTATTACAAGCTGTCTCTTTTCACTTGCTGCCCCCTAGTCTAGTTTGCAAGAAACATATGACCTGAGACATCTATGGGTGTTCTTCAAGTAAGATCTTTTCTATCTTAATCTGTGATAGTGAGGAGGGGCCATGGCTCATTGGGTAGAGCATCTGCTTGGCATGCAGAAGGTCCCAGGTTCAGTCCCCGGCATCTCCAGTTAAGGGGACTAGGCAAGCAGGTGATGTGAAAGACCCCCACCTGAGACCCTGGAGAGCTGCTGCCGGTCAGAGTAGACAGTACTGACTTTGATGGACCAAGGGTCTGATTCATGTGTTCAAATGTGTGATCAAGGGTCCAAACTCTGAACAGTATATATGTTTAAATTATTTTCAATCTGCTTATTTTACTGTAGATATTATTGTGTATAAATTGGTTTGTGAACACAGATCGATAAGCTAGGTATAAATGTGAGACTCTAAAAAGGACAGACCCATTCCTAGAAGTTTGTCCGCAATATACAAAAATGATACTATTTAGCCTAATTGGTGGAAGAAAGACAGCGAAGATTGCTGAGTCAGGGGAGAGGATGAAAGCAGCAGCTAGTGCTGGAAGAGAATGCAGTTAACTGTCATATAGGTTTGATGAATTTCCTTTCCCTTGTGTGTGTGATGTATCTTCTCCAGTATTTCTTCACAATATTCAGCCGAGGGCAGCCAAGTTTCAGACTTCTCAAATTTTGCTAGCTGTTTTTAGGTTCTCTGTGCGACTGGTGGAACCTCACTTAAAGACTATTTAATTTATTTATTAAAACATTTTTATGCAGCCTTTCTCCCCAACCAGGGCCCACAAACATTTAAACAATTAAAAAGACAGTTAAATTATAAAATAATTCCATTAAAACACATAAACACTAGAAGGAGGGCCAATAACCATTATTGGAGGTATGCCAGATGCGGGGGAAAGGCGTCACCTGTTGGCAGAAGATAAGAGAGGGACAGATGAATCTCCCTGGGGAGGGAGTTATAAAGTTTTGGTGCAATGATGAATTCCCTTTTTCAGGTTGCCACCTGTCTAGCCTCAGATGGTGGGGGCAACCAAAGCTGGGCCTCCGAGGATGACGGGAATGAGCAGGTAGGTTCATAAGGTTCTCTAGGAGAAGGTGGCCCTTAAGATATGTTGGTCCCAGGCTGTACAGGGCTTCAAAGGTCAATACCAGTACCTTGAATTGAGCCTAGAAGCAAATTGGAAACAAGTATAGATGGAACAAGAAAAAAATAAAAATTATGCAAGAAATTACATTCTAAGCATCAGGTATCTCTATTTAGTACGTATTTATCTTGCTCTTCTGCCATGGAGATCAGTTAGGGCTGCCAACCTCCAGGTAGTAGCTGGAGATTTCCCACTATTACAACTGATCTCCAGCCAACAGAGATCAATTCACCTGGAGAAAAAGGCTGCTTTGGCAATTGGACTCTATGGCATTGAAGTCCCTCCCCTCCCCCAAACCCCGCCCTCCTCAGGCTCTGCCCCTAAAACCTCCCACCGGTCGCCAAGAGGGACCTGGCAGCCCTACTCCCAAGTCACGCATGCTACCCGTTCCACCATCTCCATGTGCAAAAACGAATCGGCGTATCAAAACCTTTTAAAGTCCAGGATAACATTTCATCTGAAATGGGAGAAAAGGCTCCCTTTCCAACCATAAGGATAACTGAACATGATGTTCTTTATTTATTCAATAACCTTTCCTTTCTTGTGCGTTTTTGTATTCGGGTTTTCCCGCTCTCCACATTAATGTTCCTTTACCAGAGAGGCCCTTTTCTGTGGCAAATATCTAATTAGGAGAGTTTTAAATGCCGTGTTATTTACTTGAGAGACAGTATCTTGGGTCAATGCGTAACCAGGCAGGTGGCTTGCCCAAGAGACCATGCGGTTCCGGCCGTTCCATTAAAGCTGTAATGAGGCTGTTTTTTAAGAGTGTACATCCTGTGTGTTGTCTTCATTGTGAGAAACAGCCATTTTTTTCTTACACAAAAAAACAGTTGTGCGACCAGATCTTAAGAAATACTCCCTACCAAATCCTTCCAGAAATTATTGGTATGTGTTCAGAATACAGCTGTTTTCCAGAACAGTGTAATATATTACCTAGGTGACAGGAGAGACTGATTTATACATCTTTAGCGCTTAAGTGAATATTAGATCGTGCCAATATGACTAAACATTGCTTCAGATTTTGTGTGCTTCTAAATGAAAAATGCAGGCATTGTGATTTAAGAACTGACTTGGTGTTTCCTGGGTGCTTCTGCTCTCAGAGACATCAAGCAAAGCCTGCCTCGCCACCTATGATTTATGTTAATGGCTGGAATCCTTGCCCAAGTCAGGTTTTTATTTGAGCCAGATCTTATGAGGTAAAAAATAAAGACGTGCCCCCAGGCATGTGCAGAGTTTGCCATGCTTGGAAGAACAGCCACTGCACAATACACAACTGGAATTAGTAGATTTGGCTACCAGGTCAGACAGTGGGCTTTCAGTAGAGATTTGAGTCTAAGTGCCTCCCATTTTCTAAATTAACCAGCAAGGCAAACTCAGCAGAAATTAATGTAAGTTGCATAACAAGAGCCAGTGCGGTGCAGTGGTTAAGAGTGTTGGACTAGTACATGGGAGACCCAAGTTCAAATCGCCATTCATGCCATGGAAGCTTGCTAGGTGACCTTGGACCAGTCACATTCACTCAGCCACGGCCTACCTTAAAGGGTTGTTGTGATGATGACATGGAGTTAAGGATAATAAGTCGCCTTGGGTCCCCATTGGGGATAAAGGTGGGGTATAAATGAATAAAATAAAATAACAAACAACAAGAGGGCTTATAGTGACATTGTTACATAGTGCCATGCATTATGATTGAAGAGCTTGTTTGGCATTTCCCTTAGACTTCTCTCATTTGGATGTTTGCCTGTGTCAGCAATCCCTGGAGAAGTAACAGCAACACACAGTCACTGTGAGCTCTCTCCATGGCAATTACAGTGCAATTCCAGATATTCTGAGCCCCGTTCTACCTTATTTATCTCACTTAGGTTGGAATGACATGTTATCTAAACAAACATGTTTCCCAAACTCAAGGGGGTCCCGATAACACCAGTGCAGGAGGAAGGGGAGCATCGATTCCCCCCAACCCAAATTTACTATTTATTGTATTAATGTTACTTATAGTCTGCCTGTATCATTGAGACTAAAGGTGCATTAGACAATGTAAGTCGTGCGGTCAATAGAATAGAACATCCAATAAGACAAGTAACAGGAGGAGGATTTACAGAACTCTGAAAACAAAGCATAAGTATTAGACATGATATGTTAAGAATGCCAAAAGGTAGAATTACATAGGTAGATAACAATGTAGCAAGAGCGAGATAACCCATATGGCAGACAAATAATGTACACATGAATGTAGCCCACAGTCCTGGGTTTGATTCTGCATTCCTTCACATGAGCAGCGGACTCTAATCTGGTGAACCGGGTTGGTTTTCCCACTCCTACACATGAAGCCTGCTGGGTGACCTTGGGCTAGTCACAGTTCTCTCCACAGCCCCACCTACCTCACAAGGTGTCTGGGGTGGGGAGGGGAAGGGAAGGTGATTGTAAGCCACTTTGAGACTCCTTAAAGGTAGAGAAAAGCAGGGGATAAAAACCAACTCTTCTTCTTTTAAATCATCTTAATGAAGTATGGCATCATAACATAGTCTTGTTACCTTTATTAAAATGCCCTTCTGAACAATTCTGTTTTACATAATGCCCCATTTCTGTGTTAGTGTTAGGACATAAATACTAGGCTGGGAAACCCATGTTTTTCAAAAAACATGTTGTTCTAGCCTCATACTGTGAATGAAACTGAGTAACATTCCTTGGGGCAATATTTCAAGAGTTTTTCCTTGAAGACATTGTGAGTGTATATAGATGATATCCTGAGCTCCTCCTAATAAGCACAATCCACAGCCAGCTTCTTTGGCAACCATTCAGAAATGCTTGTTTCCCCCTCTCCTGGACTTGCCTGAATAAATAAATGGTCCATTCCAATGGTCCATTCCCTGGTGTTTAAAAAAAAAACTTACATGCATCTTTCCCCTGAGGGTTCCAAGAAAACACCCACTATTATCTGGGCAGAGGGAATGACAATTTTAGCAGAGCAGAAGGAAGCACATAGGTCAAGAAAGAACAGATGGTAAGTCCTATAATGGAAAAGATCCATGTATATGTCATAGCATTCTCAATTGGCTGGGCCAAGTCCACCCCCCCACACACACCTATTATTCATCCAGCATCCCAGTAGCATATTTCTAAAGTTCTTACAGAAAGACTGTAGAGTGGCTGAAATTCTGTTTTATTGTCCTTGTTCCATCCTTTCACAACTGAGTCCAGAGTTGCTTCTTCCTTGCTGTTTTGTTTTCTATTGGATTTTGGATTTAGAGCATTTACAAGTGGGGGGACCCTCAATGACTTGCAGGGGGCATCTGATTTTCCTTCCTCCACTATTTCCCTTCCCTGAAAGCCCTTATAGCCTCCCCCATTTCACACCCACTGGCCAACCTACCTTTATCTGCCTCTCTGTCTTCAGCTTTCCCTCCTTCCCTCTTCCAAACAGCCTCTTCCTGGGGAAAAATCCGCATAATTCTGGAATCCTAGCTGAACCCATTTGTACTGTGGGAAACCCAGAAGGACTTGCAGGAGGCTCTTTATATCCCCCTATATCCCACTCACTGCACTATTATCTCTTTTTCTCCTCTTAGCAGCCATCATATCCTCACCCATCCCTGCCTCCTTTTCTCCTTCCCACTCACCCACCCACCTTTTATCTGTTCCCTCATCTTCAGATACATTTATTATTTATTTACTTTATTTATACTTTGCCTTTCTCCACAATGGGGACCAAAAGCAGTTTACATTGTTCTCCTCTCTTCCATTTTATCCTCACAACAACTCTGTGAGGTAGGTTAGGCTGAGAGTTAATGACTGGCCCAAAGTTACTCAGTGAGCTTCCATGGCAAAGTGGGGATTCGAACCTGGGTCTTCCATATCCTAGTATGAAACTCTAACCACTACACAGCACTGGCTTTTGTGGGGTTGTAGCAAGCTGCTGTTGTAGCAAGCTGTAGCAAGCAGCCAGGCTTGCGTGAGTTGTTTAGGTGGGGTGGTTGCAAGTTGCCCAGTGGTGCTGGTGGCCCTGGCCCTGATGAGTCCTGCAAGTCCAAAAGGTCCTGCAAGGCCCCGTCTTCTTCCCCTGCCTTTAGTGACAGAAACCAAGCCTTGAAGGCTGGCAATGCTATTCTGGTTGCTTAACAACGGCCACTAAGAGGATATTTGTTTCTTAAAGCTACAGATACTGCTTCTGTTATCTTGGGGGGGGGGTGTAATTTTTTCTATAAACCTGGGGCTTTTTTCAGGTTCTGTAGAAAGAACTGTCTTGTGTGTTCATGCCCCCAGTCTCTGGTTTTACATATCCACAGACTGGGCCATGTGGAAAATTAGATACATTGGTAATGAGGACATATATATCCTGCAAGAAAGACAGATGGAAAAGGCAAGGAAGGGAGAGAAACCACTGAGAATTGTGATTGATTTTTATTAGGGCTCTTTCAGGTGATTAGGTGTAGTGTCTGGCACATAGACAGCTACAGGAAAAAGTTTCTTAAAGGGCAATTTCAGAAATTAATAGAGAATATAGATATATTTCAACTGACATTTGGTCAGGCCCGATGTCAAAACTGGACTTAGTCAGTCAGTTGCTGACCAATGAGAGCCACCGGTAGAAAATAATGAGAGCCACTGCTATGAAATAATTGTGTGTGTGTGTTTTTTCTCACTTTGCAAACTTCACACCACAGTAAAGTGGGAAATGGCAGTGTTATTACTTTATGGTGATGATGCTAAGCTCTCACCAAGGTGCCAAGGGACAAATTGCTCACTCTAATGAAACACACACCCCTCTCTTTGTGAACAGCAAATCTGTGGACATAAAGGCGAATTTTTGGACATTTCTGCATGTCACAGATTACAACAGAGAAAAGGTCTTTTAAGCACTGCATTGGGAAGGGTAACAGAAAAGTATGGATTGTTGGTGTCAATACTGCGATAATGGTGTCAGAGGAGTGCAAGCCATTGTTCTAGAAAAAAAATCCCCAGGCATTCTTTGGACTTTGCTCTCCTCGCAACTGGAATTGAGTTGATGCATGCTACAGACACTTCTGGCCAGGCAAAGGATTTTTTTGTAATACTTCATCACATTTATTCGTTTTTTTTCTGGAGCAACATAATGCCGGGAAGTGGCCTTATAGCATTTGTCCAAATTGACCCTGAAAGCTCCATCTCAGACATGTTGTAGTGCTACATGTTGGAGTGTATATTAAGTGCCATCAAGTCACAGCCAACTTATGGCAACCCAGTAGGGTTTATCAAGGTGAGAGAGACTAACAGAGGTGGTTTGCCATTACCTGCCTCTGCACTAGGATTGCCAACCTCCAGGTAATAGCTGGAGATCTCCTGCTATTACAACTAATCTCCAGCCAATAGAGATCAGTTCACCCGGAGAAAATGGCCACTTTGGCCATTGGACTCTATGGCATTGAAGTCCCTCCCCTCTCCAAACCCCAACCTCTTCAGGCTCCACCCCAAAAACCTCCTGCCGGTGGTGAAGAGAGGCCTAGCGACCCTACTCTGCACAACAACCCTGGCATTCTTTGTTGGTCTCCCATCCAAGTACTAACCAGGGCCGACTCTGCTTAGCTTCTGAGATCTAATGAGATCAGGCTAGCCTGGGCCAAGCAGGTCAGGGCACATGTTGGAGTAGATGATCTCAGTTTTGTTGCAGTTGCCACAACCAGTCAATGCATTAGAGATGTTCTCTCATGGTAGACATCTTGATCACTATGGGTACACGCAGGCAAAAAATATACCTGACCATTTTTGTACCCAGTTAGGGCCCTCAAGGCAGTCAGCAGTTAAAACATATAATACAAATCAATTTTAAAAACAGTACATATGTATAAACCCAACAATTAATGATTTGTATCATGATATTTGTTGGAGGATTAAATTAGTTGTATCAAAGATATAACTGTTTGTTTAAAAAAACGGAGTGATGTGTTTCTCAGTATTAACAATAAGCTTTGTTTTCTTCTGTTAGTTAATTTATGGCTCCTTTGATCCAGTGTTGTGTGATGAAATTAAGCTCCCTTCTTTCTACCTGCTATTTCCAAATGAACATCTTCAGTATGTTAGGATTGTTCAATTGCTTAAGCATTTTGGATGGACACTGATTGCCCTCCTCACTTTTAGTGATGAGAGTGGAGAAACGTTTCCACTGACCTAGAGACTGAGGTTCCTCCAGATCAATATTTTTTATTGCTTTTACATAAATGATACCTATTTTATTGAATGCCCACCAAATAAAATCATGAAAGGTATATTTTCTTCTCTCTGGTTTTATACAAAGTAATAAAAATAACTAAGAAAGCACAATTTGGTATGATTTCTCTTTACCATTGTAAGCAAATTGAAATGGAAAATGGAATGGTTGAAGAAGAGTTTTATGCTCTTCTTGGGACAACCTTTTGGTGGTCCCTGGCCCCAGAACCATCCGGTTGTCCTCGAACAGGGCCAGAGCCTTTTCAGCTCTGGCCCCAGCCTGGTGGAACTGTCTGTCTACTAATACCTGCGTCCTGCAGGACTTAGTTCAGTTCCACAGGGCCTAAGAGACATGTTCTGCCAGGCATATGGTTGAGGGCAGCAATGGTTTTATAGATCAGCTGGCCTCCCTCCCCTTCCTTTTCCCCTTCTCCTTCCTTCCATTCACCTTCCCTATCCCTTCCTTCCTTCCTCCTTTCTTTTCCTTCCTGTATGCTTCCCTTCAATCTCTAGGGTTGCCAACCTCCAGGTAATAGAAGAAGATCTCCTGCTATTACAACTGTTCTCCAGTTGATAGAGATCAGTTCACCTAGAGAAAATGGCTGCTTTGGCAATTGGACTCTATGGCATTGAAGTCCCTCCCCAAACCCCACCCTCTTCAGGCTCCGTCCCAAAAACCTCCCGCTGGTTGAGAAGAGGGACCTGGCAATCCTATCAATCTCTGTCCCCCTTTCAACCTGACAGCTCTTAGCTGCTATTGGTCTCCTGATCACCATCTTTGGACCAACACCACTTATTAAGGTCTCCTCCACCTACATGAGATGTTTACGTAGAACAGGACGCCATCTTGCAAAATTGATTGATGGTTTTTTAATTGTATGTTTTAATTTTATATTTTATTTATTAATGTTGGAAGCCACCATAAGCCAGCTTCACTGGGAAAGGGCAGGGTACAAATAAAATAAAATACGAATAAGAAAAAGGGGGGGGAATGGAAGGGGTGTGGCTGGAGGAAAAGGGGGCCATACCAAAGGTGAAAGGGCACCTGGTTATTCTCCTTTGCCCAGGGCCCACAGAGACCTGAAACCAGCTCTGCATTCGGTGCATCTAATTATTTCTTCCACTTTAAGCTCCTCTTCAGGGAAGATTTTCCTAGACTCTGAATGGTTTTACGAAATTGCTAGTACAGGTAATAAATCTTTAAGATGTGGTTGTTGTTCACAGAAAATAAACCAGACACTGTACAAAAGATAAAAACTCAAGCCTTGTCTGCAGGTTTACAATCTAAAATACTTACCGTAGTATATAAAGTTCATAAAAGAAGAAAATTATAAAGAAAAATGAAAAAAAAAAACACTGAAGGATGAAGAACTTGATAATGCTGTATAGTTCGAAACAAACTATCAAGTTGGTCAGCAGGCAGCCCGGTTGATTGGCAGGCAATTGCCCACCACAACCGGGCAGTTGGGAACCCTAGTTGGCACTGTTTGTGAGGGCAGATTATCTTTTCTTATTCAGAAGAGATTCAGTTCCAGAGGCCAGTCACAATATGTATGGCATTTGGCCCATCAGAACCAGTGAAGATCTAATCCATTTCTAGAGTGAAGCATGTCCAGAAGCATTATGGAAAAGACTGGGAAGGAAAACAGATACAGGATTTAGATTATTTGGACATTTCTTCTGCTTAACCAGTTATGTCCGCTTTGTAATCTGAAAATTAGTGTACGCCTGTGTGAAACGAATCAATCTCGTCCATAGAAATGAAACACAATTATTCTAGATTCACAACAGAAAAAGTTGAAATGATCATGCCTCTCAGAGATATAATGATGGCTTTTGTGAGGAAAGAGCTCACAGCTGCATCACAGATAAATTGGTCCTACTACACAATGGGCCTCGATAGTTCTCTGTCACAGAGATGTTGAAATTGATTTTCTTCATCTTCTCATGTAAAGATCCAAAGGATGCCTCATGATGACTCACCAACGCATACTTGAGTCTTCCACTCAAAATCAAGGAGAGTTAAAACAAAATTAAAAGGAGTCTCTGAAAGACTGACATTCCACTCTACGGCACTTGTATTATGGGAAGTACAGGGTTTTCTCTTGTCCTCCATGCTATTAGACATATAGTAGTTTGTGTCAACAGATCGTTATGTTATTGTGCTATAGCACAACTGCCATTACAGATTTTTTTAAAGCCCTCAAAAAGCCCTACAGTGGCTCAGCAGGGGGATAATGTAGGGGAAATGGTAGCCAATGGAGGAGAGTGTGTAAAAAAACCACAACAACCTCCTGTGTGGATGCTGTGTTGCCAGTGTAAACACCTCTGCGTTCTTCATGGCAAGACAATCACATAGAAATGGAGACTTCTCCACCATGTGGATGAAGCAGAGCTGGATCTTAAGACTCTTCTGCTTAGAGCTGCCAGCCTCCAGGTGGCCTGGAGATCTGCTGTAATTACAGCTGATCTTCAGACTACAGAGATCAGTTTCCCTGGAGAAAATGGCTGCTTTGAAGAGCGGCCTCTACGGCATTATATTCCAGTGCAGTCCTTCTACTTCCCAAACCCCACTATCTCCAGGCTTCACTGACCAACCTTCAGGAATTTCCCAACATGAAGCTGGCAACCCTAGTTCCTTTGGATTCTGTGATTCTTCTACTAAGTCTACCTTCAGCAGAGAAAGACCTCCTCCATGGAGAATGCCTTTTTTCTGATGGAGAAACTCTTCTGAGGGAGGGTAAAGATCTTTCTTTGTTGAAGGCAGTTTTTCTCTGTTGGAGGAAGACTTGGGGGAAGGGACTCACAGGATCTAACCCAGTTTTGTTTTGCTGCTGCCATATATGAATTTACCTGCCTCTTAAGATTCAAAACAGAAAAGCTGCTCTTGGTATCCCCACTTTTGAAGGTGAGGTGTGTATCTACTAATACAGTTATAGTTTTTTACTTAAACTTGTGTTTTTCCAATGTATTGTGTTATACCTGCTACAGTTTCATTTTGCTTGCTATTTTATTATTGTGCTTTGGATTCTTGTATATGTTTGAGTAGCTTGAAGTACCTATTGTAAGGTACCTTGAAGACCAGTTATAGTGACAAGGCAAGATACAAGTGTTTTAAAATTAGAAATACAAACTTTCAGTGGACATGCCCAGTGGGTAAGAGTACATTTCAGATGTACGGCGAAATTGATGTAACATGCACTAGCAAAATGCCTTTTCTTCATTACTATGTTTTTAATTTATCCAGACTTTGTGGGAACAGCCCCTCAAGAAGCAAGAAGTCCATCCAGTTTTGAGTTTTTCTCCTAATAAAAATATATTGAAAAGCCACTTGTAACCACATTTGAATGTGATACGTCTGCCATATGGTTAGTGATAACACATAGTCTGTCATGGACAGCATGGTGGCACCATACTGAGTAAATCTGGGGCTGTTTGTACACTGGGCACATTCGTACTAATACTTTTAAAATTGGACCAGTGTAAAGAAAGGATGGCATATCCATAAGTACTTCTGGAGTTCATCTTGATAAATAACATAGGGTGGACACAGGTGGTAACTGGGAATGTGGATGCCAATTAAGTGTGCTGGTCAAGCATTGAGTAGAATTTAACTACTACTTTTCTGTCAGGGCATCAAACTAGGATCCTCAAAGCCTGATGTTAGGCCCTAGCATGTGACCTACCAGGGCAATGATGTAGAGTTGCCAGCTCTGTGTTGGGAAATTCCTGGAAATATGAGGGAGGAGCCTGGGTATGGGAAGGAGACCTTAGCAGGGTATAATGCCATAGATTTTACCCTCCAAATCAAAAGTGTAGTGGCACTTTAAAGACTTACAATATATATTTCAATAGGAGCTTTCATGAGTCACAGATCACTTCCTCATATAGTGCACCCAGTTTTGCCAATGGAAATATTTCCAGTTGAGGGAGAGGGAACAGTGATTTCTGATGATTTCTCCCTTCCCACTGCAGGCCTTTGCCCACTATGCTGTCCCTGCAACAGGAGGGGGAAGAGTAGGCTGACCATATTTCCTTAAGACAAAAACGGTACATTGGGATGGCAAAAACGGGATGGGGATAATGTAATATTAGCGTAACCCTATTGGAGCACTTTTTCTATGAGAATTTACCCAGCCATGCCTGCATGCAGCATAAGAAATGTCAGAACCAAAGGAAACAAATGCTGGAAGTGTAATGAGGTGCAAAACGGGACAAAATTGACATTTTAATTAAAAAGACGGGATGGCCGGGAAAGATGATAAAAACGGGACTGTCCCATTCAAAACGGTATGTATGGTCAGCCTAGGGAAGAGGGAAAGACCTGCTCTGCAAAGTCCATGGATCCACCAATGGGTGGATGTGTGTTTGTTTTCAAAGAGGATGAAAACACCCTTCATTTGGAACTATTTTTGCAACAAGTATTCAAGCTGAAAATTACTTGGGAGTTTTGTTGCTGCTTTATCTGAAATAAATCACTGAGATGTTGTGTGCTGATCAAGTACATTGACGCATGCATCACAGGCAGGCAATCAGCCTGAACTTCAGACATAAAAAAACATTATGGTCTCATCAGGAGAAGAGGGGACCTCTGATTCAACAGTAATTGCACCTCTGATTTACAGTATCTTGATAATAGCTTGGTCAATACATATATTCTGAACATAAACAACCAGAATTTGCCACAAAGATGTTTTTCTAGCTGGATGATAGCTCACAGGTTTGAACATCTCTACCAATATAACAACTCTATGGGTACCATGGTGATGACCCTTTGTAATTCCCAAGTAGTAGGGAACTAAGGTGATCTGGAGGACAGTGGTGTGGCAGTAAAGTACACTGGAACAAATGGGACTAACACAGGTTTGGATTCTGGGGCAGATTTTGTACTATGCGGATTAATTAAATACATGCCAGGACTGGTAGATGAACTCTGTAGAGAATCTTGTACTTTATGTCCTCCTATTATCCCTTACCTAGTTGACTTTGTATTTGTTGGTATGTATGTATGTATGTATGTATGTATGTATGTATGTATGCATGTATGTATGAATTATTTATTACGGTCAAAGACCAGTAAAAGAATAAATACATAATATGTATGTATGTATGCATGCATGCTGTGTTGTGCTATGAAAAGTTGAAGGCAGCAGGAAAAGAGGAAGATCCAACATGAGATGGATTGACTCCATAAAGCAATCCACAGCCCTCAGTTTGCAGACCTGAGTGATAGGATGTTTTGGAGGACATTAATACATATGGTCACCATGAGTTGGAAGAGACTTGACCGCACCTAACACATATGTGCTCTAGTGACTGTTGATCTAGACGAGTTTTGGACGTCTGAAGGTATCTATGTTCATTTCACTTTTGTAGAAACGTGGGGAAATGATCTATTTGGAATGTTTAGATCAGAACAATTGGTGTGCAGGGAAATGGCCCCTGTGTCTTTTCCATTCAATTCAGAAAGTGAAACATGGCCTCACATTCACATGATATACAAACTGCTGTGCTGTGAGCCCATTATTAAGTTTATTCCTCTCTTGTGGAGAAGAGTATTACCCAGGAAACATGGGTTACACATGTAGGTGCCTTTCACAAGTGCTTCCCCAACCTTAGTTTTGGAATCCTAAGTCGTTATAAAAGTGGACTTTGAATCAATATTTAAAAAATAAGCCTGGCAACTTTAAAATAACAATTTTATTGGCAACAAAAGGGGGATAGAGAAAAGCACGATCCAGAGGCAAATATAATTCATAACGTCAGTGGTGGTAGTATTCAGGTATGTCTCCCACAAGGGTAGAATAATAGAGCCCTTCCCTGTATGGTCACTTGTACAGTGACCCCAATGAAGAGAGGACAGTAATGGGAAGTAGGCAAGGAAGAGTTCACTCAGCCAAGATGGGCTAGAAAGGCACAAGAAGGGGAAGAACAAAGAAAGATAAGCCAGTCAGGGAAGGCTGGCATGGTGGCAGGAGGAGACATTGGAGTGAGGCACCAAGTGGGAGAGAGGGACAGAGAAGAAATCAAGGGCCCAAAGCTGCAGGAGAGCAAGGGATAAAGGTATCAAGGATGAGAGTGAAATCATAGATTGTCTGTCCCTGAAGCATGAGCACTGTCCAAGCATTGTGGCTGCTGAGGGCAGTTTTGGGGTGAAACTCAACCTAGTTTACCGATCTGAATGTTGGTGTTTTACATTTCTACATTTGCACATTTTCCTGCTCACATAATGGTAGTGGAGGTAGAAATCACCTCATCAAGAGTTACTTCATGGACTATGCTAGTTATACATAGGGTTGCCAGCTCTGGGTTGGGAAATACTTGGAGATTTTGGGGGTGGAGACTGGGGAGGGGAGGGTTTGGGGAGGGGAGGCACCTCAGCTGGGTATAATGCCATAAAGTCTACACTCCAAAGCAGCCCGTTTCTCTAGGAGAACTGATATAAACACAGCTGGGACCACAGCTCCCAACCTTACCACTCAATACAACCTCTCTCAGACTCAAAGGTACAGGTAGGTTAGGCAGTCACAGGTTCAACACCCATCTTGTTATTATTTATTATTATAAAAGCTCTGACCCTTTTTCACACCAGGTCCCCTCTCTCTTTCCCATAGACACTACAAGCCATGGCAACCCACTTCCATTTTCAGCTACCCCTCACCCAGATATTTCCTTGAGATGTTGGGTTAGAGAACAAAATACTGCTTCCCTTTCCTGCTGCCACCATTTATATATCTATTTATATTTCTATGAAGGGAGAGGCCTAACTGGTTTGTGTGTATAGTTTCTTCCCTGAGACGATTCACTCTCAGCAGGGATGAACAAAAAGGAGTTAACTTTTATTCAGAACCTTAAACAACACTGGGGTGCTGTAGGTACACGGATACAACATTTCTCAGCACTTGAACTTTTGATCCCTAACTAGGGTTGCCAGGTCCCTCTTTGCCACCGGCTTTTGGGGTGGAGCCTGAGGAGGGTGGTGTTTGGGGAGGGGAGGTACTTCAATGCCATAGAGTCCAATTGCCAAAGTGGCCATTTTCTTCAGGTGAACCGATCTCTATCGGTTGGAGATCAGTTAGGTTGGCAACGCTATCCCTAGCTCTCTTCATTCTTCCAGTCCTCAAAGTTACAGCCAACTTCAGCCTCATGGTCTTTCACTCATGGACACAGTCCCATTTCCCTCTCCCACTGCTCTTTCTGCTCCATACTCTCAATTCTCAACCTTCTCCCAACATTCCATCAGCTCTCATTAGCTGCCCTATTAAGAATAATAAAGCAGACTTGAAGGCTGGCATACTAGGCAGCTAAACTAAATTGAGGTGGGTGGGTTAACTACTTAGGAGTCAATATCTCCACGGATAATAAAGATCTCTTCAAATATAACTTTACTCCGTTAATCGCTTATATTAAGGCAAAAATAGATACTTGGTTGAAACTTAAATATTTCATTTCTGGGCAGAATGACACTATAAAGATGTCTATGCTTCCAAAGATAACCTATATGTTTATTCATGTCCCAATTTTAATACAAGATAAGAAACTGCGAGTACTGCAAAAAAAATATTTTTTTTTAACAGCTTTATTTGGGGTAATAAGAAACCAAGGATAAGCTTGACTACTGCACAGAATTAATGGCATAGGGGAGGTTTAGGCTCTCTCTTGGTTAGTCAAATGTATATCATTGAAAGAGGACTCTTCTTTAACCCATACTGAGCATAAAGTTCCATTAGATGACTGGATTTGGCTAAAAGAGAGAGAGGGAGAGGCAGACATTTTACAGTCACCGTAATTTCATTATTGAGCCTGGCCTTGCTGAGAATGAAGGCAAGCTATAAATTTGAAAAATAAATAAATAAAAGTATTGATGCACTGGTGCATACCTGGTCATAGTTTGTCCAGAAAATAGCACTTTTTGTTTCCCCATTATCTTTAGTTATTAGAAATACACACACACACACACACACACATTGGGAACTCTCTCAGTGTGCCAGATGCCACACACTAATAGTGAATAACAGAGTTGTATCCTTTGAAGTTGTGCTGGAAGAAGGAGGCACATATATTTAAATATTTCGATATATACTAATGAAAAACTTTCTAATGGGCACATCAAAGGAGAGGAATTTTCTTGAGACGGTTAACAAAAGTTGAAGAGTTAGCTATACAAGGGAAAACAACGCTTATTTTCAGCATCTCTCATATGTTGATAGACTCAGCTCGTAAGAAGGAAAAAGGCTATAAAAATGGCAGACTGATCTAGGCCATCAAGTACATTCAGTTTTATGGAATCACTTGTTTACAAGAGGACCAACTTTTTCAGTGAATCTGTCTTTGAGAGACAATGTAATTAAAATGTCACCGAATGGATTCTCCAAGATTTGTACATAATAAAGAATTGTTGGTTTTGTGGCAAAGATAATGCTACTTTTTCATATATGGTGGAACTGTAAAATATTGAAAGTAATAGTAGCAAGCATTTCAGCTGGTATAGGTTATACCATCACTTGCACACCAGAACTGTTGTTAAACTGTGTTGTCTGTATCCCATCTTCTCTTCAAGAATTGATTGTATACCCAATAACAACTGCTTGTATTGTCTTTGCCAGACACCAGAAGAAAAATTCATTTCCAAGTAAAAAAGAGTGGCTAAAGAAGTTTAAAGATATGTTCTGTATGATTAAATTGACAGCTTATTTGAATAGAAAGCCTTTAAATAATACGGATGGTCGGAGACAAATGGTGAATGAGATGGATAACTAATTCTGGTTTACATGATATATTTGATGGTAGTGATTAAGTTAACTATTTCTAATCTGTTTGTCTCACAGAACTTCTAATCTGCTCGTCTCACGGTACTGATAGCAACCTTAACTTATTGACTCTTCTGTTGGATATATTTTTGTGCGTAAAGAATTTTTTAAAAGATATTGTTTTAATTATAAAAAAACCCACAAAAAAATGAAAGAGGTGGACCTAGACCTGTCTGTCACGGGGCACCTGCATGCTGTGAATTCGAATGCTCTTCTCATCGAGAAAGTCAAAAGCAGCTTGAACGTCAAACTCCAAAGAAATAGGATTCGGCTCCAAGTCATTAGTTTAATTTTGTGTTGGATAAATAGTAGGGCTGGAGTTGTACAGCCTCCCCCCCCTCCCCGTTATTTTAAGGGAACTGCCAGAAAAAAACAAAACAATTATGTAACCGAGAGAGAGAGAGAGAATGAGGGCGACTGCATGTGTTGGCTTCTGACTCTGGATAAGTGTGTGGGTGGTGTTATCATATAACTGGTTGGAAAGGCTCAGAATGCAGCCTCCAGACCGTGGTCTTCAGCAAAAGCTATCGAGGGTGGTGCTACAGCCAAGCAGCTTGGACAGCAACCTGTTCCTAGGCCGCCCACACGACAGAAACTAGCAAACAGTTTGGTTTCTTGACAGCAGTAAGACGATTCCTATTAGATGACTCTTACTCAGATGCTTGGGGTGAAGCAGCTGCTATGGGCTTGAACTGAGCACCAGTTAACGCCTTGCGAATGCAGTGCAGATTCACTGTCGCTCTGGCACCAGACACTATCCTGAGTCTGAAAGAACAGATGGACACAAGTGTCTGAAAGCATCGCTACAGGAGGAATTCTGTTCCATGCGTGAAGTCTTCCTCAGGGAAGGAGGGAAGGAAGGATGTTCTTTTGTTTATATTAAGGTTCTCATATGTGAACTGAAGTAGTGATACAGGCAGAATGTAACTGTCGCATCCCTCTTGTCCAGAGTACGTTCATGACTATGTGCATTTGTTCATAGGGAGTCCTTACCTCTGCTATGTGTTTACTCACATACCTGGCAAGGTATTATTATTTAGGACTGAGTTCCCAGAAAGAAGGATTATACTGTAACAGCATATAGTATGTATATGAGTATATTTGCCCGTTGAACTAACTATATGTATTTTTCTGGCAAGGCCATAATAAAGTGTTTTTTTTTGTTTGTTTGTTTTGTTTGTACCTGGGAAGGTATATTAGGTTACCAAGCTCGCTGTCTCCTTCCTCACATTGCATAGCTGCAATCTGTGGTAATTCATTGGGGAAAATATGTTCTGAAATCAATAATGTTTTTTTAAAGGAATTGTTCAATGGGAACTATGTGGGCTGAATGAGCTTTCGATAGAAGAGGGCTTGCCCATCTAGTAATGTAATCCTGTTTGTAATCCTGTTTGTGCAGTCCCCCATGAGCAGCCAAAGGGGGGGCTTGTCAGACACCTGGTGGGCCGCCCAGCATGCCCAGCACTTGATGTTCTAAAAATGTAAAACACAAGAATGACAAAACCAAATGCCTGACAAAATAACCATGACCAATCCAAAACACCCTGCAAAATAAAACACCCTGCAAAACTTACAGCAATATTTCTCAAGCAAAGAAGAAGAAGAAGAGTTGGTTTTTATATGCCGACTTTCTCTACCACTTAAGGAAGAATCAAGCAGGCTTACAATCACCTTCCCTTCCCCTCCCCACAACAGACACCCTGTGAGGTAGGTGGGCCTGAGAGAGCTCTAAGAGAGCTGTGCCTAGCCCAAGGTCACCCAGCTGGCTACATGTGTAGGAGTGGGGAAGCCTACTCAGTTCACCAGATTAGCATCCACCGCTCATGTGGAGGAGTGGGGAATGAAACCCGGTTCTCCAGATCAGTCCACTGCTCCTAACCACTACACAATGCTGGCTCTCCTACACCACACTGACAAACCCCTCCAAAGGACGGTGGCTGTCATGGGGGGGGGCACCTGATGGGCAGAAAATGCTGTTGGACTGACCCAATTTGCCAATGTGGGCTTCCCAGGTGGTGGCCCTTCATAAACGGTTATCCTCTCTTTCTCCTATCTTAATGGATGCTGGTACTGATTGTGTCTCAAACAGAAGCCATGGTGAAATGTAGGCCAAAGAGAAAATGTTTACATCTGAGTGAAACAAAGTGGTTCTGATGCTGCACCTGCAGATATATGATTGGATCCCACAGAAGATTTATGCATGTGCAACTGGGAACACTAAAATCACTCCTCACCATCTGCTTGCATTAAGCAAAAGTGATTGTAAACCTGCTGTCTCTTCCATGTTAAGACACGCGAGACATTTCTTCCAAGACAGTTTCAAACTCAATTTAAATGAAATTCCGTGAACCATCTGTTGTATGCATTATTACTCCATAGGCACAGTAATTTCATTAAAATTATATTAAAGTGCTGCGTGCTGCAGCCGCTTGTGCAAGCAGAATTGCACCAAGTACAGTCTCCTTTCTGCTCATGCATCGCTGGACCCAACCTACATTTAATTATGAGGGAAATATGGCTAATCTGAGAGAACCAGTGTAGGAGAAGAAGAGTTGGTTTTTATATGCCGACTTTCTCTACCACTTAAGGCAGAATCAAACCGGCTTCCAATCACCTTCCCTTCCCCTCCCCACAACAGACACCCTGTGAGGTAGGTGGGGCTGAGAGAGCATGACTTGCCCAAGGTCACCCAGCTGGCTTCGTGTGTAGGAGGGGGGAAACAAATCCAGTTCACCAGATTAGCCTCTGCCGCTCATGTGGGGGGAGTGGGGAATCAAACCCGGTTCTCCAGATCAGAGTCCACCGCTCCAAACCACCGCTCTTAACCACTACACCACGCTGGCTGTCTAGTGGTGTAGTGTTGCAGCTCAATTGTTAAGTTTGGAGTAGGCAGACCAGAGTTCAAATCCTCGTTGTCATGGCCTTCTCTTGCTTATCTTAGGCCACTGACTAGCCACCTTTCAGCCTCACCCATTTCACAGGGCTGTTGTGAGGATAAAATGGGGAAAGCCATACATACCACCCGGATCTTCTTGGAGGCAAGATGTCACGGTCATGATGAGTAAACTATAGTGTAATAAATTCTAGATAGGCAGGAATGAGAAAGGACCCACTCCCAAAGAAGGAAGGCACCATGCTCCTGCCCTCCCCCATTGGCAAGGCAGAATAACTCCCTTGAACAAAAAAAAGAGCATAGACTGCAGGCTAGCCACGCAGAAGCTGTCAGTTCTGTAATAAAGGGAACAGATGGCACAGGGAGAATTTCAGATTTCGCTTTAACCTTCTCTCCCATGCCAAGAGAGAGATTTTCCTGGAACTAAAGAATATCTCTCCTGGACCATGAGTCACTGCAAGTTCACATGTTGCGAAGGTTTGATTTAGAATCATTACAAAATGTAAGGAGCTGCTCAAGGGGATGCCTTGACTTGCCAGCAGCGAGGAGGGAGGGAAGCGGAGTTCGGAATACCAGGGCCATTAAATTGCACAGGAGAGCTTCTGGCAAACTGAACTCCTGCTCTCTTTTCGAACAATCAGCACCTGGGCTTCATTATCCCACCTGGATAGATCGGATACAGTTGGCCAGTTGGGAAAATTCTGTTTTTCCAGAGTGAGTCAAGGAGAGAACAGTCAACATGGACGTTGTAAATAGGGGTGGCGGTTCTTGAACTCAAAAATTCTGTAACCTGGGCAGAACATAAAGAAGGCAGCTGGCCTGTTCTGGGAGCAGAATGAAGGGGTGACAATTAGCTTACCTGTGGGCTTGGGAGTTTTTAAGGAATCTGGAGATGGAGCCCAATGAGAACGGTGACATTTCTTAATGATTGCGGATATCTCTCATGGATTTTAATGAGTCTGGTCAAGCAGTCATCAGGAACTGACCCTTGCTTTGGCTGAAGGGAGCATACAGGTGTGTGTGTGTGTGTGAAATAAAGTGCAGGTTTTGGTGCTGGAAAGGACAGTGAGAGAAGCATACAGCTGAAGCACCTCGCAAGATCACACACACCCTTTTCTGTCTCTGTCAGTCTAGCCAGGCCACCTAGCTCAGGGCCTGGACTTACAATAGCACTCCCAAAACTAGAGAAGGGCCAAGGCTCGGTGGTAGAAAATACATCTTGTATGCAGAGAATTCCTGGTTCAGTCCTCAGTATGTTCAGTTAAAGGATCTCAAGTAGGACTTTTCAGAAAAGACCTTTCTCCAGACAAGATCACAAAAAGTCACTGTGAGGCCTGTTATGCACAGGTTGTTTTCGTGGTGATCACCCCCCCCCAACTAATTCAGGGCTTCGTTTCTGTTATGCACACCTTTCCTGACCTTTAGAAGTCACTTCGCTCTCTCCCTGCATTCCTCCCACGTTTTCTGGATGCTGTTTCTGGCGGCATCCAGAAAACACGGGAGAGAGCAGTGTCTTCTAAAGGTCGGGAAAGGTGTACATAATGAAAACGAAGCCCCGATGTAGTTGAGGGTGATTGCCACGGAAACAACCTGTGCATGAAAGGTCCAAGTCAAAGTAGACAATGCTGAGTCCAAGCAACCAATGGTCTGCACTCAATATATGACAGCTTCATATCTTCATACAATGGAGAAGTGGAGATATGCGGTAACAGGACAATTGATATCAGGGCTTGCTGCTGCTGTTGTTTCTTTGCAACAGCATGTAGGAGTCACAAAGTATGCTGCATCCCATCAAGCAAGAGTGGTGTGAATATCCTACTCTGAAATCCTAACAGAGATTATATCAAGTTGCCATCTGGCTGTGTCACTCACTAGCTCCATAAGGCCGTGTGAATTCTTCATGACAGCCATAGTGTCAAGGGGTATCTATTCTGGAATAATGATGCAGTGCATAAGGTCCTTAAATGTGTTTCTACATGGAAGGTTTGGAAGCAATGCTGGCGTTTGAGGAAAACAGTCCAATCTTTCTGCTTCTACGTGTGTAACAGTATACACATTTGCAAGATTTGTCGCCCGTATCTTAAAAAACCTCTGACTAGTAGAAGCTGTGGAAAGACAAGAGGACAGTCTGTTGCCCTGGTGCACTACTTATAAACTTCTCAGGTGGTCAATGCAGGTCTGCAAAAGATTGCAGCATTAAATGGCTTCAGATCCAGCGCAGGAAGCACTGGAAAGCAATTTTAGATCAACTTTCCTGCTTGGCAACCAATTGATTTAGAAATAAGCACCTTTAGATCTTTCGAGATTTAGATCGTTCCAGTTTTCATGCATGTATACCGACAGCGAAAGAAAGGCTGAAAAGTTTTTTTTAAAGTAGCATGTGTGACTTCAGTCTTACATGGAGAGCTGCCACACCTACAGTAAGTAGCATGTGGTATTCTGACAGTCCGTTCCATGGATTCAATTGGCCAGCATGTTTTCACTTGGTTCAAAACATTTCCCCAGTTTTGCTGTCTGTGTGAAAACTGAGCAGTTTTCAGGTGTCACCGAGCCCTTTCGGATCTGTCACTTATTGTGTAAGAGCGTAGCTTTGGGGATAGTCATGGAAATTGCTCTGAGTGTACATTTTGTGCCTTAAGCAAATGGAATGTCTGCAGGAGGCTGAGTGAGCCCAGCTGCTAGACCATCTTTGGAAATGGCGTCAAGCCCAGCAATATGGAGCAGCACCTTCGCAGCAGGAGGTGAAGACTGGGAACGGGATGCAAGCTGCGAGGTTTGGGCTGCTTTCCTGTGAATTGTTTAAGGTCAATCCTTACTAGTCTATGACTCCCCAATAACAATACAATATTTGTTTCAGTGACAAGAGCTAGTGAGGTGTAGTTATAGCCCTTTACAGAGCCCTTTATAGTTATAGCCCTTTACAAGGTCCTGCCTCGAGGACCTTGTAAAGACTATGCCATAATTTATTTAGACAAGTGGGGACCTGCAAGAAACTTGCGGGAGCAGTTATCCCATTCCAACTACCTTTGCTTCCTTCTCTCTCCCCCTATGTCTCTCAATCTCTCACTCTTTCTCCCTCCTTCCACCCCTTTTCTTTCTCTCTCCTCCATGCCTGTCACTCTCTCATTGCCCCTCAGCTCCCTCTTGACCTCCCATCGACTTCCTCTCCCCCTCCCACAGCAGCAGTGGCGGCGGCAGCTCTCCCAGCATCTCAACAGATCTCCCAGCTACAGAGATCAGTCCCCCTTATGGTTGCCAGCTCCAGGTTGTGAAGTTCCTGGAGATTTGGGGGTGGAGCCTTGGGAGGGTGAGGTTTGGGGAGGGAAGCAACCTCAGCAGGGTATAATGCCACAGAGTTCACTGTCATCTAGAAATCAGTTGTAATTCTGGATGATCTCCAGCCCTCATCTGGAGGTTGGCAACTTTAGTGCCCCTGGAGGAAACGGCTGCTTTGGAGGGTGGAATCTATGGCATTATACCCTTCTGAGGTCCCTCCACTCCTCAGACTCCACTCTCCCCAGGCTCCACCCCATAAATCTCCAGGAATTTCACAACCTGGAGTTGGCAATCTTATCTCCTTCCCACCCATCAGCCAACCTATCTTTATTTGCCCCTCTATCTTAAGTTTTCTGTCTCTGCACCCCCTGCAGCCTCTACCTTGGAAAACTAATGTAAGCTGCTTTGGTCCTCACTGTGGAGAAAGACTCCTCCCTCCTTTTTATCCAAACAACAACCGTGTGAGGTAGGTTAGGTTGAAAGTATGTGACTGATCCAAAACCACTCACTGAGCCTCCACAGCAAAGTGGGGATTTGAACCTGAGTCTATGGGTGAAAATGCACGGTCACTTTATCCTCCTTTAATCCCTGTTTTAGCCAGGATTGAATGCACATTAGGCGAAACGCATACATTCGATCCTGGCTGAATCCTGGCTGAAACAGGGATTAAAGGAGGATAAAGCGACCGTGCGTTTTCCCCCAATAACTGCTACACCACACTGGCTTTCATAAGGTAGCTGCTATTGAACAATAGGAAGCAACCAGGTCTAGTTGCATCATGCAAGTCAGACGGTATCAAGTCACCCAGAGGCTGCTGCCATGCCTGTGGTTGCCAACCTCCAGTAGTACCTTAAAGACTAACAAAATTTCTGGCAGGGTACGAGCTTTCATGAGTCACAGCTCACTTCTTCAGATTCAGAGGGCAGACTCTATGACATCACATCCATTGAGCTCACTCTGCCCCCTAAATTCCACCTTCCCCAGGCACCACCCCCTTATCTCCAGGAATTTCCCAAGCCAGAGCTGGCAACCCTATCTCTCAGACATGCATTGCACATTCCACACTGAGAACGTAATCTCAAGGCATGCGCAGGCTGATTTGGATTGGGACAGTGAGATAGCCAATGGTGCTATTTGCCCCACTGGGGAAATCACATGCCCACACGCCAGAGCGTCCCTGATGCCGCCAGGTGAATTGCAGACATCACTTCCGGGTGCATGGGGAGTGATATCTGTTGGTGACATAATTATGGTGCTAGCAAAGGCCCCTGACTGTGGTTAAGTCCCCCTACCAGTTACCAGGCCTCAGCTGGCAACCTTTGTTTCTCCAAAGGGACAGGTAGCAGCTCCCTAGGGTCATTTCATGTCAGCCAATCAGCACTGTGGGGAAGTTTAATCCCCCTCTCCTTGTGCGCCTTGGTCCCAATCTGGATCAGATCCAAATAATAATGCACCTTCCCTGCACCATTTCAGGTCAGAAAAATGTCATTGGAGGGAAAGCAGGAATTTATCCTCCCTTTGCACTGTGGTGGTCCCAACCAGAATTTGTGTTCCCACGGCTCTATTAGGAGTTTCTCACTGGGAACTCACTTCCGCAAAATGGACTCAGAGATGCCCTCTTGTCTATGGTAAAAATCATAGAGATTGGGAAGATGCCTGGAGTGTCGCCAATGTCCCCCCCCCCCATTTCCCCCTCACCACGCAGGGACAGGGGAGCATCAGCAAGGAAAATTACAAGCCTACTCTAACACAAGCCAAGTGGGGAATCCCTAAGGCAAGGAAATGCTTTTATTTCTTAACACTCCCTTCAAATTACTCCCTTGATCCTAGCTGAGAGCATCTTATACGGAAAAGCCTTCGATAGGCCGCATGCCAAGGCCACCATAATCCCTACTGGGAGTTCTGGATGCTATTTCAGAGACTGCTTGTCTGGGAACAGAAATCTGCTGTCCTCACTGATGGAGATTATGGGGGCTGGATTTAAAGTGCCTAGGTACATCTTTCTTAATTTAGCCTATCCAGTCATGTGCATTTCCTACTCACCACTACCTTTTTAGTAACACACATTCACTCTAAGACATGAGAATCTTTACTCTCTTCCTGCTTAATCCATCTTGACACTGAGACATAATCTAAAATAACAAAATGGGACTACTCATTGCCAAGTCTATTGTTTTAAAGGAATAGATGGAGATTTATAATGAATATTCAGGAATAGAGCCAACCCGTTTAGGTAAGGAATTTAATCAGTACTAGGTACAGTGGCTTCTACAGCGGAGGCCTGAGGCTGTGCCAGACCAAATGTTGGCATCAGGAGAGTTGCCCCTCGGCTCAGTTAGAAATGGGGGGGGATTGGCATCTCCACCATAAGTCTCATGGCCCTCCACTTGTCATATCTAATTGTGAACCTGGCCCCCAGGCACATACAGAAACCCAGAGAATGGGGCCTGGTTTGGTTAGGGGGTAGTCTTCCTCAGGTTTGTAATAGCATGTGAAAGTCAAAAAGGGGAACGTTTCAATACCCCCCCCCCACAAAAGAGAGAGGAATGCTGTCTGTGCTTGAGCATATAATATAAAAGAACCTTCCTTCTGGGGTGGCTGTGGGTTGGACAAAGGAGCAGGCAGCGGGGAGAGGGAGAGAGAGCTGGAGCCACCGCCACATGTGCCAGGCAGGTGGGCAGGTGTGGAGGAGGAGAGTGCCAGAGCTGCTGCCACATGTGCCAGGCAGGTGTGTGGGTGGGAGGAGGTGAGGAGGGGAGAGCTGGACTCACTGCATTAGCCAGGGAGGTAGAGATGGTGGCACTGCAGGTGGGCAGGAGGGAGCTGGTCCTGCCCCCCCCCCATCACTGAGGATCAGGTAGCTGTTGGCTGCAGCTCTGCAGGTAGACAGCCTGGCTGGCGAATGGGTGGGCCAGCAGTGGAGGGAGGGGGGACAGAAAGGATGGGGTCTTCCCCCCGCAGGTCTCATCAGTCCCCCACTTATTTTCTAATACTTTGGCATAGATGCCAAATATTATAAACGGACAGAAGTCAAGTGGCGACATGTTCAACGAACATTTGAACTCACAATCTCTTGGAAGGTTTTAATGAGGATTTGCAGAAGCAAATTTGCTTCGGCTGAGATTTCTGGATCTCCTGCCATCTTATGAACGCACAAGGGCCTTTCCCTTTCACCATACGATGCAGGACACATTGCTGAATTTCATCCTGGTTGTTTGGCCAGTTAGAAATGACTCAGTCTGTAGAAAGTCTCCAGACAGTAGATTGTTACAGGCAACAGTAATGCTGGCAGCATTGCCTGGTGTAAAATTCACCCCGCTTTCAACTCCCTTTTCAAAACCTACCTTCTCTTGTTATGAAGCGAGCATTGCCACTCTTCAAAAGGTGCTCTTCAGCATGCCATTGACATAAACACCACCTGCTGGAGGCAACCTAGCAGCCTTTCAAGGCTTGATGCTGTTCTTTGCTTGATCGACAGGACAATCTAAAGCCGAGTTACACCTTCCTAAGCCCACTGAGGATGGCACTGTTAATTGCAGATGGATCTCAGGTAGGTCACCTTTGTAAAACGTCGCCAATCATGGCTCAAAGGCTCAAACTGCAAAGTAATAAATAAGAAGCCGTTTGCTAGCAAATGGCCACAGTGAAACTTACGCAGCAAAGCGAAATTTTGCAACCCCTTTTGATAAATTTGGTCTCTGCGACAGGAAGCTAGGAATGTGACTACATGACCACAGCTAAGCTAAGGCATGACTTGCAAAGCATGCCTGCCCTAATACATTTAATAGTATAGTCCTAAGCAATGTCACACATTTCTAAGCCCATTGATTCCACCGGATTTAGAACAGTATACCTCTCCTTAACATTGCACTGTCAGTCACCAGGGCAATATGTGATTCAGGCTGCCAGCTTGGAGTGTTTAGTATTCTTTGGTTTAAAAAAAAAAAAACACGCTTGAAAACAGAGGCAAGCCAAGGGCTGGTGCTTAATTGAAAGATTTATGCTTGCAGGATCAAAATCATTACAAGTCTGTTGTGCTGTTTAGACTCGGGGTCCTCAACATGGTGTCCACAGACACCTTTTCTGGTGCCCGCCAAGTGTTTTTTATGACGACAAGAAAAGTAGCCTTCCAACTTGAGTTCATTTCTTCTCTGTCATCCTGCAAGTCACGCTGCTCTTTCTGTCATGTTGATGATACAGGCAAGAAATTGCCAACCATGAAGAACCTAATTATGTGCTCCTTCTGGAAGACGGCTGTCTCATGCCTGCTTAATCATGCGCTGACTTACATGATTAAACTAGAAATGAATTTGTTCCAAGAAATTTCACACTTCATAGAAATTACCAGTCTAAGGGAGGGAAAACACATGCTCCTTTTCCATCAGAGGTTACACAATAAATATTGCCTACGATGAGAACAATAGCCAATTAATTAATAATTGCCAGTGACACAGAATGAGGCTTGCAGTGGGAGGTGGGAAGATTCCTCTTCAAAAAAAACAATATTTTCTAAACAGACATTCTTCCCATTGGCCCACTGTTTAGCTATTAACTCCATGTTTGTAGCCCAGAGCAGGCATACTCAATGGGCAATCAGGGTAGCTGCCCTGGGCCCCTCACTGGGGGGTGGGGTCATGGCCACCCATGGCCCTGCCCTTCTAAAGGCAGGGGCAAAGAAGGGCAGGCTCCAGATGCTGTTCACCATGTCTAGAGCTCAAGGCGAGGGCTATCTCTTCCTTGGTCCTGGGGGGTGGGGCAGAGTGGGGTTGACAATGATGCTTGTGCCCCATCCTGGACTTTTGCCCAGGGCCCCAGAATCACTAAAAGTGCCCCTATTTGTAGTCTCAACTTTGCATTGTGTTCTCCAGGTCTGTGGTTCTCAAAAGGGTTCCATAGTTTCAATATGAGTAACAGCAGAGAACATAACATAAGAACATAAGAAAAGCCATGCTGAATCAGATCAAGGCCCATCAAGTCCAGCAGTCTGTTCACACAGTGGCCAAACAGATGCCTCTAGGAAGCCCACAAACAAGACAACTGCAGCAGCACCTAGCATAATAGGCATGCTCCTCTTATCCTGGAGGGAACAGATATGCATCATGACTAGTATCCATTTTTACTAGTAGCCATGAATAGTCCTCTCCTCCATGAACATGTCCACTCCCCTCTTAAAGCCTTCCAAGTTGGCAGCCATCACTACATCCTGGGGCAGGGAGTTCCACAATTTAACTATACATTGTGTGAAGAAATACTTCCTTTTATCAGTTTGGTATTTATGGAGGGTGAGAGATTCAAAACAGATAAAAGGAAGTATTTTTTCACACAACGCATAGTTAAATTGTGGAACTCCCTGCCCCAGGATGTGGTGATGGCTGCCAGCTTGGAGGGCTTTAAGAGAGGAGTGGACATATTCATGGAGGGGTATTCATGGCTATTAGTTAGAATGGATACTAGTCATGCTGCATACCTATTCTCTCTAGTATCAGGAGCATGCCTGTTATTTTGGGTGTGGTGGAACACAGGCAGGATGGTGCTGCTGCACTCGTCTTGTTTGTGGGTTCCTAGAGGCACCTGGTTGGCCACTGTATGAACAGACTGCTGGACTTGATGGGCCTTGGTCTGATCCAGCAGGGGCTTTCTTATGTTCTTCTCCAAAAAACCCCATTTCATCCCCAGCCTAATAAAGTGCTTGCCACTTAAACACCACTAAAAGCTCTAGCAAATAAAATAGCATTACGGGGCCTCCTGAAAGTTTCCAAGAATGGTGCCTCCTTCCACAAAGTGGGAGCAACTACAGAGAGAGAGCAGTCCATAGTCAATGCTAGGCAAGCTACCTTCATTGAGGAGACACCCCAAAAGTGGCAAGCAGGCACATGGGGTTACATCTCAGCCCTTGATTGAGGTTACCATTGTGAAGTTCTTACAAGTCCTGTAATTTCAATGGGGTTGCTTATAGGCATGCTTAGGCCACTAGCGCTTATTTCTTTTTAATTCCACAGGCTGCGTTTCTTTGTTAGTGTGGTGATTTGGAGTTATAAGGTGCTTTGAAATGCATTGGGGAGTTCCTGGGATCCTGGCAGTCATTTATTTTCTCAGGGAAGAGTGCCATAAAATGCACAAAGAGGTCACAGAGCCAGGGAGCCAGGGAGGCAGGATGGATAGCTGTTGTAAAACATGAACTGGAAATGGAGATGAGTGAGATGGACGGACTCTCTGGGATGATGGGAAGGAGACTGGGCTGCACCTTTCCATGTGGGCAATTCCCCTACAGCTGGTTTGGGAGAGACTTCCTGCCAACACAGGTCAGGAAGGATTAAAAAGGTTGGTAACATCCATTAGTCTTTGTCCAAATGATGGGAGTCAGATTCTTCTGTAGGGGGCAGGAGGGGGTCTGGACGTGCATTTGTTCTTCCTCAGACATCCAGGTGGAATGTCAGAGGTACTGTTCTGCATTGTTTAGCTTAGACCCATGGTTCCCAAACTATGCTCCATGGATCACTTGGTGCATCGTGAAACATCTCCTAGTGCTCCGTGATGAGAATGGAAAGAAAAATACTACAGTCATTCAGTTTAGTATATAGGTGCTAGGTGAAAATTAGTACTCCGTGACAAATTTCTCTCCTGAAAAGTGCTCCATGACTCAAATGTTTTGGGAACTGCTGGCTTAGACTAATGTGTATTCTTTTCTCTAAGGTTCAGAACAGAATTGTGGCTCACATTATCCATAGATGGTGTGGAAACCACTTCCCCCTCCTCCCTAAGTTATCAACAGTTTGCTGAGGGGGAAAAGATGTTGAAAAAGCAAGGTGTCAACCTCCGCTGTTCCCAAGGTCTATTTTGCAGATATATATTTTAAAAGGCCTGTAGGAAGGTGAAATTTCAAAAAGAAAGCAAGAAACCTAATTACCCTTTTAAGATTAGGTGTCAGAAGCACAGATTTTCAAGACATGGCAATTTAAGGCCATTAATGAGCACAGTAGGCTAAAAAACAAAAAAATATCATTTCTAGGAACAAACCTTTCACAAATGAACAGCAGGGAGAACTGTAACTAAGTGCCTCAGGGCATACATACACTGGTGCTGGGATCCCTACTGTGTGGGTTTTGTTCTGCATCTGGCCATGCTATTTTTTGGTGTGTGGGGGTGGGGGCTGATGATCTCTTTCAACTACAGCCCTACAAGGTTGAGGGACCCTCCATAGAGGCATTCTGTGAGGTCAAGGAACTGCTACCAGAATGGACAGCTGACAAACTAATCTCTCTCATGCAAACGAGAAAGTTTGACATTATAGGCACTAGAACTAGTATGGCCCTAGCCCCGTGTTGGCGAACCTATGGCACGGGTGCCACTTCCGGCACGCGTAGCCCTTTCTGCCGGCACGCACGGTTCCTCCAAGCCACTGGTCTTTCCGGCTCTGCCCCACCCCGGATGGGGGAGGCTGTAGCCCAGGGGTGGGGAACCTCCGACATGATTGGCGGTGGCCCCCGGACTCTCCCACAGAAGCTGCTGCCATTGCCGCCACTGGAGCGTGCGCGGCCAGCCAGGCGGGTGGGAGAGCGGGGAACAAAAGCCGAGCGCTCACACTCGGCATGGCCGGCGGCTTCTCCGGCGCCCTCTGGGCCTGTGTGGGCGGAGGGGCATGGCTGGTCGGTGGGTGCGAAGGAGGCGCCCTCTGCCCCACCCTGCTCGCCTCTCACAAGCCTGCTGCCGCGCCCCACCGAGTGGCAAATCCAAGGCAAAACCTCCCATGCATAAATGGCCTCTTTCTTTTTCTGTCTCCCTCTGTCCTTTTCTTTCTCTCCCTTGCTCCATTTCTTTCTCCCTTTCTCTCTCTTTTTCTTTCTTTCTCTCCCTCCCTTCCTTCCCTTTCCCCCTCCCTTCCCTTCTTTCCTTCCTTCCTTCTTTCCCTCCAGCGGCTTCTCCGGCACACTCTGGGTCTGTGCGGGCGGAGGGGCGTGCAGTCCTATTCCACCTTTGAAGTGCCCACAAGCTATCCTCCAAACACCTTTCCATTTGTCTTGATATGTAGAGAGAAAACACTAAGGAACTAGTTGCCAATCTCCAGGTACTAGCTGGAGATCTGCTATTACAGGTGATCTCCAACCAATAGAGATCAGTTCCCCTGGAAAAAATTGCCACTTTGGCAATTGGACTTTATGGCACTGAAGTCCTTCCCCAAACCCCGCCCTCCTCAGGCGCCACCCCAAAAACCTCCCACTCATGGTGAAGAGGAACTTGGCAACCCTAGCCTCTCCCTCTGGGCCCCCTCTGGGGGTGGTATTCAGGTTAAATTGCCGCATTGGCACTCGGCGATAAATAAGTGGGTTTTTGGTTGCAGTTTGGGCACTCGGTCTCTAAAAGGTTCGCCATCACTGCCCTAGCCTAAACGTCACTTGATGAGGTGATATCACCTCCTTGTCGTCATCCAGAAGTGATGTCACCACATTGTGTCCCCCCCTCCCCCTAAATCTGTCATTTCCTTGCCCAGTGAACAGATCTCAGTAGTCTGGAAATCAATTGTAATTCTGGGAGAACTCCAGACCCCACCTAGCCTACATATCAGTGTAGTGTCTTTAAAGCTATTGGTAGTTCATTTCACAAACCAGGCCCTGGCTTTGCATGGTCCTTATGATTGTATTTATTAAGCAACTGTGAGGACAGAATGCATGAAACCCAGTGGAGGAATTATATTTTCCAGCTCCATTTTCCATCTTGAACAGTGTATTACCACAGGAAATCCAGCTGTCAACTGCAAATGCTTTAGCTATAGGTGAACTTGATTATATATTCTCAATTCCTTGCCCCAAAGGCTTCAGATTTTTCATTCACAGTTGCACCACCTCAGAGTTTTGTTTTTTTGCAGGTGTATGACCATCTAAGGAATTGGGATTTAGGAAGAAATCGGATGGTATTATAATAATCTGAATCTTTAAGGGAACCCCCGCCCCCAGAATGCATCCCACAGAAGAACACAGTAATACATATTTGGACATACCTTTTTCTTTACACTTATTTCCTAGAGAGAGTATTGAACAGTGTAAACCAGAACAACTAGAGGAATCACAGATAAGGTACTCTGCTCGCCATGGTACAGAACACCTACACAATTAGTATGCACATGCTAAATGGGCATGGGGGACCCCAGTCCATTCAGTAGATCATTAAAAAAAATCCAAAAGACTAGAAGGATCCCCGTGAGCCAACAGATTGTACCAGAGATGTTTGGCTGTTTATTTAACTTCTCTTTCAGGGCAAAAGCTGGTTACATAGCTGGAGGAAAGGTTCATCAATTAAAAAAAAATCTCTCTCCTGACAGAGAACAGGAAGGATGGGGGAGTTAAATCAATTGCTCTCCTGCCACACCCAACCAGTCTTTAGAAATGCAAATAGCAGGCCTAGTCATATACTATGGTCAGCTCACACATTTTGCAATCCCCTTTCCCACACCTAGAAAGGTGGTATCTAGCAGGGAACAGATTTTGGAGACTGAAAACCCTAGAGAAGTCTTTTCCTGGAGACTTCAGGAAAAGCTTCTTTGACCTGACCTTAAAGATAATTCACAGTGGGTAGCCGTGTTAGTCAGTTTGCAGTAGTCAAAAAGGGCAAGAGTCCAGTAGCACCTTAAGGTAAAAGGTAAAGGTCCCCTGTGCAAGCACGGGGTCATTCCTGACCCATGGGCGACGTCACATCCCGACGTTTCCTAGGCAGACTTTGTTTGCGGGGTGGTTTGCCAGTGCCTTCCCCAGTCATCTTCCCTTTACCCCCAGCGAGCTGGGTACTCATTTTACCAACCTCGGAAGGATGGAAGGCTGAGTCAACCTTGAGCCGGCTACCTGAAACCCACTTCCATTGGGATCGAACTCAGGTCGTGAGCAGAGCTTCGACTGCAGTACTGCAGCTTTACCACTCTGCGCCACGGGGCTCCTACAAGCACCTTAAAGACTAACAAAAATATTTTCTGGTAGGGTATGAGCTTTCGTGAGCCACAGCTCACTTCTTCAGATACAGCTAGAATGACATTCTAGCTGTATCTGAAGAAGTGAGCTGTGGCTCACGAAAGCTCATACCCTACCAGAAAATATTTTTGTTAGTCTTTAAGGTGCTACTGGACTCTTGCCCTTTTTGACCTGACCTGTCATACCCAGGGGGTGGACAGAGATGTTAAAACTCCGGGGCATGAGGAAGAAGGTCTATTTTGCACTGATTTCATCTTTTGGATCCATGGCTCAATCTGTTGCTGTGCTGAAAGTATGCATGTATGCATTTTCTTTTTAATAAATGTTTTATAACTTTTATAGTGGTACTGGTTTTCTGTACCACACAGACATCCACCATTTCAAACATGCTATTTTAAAACTAGCACAAGGAGGAGGAGAGGGGCAGTCAATTGGCAAGTTGCTACTTCCCCAGTGGTACACAAGCTACTTCCCCAGTGGTGCACAACTGCAATAACCTGTCCCCATGGTAACCAGATGCTGGGTAGTGGGAGACACAGGTAGGAGGCAAGGCCTTAGAATGGCCACACAGGGAAGGGAAGCTGAGAGCCCTGGTCCTCTCAGTGAGCAATTCCTACAAAGGCCAGTTAGTAGCAGTGGTTGAATCACAAGAAAGCCCCCTCTGGGAGTTGGGAACGCTAGGCAGGTGGCACATGCCAGGCAGAGACCTTGGACAGCCACTGGTGTCCAGACACCTCAGAGGGCAAGAGAGGGCAAGATAGAAGAGGGCCTGCCGGTCAGTGGGGCTGTTCCACCTCAGAGGCTGGTCATCCAAATGGGCTGAGAGTTGACAAATATAAATGACCACTGTGATAATAATCAACACTTTAGACCCTGGAAAGAGATAAGATTGAGGAACACAATGGCAGGTTTGAATTAGATAGGCTGAAATGCTGTTCCTTTTTGCCAATAGCTTGAGTTTCTCTTCCTGCCACTCACTGCTTGCACCAGGGGAGCTGGCATTTGATTATACTAGCTCAGATGCCTGGAATTCCTCTCAGCGGAGAAGCTCTGAATAGGAATTCAGACCTGCATTGGTAGTTCTAGGATTGCAGCTGGTTATTTGGCTTCATGTGTGTCAGCTGTTGTACACAAAGGAACTTCAAAGATCTTAACTGAAGACAGAAAGCCAGCAGGGGTTGGGGAGCTATCCAGTGTACTGCATGGAGTGTCACATGTATATCTGCCTGCTAGACAGAAGTCATGGGTGTGTGCTCAGTGCAGGGAGCTCCTGGATCTCAAGGAGCGAGTTCATTTCCTTGAGCAAGTTCATTTCCTTGAGGCCAAGGTAGCTCAACGAGGAGCTGAGACAGGCAGAAAGACTCTGGGGATGCAATAAGGACTCCGGGGATGCAATAGTCACATCCCAGTCCTAGGGTGACAGCTCTCTGCCAGTCATGGATGATGGAGCCCTTGGTGAGGAGTTCATCTGTCTGAGGGAAGGGGATGGGGTACCTTAGAAGGGACCCCTTCCTTGGTGGATGAACCGATATACTCTTGTACTGAAGATATGCCTCTGAGGGGAGGAGGGCTTCTTGTAGTGGGAGGTTCAATCCTTAGAAATGTAGACAGCTGGGTTTCTGGCAGGTGCATGGACTGCATGGTTACCTGCCTGCCTGGTGCAAAGGTTGCGGATATAACCTGTCATTTAGATAGTTTGATAGTGCTGGGGAGGAGCCTGTAGTCGTGGTGCACATTGGCACCAGCAATGTGGGGAAGTGTAGCCCTGAGGTCCTGGAATCTAAATTTAGGTTGCTAGGCAGGAAACTAAAAGCTCATGCCTTTCCTTTTAGTTCCCACACTGTGGAACAGGCTCCCTGAAGTTGAGTGGGATGCTGTATCTAGAGGTGTTCAGGAGGTGCTGCAAAGCTATTTTATTTGCTAGGGCTTTTAATGGGGTGTAGACTGCAGACTTTGGGGGTTATATGGGGATTAGTTGTATTTTATACTTTTAAAATATAATTATTAAAAAACTATACCCCACCTTTCCTCACGGTTTAAGGCAGCTTACAATAGTTTTTTAAAACTCCAATTAAAACCAGAATAAAATAACAGATTTCAAACCTCTCCCTCCCTACTTTCCTTAAAAGATGCCAGCCATTTACATTCCCTCAAATGCCCTGGCAGACAAGCAAGCCTTGCACCACCCCTGGAGATCTTCAACGAGGGGCTCCCTCACCTTTTCAGGGAGCCAATTCCATAGAACAGGAGCTATGATGGAAAAGGCCCAGGCTCTGAGCCAACAGATGGCTGCCTGATGACCATAGCTGACACACAGAAAGAGACAGCTCTTCAAATATGAGGGTCCAGGTTGTGAAAGGCTTTAAAGGTCATGACCAGCCCTTTGAATTGAACCATCCTGAGCTACGGGAAAGGCAATGTATAATTATTTTAATAAGCAAATATTACTTCTTAATATTGGGAAACCAATATTAATATTAATATTCTTAATATTGGGAAACCACATTGAACTTTTTGTTTTGATGCAAAGGCAGCTAAAAGAGCTTTTAAATAAAGTGAAAGTGACTCCCATTCATTTGCAGATAAGAGTCTAAATCATGGGTCTCCACCTCTGGGCACTTCTTGAATTTTGAGGAGAGGTAGTGGTCACTCCCACAAAATGGCTGCCATGACGTGCTTTGGGGGGAGGCGGTCACAAAATGTCCAGAGGTTTCAAGCCAAGCAGCCATTAAGGGTAGCCATTTCTGATTGGGTGTTCCCTGCAGACTCAAAGGCAATGTCTCCCAAGGTCACCTGGAGCACCTCCTGCTCCAGTGAGGGGGAGGAAAGCCAGGATTGCCTTTTTGTTTTGGAGAAGTAAATAGGTGCCAGGACTCCCATTGGTTGACACAACTTCAGGGATCACTGCTCTGTGGTTTAAAGAGTTTTCAAGACCTGCTACTCATTGCATTCAATCCAAGATCACAAATACACACAGCCCAATCAAGCTGAGGCCGAGGGCTTTGCCATTGACTCCGGTGGAAGCATAATAAGGAATGTGTTTGGCAATACTGGAGTATTCCTTTGATGGCAACATAAATTAAATTTAGCTCTAGTTACATAAAAATAATAATAACCTTAACACTTTTAATCAGCATAAGAGGTTTAGAGATCCACAAGTGATTTAAGGTCTGTTGGCCAGGGTAGCAACGCATTTGCAATATTGTGCATTAGTAAAATCGCAGGGATTAATGGGGGAGGGAACTGTCTGAGGCATAATAAATGAAATTACATAAAACAATAAGAACTGCAGATCCATACAGTCCAAAATAAATACTGTAGCTCTATACAAGGCAAATTCTTGTTCTCACTTAAGATTGGAGAAAGTGCTCTCTGAAGTAATGGGCAAGCTGGATCAGGCCCTAAATGGGTGGAAAGTAGGTGAGGCTGGAATTCTGGCTGTCTGGCTAATACGGCAAGATTATATGGCGTGTTAGGGAAACAGATTGCAGGAGCTTTTTATGCAATGTCAACTTATTTGACCTAACAAAACACACAGGGAGAAAGCAGCAACAATAACAATCCCTACCCCATCCAAGCAGTAAAGAGCTGCCAATTCCAGAAGGGTAGGAAGGAGAAAGCTGATAGGAAGAAAGCAGATTCCTTTGAAATGTGGTGTTGGAATAGAGTGTTACGGATACTGTGGACTGCTGAAAAAACAAATAAATGGGTTCTAGATCAAATCAACCCTAGAAGCTAAAATGACTAAACTGAGGCTACCATACTTTGGTCACATTATGAGAAGAGAAGAGTCACTGGAAAAAAATAATGCTAAGAAAAGTTGACGTCAGCAGAAGAGGAAGACCCAACTTGAGATGGATTGACACTATGAAGGAAGCCATGGCCCTCAGTTCAGAAGACCTGAGAAAGGCTATTAACAATGGGAAATTTTGGAGGACATTGATTCACAAGGTCGCCACAGATCGGAAGTGACTTGATGGCACTTAACACTCACACAATAAGGAGAAGATGGGTAACTTGGCAAGCACCTAGAAATAGCTGGTCAAATCCAACCCCCACCATTCACTTGCACAAAGGTATCTGAATACAAGAGACATTAAGGGCTGCGCTCCTAGGCATGCTTGACTAGGGACTAAACTCCACTGAATTCAGTGGGACTTCTTCCAAGTAAACACAACCAGGCTAGGCCTGCATGCCTCCTTGTCTCCCAAATAGCTCTTCACCATACATGGCTTGCAGTTATGATAGGCACAGGCAAAACTTGCCTAATCACAGGCCTCTGGCTCTCCTCCCTAGATTCCAGCTGTTAAATAATGCCTTTAAAAACAGCTGAATTACATACACTTTTCTAATGTTACTGTAACTATGCATTTAATTGCTGGAGTTGCAACAGTGTAGGGATTATGCAGTCCTACAGTAGGAGGGGAGATTGTCCTGCAGAAATGGGCTTATAGAGATGATGACACCTCAAAAATGCGCAAAAGCTTTTGATTACAGCACAGATTCTCCACTGGAGCAATTCTCCCTAAGTGGCAAGAACACCAACCTTGACGGCACTCCATTCAGAAGTGGTTCCTTCTTAAAAAGAAAAGTGAATCTTCTCAGGAGTGAATGAGAAGGATCAGAATCTGTTTGAAACCTGGATGAGTTTTATGCCAGCCAGGAATGTATACAAACAATACCAGCTAATTCGAAGAATCCAACAGTATAATGATTAGGCTTTATCTACCCTTCTGCTGCATACTAAGACAAGGCTTTTAAATATTTTATTACACCAGGGTTTTAGAGGGTGCCTCTGGCTTTCACAGAAAAATTAAAGAACGCGTTTTACCTTTCTGCCAGATGTGGTATTTCCAAGATCAGTGTGCATAAGAGAGTAACATAGGCATGCTTATCACTCACCCACTGCCACACCTTCTGATGACTTGCGCTCATGAAGCAGCCATCGTGACTCAAACATAGCAAAGCCTTCCTTTGATATGAGCCAGTGTGGTGTAGTGGTTGGAATGGTGGACTAAGATCTGGGAAACCAGGTTCAAATCCCCACTCTGCCCAGGAAACTTGCAAAATAACCTTGGGCCAGTCACACACTCTTAGCCTAACCTATCTTCCTGGGCTGATGTGAGGATAAAATGGAGGAAAGTGATGGAAGCCACTCTGGGTCCACTGAGGAGGAAGGGGGGGTATAAATGAAGTAAATCAATTTAATTTAATCTCACACTACCTTTTTCCAAGGGAGGCCATTCACACATTCAGCAGTGAATCAGAGTGACATAAAACAATGGTATGATCATCAATGATGACATGGCATGAATCAGTCCCAAGTACAATTACAACTGTGTAGAAACGACAAGCAATAGTACCACTTTGTGGGTAGGAGAATCCACTTATTTCAAAACTCTCACTTAAAACAAATCTTTTTTTTTTTTGCAATCAAGTCACAGCTGACTTGCGGCGACCCCCTAGAGTTTCAAGGCAAGAGACATTCAGAGGTGGTTTGACATTGCCTGCCTCCGTGTCACGACCCTAGTATTCCTTGGAGGTCTCCCATCCAGATACTAGCCAGGGCCTATCCTGCTTAGCTTCTGAGATCTGATGAGATCAGGCTAGCCTGGGGCTATGGAAAATTAACGTCATGAAAGATTTCAGTCTAACTTTCTCCTTAATATGCAAGTTTTCCACTTTTTTTAATGTGGGAGGGGATAGAAACATGCAGCGCACTCCAACACCCCATAAGGACTGTATCACATTTCCATACATTTCAACTGTATGAAATTTGGAAAAATCGTACCTGTGCACCAAATTTGAACAAGAGTGAAACATCTTCAGTAGCCATCAAGAAAAGTGATAAAACTCTCTGTATACTCATGAAAGTGAAATAAGGTTTTTGGAAAAGTTACAAGACTGGTTTTTTTTTCTGGAAGTAGATTTTATTATTTCACTGAACAGATAATGATATTGTGTATGCTGCTGAACTTCTGGAAACTTTTTTCATAAGAGGTGAGGGTCTAAAATGAAAATAAAATTCAATTACAATAGGAAAAGTGTTTGAACAGCTGTACAGCATAAGTTTGACCGTAGTTGCCTTTCCTGTTCTCTTTCAAAGTTTCTCCACCTCCTACTGACACCAAGAGAAGAAAGATGTGATTGGAGGCTCTAAAATACTTTATCCTTTTCTGAGCGACATTTTTATTAGTATAAAGAGATATGGATTTCTGGGAACAGTTTTCAGCCTAAGTGTCCTTTACAATTGGTTAACAACTACTGTTAGAAAAGGGACATTATGCAACAGAGTAGCAGGACTGTGAAACCTTGCCAAACAGCCAAGAGTTATCTGTCTGCTTGTTATGGGTTTAAAAATATTGAAGAAAAATATTCAATTGCTCCAAGCAATGGCAGTATACATAGCTAGGGACAAGATTACTGTGCAGAGAAGGTGCAATCAAGTTTCCCTATAGACTTCCAAAACAGCTGTAACTTGTTTCAAAATGGAATTTTAAACGCTCATATTTTGCTTATAAAGGGCAACACAGCCAAGCACACACCAAAGTATATTGATCAAAGAGCATTTGGCAATGTAGCATACCACTTCATGCCTCTCTAAAGTCATGCCTTTAAGATGCCACAGGGGCTCTTTGTTGTCTCTGCTGTAAACAAAAGATTTTGGCAACGCAAAACCAACTTGAAAGTGTTTCTTAAATTAAAATAAAATAAAAACACGTTAGAATGAAATTAAAGTGCTATCCTAAATATGTTTGTTTAACAAATTGAGTCCGGGCTCCTCACAGTTGTGGACATCATCTAAAAAGTCTGCAAGGGCCAGATTTGGCTTGGGACTGCAGTGTGGAGGGGGGAGGCAAGACCCCTTCTCCCTCCATGCCTGTGCTCACCTCCAATCAAGCCACTGCGGACTTTTAAACCAATGTTTCCCACACCCGCTATGCAGCTGTGGGGAAAGCAAGTTGAGTCAGGGATCCATTAGAAAAATATTCAAGCACTTAAAGACAGCGTACATCAACTGGACCATGAAATGGTGAAAGGGTGCCACTTGATAGTCATCATGCTAGCTAGATGTGTATTGCATAGTCTGAAGATGGATCAGTAGTCTCAAATGGCTTGAGAACATGGTTACCTACACAGACCACTCACCAAAGATAACTTTTATGGGGGAAGAAGAGTTTTATTTAATTGGCCTGCGAACCTCCAACAGTCTGCACTAGAATAGCAACACTACAGTCGTAGGAAGTTTGTTTTGAGAGAACATCTTGTTCTACTCTGTTCCTTAGAAGATGGCTGGGATATGAACATGAGCCATTTAGTTCTCAATTTATAGCCCACCTTCAAAAATAGCTGCAGAGTAGCTAAAAACAAAATCCAATCAATACGCTACAATAGAAGACAACATAAACAACAATTACAGCTTCATAATACCAGCAGATTCCAATCAAACCTCTGTCTCTGGGATCAAAAGGTTTGTACCACTCCAAATGCCTGCCAGAACAATGTAGCCTTAACCATCCTCCTAAATCAAGCACAGGAAAAGACTGACAGCATGAAGCTTGTGTCTGGAATCTGCAGTTTAGCCATGAAGTCTCATGAAATACAAGAACATTCAAGTCATCTAACTATCTACAGGAGTTTTTGCAATGACATACACACACTGAAGAAATAGTCCTGCTGACTCGCTTTAAAGTGAAATCTTCTACATAACAAGGCATTAACTAAACAAACTTAGCCTGGCTAAAAAGTGTGAAGATAAACATTTAAAGGTATGATCCATGTTCAGACTTTTTCAACCTTGTTTTAGAAAACTGATTTTTCCCCCCTCTGGGGCAAAGTTCCCAATTTTAAAATATGTTTGACCATTGTTTTTTTTTTACCTCCTTAAAGTCACTGCCACCAAAACATAACTCTGGAATATAGCATTAGCATACATTCTGCACTGACATACTTTTGCAGTCTCATATAATGGACGTCTGTTCAAAAGTCGGTTCTACTAAGTTCAATGGACTTACTCCCAACAAAGTGTGTATAGGATTGCAACTGTGGAAAGGGCCCAGCCCCCACCCCTTACCTTTCACTGACAGAAACCAGGGTTTAAAAGCTGGCAATACTGTTGTGGTTGCCTAGCAATGGACACGAAGGGCACTTGTTTCTTAAAACTATCGGTGCTGCTTCTATTATTTTGAGGTTTTAATTTTTTTTTTAATTCCTCATGTATTTTTTTAAGATGTCAGAGTTTTCTGCAAATGGGCATATTTAAGGTTTATAGAAAGACATGCCTTGTCTGTTACCGTAGTTACTCCAGTCTATGGACTTAAATATCCACAGATTTGGCCACTTTGGGAATTATCTGTCAATTTATATCTATAGATATACACAGATATAGTTTGACCTTTAAAATATTCTCCCAAGGAAAACTTGTTTCCTTTGTCAAAAGGACAATTGATACTCCTTCTACATAAGGCCACATCAGAGAGTGACATGAACTACTGAAATTTCACTAATAGGACACTAAAGAACTCTTGTGACAATTATTTTAGGCCCAGTGAGGGGTTTTCTGTCTCTCTGCTTGGTTATTACAAATAAACGAGCAAGTGTTGGAAAGAAATGACATTTACAGATAAAAGTAGCAGGCACTCTGCACCCCCAGTAGCAGAAGTCTCTAGAGCTCAGCTGTCTCTTTTCTTCTTTAGTAAGTGCTTATTCCAAAATGCTCCCTGGGTGCACCTAGGCCCCACAAATATTTAAAAGCCTAAAGCCTCCTGTTTCAGTACTAATCAATCTGTTAGGGAATGGAACAAGATTGACAGTGTGCAGAATAGACATTTGTCTATTCATCAATGAATCAATTTGTCTGTTCATCAGTGATCTGGAGTTGGGGGTGAACAGTGAAGTGGCCAAGTTTGCAGATGACACCAAATTAAAACGGACTGTGAAGAGCTCCAAAAGGATCCCTACAAACTGGAAGAATGGGCATTAAAATGGTAAATGACATTCAATGTGAGCAAGTGTAAAGTGATGCATATTGGGGCAAAAAATCCCAACTTCACTTATACACTGATGGGATCTGTGCTGGCAGCAACAGACCAAGAAAGGGATCTTGGGGTGCAGAAAAGAGCAACCAAAATGATCAGGGGACTACAGCAACTGCCCTATGAGGAGCGGTTAAAACGCTTAGGGCTGTTTAGCTCGGAAAGAAGGCAGTTAAGGGGAGACATGATAGAGGTCTATAAAATTATGCATGGTTTGGAGACAGTGGGCAGGGAGAAGCTTTTCTCCCTCTCTCATAATACCAGAATGTGGGGTCATCTGTTGAAGCTGGAGGGTGAGAGATTCAAAACTGATAAAAGGAAGTACTTCTTCACACAACACATACCTAAATTGTGGAACTCCCTGCCCCAGGATGTGGTGATGGCTGCCAACTTGGAAGGCTTTAAGAGGGGAGTGGACATGTTCATGGAGGACTATTCATGGCTACTAGTAAAAATGGCTACTAGTCCCGATGCATACCTATTCTCTCCAGGATCAGAGGAGCATGCCTATTATATTAGGTGCTTTGGAACACAGGCAGGATAATGCTGCTGCAGTTGTCTTGTTTGTGGGCTTCCTAGAAGCATCTGGTTGGGCCACTGTGTAAACAGACTGCTGAACTTGATGGACCTTGGTCTGATCCAGCATGGTCTTTCTTATGTTCTTATGTCTATTATGGCAGTGAAATTTATCCTGAGACTACACAGCAGACAAGATGGACCACAGGCCCAGCGCTGGATAGTGTGAGTGTGTGTGTGTGTGTATTAAGTGCCCTCAAGTCGTAATACCTGTAATTTTATGCAAAATAAAGGAATAAAATTAAATTCAACTTCAAACTGCAGAGTTGAGGAGAGTCAGACTCATCCAAGGAATCTTATGCATGTGTGAACTCTAATGCCTCTCCATACATATCTCCATTGCATGCATGGAGGTGCCCCTTAACAGTGAATTCAATAGAGAAACCATTCGCATAGGAATGGTACACCAGCTGGAGAGCACATAAGTGTTGAAAAGCGATTTAGGATATGGTGCAGACTTAAACAACCCACATAACGGTAATTAAGCGTTCAGGAGTGGCTGCAAGATCACATAGTCTTTCCCTACCATCACTTTCTCCCATGAATAAATTCCCTTTCCATAACCACAATAAAGGGGTACATTGGCACCAAAGTACCAGCATTTAGGACTATCCAGGATTTCTCCTTAACCCTGGTTTCCTGTTTAGCCAGGATTCTTCATCTGAGTTCAAAACTGGTTAAAAATCCAGTTTAAGTAGTCCAAGGTGCAATGACAGTAAGAAATTAAGTAGACCCAGGGTTATTAATTCTCAGCAGTCTGGAGAAAGAGACTTCAGTCTCCAGAAAGCTGACTTCTAACTTTGAAATAATTTTTAGATTTATGATTTACTTATCATACTTTGATTTCTGGCAACAGAATTTCCAGGCTTATTCAGGTATAAACAATTGGGTCTGAAATGTGATGGTAACTCTTGATACAGGGAATCTCTAACAGCGCCATCCTGAGCAGTTACACTCTTCTAATCCGAGTTACTTCAGTGGACTCAGAGGAGTGTAAATGTTTAGGACAACACTATAAAAATCTGAATTACCAGAGGAGGCCTGTTTGAGAAATCAAGACAGATAGAAGTCATATTTAACAGTATACCATATGCTGTCAAAGGTTAATTATTCCTTCTCCCCACACCTACCAAGGATAAAGGCAGAAATAAATATAATTATACAGCACTTATTAATGGATGTTATTATGCTGGTATTTTTAACCCAGTGACAAAAGAATAAATTGCTAAATCTTCAAGAAGTTTTAATAAATAATTTAGCTGTCAACATAGAGAACAAAACATTACATATTTTTCAAAGTAATTTTCATGGAGTGGGTGGGGGAGGGGAGACAAATGTTGACCCCATATTTCTGTACCAATGAGATGCAATCTCTCCTTGTTACAGAAAAGTTTCTCAGCTAGTTTATAGACTTGGAAGTCGGGTGGACACTGCTAAGACAGAACAGTGTTAAGAGCGCAAACATCAGCTAGCCTATATATTATGAAAACAGAAGTTACTAAAAGCAGCAAGGGATCAAACATGTGATATTCAGACTGTTCAATATGGCCACTATTTTCTTGAAGGTCAGAATCCACAATTTGGTATGGGGAAATGCTCCTGTTTGAATAGCTGTGTAAACATAAGAATTTGGGCCACTGTAACACTGCTGCCAAAAGTTCTGCACTGGTATGAAAAGTTCACCAGCCATCTTTCCCCATCTATAAAGCTATTTATAACTCAGCAGTTCTGCCCTGGGTGAATATGGCAAACCAGCACGGGAAATGACAAACAGAAAATGGGAATAAAATATAGCAAACTGCAAAACTGATCAAATTTTTTCAAATCTAGCATAAATTAAAAAAAATACAGCAGGTGCTGAACTTTCAGTTTGCTTCCATCTTTTTAACAAAACAGTCGCAATATAGTTATGCACATTCTGCTCTTGTGCCAGTCGTAGCCCATTCTGCTCTTGTGCCAGTTGTTTCCTTTTTCTGCTTTTCTTCTTAAAAAGCAGACATACAACTAATATCAAAAACATTTGAAAAACCCCTAAATGCACACATTTTACTGGAAATAGACTTGGTTTTGGTAGTAAAATCTGGGTGTTTATTTTCTTCACCTTAGAAGCATTTTTAAAAAGTTAGAACAATACTGTAGCCAGCAACTACCTAAAAGTACAGGATATTGCACTGATTCAGCAATATGTTCCAGGAGAGAGCTGGGACTTCTTCAAAGAGCTCCAGGGATCTAAATCAATGTGTCCCCCCCCCACTCCATTCGTATCAATGGAGGGAACCAATCCATGTGCGCATTACCTTTATATACTTCTGGTTTGGGGGTAACCATAAAGCACATAGTGAAGTGGTTTTTGACTGCCCAGAAATGTGAAAGAAAACACACTGAGAAGCATGAACAGTAAAATATTTTTAAGTTTCCCAGTAATTTCCTACACTCACATAATAACAATTATAAAATGCATTTTAATATCCAGATAAAGGTACCACTGAGAAAAGTCCAAATGTCAGTGGAACTTGGTTTTTCCAAAACAATGAATCTGCATTGCCCCACAATGTCGAGTTTTGGAAGGAAATAGTTTTAATTCAAAAAAAGAAAACTGACCTTTACATATTCACATTTTGCATTCTTATACATAACCCTAATATTTTTTAAGGACAGCTCTTCTTAAGACTATAAATGAAACGCTGAAAAGAACAACCAGCGAGAGGTATTTTACCACCAAAAAACCCCCTTTATAGTACTCTGGAATTAAAATTGGTGGAATGCACACATTACCTTAGCTGTCATTCAATTAGGTTCTGACATTAGGCTCTTCTTCTGGAAAACTAACAACAGTCATTATCCTATAAATGTGGTTAGCCAAGGATCCCATGAAAAGAAAATAAGTCCACATGTATTGGGTTTACAGTTCTTCAGACAATGGCATACTGCTCATACAAAAGATCCCTAATTTTATAGAAATCTTCACAGAGACAGCCTTCCAGTCCAATACGTCCAGTTTCAGTCTACCAAAACAAGGAAAAAAAATTTACTTGCTGAATTTACAGAGAGATTTGCTACATCACTAACATTGAACACACACAACACAATCACTTACCCTGCGAACAGCCACCAAGTTGTTACATACAAGAACCCCTCCTACAAATTCAGCTTGAATTCCTTCTCGCAAGAGAACCTGCTTAAAATCAGACAATCTCGGCTCATTCATGAAGACAGACTGATGCCCAGGAACCTTTTGGAAAGAAGTTTGAAGATTTGAAAGAGAAGAAAGAACACAAGTTCCACGTGTACTAAACAATCTCTACCGTTAAGTGCACTTCCTCTAAACTCCCATTTGCACAAGATCAATACTTTTCTATGCACCTTTGTGTAAATGGCATTGCAGATCAAGAGGAAGCGTGCTCTGCTGCAGAGACGAATGTGCACAGAATTCGTTCAAACAATCAAAGTCAATGTTGTAAGTCAATGTTGAAATAACTTCTTGTAAGTGGTTAAACATTCATCCTCAAATCAACGGGATAATGAAAAATAAAAGCTCGTTAACAACCCACAGGGAACATGCCTTTCACAACCTCAATGCAAATGCATGGAACTTACACAAAACCATCCATTTTCAAGGGGAAGTGTATAGTGCAGGGGTGAGGAACCTCTGCCCCTGGGCCGGATCCGGCCAGCGAGATAATTTTGTCCGGCCCACAGTCCACCTGCCGAGGCCAGGAACTCCACAGCCCACCTGCTGAGACCGAGAGCTCCACGGAGCTAGCTATCACTAGCCAGGCCCTCCTCTCGGCATTTCAGGCTTCACTGGGAAGCAGGAGCGCATGCGCAAAAAAACTGAAGGCTGATTGGATGATTTTGGGGGCGTTTCCCCCAAGTCTCCCGGCTTCCTGTTGCTTGTTTTCTGTTCCTCGTGAGAGAGAACACATGCATCTGGCCCCTTCCCCTGCAACCTACCAGCTTTTTCCAGGTGAGTGGGTAGTATGCTACCGGCTCGGTGGGCCCCTACGCAGCCCTCACCTCGCGCTCCCCCAGCTGCAATCCCATTCCACGGCCTGAAGCTGCTGGGGCGGCCGAAGCTCCCGCCTCCATTCCCCCCCTCTTGTGCTAGCCGCGCCGCGGCATAAAGTTCCCTGGGGGGGGGGGCGAAGCTCCCGCCTCCATTCCCCCCCTCTTGCACTTGCGGCACCGTGGCATAAAGTTCCCTGGGGGGGGGCGAAGCTCCCGCCTCCATCACCCCCTCTTGTGCTTGCCGCGCCACGGCATAAAGTTTCCTGGGGGGGGCGAAGCTCCCACCTCCATCCCCCACCCTCTTGTACTTGCTGTGCCGCAGCATAAAGTTCCCTGGGGGGGCGAAGCTCCCGCCTCCATCCCCCCTCTTGTGCTTGCCGCGCCGCGGCATAAAGTTCACCGGGGGGCGAAGCTCCCGCCTCCATTCTCCCCCCTGCCACCTTTGTGCTTGCCAACCTCCATTCTCCCTGTGAGCTTGCCACCCTCCATTCCCCCGTGTGCTTTCCACCCTCCATGCCCCCCGCCCCATTTGTGCTTGCCACCCTCCATGCCCCCCGTGTGCTTGCTGCGCCGCATTTTAAAGTTAATTAATGTTTAATTGATTAATTAATTAATTATAGCAGGCTAATTTTTAAGTTGGTAATTTTGTGCGGCCCCCGAATGATGTTACAAATATCGAAATGGCCCTTAGCAAAAAAAGTTTCCCCACCCCTGGTCTAGTGGGTTTGTATCTATCAAGAGGCCTCAGATACTTCAAGGCTGTGTCTACTGGAACAACTCAATTCTGTTTTTAGACATAACCTTGTGCAAAGAGAATATATTGCTTCACCATTTAGGATGTGCTTGGGGATGGATCGTTGGTGGCCTGGGGGGGGGGGCACACCTCACCTGCAAAGCAATTTAATCTGGCTCACAGCAACCCTTGAAAACTGCAATCAACTTTAGAGGCCAACAAAATTTTGGGGGGTATGAGCCTCCAATAGTCAAAGCTCCTTTGACTATCAAAAGCTGAACCTCCCCCCCCAAAAATCCTGGGTTTTTTAAACTTTTTATTTTTCAATATAGGGAATACAACAGGGGGGGGAGGAAGAGGGGAAATAAGGATGTCATCAATACAGGTGGGGGGAAAAACTGCGATCAAGAGACAGCAAAGTGATTTGCCCCATTTCTACTTGGGAGAAAAAATGTCGGCAATTCTTTGTTTAGAGAAAACAGAAAGACAGCCAACACAGAACCACACCATAACAATCCACAAACTAAAACAAATCTTTTTTTTTTAATATTCAGTATCTTCTCTGATGTTACTGTAGGAAACATGTGCCTAGACAACAACAACAACAAACAACGATTTCCAACTCTGAGGGACAGATCAATGATCTTCTTTGAATGTACGACCCAAATCCTACACCTATAATAATTATCTGACAAATGAGAGAACTTTCCTACCTCATTTGGCGGCAAAGGTTCCAGGGTTGGAATAATCTCACTCTCCTCACATATTTCTTTATCATCATCTCCAAAGAGGCTCTTTATGGCCTTCTGCTGCGCAGCAACACTAGAATCTGAAGAAGGCGCATCGACTTGCATTTCGGCATCTTCTCCGTCATCTCGCAGTTCCCCTTCTTCCAAAATCACCCCCGTGTCCACCTTCGATACCCGCATGTCCAAGACACCATCAATCCATGCCAGTTCAGCATCTTTAGCTTTACAAAACTGAAGGGAGCTGACAAGTGAATCTTTTAACCGGACCTAATCAGCAATGGGGGGAAAAAAGACTTACCGAAACAAAACGACAGGCTTCACATGCTTAACATCACTACCTGTACTAAACAAATGGGACAATTTGAGAAGTGACTGTAAAGGGCAATAAACGATGAGACCAAAATCATGGCACTTGTATAATCAGGGAGCTACTGTGAAGGCGACAAATGAAGAAAGCCAAATATCTTGGAGACAAAGGAAATCAAAGGAGCCTGGATAGTAACCTCACGGCGTATGATTTCTGCATTCTTTGGTTGTGACATTCTCCTTAACAGATATATTTGGGTCAAAGAGATGGCTGTGTAAACACACATCCAGATCTTGGTTTTTGTATTTAATTTTTTGGATGACAGATGCTTTGAAGAGAAAGTAGCCTGGTAACAGGTTATATCTTCAAATCAAAAGCTACCACTCCTACTTTTATGGGTATCAATAATGTGCATGTGTGCTGTCAATTCACAGCTAACTTATGGCGACCCCGTAAGATTTTCAAGAGATGTTCAGAGGTGGTTTGATATTGCCTGCCTCTGCGTGGGCTGAGAGAGTTCTGAGAGAACTGTGACTGGCGCAAAGTCACCCTGCAGGCTTCATGTGGAGGAGTAGGGAATCCAACCTGGTTCTCCAGATTAGATTCTGCCTCTCTTAACCACTACATCACACTGGCTCTCCAATAATGAAGAACCATTAACTTTATCAGCTAGTTCTCATACAATTTAAGATTTGTGCAAGATTTCAGGACCTTATTTGTGACTAGTTTCCCCTGCAATGTCAGCCAGCTATGAGACAACAGGATGGACTGGGGAAAGCTAGGAATATCAGTGACCCTCAGCTCCTTCCACTTACAGATTGCAAGATTCAGTCCACTGTATCCTGGGGTAAAGTTGCCAGCTGTGTAGAATGCAACCACCAACTACTTAGTTATGTTAATCCACTTCCCAATCCTGGCACCTGACCCCTGTAGGTTTAGTTTGATTATTACAAAGAACCCTGAGTTTGGCATATTATAGACCCAGCTACAGTAGATATGAAGAATCTTTTTTCAAGTAAGTAGCCTAAAACATGTGATCTCAGGTGCTTAAGAGATGTGGAAAGGCCATATGAAGACTATTAATACAGCAGATTGGCCAATTAGGTGGCATGTTCTTGCAATACAAGCATCTTACCTGGTATATGTGAGTCTCACTAGTCGCATCTACTGTTTCGTGCAGTTTCGGCATGTAAACTTTAATGTCCTTTCCACCAAAAGCTCTACAGGACTCTGCAAGATCCTGACTGGCCTCGGGTGGTCCATGCACAATGATCAACTGCCGGGGCTTCATCTGATTAATGATTTTTTTAATGGAGTCCCCATCTGAGCGTCCCTCGTAGTCTATGTAAGTAACACGAGCTCTAAAATGTTAGCACAAGGAGAATAAAAGGCTCAATAATCGATGAATTAGACAGCTATAGAGAAACCCCAAACAATAAAGACCATATAAGTACATAAGGAGACATTTAACTTTTGTCCCTGCAAAAAATGGATAGAAAGTGTTCAAGCACAGCAAAATGTAAAATGTCCTTGGAAATAGTTTCGCCACTGCGTGGTGCCAGCCTAATTAATTTTCAGAACAGAATGATTTTATTATTGTAGTTTATCAAAAAGGCAGTTCTACCATCTTACGTTATGCACATTCTTACAAACCAAATCCGTGACTCGTCAACCTCTTACAAACCTTCACAGGTGACAAAAATAGACAGGGGGTAATGTGATGGCTATTAAATATCTGGACTTTCACAAGAAAGCATTAACGTAAGCACCCCTCACTAAAGAAGATTCCTATGAAGATTTCCCAATAAGGGAAAGGAAGGTTTTCTTATGAATCACAGCTGCTGGTTAAAGATAAACAAAGCCAAAGAATACATGGAAAGTTTTTACAACAAAAGGGAGCAAGCTGTGGGGTTCCCCCATAGAGCAGTGTAGGGATAAGTGCTATTGAAACATTTTCACACCTTATCTGTGGTTCCTGGGAAAGCAGTAAAATATTCAAGTCTGCAGCTTAAAAAAATTATTTGGGAAGGAAGAACCCCAGGCAGACTGAGGACCTCTCTGCAAACTGAGCAACTAAATGGAAACTGAGAATCAACGTGAGCAAATCTGAATGGCACACAATGGGACAAAAAAAAAATTCGGACAGGGTCTTAACTGTGAGAAACCAAGGAAGATGCAGAGGTCGCAGTGGAACTCAGTATACTGCTGAACCGTGAATGATGGTGAGTTCAAGGGCAGGAATTATTTATACAAATAAAAAACAAAGGGTTGGCCCAATGGTAGAATGGAACTTTCCTGCCTCCTTCCTCCCACTTCTGCCCACAGATCTTGACTAAATGCTGCACCTTGGGGGGACAGGGAACTTTATGGAATGATCTGGTGGGGGTCTGCAGCATGATGAGGAAAACGGCAGAAATTGCCGATTTAGTCTGGATCTAATCAACTGTATCATAAAGCCATTATAAAACAGTGTTCATTCATTTGCCATGCGCTGAGACTTCTGAGTTTCTGGCACCAAGATGCATCTTTTTTCAAAAGCACGGTGGTGATTTATTGATGTTTGTAGGGGAGCACGCTGGTCCCCTAACCCCACTGATTACCTTCTAATAATGGTATTATCAGAGAGATTTCTTGCCACCTGCTTTTTAAAGGAAATCCTGGAATACATTCAGTTTCATTGTGCATTTGCTGACAATTTTCCTGCACATGGTTATTAACACTTCGTTACTAGTTATATTTGCCTGTATTTTTTAAAAAATATAAGTTTGCTTCAAGAAAGAATGAAGGAAGTGAGTGCAAGATGTGTGAGTGCAAGATGTAAAATGATTTAAATAATAAAGAATATTCTGGTCAACTCTGAAATGGTGAATATATTGCATACTTGCTTGTATAAATAAGAACATGACTTTCCAGATGCAACTAATCTGAACAATACTCACTTTATTTCCATTGATTCTGTTGCTGAAATGCATTTGGTGGGAACATCTGCTAAATCCTGATCCATAGGCTCTTCTCCGTTTGTAAGCCCAGATTCCAGTTTGTTCTTCTCTTCTTCTGTTGCCTGGAGTTCTGGAACAAGGAAATCCTCAGGTCTAAATAAAGAGGAAGATTATTACTGAATTGGGGGAAGGGGGGCTCAAGAAACATGATGGTGAAGGAAGGCAATGTGCATAAATAAAACTGTTAGACCTGCAAAACCATCAACAGTAACATCATCAAAGCTCAAAAGAGAGCATTGATCCAAACTAAGAAAACCACAAATGGGGTTTGCAAATAAAGCCTATTTAGTAGAAGAGAGCAAGAGTCCTTACAGACTAATAAAATTTCTGGCAGGGTATGCACTTTCGTGAGCTCACTTCTTCAGATACCTATCTAGGTTTGATACAAGGCGGAGAAGCTTTTGCTGGATGTGGAACTGAGGCATACTTTAAAAGGGCAGGTGCTCTTTGTGGTCTTTTTTTATGAAGACAGAAAACAATATTTTGCTTCCTTTAGAAGTGACATATTAACAAAGGCAGTTGAACAATGGCTGTAACCTAATGCATTGTTATAGTTGCATAAATCTTACTAAATTATCCTGAAACATGTATAACTAACTGCCCTGGACTGCAGCGTAACTAAAATAAAAATGTCCAAAGAGCCCTGGAACAGTTATATGCTATACATTTAAGACAAACTTTTTAAAATTTCACTCCTGCTCCTAATTCTAGTTCTTAATATGCTTCATGAGGTACCCATCTATTAGGTTTCTCTATATTTATAACACGTACCTTCCATCTATGTGCAGAAATTTACACACAAACACAACATATATCTTTTTTCTTGTAACCTACATACTTGATTATCTCTCCATATTCATCCCATTTAATTCTCTCTTCTGGAGCTGGAAACATAGGATAAGACTTTTTGGCCTGCTTAAAGAAGCTTCCTTTCCTGTTGCCTTCACCTTTCATCATCAGATCGTGTTTAGTTTTATGAAGAGATGGTTGATCAATGTCCTCTTCTGCGTCACTCTCATCACTGGAATCAATATCTGCTCTACAAAGGGAGGTCAAAATAGATAAAGGTACACTTCTAAAACACTCTCTCTTCATAAGCTCACAGTGACTCTCAGGGGGCTCCCATCTGGGCACCAGTCATGACCACCGCCATTTAGCTTTAGCAATGCTACAGTGCAGGGAGCTCAGATACTCAGCAGGATCAAAAATTCTACACCATACACAGGATATTTTTGGAAAGCAACCAGCAAAACAGCAGCCCACATTACATGTCAACATTGCTGTCACTTTCTGAAGGTGTTTATTAATTGCATATTGTTAGAAGCAGTTGCTACAAATTTAAGGGGAATAAAACTGGCTGAAAAGGTTGGTGCTGCACAACCATTAAAGCAGGAGGAATGATCAGGTGATTACTAGCACAAGACAGCAAAAGTAGCTTCACTTTCATCAATATTTTTGAACCATTTCTAACAGATTATTTACTCTGGTCAGAAGGCACAGAAGTACTCACTCCTTGGATTGTTCCAACTTTTTAGCTGCCTCTTTCTTTTGTTTCTCTTTCTCCAGATATTCCTCGAGTTCCTTTCCTTCCAGTTTGACCCTCTTCCTCAGCTAAAAGAAAAACATATGCATATGAGAAAGATATAAGCAGCAACTCAAATGCTCAGGGTTTACAATGAACTCTCAATATGTTTTCAAAGTCATGATCAGAATCACGTGCACTGGTAGAAACACTAAAGGATATCCACAAGGCCACAAATTTGGTAATTTATTTTGCAACACTTTAAATAGTTTATATGGGAAATTAATCTTCTATGTTCATATCTTGCATAATAAGATCAATAAATAAGTATCCCTATTTATTGTGATAAGTTTTGGGAATCTGGGAGGCTGTTTCAAAGAGTACATTTACAAGAACATGTGAATATTTAGGACTATCCATAAAATGTGATGTATGCATGTAAGACACATGAGTTTGCCAATGTGTGCACTACAGAGGCAATTATACTAGGGAGTAAAAATAGCTTATGGCTCCCCAGTGTTTACTGCAACATTGTATGTGCAACAGTTCATAATTTTTTGAGAAATCTAGGGTCCAAAGCAGGTAACACGATGAAGGTACAGCATTTACCTTTGCATTACAGAAAAGATACACACTGGAATGCAAGATTAAATGGCTATTAAATGGCTCTCAAATCATTACCTTTAGCTTATGCAGCTTCTCTCAGTTTTATCACATTTCAAAATGTGAGTATCCCCATCTGAGCTAAAAGAGTAATTTAACCATTCTAAATGTTTTGATTAACATATCTTCATTATGATGCTCTTATCAAAACATTATTTTACCAAGTTCATTCCATGCCCTTAAAAGAAGATGAGGGGCACTATAGGATCACTATTTATTGTTGGAATAAAGAAGGACATAGCTTCAGCAGTAATAAACCTCTTTTATATTTTACTATGGTTAATGTAAGACTTAATATGACATGTACCCCAATCATAAAGTCTCTATTGGTTTCTAGCATATTCTTACCTCTATGTCTATAACTTTTTCAGAGGGATTATCTATCAAGAAGCGTGACAGTGTTCCAGGAGTGGTTCTATATGTCAAAATGATAGAATTTTTGGGATCCTGACACCACTGTATAAATAGGTCTCTTGAAAATCCACAGTCCAGATCTGGCTGGCTGGCAAGGACAACTTTGGGACTAGGAACTCGAGCTAAATCAGAAAGTCCATGGCACAGAGAGAGGTGACGGAACTGAAAGGGATTGTTCCTTTTATCTTCAAAGCATCTCATCAGTTTGTCACTCATCCATTCCACCTGCATGGGGGAAAGGGGAAAATGGCAGGTATAAAACATAGGAGCTGGAAAGTACCTCAAGGGTCATCTAGTCCAAACCCCCCCCCCTGCATATTGCAGGAAATTCACAACTACCTCCCCCCACCACTCCTCCAGTGACCCCTGCTCTATGCCCAGAGCAAGGCAAAAAACCACCAGGATCCCTGGCCGATCTGGCCTGGAGGAAAACTCCTTCCTGATCCCAAAGTGGTGATCTGCATTACCCTGGCCATGTAAGAAAGTGCTACAAGAGCTGAGCACAGACTCATCCCTTTCTGCCCTCCCTTTCATGATCTGCCTAAGTTCACAGAATCAGCATTGCTGTCAGATGGCCATCTAGCCTCTACTTAAAAACCTCCAAAAAAGGAGAGTCAACCACCTCCCGAGGAAGCCTATTCCACTGAGGAACCACTCTAACGGTCAGAAAGTTCTTCCTATTGTTTAGCTGAAAACCCCTTTATAACTACTTAGTTACTACATCTTGCTGGCAAAGTAAATTCTGGTATAGAAATCACTCTTTATTGGCATCTCTACATACAACGCATAAATATCACTCAGGAACATATGAAGCCCACCAAACATGTGAATCAAACCACTGGCCTATCTATTCTCTGAGTATTGTCTACTTCAAGTGGCAGTGGCTCTCCAAGGTCTGGAGAAGAGACTTCTCTCAACTTTACTACATGAGATAACTGGATATGCTGAAAACTGAATTCAGGATCTTCTGCATTTATTTATTTACTTCATTTATCATCTACCTTTCTTGCTGAAACTCAAGGTGGATTACAAAATATAAAAAACAATTCAATCTGATAGTGCAAGGCATCCAATACACAATACAAAAGGAGTAGGATTACAGAATTAGAAAATAATGTAATCAGTAATCTGTCTAAGGTATAGCATACTATAAACAATGCAAACTGAATGTTCTACCAACTAAACTATGAGCCTTTATGAACAGAAGATAGCAAATTAAGTAATAGTTCTACTTATACTACTGACTACTTTCCTATGTGGATTTTATTACCTAAGGTATTGGTATTAAGATAATGTAAACTCTTCCTGCAGTACTGAGGATTCAGCACCATTCCAGTTGTTTCCCTGCAACTGGAAAAAAGTTAGATAAATAAGCCATACAGTCAAAACAAACCTGAGATTTTGAAAACTCCACAACATTGTAGCTGACGTTGTTCAAAAGAGCTAACGAGTAGACTCCTAAGCCTGCATCTTTTGTCCTCCATATTTGATCAAGCAGTTGGGCAAGTTCCAAAACTCTTCCTGCAGTGTCCACTGCTATGAGGACATTTCCATCACCTCTAAGGGTTTCCAAGACATTTGCTGGAGACAAGAAAGCAAGCACAAGCATATTAACTATAAATAGAAGTTACTGAATCATAAGTAACAAAAAAGGTTTCCCCCCCCACACACACACAGAGGAGAAAACTATGAGATAAAAGGTTATTCTATTCCTTATGCAATTTGCAGGCATTTAAGGCATTAAAATCAGTTTTCAGGATAGACATTAACTAATTTATATCACTAGCATCTCAAACCACTAACATACATAACATGAGACTTCATTTAATGTTTCACTTATTTAAAAAGGCCAAAGTTATTCTCAGTACCACATACAGGAAAACACTAACTTATTCCTCCAGTCCTAAAAGGAAGCTTTTTACAGCCTCCCTAAAGACCTGCAGGGATGGCTTAAAGGAGGTTCCTCTATGTAAGATGCTCCACAGCAATAGGGTCGCAATAGAGAAGGCTCTGATAAAGTCTCCAGATTGATCTCTTGAAAAGATGGGGCGTAAAGCAGTTGATTTTAATGAGGCGTTCACATGGGAAGAGGCACTCTCTCGGATAATAACATCTGCAAAAGCAATTTTGAAAATCTCCATCTGAGCACTTAGATGGCAATATATCTACTTGCCATGTTGTATTGATTTTACTAAAGAGAACGAATAATGGCTTCCTTTTAAAAAAAAGACACAACCACACTTCTTCCGATTAAAGCCTTAAACATTTCAAGCTCTTAATTTTCTGGATTACTGTTCAGCCAGGAAGGAGAGAAGGGAATGGAGTCATGATCCCATCAGGAAAGCCAGCCTCTTGCCCATTTTCATGTAATCCATGTGCACTACGCAGAAGCTGGGATTTAAAATTCTATCATAAACAGATATTTTCCCATTAGCAGTACTCTAGCTGAAATAGCAAAAATACATACTCAGCAGTTGTTCATCTCTTTGCTTCCGTCTCGGCTGTACGTAAGTAGCATTAAAAGAATCTGTGATAAGCAAGGAAGGCCTGCTTAACATTTCTAGGGAGCATCCATTCAAGTGGCTGAAAAAGAAGTTAGATCACACTCTTTCAATATCCTGATTAATTTGAAGGAAAAAAAAGTAAAACTACAATATGTAGCAGAAGTGTCTGTTTAAGTAGCGCATATGCTAGAACATATTGATCAATTTCATCACAGGCCAACTTCCCATGTTCACTTTTGACACAGTAGTTATTTTTATTGGGGTTGATACAAGATTAATGGAGTGAAGTCACGAAAGCCATGTTTTACTGCCTTCCCCTCCCACCAGGAGCCTCCTGAACCATCAAAAAAGCCATCAGACCCTCCAGAACAAGATACCATGTGGAGGGAAAGCTGTAAGAATTGCATCTGTGAACACACAATGTTTGTGGCCCCCTCCAACACCTTATTATTTATAAAGCACAAACCTGGGGTGTTGCTGGATTTGTGCCTCCTATCCCATGCGGAGGATGACAGAGCACTGGTTTAAAACTATTTCTAGTTAACCATGGTATACAAATGCAGGTGTATGGTTTAACTGGGGTAAGGTTTCTGGCCAAAAGAACTGGGATTCTAAACCAGGGTTTAATCCAGGATTCAATCAGAATTCTAGGAGTTCTAAACCTTTGCCCGTGATTAAATCAGAATTCTAGTTAGTTAGGGGAAAGAGGATTCACTGCAGTTGAGGCACATAACTACGTTCATACGTTTTAGGTTAACCAGAGTTAGCTTTAAAGCAGGACTCCTTTGTCATGTTGGGTGGGAAGGAGGCATGTGCACGAGCCCAGCAATAAGCTGGATTCAGGAACATGCAAACTTAGTCAGCTTGATGTGACGTCAGATTGCAGATAGTAAGCATCCTAGGAACTGTGAACAAAATTAGCCACCTAAAACCCACATCCTATCTTTTAAACAACAAACAATATATCCTTCAAAATGCTACGTATCAAGCTCCTCCTCTAAATTGAGTCTAACAGTGCATTCCTAAGGAGAGTTACTCCAGTCTAAGCCCACTGAAATGAATGGGCTTAGACTTGAGTAATTCTCCTTAGGAATGCACTGTTAGTCTATCTATTTTGAACCTGCCCTTCCTCCAAGGAGCTCAGCATGGCACACATGGTATTTCCCTTGCACATTTTATTCCCCTACAACCCTATGAAGTAGTACCACCTAAGAGAGAATGACTGGCACAAGATCACCTAGTTTCTTCATGGCTGACTAGGGATTTGAGCTTAGGCAGACTAAGACACTCTAACCACAATACCACACAGCCTCTCTCCACAGCGGTGGAGTCTGATCTGGAGAACCGGGTTTGATTCCCCACTCCTCCACATGAGCGGCGGGAGGCTAATCTGGTGAACTGGATTTGTTTCCCCACTCCTACACACGAAGCCAGCTGGGTGACCTTGGGCAAGTTACAGCTCTGTTAGAGCTCTCTCAGCCCCACCTACCTTAAGTGGTAGAGAAAGTTGGCATATAAAAACCAACTTTTCTTCTCCCTCCTCAACGCTTTCATATATTAGACATTTTCTTGAGCAGGCAAGCAAGAGGATCTGACAGCTGCACATGTCTGCAGTATCCCTAATCACCTCAAGTCCAGATTACTTTATCTAAAGCTGGATTCTCTGCATCAGCAGCAGGCTCCATAAAGGTAAAGGTAGTCCCCTGTGCAAGCACTGGGTCATTACTGACCCATGGGGTAACATCACATCCCAATGTTTACTAGGCAGACTTATGTTTTTCAGGGTGGTTTGCCATTGCCTTCCCCAGTCATCTACACTTTACCCCCAGCAAGCTGGGTACTCATTTTACCGACTTCAGAAGGATGGAAGGCTGAGTCAACCTTGAGCCGGCTACCTGAAACCGACTTCTGTCAGGATCGAACTCAGGTCGTGAGCAGAGCTTTTGACTGCAGTACTGCAACTTACCACTCTGCGCCACGGGGCTCATTTAGCAGGCTCCTTATGCTCAGGGAAATCACTGCTGTTAGTGGAATGGATCCATAAGTCCAATTCTTTGTTATTACTAAGCATTTTGAGGGAGTAAAAAAGGTTTAAACCTTTCAAAACCTTACTTTAAAGCATTTATAATCATCACCCTAAAAGACAAGAAGAGTTAGATCCAGACAGTATTCTGCTGACCAATGACAGGTGAGGGGTAGTCTTATTCCCGATAATAACCTAAGAAAGTATGATGAACTCTACTGGATTAGACCAGTGGTCCATTTAATCCAGCATCTTATCTCACACAGTGGCCAACCAGTTAATATGGAGGGCCAACAATAGGGCATAGAGACCAAGGCCTTCTCCTGATGTTGCCTCCTGGGACTGGCATCAGAGGTTTATTCCCTCTGAATGTGGAGGTTCCTTTTAGTCACGAGGGCTAGTAGCCACTGATAGACCTGTCCTCCATGAATCTGTCTACTATTCTTTTAAAGCTGTCGAACGCCTGTGGCTTTTTATCCACAGGGCACCAGCTTTTCAGTGGCTGCAGGGACTAATTCACTGCTGCTAGCAGAAACGTGGGTATTAAACTGGAGGAGTGGACATTAAAATGGCAAATGTGATTCAATGTGAGCAAGTGTAAAGGGATGCATATTGGGGCAAACAATCCCAACTTCACAGATACACAGATGGGATCTGTGCTGGCAGTGACAGACCAAGAAAGGGATCTTGAGGTGGTAGTGAATAGCTCGATACCTATTCTCTGCAGTATCAGAGGAACATGCCTATTATTATCAGGTGCTGTGGAACACAGGCAGGATGCTGCTGCAGTCATCTTGTTTGTGGCCTTCCTAGAGACACCTGGTTGGCCACTGTGTGAACAGACTGCTGGACTTGATGGGCCTTGGTCTGACCCAGCATGGCTTTCCCTATGTTCTTATGTGGTTGTATTGAACCCCATATTTGATAAGAGAGGTTTCAAACACCTCTCCTCAAATTTCTCCATTTCCTCCCCCAATCCAGCTTTTGTAGTTTCATTTCTTCATCTGCGTTGCAAAATTTACCATCTGAAAATACTGCAAATATCAGATTTTATCATGTTTCATCTTTTTAAAATATGCATCCAAGTTGAAGTGCAATACAGAAAAGTGGAAGTGTCAGTAGGACTAGCAGCTTTTTATAAGATCAGATGTGAACATTCCTAAACTCAAAAATAGCACTGTGATAAAATCCCAAATGAGCAAATTTTAGAACACCATATCTTCCTACAAATAAAACTCAATCTACCATTTTTGGATAAGCATCATGTAAATGTATTCACACCAATTTAGGTATCTACTGCTGTGATTTAGAAATATGCGGATTTATTTCAAGAACATCTAAAACACAACATGTTCTTAAGTTGAAGATTGCTTCCCTCCTCCTCCATCAAGATGGCATTTTTTAATCATGAGATTTAAGGAAACTAGTGTTTAGTTGATATGTCATTTGAGGCACACAGTTCGTGTAAGCAGTAGTGGCTGCAGAATGAGGAACTGTATACTGCCCTCCAGACAACCTAAATGTGTCCTCACCCTCGATGGCCGTATGTCAATACGCTTTTTAAACCCCAGGTCTCCAAACATAGCTTGTAACTTATAGTGTTATAGTTATTTCTGCACACTTATATATCCAAATTATACCCTGTATACAAAACCTTTTGCCACATGAAAGAACTCACGGAATCATGGCAATTCAGGATTGTTACTCTACGTTCAAATCCCCACTCTGCCATGTTAGCTTGTTGGCTGACCTTGGGGCAGTCACACATGCTTAGAAAAAGAAGAGTTGGTTTTTATATGCTGACTTTCTCTACCACTTAAGGGCGAATCAAACCGGCTTACCATCACCTTCCCTCCCCCTCCCCACAACAGACACCCTGTGAGGTAGGTGGGGCTGAGAGAGCTCTAAGAGAGCTGTGTCTAGCCCAAGGTCACCCAGTTGGCTTCATGTACAGGAGTGGGGAAACTAACCTGGTTCACCAGATTAGTGTCCGCTGCTCATGTGGAGGAGTGGGGATTCAAACCCGGTTCTCCAGAGTAAAGTCCACTGCTCCAAACCACCGCTCTTAACCACTACACCACGCTGGTTCTCACCACTAGACCATGCTTAGCCTAACCTGTGAGGATAAAACAGGGAAGGGAGAATCACATCCACCACCCTGAGCAAGCTCCTTGGAGGAAGGTCAGGATAAAAATAAACAAAACAAAATAAACCTGTGCCAACCACATAACCTCTACACAATCACACAGGAAGCTTTTGCCAAATGGAAATGAGTTCCGCCCTCACTTCCAAGACTGTGATGTTGTGGTTATGACTATATGTGTAGGCATATTGACTAACAACATCTGTGGACTAAGATGCAAGACTATATTAACTACAAGGCCAAATGATTTCAGAAATCAGGAACACCAAAGCCAACAGTCAACACCCGCTGAAAATAGTGTACATACATCTCCCTCTTGTGGTTGAAGTCAACAGCATAAACTATTTCTTCTTCTCCATCTTTAACAATTTTCCAAATTGTGCCTCCAATCATGTGGCCCGCCGGCAACGGTGTGATGGATAAGCCATGCCCTTTCCCTAAAAGAGTATTTCAGAAGCAGAAAGTTAACACAGTCCAACAACCTCGAAGCAGTAAGAACAGAGCATGAATGCCAGAGTTATTGCCAAATGGGGAACCAGTTAAGACTGCATTCCAAAAAGATACCTCCCCCGTAGTATTTGCTGAGGTCCTATCTCATTGTTCCGGAATGACCTGAAGCTGCAACTTTTATGTCATTGTCTGTATTTGGCCAAACAAATGAGTACGGAGGAAAATATATTTAATTCTTTTTTTTAATTCAAAAACATACTGCTAGAATACCCTAAATATTTCAATTACTTATGCACTAATAAAAGATAGAAGATTTGTCAGACTGCAAGCGACAGCATTATAGAAATATCCAGTGTTGCTTGTAATTGTTAGCATTGAAAGTATGTAAAGGCAAGCTAGAACATAAGGTTATGATGTACAGAAGACTTTTTGGTTAGCAGGTAGGCCTTGCCCATTCTGCAATAAAGTCCCGTAGATTAAAATGGGAACTTCAGCAGTTTTGATAATTCCCATTATACTTTACAGGTCTATTTTTGCAAGGTAAAAAATACAAGGCCAGCTCAAAAATCAGACTAAGCCATGGTTAAGGAAAGTGAACTATGGATTAGTATGCTGCTTGAAATTAAATACCATTGTTTTATACTGGCTGACAAAATTATGGTTTGATGTGAGTTTGCAATGATAGTCTGTGTTAATTATGTTTTGCCATGATGTGTACATAACAAGAAGAAAAGGATAAAACAAATCTCTAAGACGACATACAAAACAAAGGACAAAAGTATTAGAGGTGTAAATAATAATAGGTGTTCTGTGAAATATACAAAGATAACAATGCACCTTAGCCCATACAAAATGACTGCAGAGCACATAATATAGGTGATAACGTAATTATAAAAATGCACATGGTAAATATGTAAGATTGTATACCAGTAGCAACCTATGTATTAGCCCAGAACAGACATTAAGTCTCCTGATTTCTTACCCAAAGTAAGGAGACCCAATAGGCTCATGTGTTCTACTCTACTCACCTCAGCTCACATACTTCACCTCCCTTCCTTTCTTTTCTGGAGCTAACTATGGTTTTGCTCTGGATGAGCCTCATCTTAATGCTAACTGCAAATCTTTTTTTAAAATATTTTTATTTTTTCATAATAAAAGGGGTACAGAAAACAGATAGGGATTTTAACACGTCATTTGTTACCTCCGTGCCCAGAGTTAGCCTTTATTTTTGTTTCGCCCCAAGTTAAGACCTAATATCATAATATAGAAAGCGTATGCTAGAACCTTACTCCTAAACTGTTCCTAGTTACTTAAAATACCATATTTGAATCTCCCACCCAGACTCTTAAATATCATTGGCTATCTTCCCCAGTCTCTTAATCCATGTATATAGTTATGTCATATATATCTATGTTTGTCAATAATTCAATGCATATCAATTCTGGCTTTCAATCTAAGTTCATTTGCTTGGTCTATATATAGAAAGTTTAATCATGCGTATAATGCTAACTGCAAATCTCAATTTGTAAACCTGGCTCTTATAATGACGAGAGACGGTGATTTGCATCTTACCGTGGCCAAGGTTGGTGACTCCTAATGCTAACTATAGTTAGCTCTGAAAAGGGAAGGAGTGAGGGAATCCATGCATGAGAGGCAGGGAGGGAGGGAAAAGGTCTGAGCCCCTGGAGTATCATTATGTCTGATTAAGGCAGCCCTCTCTTGCAAGTTCTGCTTTGCCAGAATGAAGTATACGTAATTCAGGGAAAAAATTAAAAGTGTGAAAGCACAACATTCTTTTTAGCACAAACACCATTTCCTTTAAAGTTGCACCCATTTTAATGCATGGCATCCTTAGTATTTTAGGATGATTTTTCAATAGGTTAGAAATTTCTTTCTTTGTTTACAAAGCTCTTTCCAGGGCAGATTACCTTTCAAATTGACAATCTGAGAAAATTTTAGCTGCTGGATTTTATCAAAAGCTGCATCCACATCATCCAGAGTAAACAATGTGAAGTCTTCTGTATTGTGGCGTGACTAGCAAAAACAAAACAAAAATAAAGTATTCTTAGATATAAGAGTCATGTTTTGCCAGAACTGAAATCAGGTTTATAAGAAAAGCAAGCTTCAAATGAACTTTACCTGGTAGAGATCATACATAAACATCTGGCCCATTTTATACACAGGAATAGTTGCATAAATAGCACAATTCAGTCCCATCTTTCCTACTGCATATGGGAGTGCACCCAAATGTAAAGGATCAGGATGTGAAAGAAGCACTGCATCAACCTGGTGAACATGTCTAAAGGAAAACCAACAGGTAACAGTTGAGAAATTAAATCGTTTTGGTGATCTATCAAACACATTATTAAGAAAAACACATCCATGTTTTTAATCATAGAATAGAATCATAGAGTTGGAAGGGACCCCCAGGGTCATTTAGTCCAACCCCCTGCACAATGCAGGAAATTCACAACTACCTCCCCCCACATCCCCAGTGACCCCTACTCCATGCCCAGAAGATGGCCAAGATGCTCTCCCTCTCATCATCTGCTTAAGGTCATAGAATCAGCATTGCTGACAGATGGCCATCTAGCCTCTTCTTAAAAACCTCCAGGGAAGGAGAGCTCACCCCCCCCCACCCTGAGGAAGCCTGTTCCACTGAGGAACCTCTCTAGCTGTTAGAAAATTCTTCCTAATGTCTAGACGGAAACTCTTTTGATTTAATTTCAACCAAATAATCCAAATAATGTTTCAATGCATTTTGTTTTTTTTTAAAGCACAGCAGCATAGAGAAAACTGAGATCACGCCTGGTTCCAGGGACACAAGGGACTAAATTTGGCCAAAAGGAGTAGGTACAGTGAAATTTTCCCTCCTCAACTGGAAATATACAACAACACAGCACACAATCGTGCAAAACTGGTACTGATTCTACAGCACAAAGACAACACAGAATGCACACATGCTATACTATCAGCTGAGCAAGTGATTTTGATTAACATCCTTCTTGACAGTTTACAAAGGATTCCTTTGGTACCTGGGCACAAAAGTACTGTGTATTTGCCCTGATTCAACAAGATGAATTTCTTCATAGGGGAATTTTGGGCAGAAATCTTTGCTCTTGCTTATCATGTACAGGGGGATACCTTGTAGATTAGGTATGTGTAGTAAATGGTCCTTGCTTGCAGTGTTCCAATTTGGTTTAGAATAGATTGTTAAATCTGGGCAAATATATATCTATGTGACACATCATACAGTGAAAAACTCTGTAAATTTTGAACATAGATAAGAGCTATTTAGAATAAAAGTAGAAAGATAATTTTTATGGTATGGAAATAGGACTCTTGAATATGTACCACTATTACTAGGGCATGATCCTGCAAACATGCAAGCAACAATTGATATCTGTCTACAACATGAAATAATAACAGGACTGAACAATCCCAGGTGCCAGGGTGCTGAGAAATGTCATTGTGCTGCCTAGTATTTTCAGCAATTGTTTTATTTTAGTGTCTCTTGGTGATCCTCAGTAGAACTTCAAAGTTTATCATTTCAAAATATTGTCGAAGGCTTTCACGGTCAGAGTTCATTGGTTCTTGAAGGTTATCCGGGCTGTGTAACAGTGGTCTTGGTATTTTCTTTCCTGACGTTTCGCCAGCAGCTGTGGCAGGCATCTTCAGAGGAGTAACACTGAAGGACAGTGTCTCTCAGTGTCAAGTGTGTAGGAAGAGTAATATATAGTCAGAAGGGGGTTGGGTTTGAGCTGAGTCATTGTCCTGCAAAGTATTAAAGGTAATGTGCAAATCATTGTCCTGTAAGAATCAAGATAATGTGCTAATGAGGGTGTGGCATGTTAATTTGGAACCATTGTATCCTGAAGTGATCTGTTAACATGTGGAATCCAAGGCTAATCCGCATGGCTATTGTGGACTGTAGTCTTTGTTAGTCTGGAGGTTTCCAGGACAGGAAGCAAAGCTTTATTCATTCTTAAACTCTCTTCTTTTCTGTTAAAGTTGTGCTGATGTTTATGAATTTCAATGGCTTCTCTATGCAATCTGACAAAATAGTTGGTAGAATTGTCCAGTATTTCAGTGTCTTGGAATAAGACCTGTGTCCTGTTTGGGTCAGTCCATGTTCAGCCACTGCTGATTTCTCAGGTTGGCCCAGTCTGCAGTTTCTTTCATGTTCTTTTGTATGCTGCGTTGTGTGGTCCCGATGTAAACTTGTCCACAACTGCAAGGTATACAATATACTCCTGAAGAGGTGAGGGGGTCTCTTTTGTCTTTTGCTGATCGTTGCATCTGTTGTATTTTCTTGGTGGGTTTAAACACTGTTTGTAGGTTACGTTTTTTCAAAAGTTTTTCCATCCTATCAGTGACTCCTTTAATAAATGGCAAGAATACCTTTCCTATGGGAGACTGTTTTTCCTGAGTTTTCTGAGTTTTGTTTGGTTTAATGATCCTTCTGATTTCATTTCTGGAAAAGCCATTTGCTAGCAGTGCATGATTTAGATGATTAATTTCTTCCTTGAGAAACTGGTTCACAGATCCGTCTTGCACGGTCCGTTAATGTTTTGATTATTCCTCTTTTCTGTCGGGGGTGGTGGTTGGAGTTTTTGTGTAAGTAGCGATCTGTGTGAGTTGGTTTCCTGTAGACCTTGTGACCTAACTGGAAGCTTGTTTTACGGATGACAAGGGTATCAAGAAATGGGAGTTTACCCTCAATTTCTTTTTCCATGGTAAACTGAATGTTTGGATGGATATTATTGAGATGATTATTTATCATTTCACATCAGAATGTTTTGTTCTATGACACAAAATGTATATGCATGAAGTTGTTCACATTGCTCGCTTGTGTGTTAACTTTGCACTATTCAGTGGCTGTTCATTAATTCATTTCTTAACCAGTTGCTTTCTATAGTGGCTCTAATATTCAATTAAATTGAGCTTTTTAGAGCAATAATGAAATTATGAGAAACTGAAGACAGGTAAGGTTAGGGTTAGAGGTTAGGTTTTTTTGTAGTGATGACAAGCAGGGTTGCCTGTATTTATACACTACAGTACTTTCGTCACACCTTTAAAGATGTGAGAAACTGAAGATTTCAGGATTAGACTTTGTGGTAGAAATAATTTAAAAATATGGTTTTTAAAGCATAAAAATCTGAAGGCTGAAAAATAAGTCTGGCTCCTAAATTTTGGGCTGTCCCCTAAAGCCAAAGAAACACTGAGAGCAATCCATCTACTCCAAAGTAAGCCCTATGTTATTCAACAGGACTGGCTCACAGGACAGTGTCCTTAGGATTGCAACCTTTGTCTAGACCTGAATTAGAAGACTTTTTGAAATTATTTGCAGAGAAACAGCTTTTCTCAGTAAAAAGGCAGGTTCTACTTACTTTCTTAATGAATCAATGATATCCACAGAAAAATTTTCATCCCAGCCACAGTCCAGCAGAAAGCGAAATTCATCTACTTGAAGCAAATAGCAGAGAGCAGATTCTTCCTGAACCCCCGAGAGGGTGGTTAGCTTGATAATTGAAGTCATTTTTTCCTTCACAAAAGTGCTCCCTTAAAGTAATTACTGTAAAGAGAATAACGTGTTTTTCAACCTCAGAAAATATTCATTTTTATTCTATACTCTTAACTGTCTCAGCAGTTTTAAAACGGGAAAGGCTAGACATTTAAATATAGATTCCACATTAGCTTCATTTTATTGAACAGAAGTCCTTGGCATTCCACCATACTGGCATGTAGAATTGCCAACAGGCCTGGAGCAAAGTGATCTGGCTTAACCAGGTGCTGTTATTTACCTCCAAGTGAAAAAACACTTCCTCTGCTTTTCCATACATTCTTTTTATTTAAAATTTTTATGTGCTACCTTTCCAGAGACCTACTCAAGAATGTTCACAAAATAAAACAATATAATAAAATGATATTAACCACTGCTAAAAATGTTGTTTATTAAACAGTCTCTAGGCTAGAAACGGAGCATAACAAAACTTCTAAAATGATTCAATCCCTTAGTTAAAAATTCGGGATTAACTAAATGTTTTGGCCTGACTCCTACGGGACAGTAAGATAGGCATCAAGTGAGACTCAAGGGGGAGGGCATTCCAGAGACAAGGTGCCAGCACCAAAAAAACCCTGCTCCTAGTTGGCAACTGCCTTAATACTCCAGAATTATGTATGGAAACACATGGGCAACTAGTGCAGATCTTTCAGCACTAGGGTATATGATCTATATGTCCAGCTGTAGTAAAATATCAGTTTCAAATTTATCAATGGACGGATTTAGCTAACATTGTAACACCTCCATGGATAATTTATTTTTTTCCATGACAGTGATTTTAAAAAACATCCCAGCCCATCATTGATGTAAAGTAAGATCATCACCTCTAGAATTAATTTCAGGCCTTCTCAGACACAGCCAGGTACACTCCTGCCCTATCTCTGAGACATACCTTAGCAGTCAATAAGATGATCATTAAACAACAACAACAAAAGCTGCAAGATATTCATTTGAATCTATGACCTATGTACAATCAAGCTTCGCCTATGCTCAATTTCAGAGGTGAACTCTTCATTTTGTACAGAACTGGCTATCAGGTTCTTATCTTGAACACAACTCAGTGTGAGGCTGCAGTCCTACACAAAATTACCCTAAGGCCAAACTACATGGCAGCAACAGACTCACATTAGAATCTGGTTGCCAACAGAGCCTTTTAAAGCAAGGATGGGCAGGAGGGATATGCAGAATCCTTCCCCCACTCATGCTCTCTCTCTCTAAAAATACCAATGAAAATAAGGGTAAGAGGGGATGTGATACCAAACAGCATAGAGCACACTCTACGAGCCCTACCAAGAGCCGAATCACAGACTAATGCCCCCAGTACTCAATCTAAAAATAATCCAGCAACCTGTAGATCAGCAACCTGGATTATCAACGAACAACAGAAATGGCTCAACAAACAACAGAAACGGAAGGGACAGCCCTAAAAAAGAAAGTTAAGATTCAAGATTGGACTGTCAATGCAAATCTGAATGTAAAAGAAAAACAAGGCCTTTGAATCAAACTGAAAGCCACCTTCCGAGCTTGGCATTCCACTGAGCCCAATCCCAGTGCCAATCTGTGATGGACAGGAGGATGTCCTGCCCCTGAAGGGAGAAACAGCCAACCAGAGGAGCCTCCAGAAGTGCTATTCCAAACACCTTTCAGGAAGGGGATGGAATGTTGTAGGTAAACACAGGAGTTAGTTTAAATCTGCCTTAGGTCTCAGCAGTGTCAACCCAGGTCTGGCTCAAGAAAAAGGACACAGTGAGGACTTTGCCTGGTCATGTGGCAGTGTGGTTTAACTCTATCTCTAGGACAGAATACAGTACCCCATTTAATAGGCCAGTCTATGGCAGTGAGCAGACCTTGTACTTTTTAATCTGACTCCTGGGAAAGGGCAGGCTGGTGTGGGTTGAATCCTGAGGTGTATGATCCCCCTAGTGGCTAATCATTAATAGCCTATTTGTGTCTAAAAGTGTTAATGAAAATCCAAACTACTCTCTAAAGGTATTACTGATCTAGTTGTTTTTACCATAGAGGTATACATGGAAAGATGTAGATCAGCAATTAAAAGAGCTGGAAACTTTTTTAAATAAATGGAAGCTGGGAATTCAGAAGAAGCAATAGATCATTATACTGTTATGGTAATCTGCTAACTGCTGTTTTTTTAAAGCCCCAAATCAGCCTTTTGGTAGTGTGGCAGGGAAAATGGCAGGTGTGAGGAGCTCAGGGAAATTACAACTATGTAGGCAGGACCTTGGGAAATGTTCACCTTCCTGTCCTGATCTCCTGATAACACATTTGGCCTGGGCTCTTCACAATAAAATAAAAGTAGGATTAGGGGGGAAAACCCCCACTAAGGATGGGGCACCATTACATCATGAAGATGCTCTCCCGCTCTTCAAAAAAAAAAAAAAAGTGCTGCAGTTCTTTAGTCAGGAGATAAACATTAGTGTGGAAGCAGCCAGACTGACATTGATTTGAAAAAATGTATATCTGTTATTCATCCATATCACGTGCCTTGGTACACACAATTTATATATCTCCATGATACATCTGGAAGCCTTGTGAGTGTAAACTGCCAAGTTGCTGCCAATTTATGGCAGCCCTATAGGGTTTTCAAGGCAAGAGACCAACAGAGGTGGTTTGCCAGTGCCTTCCTCTGCACAGCAACCCTGGTCTTCCTTGGTGATCTCCCATCCAACTACTAACCAGGGCTGACCCTGCTTAGCTTCTGCGATCTGACGAGATCAGGCTAGCCTGGGCCATCAAGGCCAGGGATTCCGACAGCCCTAACCGTGAGTATATTTTCCCTAGAAGTTTAATGGGACTCGCTCCTTCGCCAATGGGAACAGGAGGGCAGCTCTGCAGTGGAAAAAAAAAATCAGTCAATCAATGCAGCTCTGCAAATCGAAACTGACACAAACACCCGCGAAACGTAGCGGGTGGGGGGGGGAAGCGGCCTCAACATCTCTCTCTGCCTGGCCGACAGGGAAGAAATCCCTCACGTCTCCAGCAGCACCGCCGCAGACTCCCAACAAGGCGGGAACTGATCGGGGGTGCTTCTCCAAGGAGCGCGTGTATGGAAACACGGGAGTGGACGAAAGGGCGGGAAGGCCCTCGGTCCGCTCTTGGGCCCTTACCTGCACAGCAAACCCCTCGTTCACCCCCGGTCCCTAAACCTACTGAGGGGGGGAATGAGAGGAGGGAGGGAGGGAGCGCGACTCTCCTCAGCCGCAGCCCCCTTTTCCCCCGGCCGCCGCCATTTTGGTCCGAAAGGAAAGAAGCCGCGAGGAAGAGCAACGGCCGCCGGCGCGGGGAGCCAATAGCGACGCGGGCGGTACCATGAGCGCCTCTGAGAGGGGTCGAAGAGTTTGAGGAGGCGGAGGAGCGCGTTCATTCAGGGAGGCCGTTCAGTTTCGGTGACGCCTCGTACGGGGCGACTGACGAAAAATGTGAGAGGCAGAAGGAAAAAAAAACACAACCAAACCCTTTTTTTGGGTTCTTGTAGGTGACCCTTTTTTGTTGTCGTCCCCCCCCCCGCTCGCTTTGATTCATGGTCCCCCTTCGTAGATCTTAAGTCCGCCCCTTGCGTGTGTTTTTTTTTGGTCGCGCCCGCGGCTGGACGGCCTCCGGCTGACTTTGCGCCGCTAGACCGTGAGAGGTAAGGAAAGGTGGGTGAAGGAGGAAAGAGTCAACGAAAAGGGGGGAGGGGCGAACAAAGCAATACAGACAAAGGTTTTTTTTTTAAAAAAAGGTAGTCAGTCTTCAGTGTTAAATACGTGAAGTCATAGAAGAAGTATTCTGCCTCCCGTCAGCCGACTAGATTACCCCCCCCCAGGAAGCTCATAAACCCTCCTTAGCGACTGGTTTTCCGGTTTCTAAATATGGAGGCCTTTTTTAGCCGTTGACTCACGTTTAGTTTCCATAAGCTGGACGCGTGAAGCTGTCGACAGAGTCAGGCCGCCGGTCTGTCAAGGTCAATATTGTCTGCTCTGATTGGCAGCGGCTCCTTAGTGTTCCAGGTAGAGGACTTTCCATTGCCTACTGTCTGGCCCTTTCGACTGGAAATGCTGGGGATCGAACCTGAGATATTCTGTATGCCAAATCGATATAAATGAAGCCCGTTCCCCAAATCCTATTACCCAAACCAGGGGTGGGGAACGTCAGGCCCGGGGGCCGTATAAGGCCTGCGAAATCATTTGGTCTGGCCCTTCGTGGGTCCTGGCAGATCTCTAGCTCTAAGGATCTAAGACTGGCGATCCACCCCCTCCCGCGGCCAGGAATAGCCTCTATTCAAGGTGGATGTTTGTTTTGCTGAGAAAAGGAATCTTCTTTCCCCCTTACAGAAGAGTCATTAGCTATGGAGCTGCTAGGACCACCCAAGAAACTATGTTCCCACCTGGGCTGTGGAGAAACGTATTTCCTCTGCACTACAAGAGGGCTGGGGGCAGAAGTGGCGACAATGGAGGGGTTAAAGGGGGCAGGGCCAGAATGTGCGGCCCGCGAATGATGTTATAAATATCCAAATGGCCCTTGGCAGAAAAAAGATTCTCCACCCCTGACCTAAACCCTACACTTTCTGTTATGTATCCTAATACGTGTGAGTCTTGTGGCACAAGTGCTTACTGTAGTATAAACATTTGTGGACTAGAGGCCACTTTATCAGATATATGCAGTACACCTCGCTAAGGCATTAAATGCGTCTAATGATGTGAAATCCAGGGTACAAAAAGTTAATGCCAGAATAAAATCTTATTTGTTTTTAAAGTTTGGTGAGACTCCTGTTTTATTGTTGCAACAACAGCCTAATTTGGCTGCCCTTCCAGAATCTGTACTGTGAAACCGTTGAATCAGATTAACTTGGTTTTATAGTTTCGCTTCAGACTTGCTTTATCTCCAGCTCTTACTGTTGTAATCATTTATGCCAATTTTTCTCTTCATCCCTGCATAGGATAGGACTGTGAAATCTGTGTAAGGACTGAGATGCTTCTCAATACCGTGTTCAGCAGGCTGTTGGTGTTTAACATGTACAGGTTGAGTATCCCTTATCCGGGCATGAGATATCTGGACTGATCAGAAAACCAGACCTTTTGAGCCACCATACAAGCATTACTCACAGGCTACTGATGGTTCAATGTACACAAAATTATTTTAAAATATTGTTTAAAATTACATTCAGGCTATGTGTATAAAGTATATATAAAACATAAATGAATTTCGTGTTTAGACTTGGGTTACATCCCAAAGATACCTTATGTGTATGCAAAAATTCCAAAATATTCCAAAATACAGAAAGATCCAAAATACAAACCACTTCTGGTCCCAAGCAGTCCGGATAAGGGATACTCAACCTGTAGTAGTCATGTTCTCTGTATTTGAACACATCAAAGATGACTTATAGTTTATACCTTAAATATTATTCACCATATACAGTCCATAGAATTGTATGGAATGAGTGTACATAGTATAGTAGCTGTATTTCAGACTGGAATTCTCTTTTCATTTTAAAGCAGGGGGGAGAGAAAATGCTAGCATTCTTTAAGCACTTTGATTGTGAGTACAAAGCAGTGGCAAAAGTATTCTGGGGTAACTAATCCATGTCATATGATCTTCTTTTCCTTCCTAACACTTATTATCTGTTTTGTTTTGCTGTTTAGCTGATGTAAATTTCTTCACAGCATCCAGCCTACAACACCTGGTATGTGTCAGATGTGAAGCTGATGTCCTTTTTTCATGACTTGTATTTATTGCTTTAAGTTGTTATACAAACTTTCAGGGGGAAAGTCATTAATACTTTGCAGGTTATCGTTTCCTTGGGGTTGCCCCTGAATTCCCTGTTCTGTTTATATATTAGGGACTATGGATAGTTAAAATATCAATCTGAATTCACTGCAGCCCTGTAACTTTTTAGAAGTAATATTTTCCTATTTGTTCAAACATCTGATAAAATGAACACTTTAGATGTTGCTGAGCTTTTTTGATCCATGTCATGGTACTGTGGTCTAGAGAAACATAAAACACTTAAAATTAAGTGTGTGCTCTGATAATCTTCTGAGTATGTACAGAAAGTGGCTATATTATTAGGATATACAGTATAAACCTATTTCAGTTGGCATTACAAAGTGGGTCATATAAATAGTGACTTCAACAGACAGTAAGTTTTGAAAAAGCATCCTTCTGAGGTAGTTTATAATATAGTTGATTTTGAACCATTCGTGGACACCTAACAGAGGCTTTCTATATCACAGCTGCTGCATATGTGAGTTGTCTTACACACCTCCCATAGATTATTTTCTGTGCAGGAATATTTTTTTATGAGTAGTGGCCAATCCTAATCTGTTTCCTCAGAAATAAACCCCCACTGAATTCACTGGGGTTTATAACCATGTGCATGGGATTGAAGCCAGAAAGGCACCTTGAATGTTAAGAAAGTTTTCTCTGATAGTGGATACAATACTGTTTGGCAGTTAATGTTGAAAGGGGCCATAATTTGCACCAGTTAGGCCTGAAGGACTAGTAACACTAGCTGCGCTCATTGGATTGGATCCTGTAGAATAGATTGATGCATGCAGAGGGGAGGAAGGACCATTTTTTCTGATTCCTCATTTTCACAGTAGCTCTCCAACTGTCCTCTTAAACTGCTCCTGAGCGGGAGGGTCTTCCATCCTTCAGGAGCAGCATTTTGGAAGGCATTTCAGGCTTCCATGGGAACAGGAGCTAAGGAAATATTGCTTCTGTGCACAGACTTAACACTTCATGCAAGCCAAAAACTGGCAAAGAGCACCTTACAGTGCAGTCCTAGGGGGGTGGGCGCAAGGGTTTTGGAGGCGGTGTGACCCCTGCACTGGCGTAAGTGCCACTTATGCCGGCGTTAGGCCTCTTATGCTGGCACTGAGGAGCAACGTGGCAGTGTTCCTCTGGCGCAAGGGCTCATGCTGCCACCAAAAGGGCCATTCCCTGGGGTGGGGCTGGCTTTAGTCATCTCCCTAAGCCCTTTCGCCCTGGGAACACCCCCTTTTGCCAGCGTGAACTTACGCCAGCAAAAATTGTGGCGTAGCCCACGAAACTGCATACAGTACAGCAAACCACTCAGGAGGTGGCCCAGCTGTGCCATGGCTGTGCTGTCCCCACCCACGGCACAGCTACCCCCACCCTTTGGATGGCGCTGCCCATCTTCCTCCTGCAGTGTAAACAGTGGAAGACCTTCCTTTAGGCATCTCAACTGCTCTTTACCATTTTGTTGGTGACTGGAGTGCGGGGATTAAAGAGCCTTCTATCAACCTGTCAGTGGGACAGGAAATGGCTGAGAGCATCATGGCACCTATTCATGGGGAAGGGCATGGTGCTTGTGACTGGATGGGTAGCTGCTAGAGCAGGGATCTCTGACGTGGAGCCCACAGATGTGATCTTTGTGCCCATTTCTTCCTTCCTCCAAAGCATCTCTTTCCTAAAGCAAAAGCCTTTGCTGGCCTTCCTTCACTTCATTGGGGCAGGATTTATTTATTATTTACACTTCTATCCTGCCCTCCCCCTGCATAGCAGGGCTCACAAAATAAATATAATACAGGTAATTTTAAACTTAAAAACCAAAACTATAATATACTTAACTACATCTAAAACAACATGATGGTGCTGAATAAAAGAACAGAACAGCCCCCCCATTTCAAAGTAAAATAAAAATCATACAGAACTGGGGGGATATAGTTACTGTCAATGACTCAAGCAGTAATATGGGGGGGGGGACAAGGGGGTGGAGAGACTGGTTGGTGAACAATAAAGATGACAAATAGCAGAGTGGGGGGTCCCTTGATCCAGGTCGGCATAGGATAGGTTGCGCTCAGAGGAGCGCAAGAGACATCTGCTTAATATCTGCAGGGAGAAACCATTGAAAACCAGCTGCCTCCATCCTAGGAAGATACTTTGCTTGAAACCTCTCTACGTATTGTGATAAGCCTTAGGCTCAATGAATGCCATTTTGGGACTGGCTGTGCCCTGCCCCATATCAACTATTTTGTGGTGATTCCCACTAACAGCAGCAGGGTGGGGAAAAAAGACCACATCCAGTACTTCAGTAAGCCGTAACCTCCAGTGATTCCCCAGCACAACTGTTTTGCCCAATTATAAGTAAGAAAATATGTAAGTAAGAAAATATTTTTATTTTTAGCTTTTGATAAGATTAGTAGATGAGAGATATTATGATGTATTATCCTTTACACGTTGTACAGAAACGGGACTGAGGAAGAATTCAAGAAATTGAAATGATCGTCTCCGAGTTTATTTTTTCTGCAAATTGAATTTTTTCTGCAAATTGAAGATTTCAACCTCGGAGTGATTGTAACTGTACTATGTAATTCATTTGGCTTGTAGCGTCTTGTTATTGTTAATACAATTGTTTTTATATGCAGTCAGTAGCTTTGTTCTGTACTTGCTTTCTAACCTCAGTTATAGGTACAGAGGTGTTGTATTGGGTTGCTCAATTATAAGTACAGGCAAGCCAGCGGACAGCAATGGAAGCAGGAAGATCCGTTGCCCAACTTAGAGCCCTCTAGAGCAGGTGGAGACCCAGATGTGGCCCTTTGGCCAAACCCCCCCCCCTTCCTAGCTGTTTGATCATAAGTTTTCTGCATGATGAAACTTACAAGTGACTAAATCTTTTTGTACATATGTAAGTGCTTTGTTTGAGGCAGCCTTTTAAAATATTTATTAATTTCCGTGGTCCTCTTTTCCCTTAGTAATTATGGTGAACGTCATCCAACTTGCGCGAGAATTCTGGGCTGTGACATTGGTCCCCATAGGCTTTATGGTGGGGTGGTACTTTGACAAGAGGGAAGACGAGAAGCTGTCAACTTTCAGAAACAAGAGCAAGTTGTTTCAAAGGTTAGTTATCTGGGATGGCCTCCTGCCTACCTGAACAACCAATGCTATTTGCAGCTATCTTTGAAATAAAGAATACTACTTTCTGATAGGTATAATGCGTATGATTCTGGTGTGTGTGTGGAGATAGATATAAACTGTGGGTTGGTCCAGTGGAAATCTCCACCGACGAAAGGGGATGGGTTTTGTCTGTTCCTCCTTCCCTACCACAGTAGACCTCTCCCTCCCTGGAACAGCATTTCAGGGGGCATTTTGGGTTTCATTGGGGGGTGGAAGTTGGATGTCCTGCTTCCTCCGCTAAAGGAAATCCCTTCCATGAGTGGAGATTTTCTGAGGGCTTCAAACCTGGAAAAAGAACACTTTTGTAACTTGAGATCCTCTATTTTCTTTTCACAGGGAATTGAAACCTGGTGAAGAAGTAACATGGAGATAATGACTGACCGATTTAAAAAGCATCCGTGCAATTAAATCTGCTTGTATTAATAGTGTGTGATATCTTTGTGTCATCAGACAAAATAAGAACCATTTGTTTTTCTTTGTTGCTTCTGGGTGTAGAAATATTAGGTGACATTTCAACCATGGTTATGTACTTTATTTCAATGGGGATGTGGTGGGGGAGAATACTGAGCACATACTTAACTTTCCCAGAGAAATCAAAAGGACTTTAAAAAATCTTAACACAAGCACAATTGAGGCCTACATCTGCCAGTTTAATCTTCTCTTTCTGGAAAAAATAGGTTTTAAATGTTTGCTTTTGTGATGTTGCTTAAGTCTTGCAGATTAAACCTAAGCAGAAAGACTGGTCAAGTGACCCCCAATTTATATTAATAAAAGTACATTTTTTTGTAATAAATTTAATTAGAATACTATATTTTAATCATTGTGTATCTTTCTGGGAGTCCTCTGGCTGGTCTGTTTATGGGAAGACTAAACAACTGCTGTTCTGTGGGAAATAGGATTGAACTTGGCTCAATGTTCTCTGCAGTTAGGCTTGTGCAAAAGAGAGGCAATAGTTTATTCCCATGACCAACTGGGGTCCTGCAGGAAGTCTAGCTTTCATTGCTGATACATACATGAATTTATTTATTTATATATTTAATATCCTGCCCTTTCCAAACAAAGTTAGGCTCAGGGTAGCTAACAACAATATATTCAACGTACATATGTACAATCTTAAAAACTAATGTCAATATAAATTAAAACCCATTACTTAGTACTTAAAACTTTAAAATGGCTCCCTAACAATAGGGATACCCCTTACATTTTTCGGCCTCCTAGGAGAATTATCTCCTATGGGTGGAGGAGGTGCCAACAGCAGGACAGGCACTCCAACAGGGTCCAGCAGGGGAGGCCAATTGGTATAAAACTGTTGCTGCCCTCAACCGTAGGCCTAGTGGAACATCTGTCTTACAGGCCCTGCAGAACTGAGCCAAATCCTGCAGTGTCCGGGTCTCTGACGCCAAATTCTGCCAGGGTAGACGCCCTGGCTCTGGTTGAGGACAGACATTACTTTTGGGCCAGGGACCACCCATAAGCTGTTTCCAGGTGAGCACAGTGCACTTTGGGGGTATATTGGGAGAGGCAGTCCCGTAGATACAAAGGTCCCAGACCATGAAAGGTTGAATTTGGAGTGGCTTGTAATTGGTTTATTTTATTTAAAACATCATGTGCCCACCTTTCTCCTGAGCATCTCAGATGGCCGTTTCTTGGAAAACACCAGGAATCTTTTGTATGCTACTTTCATGACTTGCATTTTCTGCATGCATCGCTTCAGCATCTTTTTAAAGTATGACATTCAGCAAGGTAACATTAGAATCAGCAAACACAAGCATAATATTATGCATTGCTTACAACACCATTTCAGTACATGCAGCTGTTTAGGGTAGGCTGTCAGGTGCCTGCTTCTAAGTAGGAGGGCTACCACTGATGGGCACTCCCCCCCACACCCTCACTCTCTGGACTGATGGGAGCAAGGTCTGGAAGCAGAAAAGACGACATGCATAACATCACACTTGCCTGAAAACCCAGATGTGATGTAAGCACATTTGGTGACGCTCTGTCCCTGAAACCTCCATGGTAAGTACCATGGAGTTTTCAAAGATGGCCAGAACATTGCATGATGTGCTTACATTACACTAGTTTCCAGCTCAGTGTGAAGTCATGCGTCTTGGATCATTCCCACCTCTGCAGCTGCCGTAAAGCTTCCAGTGTGTGGATTGCTCCTGCATACTGATATTAATACTGCTGCTGTCAATTTATTTGGATACTTTACACTGCTTTACTCCACTCAATATAAAAACATGCATGAATACATACAACAAACCTACTTGGTAGCAACAGATTAATCCACAGAGCAGGTGGTAAAAGTTCTGCTCCTGATGATAATGGTCTGTAGGGACTTGTTTTCTTCCCAGAGCAGGTCCCTTTAAGCTTGCGGCCTTGTTCTATAGGCTAATTAAATATCATCCCACTCAGCAGTTTGGGACCCATGTGCAGCTGAATCCTATGTAAGTTTACTCAGAAGTAAGTTCCATTGTGTTCAATGTAGATTCGTTCAAGATGTGCGGAGAATTGCAGTCCTAGCAGATTCCTACTGGCATTTGTTTATTCTAAGGCATGAAAGGGGGCAAACCTTGTTCCAGTTCTAGCTTTGCTATGAACTCATTACTTGGTCAGCTGGCAAGTCCACTGGCTTCTGCCGCAGTGGGAATAGCAACAGTTATTATGTAGGCTTGTCCAAAGAATAATACCAGGAGGGGAAGTAATTCCAGAGAAGTAACCCTGTTTGTTGCAGCAAAAATAAACAGGAGCTGTGTGGCTCTTTGAAGTCTATAACAGTTTTAAGTATTTGTGGATTAGAACCAATTTCTTCAGATGCAATGAATAGCTCCTCCTGCTGGCAGATGTTTTTTTTTTTGGGGGGGGGAAACACAGCAAGCTCAAGGGCTGTGAAAGGCAGGTAGTAAATAAATACGTAAAATTCAAATCTAAGGGAAAGTACAGAGGCTTGGAAAGAGGACAAGGAGCAGTCTTTTTTTTTTTTTTTTGTCGTACACAGATATCTAAGAAGGTTTAAAAGTTTACTTTGTAACTTTAAGTGACTGTTTTTGGCAGAGGCTTTTGAACCTGTTCGGATGGCAGCGGTATTTGAGCACTTGGCCTCCTAACGCTAGGGGGCAGGTTGTCATTTAGTTAGCGCTCCGGTGATAGGCTTCCGGTGACGCTTTCAAGGGGCTGCAGTCTTGATCATTCATTAGTCATACGTCTGGTCTCGGTTGAAAACCGGTGTGGGGGGTCCGGAGAGGCGCTCCTCTACTTGGCAGACAAACGCAACAGTTGCGACCTTCTTTGCTGCTTTCCCTTCCCAGTCTGGAAGATGAAGGGGCGGAGAGGCTAAAATTGAGACCTCTAATGGAGGGAAGTGTAGAATTTCAATTTATTGGAAAATATTCTATAAAGGTACAAGTTTAATTAAATCTTGTAAGCTGTAGTTATCTATATAAGCCAGTAGGGAGCAGTATATCCTAACAAATGTTTAAACTTCTGCACAGGTGTAAAATTATGTCATAGACTGATACAGGATAATACGATGGTGAGCTAATCGTAAATTGAGCTCGGGGTGGACGCAGCACGAAATTATAGTGTATCATGAAATCTGATCTAACAAAAGACTCTAGAAGCGTATAAATATCTCTCCATTTTGTATAATAATTTAGAGGTGTGGTTTTAGGTCGGGAGACCCACATTCCCTCTTATGCTGGCATAAATAAATATACCTCTTGCTTCTAAAAAAAAAATAACCTGAGTCGTCCCTGTGTCTTGGTGGGTCTGTGCCATTGAACAGGGTCTAAACTATTGATACGTGTGCTGAACAACGTTAGTTAAGATCAATCCACAGCACCACAGCTCAAAAAATAAAATAAATTCTAAACGAACACTTCATTCAAGAACTCACTTAAAACAACAATGCAGATAGATGGTATTTCAAATAATAGTGTATTAACAATAAATACAAATTCTGTAATTGTTGTTTTAAGTGAGTTCTTGAATGAAAAGTGTTCGTTTATAATTTATTTTATTTTTTGAGCCGTGGATTGATCTTAATTATTGAACAGGGTCTGGCTTTTGCATCCAACATAATGGGTCGGAAGCGACTTGACTTGACACACACCATGGGAACCGGAGGTCAAGGTTGCGCGGGGTGCTCAGCGCCTTCCCTCTAGGGATGCCGTTTGTTGCCCTCACAGAAGCGGGGTGTGCGTGCGTGCGCGCGCGTGAAACGAAGCGTCACAGGTCGAAGCGGAGGCGGCGGCGATTGGCTGCGGCGGGTCATGAAGCGGAGAGGGCTCTGATTGGCCAGGCCGTGGTCATGTGGCGTAGAGGCTGGCGAGGGTGGGAGACAAACAAACATGGAGGCCATCTTCCACGAGAGGGTGAGTGCGTGCCTTGGAGGCGGTTGGTATAGTGGGGGGCGGCGGCAAGCCGTGCAAGGAGAAGTAATTTTTTACCCGCGGTACAGGATTAAGTCGCGCGGTTTGTTGCTGTTAGACGTGGAGGTGGCCACTGGGAGTGGGACCCGAATGTGGTCTGTCGGCGGCTGCTGACTGATGAGCCTCCATGTACAGGAGCAGTGTACCGGCAACTACCCGGAGTTGTAGTCAGACTGTGGTCAAGGACTGTTGCTTTCACGGCTTGTTTGTGGGCTTCCTGGCCAATGTTGGAGGCAGGATCCGTGAGATGGCTCTTAGGCTCCTAATTCTTTTTCTGAATCGAGGTATGTACGTTAGCAAAGGGAGTCGTTGAAGAAATTAGATTGCCGTTGCTTGAGAGAAGCAAAGTGGTACCTTATAGGAAACGCAGATTATGTGCCAGTGTGTTGACAATAATATTTTTCTTTGTATGTGAGGGCATTTTCATGACAATTTAATATTTATTAGTTCTTTTTTTCTTTGACATCCTTTAAAGTGTGCACCTATTGAAATCTGGCTGGCACAAAAAGCTATTCCCCCCTCTCCATTCTTCTAGTGTGTGTGTGTGTGGGGGGCTTCAATATGCAGTGAATTACAAACGGAGGAAGTGGGGATTAAGAGTGTGTGATTTTGTTGCAGGTGGCCAAAGGTAGATATATCTTTCAGATGCCAAACACTTCATCCCTCTTCTCAGATACTATGGTTTCCTTGAAAGCTGTGGATCTTTGTCCCTTACAAATCATCATGTTTATATGCCAACCACTACATTGTTTTTCTTGCCCTATCAATGTTATTGGCTCACTTACAGTCTTATAAAAACTTGTGTTTTCTGTCATAATTGGATTTAATACAGCTGCCTCCACTGTACTGGTTGCAGCTTTAATTTCTGTTTGTGTGTGAGAGAAAGATGGTTGGGTAAAGCAGCTGTATGTTTGTCCTGAGGTTCAAGCAGCATATTCTTAATTACCTGCCGCTCTAAAATTTGGTCACTCATGTCCTATATATCAAGTTTATATCCATGGAACTTGGGGAGCAGACTTGGTTATGCTTACAAACAGCACTCTGAGAGAGATTAAGTTGAGTTGTTACATTGAGGCCAGTTTGTGAATGTCAGGAGCTGAGAGAGAATTTTAAATGAGGATTCCTTGATGGAGTACACTATGCATGACACACACAGACATAGTAGGAGTCCTGTCAGAGCCAGCACCAAACTAGGTGTTTCCTAATAGCTCTTCTTTTGCCCTGGAGCTCCATGATAGAACCATAAATCATCTCCCTGCTTAGGCTTTAAGAGAGCCACATTATAATGGCATTCTAGTAAATAATGATTTGGAACATGAGTGGAAAGCACATTGTGGGGGTCACTGATTTCTACATTTTTATCTTGCCCTTCCTCTAAGGAACTCAGGGTGATGATGTACATTGTTCTTTCCTCTCGATTTATTTTTTTTATTTTCATTTGTAGTCTGCCTTTCTCCCTGGAACTCAAAATAGATCACAAGTATGACAATCAGATGTAATATTTTAAGCTAACAGCAAAGCTTCCTAATAAGATATAATAATGCAGTTGGGCTGGGATTGTTGAAGAAGGGGGAAGAGAACAAAAACACTGCATGCATTGTATCTGCTTAAGGCAACACAATCAGTGTAGGAAAAACTTTATCCCTAATAAAAGCCATCTCCTGAGCTGATCTATTACACTGTCTCCTAGCTCCTTGTCTGACACTACCCTGACTTTTCATTGGATTTTTCCTATTCCATCCCTCCCCCTTTCTGCTTGGGGATCTAGTAGGCATCGTAAGAAAGGTAAACTAATGTGAACTTATATGAGACAGCGCATGAGAAACCTGGGTCTGCTGGTCTGAGCTCCTTTGGAGTGAGGACATATGCAAAACAAATATATTTCTTGACTCTTGAGAGTTTTTTTTAAACAGTAAGTAGCTTTAACAGTTGCAGCTTTGTTTTATGCTGAGAAGAAAAATCTTTTTACAAAAGTATATGAATATTTTCAGTAACTTTCCATCCAGAGCTATATTATAGTTTCTAAAGTAAGAAACACAGGACTAGAGAAGCTTTAAAACTGGACTACTTGTGATTGAGTAATGACATGAATCTAATTAGGAGCTGCAGCCTGGCACCTTCCTAGGCACATTCTTTCTGCCAAGGCATATGCACGCCCCATTCCTACCAGCAGCCTGAAGGATATACCTAAAATTGCAAGGCAGGGATGTAACATAGCATTATGAAAATTTCATTGTAGCTGAATGCAAAGCAGCCCTGTGTAGATTGTGTGGAAACATTTTGTCATGGATTGTTAGAAAATGTTCTGCTATTTCATGCTGAACTTACCATAGGGTAGTCACCTTGCAGTCCAAGGACTCGCTCCGGCCTACAGGGGATTGCCTTCTGGCGTCTAATGCAGTCCCCTCCTTTGACCATGGGCTCAACCCTGTTGTGCACCTGAGCCCTTTTCTCCCAGGCAAACAATGAACAAAGGGATGTTTAACCCCTTTCTTCCTCAGTGTGTATAGTACCAGGAGTCCTTATTTGCACCTCAGCTGCTTCTCCTTTTTGCTTGTCTGTTGCCTTCTGCAGTGGGAACGAATAGCTGAGGAGCAGGTGGGAATGTCTCTTAAAGTCAGAGGTCCTAATCACACTTCGTGTGGGGCGTGGGGAGGTGTTATGGAACAGTTTCCTTGAGTTTTGGAATGATTGGCAACAGGGCAGAATAAAAGAATGGTTCTATTAGAGGTTTTGCTGCTGTTTTAACTGAATGAGAATGTGTCCGTCTTTAAAATGTGTGTGAAACCACGTACTTCTGTATTTTATATGCTATGGCAAGTATATCATTAATGTGCCCGTCAATAAGAAATTTATCTTCACCAATAGTGGTCAAAATTCAGACTGCATCTTGTTCAATAGCATGTCCATAAACTATCTTTCTAACATTAAGCAGTGATTACTGATTAGGAGAGAGTCTCCTGCAAGTGGAAAAGGTCTTCCTGTCCAGTTTATCTGCAACTGGACCCAGTGGTAATTTTTTTCAAACTACTATTTAAAAAAAAAAAAAAAAAGTAGCAGTACAGAACTGCAGGGGGGTGCTTCCTGCCTTGCTTCCTCTTAGAAGAAAAACAGTGTATTATGTGATGCGCCATAACACTGTTTCCTAACTGGCTTTACTACAGTGTTGCTGTCGTAGTTGTGTAATACACACTGATGTGCATATTTTCTCTTGGTATTTAATACGTGCATCAGTATTTCACCTGGGCACATTTGCTACCCAGGAAAAGTATTGCTACTCCAGGATGCAGCCGAAGAGGTTATTTGAACACGTACATGTACGCAGAGCACGTGTGTGGAGTTCTGCTGTGGCATGAACTTGCTGGAACCATTGTGCCATGTGTGTATTTTATAACCTTGAAAAACGTTTGAATGTTAAATATTTCAGTTGAGCAAAACTGAGTAAAGAGATCAGGAAGGGAATGTTGGAAGAATGTCCCTTTTACTGTCAAAAAATCTTTAAATTGTTAAATTGTGGAACTCCCTGCCCCAGGATGTGGTGATGGCTGCCAGCTTAGAGGGCTTTAAGAGGGGAGTGGACATATTCATGGAGGAGAGGGGTAGTCATGGCTGTTAGAATGGATACTAGTCATGCTGCATACCTATTCTCTTTAGTATCAGAGGAGCATGCCTATTATTTTGGGTGCGGTGGAGCACAGGCAGGATGGTGCTGCTGCACTCATCTTGTTTGTGGCTTCCTAGAGGCACCTGGTTGGCCACTGTGTGAACAGACTGCTGGACTTGATGGGCCTTGGTCTGATCCAGCAGATCCTTTCTTATGTTCTTTACTGTCAGAAAATCTTCCAATGTATTACAGAAGCAATATATTGGAAAGGAGCAGAAGTATTTCTGTGGTTTACAGATTTGGTCTTTGAGCAATAAAACGGTGACATCTAAACAATAATCATTGGGGGTTTTTTTTGTGTGTGTGTTTGATTTTCCATTCAGCAAGAAGGCTCGCTATGTGCCCAGCACTGTCTGAATAACTTGCTACAGGGGGAATATTTCAGTCCTGTGGAGTTGTCTTCTATTGCACAGCAACTAGATGAAGAAGAGAGGATAAGGATGGCCGAGGGAGGGCTCTCTAGCGAAGAATATAGGACATTTTTACAGGTAACAGGGTTTTAAAGCTGTTCAGGTTACTGGACATAAATCTTGCAATGTGTCTTGTACAAATTTACTATGAGTGCCTTACAATGAGAAAAGCTCCACTTCAGAGTAAGGGTCGTTTATTAAGAAATGTCTTCTCTTTCTCTTGTACTTTTTGAATGCAAATTGACACATAAAAGATGATGGCCTGGGGGACAGAGAAGGGGGAATAGATTTTCTGTCTCACTGTGAACTGGTAGTTGGAAAATGGAGACATTCTGGGGCAGCACAGAGTGGGAAGTATAGACACACAGGCTTTTTTGTCCTGAATTGGTAATTGTTGGTCACGGCTGCACCCTCTGGGATTTGCCCTAGGTGCCAACTTCATAGGTTCTGACACCTACTCCATATGATGACCCCCCTTAGGTGCTACTTTGTACTGTCACCTTGATTTCTGTCATTGTAACTCATTCTGATCCCACACCTCCAGCATGCCCACATGATGTAGGCGGAACAGGAAGGCAATTGCAAACAGTGATTGCTTTCACTTCATTTCAAGGAGAGATTTCTGCCATATATGGCTGAAAGAGGCATGATATTCCTTAAATAAACACAGCAAAGTTTCTATTGTGAATTGCTCCATTACATCTCTACATAACCAACAAGCCCTTATCAGTCGATTCCCATTAACAGCTTAACTAATCTGTACATACAGTGGGTCATTTGAAAATCCAGTAGACTATACTTGTTGGATTATTTGAATTGCTTATTAACATTCTAAATTAATTTTCTCTAGTTGTCTTTGGCCCTGGGAGACCTTTAACTGCAGCTATCCAGAAATCCTGGATAAAACACTGATTTGGGGGAGGGATTATTTCGGTTCAGGATAACTAGGTTTGCAGGGAGAAAAATATCCGGTAAGGTATTTTTCAGGTATTTTTTGGGCTCGGGTATACCCAAGCGCACATCCCTAATCGGCAGCTAAGCCAATGGTGAGCAGATCTGCTTGCACACCTCTTGCCACCAAGCCTTTCTGTGATACCATAGCAGATCAGCAGCTCTCGCTGCCTTATGGCACTTAGTGAGCCAGTTCAGTTGCATTCTCTCTGCTCTCTGCACATGTTGCGATTCCTTCCCCTTTCCTGAGTTGCAGCAAACAGTAGTCTGTTGTTACATCCAAGTTGGTGAACTATGGTTTGTGCTTACCCTTCAAGTCCAGATTGGAAGCTGTGCTCAAACCACAGCTTGGAGGGCCAGGTGCAAACTGATTTGGATGTCCTGCAAAAAGGAAGGAATCGATCAGAGCAATAAGGGAAGACAGAGAGTATTAACTTGAAGCTTGCTCATATAAACTAAGCAGTGATTTGCTGTTGCTTGTTAACCAAGCCAGGGGGTTGTGAAGATGCGTGCTGGTTATGTATGATACAGCAGCCTTGCTGAAATTGGCTCTGGTCAGTGCTCGAATGGATGTCCTCCTGGGAAGTCTTTGCACTCAATTTTCAGTTCCATTAAGGAAGAAAGGTGGCATATAAAATGTGGTAAATCAAATGGAGAAGGCAGCCCTTTAAGCTGTGTGTGTGTGTGTGTGTGTGTGTGTGTGTGTAAAGTGCCGTCAAGTCGCAGCCGACTTATGGCGACCCCTTTTTGGGGTTTTCATGGCAAGAGACTAACAGAGGTGGTTTGCCAGTGCCTTCCTCTGCACAGCAACCCTGGTATTCCTTGGTGGTCTCCCATCCAAATACTAACCAGGGCTGACCCTGCTTAGCTTCTGAGTTCTGACGAGATCAGGCTAGCCTGGGCCATCCAGGTCAGGGCCCTTTAAGCTATAGTAAGCTTTTAAAACAAAAAATGCTAATTTTGGTTTTTAAAATGTGAAATGCTGCAACTATTTCACTTTCCCCCAAAATATCTCTATCTCTTAAAAAGTAGTGCTTTCACAATGTCCTTAAGAGAACAATGTCTACAGCATGCCCACCTTTTCTTTAAAATCATTTCACTCATCCTAAAAGAGAAAATATTTCATAGGAGTTTTTTTTAGTATTCCCCCAAATTTCCAATTTTTTCATTTGAAAATTTGAAAAAAGGCCTTGGGGGGAAATAGTTTTATTACGGACCTTCACATATCTAGTTGTGTGTAGTTCTAGGCACACTATTGTGACTCAGTGAAAGAAAACACTCTGGCAGCAACCCAAAGTAATCCAATGAGAGGAGAGAACATGGATCACAAAATAATCCAATGAGAGAACTGATGCTGTGGTATCACAGAAAGGCTTGGTGGCAAGAGGTGTGTCTGCATTTAGGTCCCAGGTTCAATCCCTGGGATCTGTAGTTGAAAGTATTCGGTAGAACATAATACAAAATCCCCAACCTGAGTCCCCGGAGAAGCACTCCCAGTCAATAGGGACCTACATTTAGCTATGGGTGGGTAGCACAGGGCAGTTTATGGTGTGTGTTTGCAATTTTTAAGAGTTATGTCATTAAAAGTGTGTATTGAAGTAGGTAAAATGTGTTGAGAAGACATGCCACATTCTATTTCTGATTTCTCATAACCCCCTCATGTAGTAATATGGAAAATCAACTGTTTTTCTTTTTCAACCTGTGTTGAACAGCAGCCTTCTGGAAATATGGACGACAGTGGTTTCTTCTCTATTCAAGTAAGTATTTCCCTGAATTCTCAATTATCTTGAAAAATTTATTGCAAATATAAATGTATAATGAATTTTAGTTGGTGCTGATAGAAGCCATTAACATTTTAGGAGAAACTGTGTTAAAAGTGGCTATTTTAAAATGTTTTGCATTACAAAAACTGTTAAAGAACAAATATAAATACAAATATAGCCAATTTATGTAGCTTTGGTCCACAATTTTAAGCCCTCCCCAACAGTTTGTATAGAGGTATTAGTGAAATTGGAAGGCTTACGTTATGTTGAAGCAATAGGCTTTGTGTATATCGCTGCTCCAAAGGGGCCAAAAACAGTAAAGCATTGAATGCTTCCTTTATTTTACAACTGAAAATGCTGTTGTGTGAATCTGTTTTGTTTGGGCTGATGCAAGGGAAATCTCCAGTAAATTTTGTCCTTGGTAAATAGACCAGGAATAGAATTAAGCCCTTAAATTTAAATCTTTGGGGGTTATTTTGGTTTGCCGTAGTCACAAAATTATAATTTTAGTGAAAGCTCCACATTTTATTCGGCAGACAGATTGGTTGTGTGTACACTGGTGTTGTGTTGACATTTGCTCACACAAAACCCCCACACTGCAGACAGCCTGTGTATATGTGCTTGGGAAATCCGATATTGTATTACATCTTGTTGCTGTTGTAAATTGGCTTGTGGTTCGGCAAGGAGAGGCAACACATCCATTTAATAAGTAAATAACTTAGATACACATACCGATGCACCTTTGACTGTGATGAATGCCAAAGTACAAGCAGCAAACTGTAGAGCTGCCTTGTATTTGTAAATGGGTATACAGTGCAATCCTTACACCCTTCTAAGCCCATGGACTTCTGTGGGCTTAGAAGGCTATAACTCTGCTTAAGAATTTGCTGAGAGAATCCTCAGAACTGCCAACTTCGACAAGCAAAGTACAGTTCCCCTTTTTTTAAATTGCTTTATGCTCATGCATCAGTGTGTCTGCCTTGAGAGGAAGCTGGGTTGTGTCGTTAAACAACGTGCCAAGAAGTCTGAGACCTAACCATGTATTTCAGATTAAAAATGTAGCATCCCAATTGTCCAAAAACGTATAGAAATTCCTTAGGACTCCGGTCAAACCTCACTAGTTATTCCGTACAGCACACATCTTGTGCGAGGATCACCTGGCCCGATTAGCACTTGACTCTCTCCAGTGGCATCTTAGGAAAAAGATGACACAGTCTTGTGCTAAAAGCTTTTGTGTTCATAAATGAAAGTATCTGGCAATTAGCTGGCAGTTCGGGCATTAAGAATAAGGTTGATGTTTTGAAGGCAAATTGAAGGTGATCATTGTACAGACGCTTATAACATCAGTTCAAGGGTTACCTGTGCCTTTTGAGAGTATCTCGGTCAAATTGTGCATTTGTTACCCACCCTTAAATGTGTTTCTATATGTGGTCTGCTGAATGTAGATTCATGAAGGTTTTTGATTTTCTGATCCCCACTGGTTTCCTCTTAATGAAAGTTATAGTTTTTTCCAGTCACAGAGTTGTGAAAACAATATTTGTTCTGTTTTTTTTTTGTTTTTTTTGCTATAGTGGCTAAAATGGTTGCATTGCTTAAATTTATAACTGACTGGTTTGTCTCATGAAAAGTGCTGTTTTTTGACAGGTTATAAGCAATGCCTTGAAAGTTTGGGGTTTAGAACTAATCCTCTTCAACAGCCCAGAGTATCAGAGGTTCGGGATCGACCCTATGTAAGACTTTCTTTTTAGCTCCCTGCTTCCATTATACAAAACAAAATAATTCAAGAGAGAGAGAGAGAACCTATTATTTTTGTCAGAGTACCTTTTGAAAATTTACTATCTCAAGTTCTGGTTTTATCCCCTCAGCCTTTTCTTTTTCATACTATTGAGGCCTTACATGTCTATTTGTCCTCTGAGCCTTCATGACATCTCAGTATCTGTGGCATCACAGAATGCTGATTTTGAATGGTCCGTGGCATCATATCTGTTTTATGACATCACCGCTTGTGTCTGTACTTAGAAAGCATCTCTAGCAGTAAATGTATTACCAGTGAGCGCTGTCGGAATACTCTGAACCATCACAATAGATTAAATGATCAAATAACCTGTATTTAATCATATCTGTGTTTACTGAAATGGCTTTTAAAATAATGGTGACAGTAGTGATAGCCAAATATATATATATATTTTTTCCAAATGAACTCTAGGATTTAATTCTGTGCATCATTTGTTTTTGTTTTTCTTCTTTCAGAAATGAAAGATCTTTTATTTGTAACTATAAGGAACACTGGTTTACAGTTCGAAAGTTAGGAAAACAGGTGACATTGTCTTATTTTTTTTCTCCTTGCTTAAAAGTTGACCAAGCTTGGGAATGAGGAGCCTTTGGGACCAGTTGTTGTTAGGTTCTGGCTTGGATCCAGTCAGATTTCCACTGAAGGATTTCAGTCAGTGGAGGATGACTTCTCTGCCTCCTACTGTAGACCAAAATGCCTTCTCAAATGCTGTTCCTGGATGATGGAATCCCTGGGGGGCAGTGTTGGGGAGGGGGGAGGTTCCAGAAGTCTGCTGCAGGAGTGGGGGATTGGCAGAAATTGTCCTCTTCCCCATCTGTGGAAATGATTGGTGAGATCCAGTCCTACCTATTTACAAGTCTGGGACTTTAGTTTTAGAGGAGTGATAGCTGCTCAAATGCAGATTTCACATAAATATGTCTGGAGATGGCAGTGTGTCATTTGGTGCCTGTTTCTAGAACACAACTCCAAGGGTTTTGCACTCTGGACAACTTTAAAAACGTGCGTCATCTCCTCAATGAGGGATGACCAATGGGGTGGATTTCAGGAGTGAACAGGCTGGTCCTTTTGAGCTCCTAGTTTAGTTCAGGCAATGCAATTTTAGTGCCCATTAACTTCTGCTTCTGGATATCATGGCAATTTGAAAATGCATCATCTTTCAAAGATTAAGAGCAAATATGAATGCCAGTACCTTGCGATCCATGTTAAGTTTTCTTCACTTTTTACATTATAAGTCAGTAAATCATTACATCCTGTATGATACTGAGCGCAGCATTGGCCGCTTTATAGGTCATAATCATTTCTGTGAGCAAGAAAATGCAAATAAGTGCGCTAAGACAGGGCTTTTAAAGGGACTACAACTTTTACCAGTGCGATCCTATTCAGAGTTTCCAGGGACTAAGCCTATTAATAGCTTGGATATGCATAGGATAGCACTGTCAGTCTCTCCACAATACTGCAACTGATTTCTCCATGGGTGGTCTAGTCAGCAGACTACGGACCTTTACCAAGGAAGTGACAGGTGTCTGCTGAAGAAAAACACCTGGGTTATTGGTATTTCTGCTGCAGCAATTGTTGAGTTTTCAGAGTAGTTTGTGCTTCTGGCAATGGAAACTCCTCCAACAGAAGCAGCATCTGACATTCCTGGCTACATCTGCAGTTATATCCCATGTACACATGATACTGCTTAAGACCCTGTGCCCCCCTTTTCCAAAATACTAAAGCTTCCATCCCGGTTTGCCAGTGTTCACTAGAAGTGAACCAGGAAGAAACTAAAAGTTTTGATTAGCTGCCTGCAAGCAGGGGACTGTTTCAGTCACCTTAAATCATTCACATCTATTCAGTTGAATACTATGCGGGTTTTCCTTTTGTGACAGGGTAGCAACTTTCCTGTTTCTAGACATTTCAGAGATGACGGCCAGATCATTGGCTTGGATCCAGGCTAACATTTCCAGAGTGCAGTTTTCCTCCCCTAAAATCTGGGGAACAGGATTTGAGGGGGCATTGTGGGTGGCCGCAGGAAGGGGAAATCATGTTCCATGGATTTGTGCCCATGGACATGTTGTTCTGGATTCAATCCATTAATTTGCGTTTGAAAGAAATGTGTACCTTACATAGCAGTTTCCCAGATGGTAGTTAGGTATCTTTCTGGGTACAAAGCTGGTCTGTTGACTGTTTGTTAATTGCCTTGGACTGAAATGTATTTTGTTTTTTAAATTACAGTGGTTCAACTTGAACTCTCTCTTAACGGGTCCAGAACTAATATCTGATACTTACCTTGCACTTTTTCTGGCTCAGTTACAACAGGAAGGTAAGGCTAACTTTCAGACAGTGAACACTATTACTTGAAAGCAGAATAGAATTCATGCATGAAACCTCTCTTCCTCAATTTTTATGAACAAAGCTATGGAATTGCCAAGTCTTGAAAAATGAAGGGAAACAGAATTGCACAGTACTGGTGAATGGTACTTAAATTATGTTCTTATCTCTCTTCTTTCCCTATTATATCTAACCTGACTTCCCCCTTGACTTCATGTCATTATTATCAATAGTCTCACAAATCTTTAATTTTTCCTCAGGTTATTCTATATTTGTTGTAAAGGGTGACTTACCAGATTGTGAGGCTGATCAATTATTGCAAATGATTCGGGTGCAGCAGATGCAGCGGCCAAAATTGATTGGGGAAGACACACTGCAAACAAGAGATCAGAGGTAAGGTAAATAAAAACTTGTATTTTAATAAGTGTTGCATGTTGATTGTGAGTACTTAAATCCTGGATGTAAGGAGGCAATGGTTAATTCAGAGATGGTAGCAAGCGGTAACTTGAAAGGCATCTTTACCTTCTGTTTGTTTTTGCTTCTACTGTATGTAAGCTAAAGAGATATGGTACTCAAATTGGTACTCAGACTTATCCTATAGTGTCTCCATGTCTATTGCACATTGCTGTATGGGATATTTAAGAACATGGTTGCCTGTTGGAAGGCTTGCATGACACTAACAGTAAATCTAACTTCCAGTGATGGTTTCAGCAGTGGCAGATAAACTTTTTTCAAAGTGGTTATTAGTCTAGTATATGTTATGCTATCGTTACTGATATCCAAGTGACTGTAGCTGTAACAGAGATTTCAAGTGAAGGAATATAGTTGCAATGAATATAGTTTCAAGTCAAGGGGGTTGTGCCAGAGTCTATCCATGACCCTATTGAGTATTCTGACATCACATCTTTGCTGAAAAGCATCTGTAGAATAAGAGCCCTGTTTTATGACACCAGTGGTCCATCTAGTCCACCATCCTGCTTCACCCAGTGGTCAACCAGTTCCCCCAGAGGGCCTCCAAACAAAATGTAGAGGCCAAGGCCTTCTCCTGATGTTGCCTCCTAGCACTGCCTCTAAATACGGAGATTCCCTTTAGTCATCGTGGCTAGTAGTCATCCATTGACCTATCCTCCAAGATTTTGTTTGCTTTCCTTTTAAAACCTTCTATGTTTTCCTTCTCACTAAGGCCGACGTGACTCCTCCCAACTGAATCATGCCAGAGCAGCATTTTAATCTCCTCCTACCTGTGCAGCAGGTTTCTAAAACAGCGACACTTTATGAGCATTTGGCAATATAAATTCTGTCGATTAGGTTTTATAAGATAATTTGTGCTGTCTATGTGAAGGCACAGGGTTGTTTGGTGTTTGCAGGGGTAGCAGTGCCTAATTTTGGGGAAGGGGTTTCTTGCTCTTCCAAAACATTTTGAGCTGAAGGCAAACCCTTTTCCTACCCTCCTCTATTGTTATTGGGTGGAGCTGGCCAAGTAACTTCTTACTATGGAAGTTTAGTGTGTTCTTGTTAAAAGTGATATTATTAGCTACTTTACATTCCGAATTTTGATGTCTTGTATTGGGGATTCTCATCAGTGGAGGAAGGGTATACTTATGTGGATTTCCCCCCATGTGCTCCAGTAGGCGAAGGCTCATAAGGTTTTGTCTGCTTTCTTCTGTGGGAGTAGGACCTTCCCTATTTACTGTGGTGTAACAAGGCTTCATCAGTACTCTTGATTTGAAGTGTAGGCTCGACTGAAATCTCCAGTCAGTCAGCTGGGATTGGAAGAAGTCTGTAGAACAGCACAGCCTTTAGAAGGGCGGAAGTTAAGTCCTATCTTTAAGAGGAAGTGAGATCTCATGACTGAGGTCACTGCAAAGAAGGGAACTTCACCAGTGAATCTTGTGGTTAGTGAGCAAAGTCAGTCTTCTATGAGTAGTTAAGACTTCTGCATGGTTTAAACTCTTAACATCTTGTCTTCTAACTGTGTCGTAAAGTATTTTAAAACCAGGGCATTTATATAAAGAGATTGTGAAAAAGGGTTGTCTGCGAGTTTGAAAATTTGGCAAAGCTCTGTTTTATTTTTAAACTTGACACAAGAAATAAAACATCGTCTTTCACCTTTTCAGGATACAAAAGGCAGACCTTGAACAAGCCTTAGATGTTAGCCAACCATTTGATGGGACGGGCGTGGTAGATGAAGATGAAGAGAATTTCCAAAAAGCTCTTGCTCTCAGCAGGCAGGAAATTGATATGGAGGATGAAGAAGCGGATCTCCGTAGAGCCATTCAACTAAGTATGCAGGGTAAAATGCTGCTTTTCAATGTTAAAACGTTAGTCCTATTGTTTATGCTTTTCATTATCCATAGCTTTGTATAGAGTAGACGAGCAAAAACAGTGAAAACCTATGCAGAGTTACCCTGGTCTAAATCACTAGATAACTGAGTGGGTAACTGAGTAGGATTGAGAGTAACATTTCATAGGATTGTATTGTGAGTTACTTTACCTTTCCTAGGGATTGACATTTCATCTGGCAGTTAAATATTAGAATTTTTAGACCCTGCAATTTAATTTTCTATTGTTTTCTGGAGGGACTTCCACTGTGGTCTTCTGGGGTGGGGCTAGGGATGTGGCTCAGTGGCAGAGAATCTGTCTGCTTTGTGTGCAGAAAGTCCCAGGTTCAGTCTTTGGCATGGCCAGCCAAAAGGATCAGGTAGGTAGATGATGTGAAAGACCTCTGCCTGAGACCCAGGAGAGCCGCTGCCAGTCTGAGCAAATACTACTGACCCTGATATACCTATGAATAAAGGAAGCTTCATGTGTGCATGTGAGATAACTGAAAATAACCCCATATTGAGGGATTGTTCTTGCAATCCAATGCAAAGGGGTGCAGTAGCGTGACATGTACCTTTGTGCAACTGTGTGGGCATGTCTCTGCAACACCTTTTCCATGTTTCCACTTGGGCACTGCAGCATATGGTCGTGAAGTTGTCTGTGGACTGGACAAATGCCTCTTCCCGTACCCCTATGCTTGAGAGTGAGAAACCAACTATTCACGCTAAGACGCTCCATGTTGGATCCGCATTCTTCATAAGGACTGCCAGGGGGACAGCATGACCTGAAGCACTATGTATGTGTGCTGTGGGTGTTTTGTTAATTTTTATACTACTTCTCTACCAAAGATCAGTTCCCAAACTGGCTCAGTGTAATTGGCGGCCCATACAAAATACCCTGGTATAAAATATTCCTCAGGGATAGGGTCCTCAGCTAGAGTTAGACCAAGGCCCTCCCTCTGATGGCCTCTTCAACATCAGCACAAAACTGGAGAGTACAGTCTCAGTTGACCTGAATCCAGGCACTATGGAGGGTGCTTCTTGCGTTCCCACAGGGGGATGCATGGGAACCATCGGATTCATCCTTCAAAAGAAGAGCCACGTGGCTGTGTCCTAAGTGAGAGAGGAAGTTATATTGAAGGGGAACTCTGAGCAGTTCTGTTAATGGCCTACCCTCCCTCCTCTTCTGCCATCTAGAGCTGATCTCACCTGATCGAGAACTTTTTGTTATCCTTACCTGAACTCGGTCTGTCACAGTAACTGCATGCATATATGTGTTTTGATTTTAGGCGGCCATCGGACTGGCTTTTCCGATTCTTCCACCCTTAATACTCCACTCTCCGCTGCAACAAATCAGTCTGAATCTCTTACATCAGAAGAGCTGCGAAAGAGAAGGCAGGCCTATTTTGAAAAGTAATGAAGTGTGTATGTTGGAATTTGTGCATACCATATTGTATGTCTAGGAGGGCAGTACTAAGCAGAATTGCACCCTTCTAGGCTCCTTGAGTGGGCTTAGAAAGGTGTAGCTCTGTTAAGGATTGCACTGTTGTAGTCTCTTGCAAACAACTGTTATAAAAATAGTGACATGGATCCCAAAAACCATGACCTAACTTCATTGAAGAGGGTAAGGGGACACTAAGGGATGGTTTGGGATGTTGGCATGGTTAGGGGGAGGTTGTGGAGGAAAGGGGGGTTGGTGGGGGGACCCCCCCCCCAAATCATGTAAGAATTTGCACAAGAAGGAACCATGTCAGATTGATCCTGGTAAATTTTTGTGATCTATTAATTTGGGTACTTGCATCCCCAATCAAATCAATATCACCAAAGACATTCCGAGAGGTATTAAAGATGCAAAACACTTTGTCAGAACTACTTATTAATGCAATAATTTGCAGGGTCATCTGGTAAAGCTGGAGGGTGAGAGATTCAAAATAGATAAAAGGAAGTATTTCTTCACACAACTTGTAGTTAAATTGTGGAGCTCCCTGCCCCAGGATGTGGTGATGGCTCCCAACGTGGAAGGCTTTAAGAGGGGAGTAGACATGTTCATGGAGGATAGGGCTATCCATGGCTACTAATCAAAATGAATACTAGTCATGATGTATACCTATTCAGAATCAGAGGAGCATGCCTGTTATATTAGATGCTGTGAAACATAGGCAGGATGCTGCTGCAGTTGTCTTGTCTATAGGCTTCCTAGAGGCACCTGGTTGGCCACTGTGTGAAGAGACTGCTGGACATGATGGGCCTTAGTCTGATCCAGCATGGCTTTTGTTATATTCTTATATATCCTCCGTTCCACTGGTGGCATTGCTTTTGGGGTGTGTGTGGAAGAGGCTCCTTCTACCAGAGAAGAGCTCTGCCATCAGTTGTCTAAAGTCAAGTATGTACTATTGAAGTTACAGGACATAACATGGAGCCTTCTGTTCAAGGTCTCTGAATATCAGTTCAAACACGGTCATATGTCTTTATTTACTTTTAGCTTTCAGAATTGCTTGTTAAGGTTTCCCTTGATTGTTGTGGCTGAGTTTAGAGAAAATCTAAAAGGATATTTCTGAAGGGCACTAGTAAGTATCTGTAAAATGATTTAGCCTTACTTTACACACCTACTAAAGCTTATATATAATTTAATTTTAATGCGTTGTTTTTAAAAACCTAATGTTGATTGTTTGATTCTTTCAGACAGCAGCAGTTGCATCAGCAATGCCAGAACCAAGAATTTCATGATGTACCAACTACAAGTTCAAATGCACTGGGGACCGATCCAGGTACTACTTTGATCAGTCATGCTACAGCACATATCATTTGGCTTATTGGTCTAATTTCTCTACCAGATTGGTTTTCCATTTCTGCTAGAGAAGCAAGTGTGGGGGTCTCTTGCATGACAGGCTGTTTCTGTGGCTTTCCCTCTTTTTGATTTGGGCCGATAGGGCTCTCTGCTTCATGAAGCCACTGTAATAATGATCTGATACAGCTTGTGGGCTGCCTGCTATAACCGTACCAGCCTTTGCGTGAATCGATAAACTATCTAGAGTAATTGTTTTCAATGAGTTGTGGCTGCTGGTGCAATAAAACACGTGACAGGTGAAGGTGTGTCTTCTGCCACGTCAGCAGCTCCTGACAGCACACTCTTTTGACTTAAGTAGCAAAGAAGGGGATGGGTCAGCAATAATACCAACCAATGAGGAGCCCATTTAATTGCCCAGTGCTCTGCTGGCCACATGGGGCATTCCTGATTTTCCTTTGTCATCCTGCAGCCATCTTCCATCATTCCCACCACTTTGCTGATACTCCATTTATTCCTGTCCCTACATCCTCCTCCCTCACCTCATTGGATTTACTTTAGATATTTATACCTCACTTTTCTCTCTGGTGGGACACAAAGAAGCTTACAGCATTGTTCCCATCTTCTCCATTTTTATCAACACAACAACCTCCCTATGAGGTAGAGTGCAGAATGGGATCAGGGTCCTCCAGTGAGCTTGCATGGCAGAGTGGGAATTTGGACCTGGGGCTCCCAGATCCTAACCCAGCACTCTTAAGCACAAGAACCGCATCGCTGCCATGGTAATCTGTGTAAGAAATCACGATTTACAGTGTGATTTTGAAATTTTCCTTTTTTTGAATTCTTTTGATTCTCTTATTCCAGTAGCAGAGCTGATTTTCCCCTCCTCTGTGCATGCTTGAAAAATAAAGTTCTCAGGATTTATGGGGGTATTAATAAAATTCAGTAAAATCTAAAGAAAAGACATGAAACCGATGTTCTCCTTTTTGCAGCAGAATATCAGAACTAAAACGTTTTGGTTCTGTTTCCTGCTAGGAGGTGATATGAGAGAAGAAGATATGCTTCAAGCAGCCATGAATATGTCCTTAGAAACTGTTAGAAACAGCTTGAATACAGAAGAAAAGAAATGACATAAATACCTATTTTTTTCTATGTAAACACTAAAATCCTGTATTAATCCTGTGTGGATGGTAAAAAAGGTAGGGTTCATTTCACTGATGTACCAAAGCAGGACGTAGCCCTAAAAGGTATGAGGTTAAAAATCAAAATTAAATGACAGTCTGCATATAACAACAATAAAATCTTACCGATGCAAAGGTTTTAGCTTTGCTCATATGATATCTTCGAGTCAAGTCAATATAATTTCCTCACATGAGTAAAGAGGCTTGAGTTGGTCATCAAATCTCACCCACCAACTTCCTTACCAATAGATGCTTGGGAACAGTTTGTGATATCTGCAGATATTTGTACAGTGCATTCGTGTTTTCCAGAGCAAGATCAGTCCAGTACAACTCCTTAGCCATCATCCTGAGACCCTTGTGTTAGGATAGTGTTGAGCAAGGTTGTATGACACTTAAAACTTCACAGACTTGCGTGTGTGCTTAAAAGGCTTTGCAAGGACTTCCTCTGCACCCCAGCTAGTTGAGACCGATTAATACGATTTGCAGTTCGCTTTGGCTACCTTTTGGTTACATGCTGACTTCACAATATTAACTAGTAATGGTGATTTTTTTAAAAAAGGGGGGGGAATGATTCAAAATCCTTTTACCAGTATTTGCAGGAACACACAAACGTCGTTTTTAAGCATTAGATCTTATCGGTTAAGGGCATTTGACACTCTTTAAGGATTGCAAACTGGTATGGCCATTTTATATAAAGTCTACTTTTAAGGCTTAGTGATAAGGGCAGAGATTTTTTTTCCTTTTCAGAGGAGAGATTACAGTTCTTTAAAACACACTTTCCACTAAATTCTGGACAATCCTGGTCTTGGTGAACTAGAGCAACTGCAGGTAATATAGGGTATTTGTGGTAAATTGTTCACTTGACTTTTTTTTTTTTTGGTGTGGGGATTATTTTCTGATCCTTTAGTGTCCTCTTAATCCCCATGTTTCTACAAGTGATTAGATGAATATATGAAGCTGCCTTAGTTTGTTAGACCCTTAGCCCATTTAGTTTCACACTGCTGACTGGCAGCAGTTCTCCTCCCTACTTCCAGAGATAGTGTCAGGTGGAGATGCTGGGGATTGAACCTGGGACCTTCTGCATGCAAAGCATATGCTCTAGAACTGAGTTATGGGACTTCCCAATGTTCCGAGCTCTGTTACCAGTGAGAAAGATAAGGAAACAACTTTGATGCCATGAGTACATTGCCACATTTGTGATACCTGCTATCTGAAATGAACCCTGCACTGGTTGCTTGTGTTAAGAATGGACATTCACAGATGAATGAATGTACGTGGACATGTGCTTTGTCGGATGTTAATGAATGTCTTCTACCTGTTAGAAATTTTTGGCTTTTCATGAATGGCCTTTGTTTGTGCACCTTACAGTTTTTTCTATAACTTCTGTTAACTGAGGAATATTGGGGAGCAAAACTTTGCAGGCTAAGTTCATCCTGTTGGTTGACTTAGGTAAATTGGTATACAAGATTAATATGACAGGATGACCAAATTTGGCATTCTCTGTTACAAGAACCGTTTTAAGTGTTTTTGTAAATGGTGCTTTAAGCATACCTTCTGTTTACATATATCCTTTTTATGGCTATGGTGTTGGATGGTTCACAGTGTTCAAACTGTATTCTGCTTAAAGCTTAGGCATTTCGCAGAAAGGCCAGCAGAGGGGGGGAAACTTTTGTAAAACCTGCACATTGATTTGTGTGCTAACTTGTTTCAAAATTACGATACTTCTGCATCCTTTTGATGTTTCACTCTGTCTGCTGAATGGTAACTGTATGCAAATATGTGGTACGTTAAGGACTAATATGATACAAACAAGCACTCAGATTTTGATAACATTTGTTTACAATGATGTTCTTTCATATGGCTTGCCTTTGCGAACAAGTAGGGACAAGAGCCAAATCTCACTTACCTACTTGTGTGCTTCAGTTTTGTTGATTTCAGTGAAATTGGCGTAAGTACTGGCAGTGGGACTTGGCCCTGAAATGATCATTGCTTTTAAAAATGTACCAAGCGTTACCATTTCCATATACCTGGAGCAGCACTGTTAGAACCTTCAGAATGTATTTGATTGATTACCCACAGGAAAGCATCTTGCCAAACTTAGTGCACTACCACTGCTTTTTAAAAGTCTGCAGCATTAATTAAGTAAAGCTATCTGGCTTTTGTTTTGTTTTTGCTTGTAAGCCGTTACTTGAAAAAGAGCAGCAAAGGAATTTATATAAAGCATGACATAAAAGCATACCAATTTGTAAAAATCAAAATTGTATGTTTTGTTTCTTTTTCTACTTTTTCTGATGAATATTCTTCTGGACAAGCCGAGTCTGAACTGACATAGGGCCACTTTTCTCCATACTTAAATGCAGGTACTCAAGTACAAAGGCACACACATATACCATACCAACTATGAAAGGTATGCACAGTTCTCAGGAATGACCCTCCCCTACTTAAAAATGCACTTAATTGGGCAGGGATGCAATCCTTGCTTCTCTGTATTTTGTAGAGTAAGCCCAAGTTTGAAAATGTGTGCGTGCTACAGAACTGACGTAGTGTATTGCAGCCTTTAATTTCGCTGAAATGCAAGAGACTTTCTTTCTGCATGGAAAAGGGTTTGCAAACATTAGTTTTAAAGCACAGGCCATGATTGCCAATGTTCCATCACCACCAGCCCCTATTTACCTAACAGATACTGTAGTCATGGAGTACTCAGTTTTGAGAATCTTGCATTAATCTTTTTTCCATGACCTTGTGCTTTTAGTTTATTAACAGGTCACCCCTATGCAGTTTCTCCCACCTAAGCCCACTGACAATGGAATCATTCTGTTACTGAAGTCTGTTATTGAAACTACCTGAAACATGGGAAGCACTATCTTATGGTCACTACATAAGCTACCTCCAGCATTTGAAGAATGCAGGGTTCTTTTCTAGTGGGGAAAAATGGAATGGTGTAGATACAGGTGAGTATTCTGATGATTGGGGAGAAAGCCTAATTTCAAGGATATGTTTCTAGGTTACTTGTCCCCTTTATAGCTAGACTGTGGGAGACACTAAAATTTCCTTACCAGAACCTCCTGCTTTATACACTTTCACTCAATTCATTCAAGTAGCTTGGTGGATCTAGGTTGTAGGCCTAATACCATTTATTACCTTTCAGTCTAGGATTATCTCAACAGTGCATTTGGGTTGCAAAGGATACTTTACTGTGACTGAAAAATATCACTGGGCAAACTCCAGCCCCCCCCCCCTTAGCTAATTGACACTGAATATGCAAGTGACGGTCCAGCACAGCCCTGCTGAAGATAATCAAGTGTTGTTTGAAGTGAGGGGAAAACCGTTGGTCTTTGTTGAAAGAACGTGAAATGAAAATGAGCATCCTTGTCTGTTAGATCAGGGGTGGGGAACCTTTTTCCTGCCAAGGGCCATTTTCACATTTATAACATTGTTCGGGGGCCATACCAGGCATAGATCTCCCAATGTGGGGGAGGGGCCTCTGCCGCCCCAAGAACTCGAGGCCGTGGTGGGGCTAGCGCGCAGGCAGCGGGGGGGGGGGAATGGAGGCAGGGGCTTCGCCGCAGCAATAACTCGAGGTAAGCCACTCACTCGCCTGGAAAAAGCTGGTAGGGCACGGGTGAAGGGAAGGGGGCCAAGGAAACAAAGTTGGGCTGCCAAGAGAGCTGGCCAGGCACATGTTTTCTCTCATAAGGAACAGGAAGCAGGGAGACTTGGAGGAAACGCCCCCACAATCACCCAATCAACCTTCAGCTTTGCACGCGCTCCGGCTTCCCAGTGAAGCCCGAAGTGCTGAGATGAGGGCCTGGCTAGCAACAGCTAGCTCCATGGAGCTCCCGGCCTCGGCAGGCGGGCCGGGGGCCGGACAAAATGATCTCGCGGGCCGGATCCGGCCCATGGGCCGGAGGTTCCCCACCCCTGTGTTAGATGAATGCACAGCATGCTGGGGTATAACGAACTTTCTTTGATTCGCAAGCTGTAAAACAGGTACCTTCAAATTTTTCACAAGACATAATTTGCACACAGGATATGTGTACTTGCCTAGAAGCAATCAGTCTGTGCTAATCCTATTTTTTTTTTGTATGCATGCATTTCAGAACCATGATTTGACCTCTAAATTGTGAACTTGTTTTGTAAATGAAGTTCAACTATTTTAAATCCTTCTAACAATACATCTTTCAAAGCTCAGATATCTTTGTGATATTGACAGGATGAATGAGAACATGCTGACCTTTATGATGCTGACTTGATTAGTGCAAGGAGCAGGATTTGCCTTCCTAGGGGGAAAAATGAGTATTTGATTCTGCTCTGTAAATATTTCTCTTTGTGAAATGGAGAATGATTAACATTAATTGCTGTAGGTCTTTACCACAATATATATGACTCCAATTTGGTTCCTTTTCTCAAGGAACAAGGACAAAACTTGCTTCAGGCAGTACTTCTGCTTAAATATTTTAAAGGGTTTCATGATGTAAAGAATGCTAAGAATACAGATGCTAAAATATTTGCTTTAGTATGGAATACAAGACACCTTGACTAAGATTTCAGGTTGGTAATTGTGATAGTTCATAGCTGCAAAATAAAGGATTCCAGGGGTACCTTAGTGACAACAGTTTATTTTAGCATGCGCTTACGCTTCTTGACCTGAGTTTCTCATCTTTCAACTTGGGACCCACTTACAGATTTGGATTTGTTTACTCATTTATACCTTGCCTTTCTCCCCACTGGGGACCCAAAGGGGATTCTTTTTTTTAAAGTGGAAGGTCTGCTCCAATGAATTGAACAGAAGTTAATAATTAGGCATGCAAAAAGGGAATTTGAACAGATTCCTACAAGCATCAAGACAAATGTTTCTTTAAATCTATCCAGAGCAGGAAACCAGCTAGAGAAGCAGTTAGGCCTTTGGATGACTAAGGAATACTTGGATTTTCAAAATGCTTTTGACAAGGTACCTCACCGAGGACTCATGAGTAAACTTAGCAGACATGGGATAACAGGAAGGGTTCTCTTATGGATTAAAAATTGGTCAAATAACAGGAAGGAAACAGTAGGAATAAATGGACAGTTCTCACAATGGAGGAAAGTAAGCAGCAGGTTTCCACAAAGATTCATATTGGGTCAGGTACTATTTAATTTTTCATAAATAATCTTGAACTGGGGTGAGCAGTATAGTGGCCAAGTTTGCAGATGACACAAAATTATTCAGGATTGTGAAAACCAAGGCTGACTCTGAAGAGCTCCAGGAGAAACTCTGCAGATTGGGTTAACAGAAGACAATGTGGCAAATGAAGTTCAATGTCAGTAAATGTAAGATGATGCATACTGGAACAAAAAAACCCAACTTCAAGTATATGCTAATGGAGTCTGAACTTGATTACACTGAGAGGGAAAGAGATCTTGGGGTCATAGTTGATAGGTCAATAGAAGCATCAACTTAGTATGCTGCAGCAATGAAAAAGGCAAACTTTATGTTGAGGATTATTAGGAAAGGGATTAAAAATAAAACAGCCAATATTGTAATGCCCCTGTGTAGATCTATGGTGCGGCCTCACTTGGAATAATGTGTGACGTTCTGGTCACTTACCATATCTCAAAAAGGACACTGCAGAGCTTTCACTATGAGGAATCTAGAACGGTTCAGTTTAGAAATAGGAGGGGACATGGTAGAAGTTTATAAAATTATGCATGGTGTGGAGAATGTTGGCAAAGAGAACCTTTTCTCCCAAAATAATAGAACTTGGGGGTATCCAATGAAGCTGATGGAACAGTAGATTCAGGACGGACAAAAGCAGATATTTCTTTACACTGCATGTGTTTCAAATGTGGAATTCGTTGCCAGAGGATGTAGCAATGGTCACGGGCATAGCTTTAAAGGGGGATTACAGATTCATGGAGGATGGCCCTATCAAGTAGCAGCCATGGTGACTAAAGGGAACTTCCACGTTCAAGAGGCAGTCAAATCTCTAAATCCCAGTGTCAGGAGTCAACACTGGGAAATGCCTTGGCCTCTGTGCCCTGTTGCTAGCCCTCCAGAAGAACCGGTTGGCCACTCTTGAGAGACGGGACGCTGGCCCCCGGGGAAATGGTTTCTCCACGAGTAAGCCGCATACCTATTCACATGTGTGGGTGTGAAAGCTGGACAGTGAAGAAAGCTGATGGGAAGAAAATAGATTCCTTTGAAATGTGGTGTTGGAGGAGAGTGTTGCGGATGCCGTGGTGTGTGTGTGTTAAGTGCCGTCAAGTCGCTTCCAACTCATGGCGACCCTATGAATGAAAGTCCTCCAAAATGTCCTATCTTTGACAGCCTTGCTCAGATCTTGCAAATTGAAGGCTGTGGCTTAATTTATTGAGTCAGTCCATCTCTTGTTGGGTCTTCCTCTTTTCCTGCTGCCCTCAACTTTTCCTAGCATGACTGTCTTTCCCAGTGACTCTTGTCGTCTCACGACGTGACCAAAATACGACAGCCTCCGTTTAGTCATTTTAGCTTCTAGGGTCAGTTCAGGCCTGATTTGATCTAGAACCCACTGGTTTGTTTTTTTGGCAGGGATGCCGTGGACTGCCAAGAAAACAAATCAGTGGGTTATAGATCAAGCCTAGAAGCTAAAATGACTAAACGGAGGCTAGCGTATTTTGGTCACATTATGAGAAGGCAAGAGTCACTGGAAAAGACAGCCATGCTAGGAAAAGTGGAGGGCAGCGGGGAAAGAGGAAGGCCCAACAAGAGATGGGCTGACTCAATAAAGGAAGCCACGGCCTTCAATTTGCAAGATCTGAGCCAGGCTGTCAAAGGGAGGACATTTTGGAGGGTCGCCATGAGGCGGAAGCGACTTGACGGCACTTAACCCCCACAAGCCGCCTATTCGGGGCGTCTTGCCGCCCAGCGAACCGGCTAAGGCCCCAGGCCCAGCTCCTCGCCAGCCTCGTCGGGCCAAACCGGGCGAGCCGCGCCGCTCGGGCCTCCCGCATCCCGTCTCCCCTTGCTCTCTTGCACACGTCCCCGAGCACCCGGGGGCGCTCTAGCCGCTCGCGCTCTATGGTGACCCGGGAAGTGTCATGGCGGCCGTCGAGGTGGCAGCGGGAGCCGCCGCGGCTGATTGAGCGAGCCGCCGCCCCCCCCCCCGACAAGACCCCCTCGGGGCCGGCCCGATTTCCCTCCTTGAGGCGGCTGCGGCCAGCGAGCTCTCGCGGCCCCGGTGGGGGGAGAGGCGGGGGCTGCCGCGGTGGTTGCTGCTGCCCCCCTTGGTCTCCTCCCTGGCTCGGGCCAGCTGCCGGCGGCGATGGCGTCGTGGTTGGGGGGCCTGGGCGCGGGCCTGGGCCAGTCCCTGGTGGGGCAGGTGGGGGGCAGCCTGTCCACTCTCACCGGGCAGATTTCGAGCTTCACCAAGGATATGTTGCTGGAAGGCACGGAGGAGGTGGGAGGTAAGTCGAAAGCGGGGTGCGGGGTGGGGTGGAGGGAAGGAGGGGGCCACAGGCAAGGGAAGGGGGTCCCTGTTCAGAGTTTCCAGCGCAGGGGAGGTGGGTGTCACTGGGATTCAAAACACATAAAAGGAAGTATTTCTTCACACAACGCATAATTAAATTGGGGAACTCCCTGCCCCGGGATGTGGTGATGTCTGCCAACTTGGAGGGCTTTAAGAGGGGAGTGGACATGTTCATGGAGGAGAAGGGTATCCATGGCTACTAGTAAAAATGGATACTAGTCATGATGCATACCTATTCTCTCCAGGATCAGAGGAGTATGCCTATTATACTAGGTGCCGTGGAACACAGGCAGGACGGTGCTGCAGCACTCTTGGGGGCTTCCTAGAGGCACCTGGTTGGCCAGTGTGTGAACAGACTGCTGGACTTGACGGGCCTTGGTCTGATCCAGCAGGGCCTTTCATATGTACTTATGAATTAGGGTCTCTGCAAAATTGATGCAAAGGGATTGTCCAGAAAGTGTGTGGTAGTGCATCGTGAGGGAGGTGAACAGATGCTGAGTTATCCTGTGTGGAGGGGTTTCCTGTCAGAAGCTTCCCAAAATTAGGGGAGGAAAATATTTTTTGAAGCTAGCATTTTCTTCTGTAGTTCCAGAGAAGTAGTTGTGTTCATTGTAGCAAAAATTAACCAGGAACCTTAAAAAAATGACCATATATAGCGCACCATAAGCTTTTTGTAAGTCAGCTTATTTTATCAGATGCAAAGGGTGTCCATTTATATTTAGAGTTCAGGTGACAGCTGCCATGGGACATCTGATGAAGTGAGCTCTGACTCCCAAAAGCTTATGCTGGAATAAATGTTGCTAGTCTTTAAGGTGGGACAAGATTCCTGTTTGATTCTGGCATTGGGCAGAGATATAGATCAGCCAGCATGTTGTGTGAGTCTCACCTGTGATATAACCTTACTGGGAAGCTTTAGGTAAGTCACTTGCATTCAGCCTCTGCTGCTGTCTTCTCCTGAAATATGGGTATAATGGTTACCTGCTTTACAGGGTTGTTGAAATTCTTAGGCCTGATTAAATGTGATGCTGGTGAGACAAACAGCTTCTGTGTGATTTTGCAGAGGCCCAGAATCTTGTTTAAATTGTGTGCAACCTGTGTAGTGCATGCTTGGTTAGTGCATCACATGTTGTATAGGCTACAGGGCTTTTGTCTGCAAAATAACATATAACTGCAGTGCAAAGTGACATGAGAAAGCTGTTTACCTCACCAGCACCACACTTAAATTGAACCTTCTTTGAAGTGCTCCAGTAATTCAAAAGCACTATATATCTTCAAAGCATTTTTATTAATAATAATAATAAACGTTAGTTGTGTTAGAGAGTTATCTTACATTACGCTTGTCACACAGTTGATGTGAGGAAGGGAGTAGCACAGTTGTGACAGAAGAGAGGTGAACTATTGATCAAAATCAGAGAAGGGATGCTGCTAAAAGTATGGACTTATTCTTGAATAGTTCCAAAAGCAGCAATTCCTTTGAGGCTAGGGTTGCCAACCTGGAGAAGCTGAGGCAGAGAGAGTTTGGGGACGAGATCTTCAGGGACTTACCAGAACAGTTCCACTCCTGTGCTGACATTTGCTGTTCTGGACAGTGAAACTTTTCTGTGGTCAGAAAAGACTGCTGGGTGGAGGGGAATGCAGGAAAGTCCCGCGATCCTTAGTCTTAGGGTCTCAGGATCCATGGAGAGGCGTCAGTTGGCCATAACTTCCCAATGCTTGCATACTTAGAAAAATAAACACGAGTGTGTACCGGTATCTCATGTATGATAGTGTACATATTGTAACCAGCAAGGAATAGTCTTATGTGTGAAGCACCTGCAGGTCTTCTGAGTACTCTTATCTTTTCTCATGTATATAATACAGATATGTGTATAATATAGAGAACATTATGAAAAGATTGTATAATGTCTTCATATATGATGATAGGCAGTCTGTAAAAAATAATGTATGGTAAGTACTTTCAATGCTGTCATGAAGGCATATAAATAGGATAAGTGAAGTTTCTGTTGAAACATTCAGAAAATGATTATTGTAAAGCTTTTTAACTAACTGAAGAATGAACATTTATAATGATAGGCAAAACTGTTGTGTCAAGGGAGGGCAATGTTAAGATGTGCATTACAGGAAAGGCTATATGCATTTTGGAGTTTTGTTTTTTAAGCTATTCTTTCTATATCACTGTATGAAGTAATAGAAGAAGCAATTATATTATACATATGATAGAATGATTAGTTGCCAACATGTGCACTTTTTAATGACAAGCTTGTGGCAATTTATAGTATTGCATGATGTAGTGGTTTGCTCTGTTGATTCATTGATCTGTAACTGGCTTTGTTCCAATTGGAATGGTAAAATTTGCTAAATCTTGGAAGACATTCTATGGAGAGGTCATCCATGATTAAGTGATTTCAAGAGACTGAGATTTAGTGTAACTGGTACTATTTTTATGATATTCCGTAAATACCATATGCCCAAGGAGGACAGTACAAAAAAAGTACTGGTCTAAAAACAACCAGACATAAGTTGTGTTTCATACCTGTCTTCATGTCGGTGCCATATTTAGTATCCAAAAACATTCCTCTAGATATTCATGTGCACTCAAATACGCATATCGGTCTGTTGCACATACACATTTCATTCATCCAAAGGAGAAATCCAATCCACACATGTAATGGAATATTCAAATGGATCAGCTTAGTCTGTTGAAATGAACAGGGAAGCTGTTCTGGGCAGGTTAATTTGTTATCCTATTGTAGCTAGTTGTTTATAGTAGTAGGGAAACAATTAGGGTTCATAATGACATGTTTTAGACTTAGTACCTAACTGTGGCTAAAGCATGAATTTGCAGCCAGTCTTCAACCATAATTGAAATGTTTCAGAATCCCCTTTGCTGCTGGAAACTCTAATTGAATTGATGTAGAAAACAAAACCTACAATATTTGTCTATAAATATTTGATGTTGATTAATTAATATGATATGCAGAGTCTTGGGAATGAATGGAATAAGGAGCTAGATTGCCTTATTTTGTCAAAGCAATGGGATATGGCCTTAAAGTTTATACCTGCTCTCTCCATGGATTTGAAGTTGAGACTTATTCAGCAAAAAAATACATGTTTAGGATACACTGGACACCACAGCGGCTCTTTAGCAAAGGAGTAAAGTATCTAATTGTTGGCATTGTAACTCACAGGACACATCCCTTAAATATATGTTTTTTCCTGTTTTTTAAATAAACCATAATTGAAGTATTTATGCATAATGGCTATAACTACCGTTTGTGGTCCTTTCGTTTGCCCATGACCAGTGTGTCAAGAGAGCCACTGTCCTCTATGGAAATAAACCTTATTTTAAAAGTATTCTTAACATTGGTAGTCAACATAATAGGAATAAATGTTTTCCTCTGGAACATCACGCAGGTATACTGTTGGTCATAAAGTTTTATGACAAACTGTGGCATGTTAAAAACTATCATGTTTTTACTTTAGTGTAAGGTTCTGTGGATTTGAGCACACATCAGATCCAGGGGCCCAGATGCGTATGATGAAACGAACTCTAGTTCATGAAAGCTTATGTTGGAATAAAAACTTGTTTATTTTTGCTGTAACAGAATAATATGGCTGCCCTTCGGAATTATTTATAGTCTTGGTGACTTGTCTCCAATAAGTCATGAGTAGCTGCTCATAGTTTGCAGAACGGGACTTTCCTTGCTCCCTTTCCTTCTGCAGTCCACTGAGGTGCTTCTGGATGTCGGAGGACCCTTGCAAGCACAGGATAGGGGGTAAAATTGGGTATTTCAGTGGAAGGGGAAGAATTGGTAAAAATTCCCCCCCACACAAACACATATGTACTGCCATTGGTGGGAAATGATGGTGGGATACAAGCCCAGCATCTCCAGCAGTACTTATTATACATATATTCCTATGGTGATGGTGTGTAACAGTAGTTTGTGATCTTGTGCTGTTATAAGGATTATGTGCCAGGCTGATCCACATTGGTCACTTTTCCTACATAGTGGTTTCTCTCTCATATACTTTGTGAAGGCTGCACAGTAGTCAGTTTTGCCACCATTACAGGTGTGGGACTTATACTTTGTGAGTTTAATAGCCAACACTAGAGGGAACATGGAGGAAGGCCTTGGCCTCTAAGGTCTGTTGGTTGTGCCTCTAGGCCAAACAGTTGGTCGCTGTGTGAAACAGGATGCTGGACTAGGTGGACCACTGGTCTGATCCAGGAGTCTCTTTCTATATTCTTAAGCACTTGGGTTGGGCTATGAGTTAGTTGGGTATATTGTTTAACTGAAGCTCTTCATCAGTTAGCTGAAGTGGGTTGCATTTGCTTGGATGTAAGCCCTGTTGAATTCTGTGATACTTACTTCCAGGTAAACATGCATAAAATTGCTATGGAAGTCTTAAAGTGTCTAGATTCCAGTTTATCAAGAAGAGTTAATGGCCATACATGGACAAGTTAGAGCTGTTTAATGGGCTGCTGAGATTTCTGCATTATCTATAATGATTTAAGCATGATTGGCAAGTGCAGCTGTTCTCTTGGTATTGTGATGTTACAGATCTTTAGCAGTTTGTTGCTTCAGTGTTGGGAGAAGAGGTTGTCTTTGTAACCTGCAGCATTGTTTAACACCTAGTTTACTGAAACATTGTGGTATCTAGATTATTTTGAGGGATATGAGAGAGAAATGGTATTTCAATAATCTGTTTTGTGTTTGTTACTTTACAGTTGCTTTTCACTCTAAATATTTTTCTGGTATGACTGAGGAGATCTAATATATTTAAGGACGAAGATCAGGTGTTTGTTTTTCAGGTTGCAAAGTCCATGCACACTGCCTTATGTGTAAAACTGACATCATGTAAGAAACCTGAAAGATTACATTTATCTAAAAACACTCAGAAAGCAAAGTTCAGCTTCCTCAGTACTGTTTCTATGACCCTATTCCTCCTCTCATGGCTGCTCTAAACATATATAAAATGTGGGAGATCTCAGTTTTTGATCTCCCACATTTAACAACATCCTCAATTGAGTGTCACAGAACTAATTCAGATAAGTATGTGACGACGACGACTTATTTTTGTCTCATTTGCATTTTTTTTCTCACTGATTTCAGATACTGCAACAGACTTCGGTGTATCCAGCTCTAACCTGAAGGATATAGAAAACACTTATACAGCACTGAGGTCAGAGGTAGGAAATTACAACATATGAGTGTGTGTTAAGTGCCATCAAGTTGCCTCCAGCTCATGGCAACCCTATGAATCAATGTCCTCCAAAATGTCCTATCGTTAACAGCCTTGCTCAACTCTTGCAGACTGAGGGCCATGGCTTCCTTTAATGAGTCATGTTGGGTCTTCCTCTTTTCCTGCTGCCTTCGACTTTTCTTAGCATTATTGTCTTTTCCAGTGATCGTTGTCTTCTCATAATGTGACCAAGGTAAATAGCCTCAGTTAAGTCATTTTAGTTTCTAGGGAATATTCAGGCTTGATTTGATCTAGAACTTACTTATTTGTCTTTCTGGCGGTCCATGTATCCATAATACTCTCCTCTAACACCATATTTCAAGTGAATCAAATGTCTTCCTGTCAGCTTTCTTTCTTAGATTTCTAACATTGTTTAACATTCACACTCATGCATAGTAATATGGAATACTATGGCATGAATTAAATTGATCTTGGGCACTAGCGACACATCCTTACACTTAAGAATCTTTTCTATCTCCTTCATGGCTGCCCTTCCCAGTCTCAATCTCCTTCTGATTTCTTGGTTGCAGCCTCCCTTTTGATAATGATGGAGCCAAGGAATAGATGATCTTGAACAATTTCAGTTTCTTCATTGTCAACCTTAAAGTTGTATAATCCCCCAGTAGTCATTACTTTTGTCTTCTGGATGTTTGACAGGATTTAGTCTGGAAAAATAAAACCATGTTTAAAATGTCCCTTTCATAGTTCAGATTACTTGCCAGAGCTTTAGTATCCTGTTTGGTTATGTTGGATTTGGAATGTTTATTTGAAGATGCAACTTTTTTTCCCCTAGAATGAGAGATTGAAGAAAATTTGTAATGATCTGGAAGAAAAACACGAAGCAGCAGAGCTTCAAATAAAACAACTGTCTATAGAATACCGGAACCAATTGCAACAGAAAGAGGTATACAGAGAATGTTAGGTACAGATTTGTAATTATGTTGGGAAAGGTAACACCTAAGTTTGGACACATACATAAAGGGTTTATTTAGAAAATGGTTCTTATATTTAAATGCATTATTGCTGGTATGTCTTCTTTTGAGTTGTGGGGCATCCAGTCTGTTTGCAGGTCATATTTTGTCTCAAAGTTACTAAGTATCTGTATAAAAATTATAGCCTTGGGTGTATTCTGTTTCTGGAGAAGCCATGTTTCACGTCGGTTGAAATGCAAGACAGTTAATGTTTCATTCACTGAGGTACTTGAAATAGGAATACTTACTGGTTTGCTTGTTCATCAGCTTCTGAGATGGCTTTACTAAAGTTGCTAGAATTAAAACTGGAGGGTTGAAGTAAGATGCGAGGTTTGTCTAATGCACAGAGTAACTTCTCCAGTAAACCACGGCTTGGTGTAGATGTTTATCTGGGTCAAAGATCATGTGGTTGAGGGGATGGGCACATCATACTTGTAATGTGACTGAAGCGCCGTGAAGGCTCAGTAGTAGTACCACCTCCATCTCCCTTTTTTGAGGGGGAGAATCCTGCTGTTTTAGTTTTCTGCACATGACTGTTCACATGGAACGCACTGTGTTAAGGCTGTAGTGGATGAGGCTATCCACTTGTCCATTACGGCAATAAAATTGTCAGGTCAGATTAGGTAAGCATCTCTTCTGGTCCTGTGTGAAAAACCAAGCTTATGTTGTGCCTGTAGTTCATAAAAATATCACACCACTGGTTTCTTTAAAACAGGAAAGTTTCCTCTCAAGGAACCCTTTGTTATGATCCTTCTTGTTACCATTTAGTTAAACATGGAGCTTATTTCTTGCATCACTACTAACCTCTTTGTGTATCAGATGAGAATACCTTTAAGTAAATGGAGAAGTTTGCAAGAGACTAAGAGAAAAAGATGGTATATCTTTTTTTCCCCACCTGACTAAAATTGTTCATGTACCTTGTTATATTTAGGTGGAAATCAGCCATCTTAAAGCTAGGCACCATGCGCTGCAGGAGCAGTTGCAGACGGTGCAGTCAGCTGCTCAGTCCGCACAGTTGGGAGCCGGCGTCTCGCCATCATCCACTACGTCAGCTTCTTTTGTCTCTATGGCCAGACATGCATCTTCCGGTTTTCAAGGAGATGACATGGACTTCGGAGATGTCATCTGGTCCCAGCAAGAAATAAACAGATTGTCCAATGATGTCTCTAAGCTTGAGTCTGAAGTTGACCACTGGAAGAAGATTGCACAGGTGAGTCAAATATATTTCTTGCTTTACATTCAGAAACGGAGTTAGTTAATGACAGTGAGGTATTGATGAGACGCTTTCTCATTTGTAAAACCTGATGATGATACTGACCTTGTATGGGTGGAATAATAGTTATATAACTCTGTTGGTAGAGTTACAGTGCCATCCTAAGGTCTAATACGCCCTTCTGGGCTTATGATAGGGTATAATTCTGCTCAGGATGGCACTGTTCATGTCCTGCTTGCTCTCTGAACCATCCAAGAAAGGAAAGGCCACTTTTGTATCCTGCTCACTTGATTCTAAATCTTTATGCAGACCCATGGAGTAATCTTAGTTTTGTCGCCAGTCTTCTACAGGCTCTGATTATCACAGGCGAGCTTGACTGAAGCTCTCAGATACAGGCAGCTTAATGTTCTTGGTATGTAAAAAATGAAGAAAGCTGTATAAAAACATCAAACACTGCTTTATTTTAACAAAAATAAAAGCTGATCCGTTGTTGTTTTTCTCTACCTAAACATGAATATTTTAAGACTTTTCAAAAATAATGTTTTTTAAAACAAGTATTGCTTAGGTGCAGATTTCTTCCTGTTAATCTTTTGCATCTTTACAAATAAATGTGAAGTCTGTTATTGTCTGAGATCTGGACTTGCCAAAGAACACTTGAAGGATGGTGGTCTGAGCTGCAGATTTCCCCTGATTATGGTAGAAATATCCAATTCTTCAGCCAGTTCTTTTGCTAGCTTTTAAATATATTTTTATATGCTGACCAACTGTAGATTCTTGCTCTTCTGGTGTATGCAATCTTTTAAGAGACGTCATATCTATCTTGCGACATTTTCCAGAAGAAAACCATGTATTTTCTTTTGTTTAGTTTTCCAAACTACAAGGGTCAAGTAATACAGATGAGAATGAAATCTGCAAGCTCCAAAATATTATCAAGGTAAGGCTACTCTCTTTGGGCACTTAGGCAGGGGCTGGGAGTGGTGCATCTGCGCAGTCTCCGTGGCTTCCCGGCTGCCACGAAGGGAAAAAGAGCAGTTTAAAATAATAAAAAAGAAAAGGGGGGAACTGCCCCATTGAATAAAATGAGGCTGCGCCACCAAAAAAGGTGGCATGGCCACTCCGTATCTCAAGGGGGCGTTTCTGGGGCGAACGAGGTTAGAAAGCTGCCCAAAGGCAGCTCCACCTCTGGGAACGCCTCCCCCACACCGGCGCAGGCATTCCCTTCCGGGATTTAGTTCTCGGAGTGACTATGCTGATGGTGGGGGCCGGTGGAACTCTGTGGCTCCCGGACGCCAGCGTGGAACTCCCTGCCCCAGTATGTGGTGATGGCTGCCAGCTTGGAAGGATTTAAGAGGGGAGTGGACATGTTCATCGGGGATAGGGCTATTCATGACTACTAGTAAAAAATGATACTAGTCATTATGCATACCTATTCTCTCCAGGATCAAAGAAGCGTGCTTATTATATTCGGTGCTGTGGAACACAGGCAGGACAATGCTGCTGCTGCTGTCTTGTTTGTGGGCTTCCTAGAGGCACCTGGTTGGCCACTGTGTAATGGGGCCTTGGTCTTATCCAGCATGACCTTACTTATGTTTGCCCTTGCGGCACAGGGTCAATTGAGGTAACTCAGTACAATGCTGACTCCACGAGGTACAAAACAGTGCAGTAGAATTGAGGGCTGAAAAGAATGCAGTCTCTAAAAAGTGGTTTTATCCACCATTAATATTTAATCTTTTGGGGGCCATTTACATCGGCAGTTTGTACTGTTAGCTGTGAAATCAGCTCATTTTGTGTGGTGAGGGTCTTGTGACTCACGGTCTCAGAAAAGTGGCTTTGTTCATATGAAACAGAATGCAGTTTTTAAAGCCCATTTATGAATATTCCTTATCTAAAGTCTTGTGAGGTGTTGTATAAGAAAATTGTGTAGGGCAGTTTTAAATATTTTACATAGAATATTGTATATTGTTAATACAAACAAGTAATTTTTACTAGACTCTAAGCCCAATTTTGCTATGTGGTGTTGTAGATGTGCTATAATTCCTTTTCTTTTAATTCACATTTTAGGACCTAAAACAGAGCTTAAGTCAAGAAATAGATGAGCATCAGCATGAGCTCTCAGTATTGCAGGATGCGCACCGTCAGAAATTAGCAGAGATAAGCCGGCGTCATAGAGAAGAACTGGGTGAATATGAAGAACGAATAGAAGAGCTTGAGGATCAGTTACAGAAAGGTCTTGTTTATTGTTTTTTCATTGGAGTTTTTGTTAACCTGTTAATGTTGACCTTTAGTCTTTCCAGGATATCAGATATATACATATCCAGTATTACACAATCTAGGTCGTTTGCAGACCTATGGCATTTTGAATGCCATGGTTTGTAACAACCCCAATGCAGCCTGCAGAAGACACCCCCCTGCTTAGATGCTACATCTATTCTACAAGTGCATAAAGATCTCTTTTGCTGAGACATGGGGTAAATGTGTGTTGTTCTCACACATCCTTTATATGCTCATTCTTTGTTCAACTTTGGATCATATTGAGCTGCTGTTGTTATGTCCATCTAAAGAGGTCTTACATACCCATCCAGTATAGGAGGGAGTAAGTCATTGAGGAAAAAGGTAAAAAATAATTATGGGGCTAGCAATAATGAATTTCAGGCTGACACAGGGAGAAGATGTGTAGTCTGATACTTTGGATGCTTAAATTGTAAATAAGTCCTACAGAATTCAGTGGGGCTTAGTCCTAATCTAGAATTAAAGCCTAAGTAAATGTTCCAGTTTTCAAAGGGGTTACTGCTGGACAACTGCGTTTCTTCCCATAACTGAGGCAATCCCCTTCCCTTCCACCATTTCCAGCTGTGTTCTACTGAGCATTGGCTGGAAAAAGACTTGCTAAATTGCTCCTCAGCTATGAGTTTTGTTAACATTATTTTGGAACCAATAGGGCTATTCTGTTTTCAAAGTCCATGCGATACTAACCTTTCCCAAGTGCTTGAGGTGCGATTTAAGGCATGATTCACACCATGACTAAATCATAGATGAAGTACTGTTCGTCTTCCAAACACACCCTTTCCACCCACCAGGTTCAGAAAATATTGAAGTAGATCCTGGAAATTCCTGTTTCAGCAGTCTGTAGGGACATGATCCTACAAGTTATCTTTCTGCTTGTAAATAGAGGTGCCTGATTTTTTTTCCTTAAGTGATCTGATAAGATTTTTGTCTTGATTCAAGATCAACGTATTAGTATCACCCCACCTACATTGTGTGTGGATGTGTACTGTGCTGTCAAGTTGTAGCCGACTCATAGTGACCTCTGGTGGTGTTTTCAAGGCAAGTGATTAAGCAGAGGTGGTTTGCCATTGCCTTCCTCTGCAAAGTCTTCCTTGGACGTCTCCCTTCCAAGTACCAACCAAGCTTGGCTTCCAAGATCTGACAAGATCAGTCTATACTATACCATTCCACATGCCCCACCAACATTACCAGTTTGAATATTGTTAATCATATAGGATCTTCTCTTCTAAGGCACCTTGGTAGTATATGTTGGGTTTTATACTATTTTGTCCTCTTTCCAATCTAGCAAGATATATTAGGCTGAGACATTGTGGCTTTCCCTCCTCCCAGCTCATGAGCTTCATGTCTGACTAAGGGTTTAAACCCAGGTCTCCCCAGTCCAAGTCTGATACTCCTCTTGTATTGTCCCAGGCATTCATGGACAGGAGCACGGTGCCTTAAACATAAGGTGCTGGGGAATTGTGTTATTTACGAGTTGCAGTTGCTGTCTTCCAACACTGGCCAGTTTATTTTTTAGCTATATTATTAGCCAAATGGATGGTGTGATTCTATACAATGGTTAAAAGCTTTATTTTACCTCATGAACTTGCAAGCTAACAATATAACCTTGTTAAAGTGCTATGTTAGCAAAAGTGCTATGTTACAAGTCTAAGATGTTAAGATTGTTTTCAGCATGTTCCAAAGGCTCACAGCAAATCCCTAGCTCATTTTATTCTGAGAGTGAACATGTACATTGGGTTAGTGTTACAGAGTCAGAGAGTTTTAGAACTGCACGGGACCTTGGAGGTCATCTCAGTTCAGGAATACATAACAGCTGCATCCCCATCAGCTCGAACACCTCCAGTGAAGGAGAGTCCACTACCTCCTGAGCAAGTCTGTTCCATTGTTAAATAGCTCTTACTGGTAGGACATTTCCCCTAATATTTAGCTGAAATCTACTTCCTTGTACTTTCCATCCATTAGTTCTAGTCCTGCCATCTTGATCACGTTTGCTCTGTCCGATATACAGTTGTCCTTCAGATAGCTGAAGACATTTATTATACCTCCCCTCAGTCTTCTTCTCCATGCTAAACATGCCAGCTTTTTCGCCCTTTCCTTGTAGGGCTTGATTTCCAGACTCCTCACCATCCAGATCACCATTCTCTGGATAGGCTCCAGAAGTGGGCACACTATTCAAGATAAGGCCTGACCAGTGGCTTGTGTTTTTGACAACTATTTTTTTTCCTGAGCTGGCAAAAACGGTGGGATGATTAAGTATCTTGGGTGCTTGGTGTTTGCTTCTTCCATCCTAAAAATGCTTCATGTTTGTGGGGGAAGAGTGTACATTAACTTGTTGGCAGGCCATTTTCCAAATACCTAATCAAAATGGTCTGCTGGTAAAATTAATCACTGCCTTTGGCAAATTGCTTTATTATACTCCAAGGATTTCACTGTAAGCCTCCTAATTCTTCAGAGTAATGTAGGCAATCACAGAGTTAATAATCTAATAGCTTTAAAGATGACAATTTTGTTGTTTGAATCATGCAGATTACCTTGGCCTGTAGTGGTGGTTTTTCTAACAAACTTTTACAAAGGTCCAGTAAATCTATGACTGATTTTTTATTTTATCTAAACTTGGAAGATTCTGGTTTTGAAACACATGCGATATCAAATTACATTGCTGATGTTTTTCATTCCAACAGGAAACAATGTTTTTTTAAAAAAAGAATTGCCTCTAATCTAAATGGAAGTTGAAGAAATAGCTTGAAGATAATGGATGACAGTGGCTTTTAAAACCAAAATACCTGTTGTATTCTGTTCTGTAGAACTAGGATTTCTCATTAATTCACACCATATTTCTAACGGGATACTATTATAAATACATTTTTTTCTGCTTTATGGTTGGTGTAGGCGCTGGAATTACTCTTGAAAGTGGTCTACAGAGCAGTACAGCTGAATCCACGGCAGCACACTTGAAGGAATTGGAGGATGAAGTGAGAATTATAAATAAAAAACTATCTTCAACGGAAGAAGAAAAAACGGTTGTCTTGAAAGAGCTCGAATTGGTAAAAGTGGAGAAAAGTCAAGTAATGCAAGAATGCGAGAGGTTGAGATCTGAATTCAGTAAACTTCAGTCTCCAGTTCCAAAAGAGCAGGCTGGTTTGAAAACTAAGCTTGAAGCCTCCCAGCAAGCAGAACAATCGCTGCAAGCAGAAATGCTCCGACTACAGCAAGCCCTGCTTGGTATGAAGCTGTTGGGAACTGAGGGTTGCACTTGGTCTATTTTGAGCACAGAATGGCTTTTTTAATTTTAAGAAAACTCTGGGATTGGGATCCAAAGAGTTCTGTGTGTGGGTTTGGCAGTCGACTTCAGTGTGCTTGAGGTGGAGGGGCTGTTGCCCAGTGGTAAGAGCATTGGCTTCGCATGCAGATAGTCCCAGGCTCAGTCCTCAGTATCTCCAGCTAAAAAGGATCAGGCAGTAGGTGGTGTGAAAGACCTCTGCCTTATATTAGTTCAGTTTATTATTACACTCTTCTGACCAAAGGTCTTAAGCGAAGTCAAAACAAAGACAAAATAAAAGACAAGACAGTAAACATTAAAATACAGCATGGTGAATTAAACCCATTTCTGGGGTGTAAGGATGCACATTCTTTTAAAGTACACAGAATTCTCCACTAATCTGCCTAGCACAACTTTGGAGGCTGCTTCCAGATGTGGGCATGAAAATGTGCCTCCCGCCATAGCAGCATGCAATATGGGAGCAGGTGAGAATGCTATCCCCCCCTCACACCCATTTTCACACCACTCATTGCCCCACTGCCACACCTTCCCCCCCCCACATGATAGCAATTTTGCTGGGACCCCTGTTGTTCAGAAGCACCCTCCTTCCTCACAGAGCCACGGTGAAATACTGCAGTGTGGCCTAGCAAGGACAATCGAAGAGGAAATCTGAAAGGGATAAAAAAGGGGGAGGAGTGACATGTGGCAGTGAACTGTCTGGTGGCATTTTGAAAGTGGAGCCCCCATTAGTGGCTACAGAGAAAGTATTCCTGTGGACATTGTAGCTGTCTTTCGGTTCCCACTTTAAACTAGTTTTGAAAAAACTTTCCTTTTTCTCCAGATCAAAAGGGGGAAACCACTAGTAGTGCCACAAATCCAAAGTTAAAATCAATTTAATTCTATGGCATCTAATCAAAGAGGAAATTAAACAAACAAGATCCCCTTAGGTCTGCCTCCCCCCTTAGTCTGCCTTATATTAAGTCACATCATTGGGCTACCAGGAATGGTACCATCTACTCTGACTGGCAGCAGCTCTTAGGGGTTTCAGGTACATTCTTTTCCAGTTGCAGCTTTTTGCAACCCACCAAGCACTGACCAAAGTTTTCCCTTGCCTTCAGGATGGGGGCTGCTTCTGGGAGGGTGACGCTGAAGAGCCCCTACCATACGTGACTGTTCAAAGTATATAAAATGTGCTTCTTGAGAACATCCGCATTAGAAAAGCATTGGATCGTAATCACAGCGTCTAAAAAAAACACCCAGACCAACCTTTGCACTACTCATATCATGTTAGCAAAAAATAGTTCACTTTGGTTTCTTGGTCCATAGCTCTGTTTTGCCCCAGAAGGGATGAAAAGTGCAAAAGCATACTCTTCAGTACTGACAGTAACGAAAAAACTGATTTTTAAAGCTAAGTGTGTTAATTCCACCTAAGTATTTCGGATTGTAGCCCCAGGTGTTTCAGATTTATTCCATTACCGACCACATATCTGGCTTTCTTTTCCCATTCTTTTTACAGTTGCTGAAAATGAAATAACAAGACTTACTCGGTCAGATCAGGTAAACAGATTACTGACTTCCACTTGCACCATCCCTGAGAATCTCAGATTTATGTTGTCTTCTGATTTCTTTGTGACAAGTAACTGTTGATTGTGGGAATCCATGATTAGGTCCCTTATGAAAAGTTTTTACAGCATTTAATAGGGACGGCTTATCCTTACCAGAGAGCAATGTAGGGCCTTGATGGAGCTTTGAAGTTTACTTAGTGATTCTAAGTTTTTTAAAAAAGTATGTTAGAGAATAGACAAGAGTAAGGGAGCCCAAAGACCGATAGCTAGAATGGTAACGCATTTGCTTATGTCAGGTTCTGACCTGTGTTGTCACTAGACTTTAAGGGAGGCAGCTTGTTGGGCATATAGGGCTGTATCAGAAGTCTACTGAGGCTTTTGCATTTCCTGTATTCCCTTTGCCAGTTTGAGGCTGCAAACAAGCTCAGTGTATTGGGATTCTAACAAGAGCTACACGTAGACCACCTCTGCTTTAATGCCACAGTATGGGGAACTACCCTGGAACCTCAGCTTCAGTTAATAATCGGAGGCTGTTGCATTGTCCCTTGGCACCATCCTTAAGTTGGAAGGCGTATGTGTACAAACGTGTAGAGATGAACTTTTTTGGGGGGTTTACATAATTCACACATTGGATAAGAAGGAGAGATAAGATGCCCACTGCATTTATAGTGTAGGTTTTTAAATTTATGATAAGTTTTTTAAAAACAACAACACTATATTCCTCCTTTCTTTCTCTTTTTCCAAACACCACTTCCAGTAAAAACTGATAGAACTAACGAATATTCATCACAGACCCCCAACTCAGCCCCAGCATCACAGAACTTCAGCTCACCAGAAGAAAAGAGCCCTTTGGAGTAAACTTGACTTACAGGATTATTATAATGCGAGCAACAATGGAGCTCTGTGCACATCTTCTGGCAGTCTTTCCTGCCATGCAAAAGCTATAGTTCAAAAGTCTTGGGACTGCCCTAAGGATGTGAGACTCTCCCACCTGGAGAGCATGGCCAGGAGAAGTTGCCAAGAAGATCTCTGCTACCAGGCAGGTTCATACAGGGAGAGGATTGGGCCCTTTTGATAGTTTAAGGAAATTTCTGATTCTGAGGAAGCACACTTCTTTGTGAGTAATTTGCATCCCTCCCTCCTCTTAAAGCATAAGTAGATACTTATGTGACGATTATTCACATTAATTCTATCTTATTAAATTTAAGCTCCCCCTCTTCTGTTTAACTTAAGGAAGGATTTCAGAAAGAAGGGGCACATTTGCAACCACAGTATGAGAGCACTGCGGGCACACCAACTGAAGGACAAAACTTAGAATTAAACCAGTTACGACAAGACTTGGAAAAGAAACAACATGAATTTAATGAAATTGTTGCTGAAAAGGAAGCTCTACTAGCAGAACTGGAAGAACTCGATAAGCAGAATCAAGAAGCTACACAGGTAACGTGTATATAATATCCCTAGTGTGTGAGTTCAAATGTGCAAGAATCTGCTTTGGTTATAGTTAAATCTACAACTGTTTGTTAACTGTTCTGTTCACAGGCTTTGTTGTTCAATGAATCTTATATGTACTAAAGAAAAATAATGATGAACTGGGGGGAATGTTGTTACTTGAGGCTGAATTTTTTTTTAAGTTAGTGTTGCCTGAATGAATGTTTCTTTTTGTGCCAAATCAGGGTTGTTGTTTTTAAATCTTCAATTAGAAGGATTCCTTGCAGGTGATACAGAATATTTCTAGTCAGATTTATATAATAAATGTCTGATAACCACAGTCTGTTCATTGTCACTTAATTTAACAAAGCACTGGCTCAGATCAAAACAAAGAACTGCAAGCTAAAATAAGTGTTGACTTGATGCTGGGTTTAGTTGCCTGAAGAACAGCCTTGAAAAGAATAAATTGGGAAGTTGCCCACCTTTTGCTCCAGTGAGCTGCACCCCTCCCTTACCCCTTCCCTCCCTGTTTGCTTTTGACTAGGCCAGAATACACAATTCCTGTTTGCTAGCGCAGCTACAGAATACACTACCCTGGTGCTATGTAGAACTATTCTCAGCACTTAGTTGCTGGGTCTTCAAGCAGAAAACAGAGCCACGCACACAGCTGATATGAAGCTGTTGGAAGCTGAAGTACAGGTCAGCTTACCTTGGTTTTTCTGGTTTTAAATTGCCATGGCAAGCATATGGGATAGCTTTGGAGTACAGGAAATGAGAAGAAGAGTTGGTTTTTACATGCCAACTTTCTCAAACTGACTTAAAATCACCTTCCCTTCCCCTCCCCACAACAGACACCTTGTGAGGTAGGTGGGACTGAGAGCTCTGTGACTAGCCTAAGGTCACCCAGTAGGCTTCATGTGGAGAAGTGGGGAAACCAGCCTGGTTCTCCAGATTAGCATCCTCCACTCATGTGGAGGAGAGGGGAATCAAACCCAGTTCTCCAGATTAGAGTTCACTGCTCCAAACAACCGCTCTTAACCACTACACCATGCTGGCTCCCAGCACCAGGGTGTAGTTCACAGTCCATCTACTACCCAGTGGTCCTAGCTACAGGGGAACGGTAAAATGTATCACTACTGAAGAGTCATGGGAACTTGTGTGTGAGTGTAAAGTGCCGTCAAGTTGCAGCCAACTTACGGTGACCCCAGCAAGGGGCTTTCAAGGCAAGTGAGAAACAGAAGCGGCTTGCCATTGAATTCCTCTGCAGAGACTTCCTTGGTGCTCTCCCTTCACAAGTGCTGACCCTGCTTAGCTTTTGAGATTTGACTGGATCGAGCTATGCCATGCCGTCGTCCCTCTCCCAAGGGAACTTACTGATCTAGAAATATAGGCTTGAGTTCAAAGATCAGCTGTAGCATGGTGGTAGGGCATGCAGAAAGTCCAGGGTTCAACCTTTAGCATCTTCAGTTAAAAGGATCAGTTATTAGATAAAGTGAAAGACCTCTGCCTTGGACCCTGGAGAGCTGCCTCCAGTAAGAGTAGACAGTCCTGACCCTGATGGATGAATAGTCTGATTCAGTATAAGGCAGCTTTGTTTGTTAATGTGTGGCACCATGTGTGCCTACTAACAGAAGGCACTTCCATCTGCAGAATGGGACTTTCTTGCCTCCCACTGCATCCCCCTGAACTTTCCAAAATGTTGCTCGGGAGGGAGGATGAATCTCAGGAACAGCAGCGGGGCAAATTGGCAGTCAGGAATGAAAGGGAGTAAATGGCAGAAATCCTCCCCCCTCTTCCAATGGAAACTCACCTTGAATCCGACCCATTGTGCTTAATGCTACAAGATAAAAAGGTATTCTGAAATTATTGTTCATTTTTATATCACTTTTTATTGTGCAAAGTTCACTAGAATTGTAACTTGAATTTGTCATGAATGGAAAGGATTTCATTACTCTTTGAAATGTCTATTTGTTTTTATTTTAGCACATGATTATACTAAAACAGCAGCTATCAAAACAGAATGCAGAAGCTGCTAATACTATTACCCAGCTAAAAATTGACACAGATTCTGAAAAAAGAAAAACATCTAAGCTGGAAGCTGAGAAGATGGAAATGAAAGAGGAGCTAGGAGCCCAGACAGAGAAATTAACTCATTGTACATTTGCACTTAATGATTTACATATGACCAAGCAACAATTAGAGAATAAAATAAAAGAGCTAGAAGAACAGTTGAAAAAATCCCAGGAGTCTAACTTCAAAAATAAACAGGAAATAGGAGAAATAAAAAAACTTTTAAAGTGTAGAGAAGAAGAGCTTTCTGCAGTACAAAACGAGTTAATCAAAGTACAACAACAATCTAACGGTAGCGATCAGGATCTATCAACTAAAGAACAAGAAATTTCAAAGCTGAATAAAGAAATTGCAGAAAATAAGCTAGTAAGTAAAGACTTGGAGAAATCGGTTTCAGCTCTTCAAATAGAAAAGGAAATGCTTCACAGAGCATGTGATGAACTAAAACAACGGTTACAAGAAGCTAATAGTGAGAGGAGTAAGATTGCTTTGGAAAAAGATACTATGTTGGAAGCCTTGAAAACAGAAAAAGGGCGATTAGAAAGTGAACTAAACCAGGCTGAAAGCCGATTGTTGGAACAGGCTCATAAATATGAGCATACTATTGAGGAGCTGTCAAATGCACGGAGCATGAACACCACCGCATTGCAGTTTGAACACGAACGCTTAGTCAAACTCAGTCAAGAAAGAGACTTTGAGATAGCAGAACTGAAGAGGAACATTGAACAGATGGAAGCTGACCATGAGGAAACCAAAGAGATGCTAACAACAAGCTTAGCAGGGCAAAAGCAATTGACAGAGCTCATAAAAGAGAAAGAGGTATTTGTTGAAAAGTTTAAAGCCAGGGCTTCTGAACTGGAACAAGAACATAACATTAAAGACTCCAAACAACTCAAACTTTTAAAACAACATTTGGAAGAGAAGGAGAGAAGCCTTTCAGCTATGAAAGAAGAAAATAACCATTTAAAAGAAGAAATAGAGCGACTGAAGGACCAGCAGAGTAGATCGCCCCCTTTGGCTGAGCCCAAAACCCTAGATATCATCACTGAACTTGAAGCAGAAATTACACAGTTAACTGTACTGAAAAACAATCTTGAAGAAGAGTTGAAACTTAACAAAAGGACATTAGATGAGCAGAATCAGAAAATGTCCCAGCTACAGCAAACTTTGGAAGAGCATAAAAAAGAGATAGAGGAGTCCAAATTTCAACATGAACAAGTGAGCATTGCGCATACGCAGGTGTGCTTGGCGAAGGATGAGGAAATCAAAAGCTTACAGAGCTCAATAGAGCAAATTAAAACCCAGCTGCGCAGCCAGAGCCATGTCATTCAGCCAGACCCTTCTGATCTCTTCCAGGAAAACAAAGTTCAGACACTGAATGGCGAAAATGGCCATGAGAAACATGATTTGTCCAAAGTTGAAATTGAAAGGCTGGTAAAAGGCATCAAGGAGAGAGAAATGGAGATCAAGCTTCTGAATGAAAAAAACGTTTCTCTTAGCAGACAAATTGATCAGCTATCAAGGGACGAAGTTGGCAAACTTACGCAGATCATCCAAGAGAAGAACTTAGAAATACAAGCTCTCCACGCCAGGGTTTCTTCTTCATCTTATCGGCAGGATGTCCTTTACCTTCAGCAGCAGTTACAAGCCTATGCCATGGAAAGAGAGCAGATGTTGGCAGTTCTCAGCGAAAAGACAAGGGAGAGCAGTCAGCTGAAAACAGACTATCACAAGATGATGGATATTGTAGCAGCTAAGGAAGCAGCCCTGAAGAAACTGCATGAAGAAAACCAAAAACTAGCCAATGAGTTTGAAAGTAGCAGCCAGGGTATGTCCCGAGAGACTATTAAGAACTTGTCCCGTATCATTCGAGAGAAAGATATTGAGATTGATGCGTTGAGTCAAAAATGCCAGACTTTATTGACCGTCCTCCAGACGTCCAACATGGGTGGGAATAGTGAACTAGGAGGGGTTAACAGCAATCAATTTGAGGAGCTTTTACAGGAGCGTGATAAACTGAAGCAGCAAGTGAAGAAGATGGAAGAGTGGAAGCAACAAGTGACGACCTCCGTCCAGAACATGCGACACGAGTCTGTTCACTTCCAAGAGGAACTGCAGAGGCTTCAGACACAAATTTCAGCCGATAGCGAGAACAGTTCTAGGCTGCAGATAGAGTATAATGGCTTGATCCAGAGCTATGAGCAGAATGAGCAAAAGCTGAAAACGCTTAGCCACGAATTAGTGCAAGTCCAGCATAACATAGGCGAGCTTAGCAGCACCAAGGATTTCATTTTAGAGAAGCTTGATATGGTAACACCGTCTCTGCCAGTAATGTCTTCCACTACTGGACAGCCATTAGACATAACCGACAATTCTGCTTTTCAGCTTACCGCTGAGTCCAAACCACTAAACGAGGACCTGGAGCACATGAAGAAAGCACTACAGGAAAAAGATGCGACTATCCGGACTCTGCAGGAGAATAATCAGAGGTTGTCCGACTCCATGGCTGCATCGTCAGAACGAAAAGCTCAAGAGGCTTCTGAGTGGGAGATCAAGCGCCTGAAGGAGAAGTGTGATGTCTTGCAGAAGTCGCTCAGGGAAAAAGATCTGCTAATAAAATCAAAGAGTGACCAGTTACTTTCTCTAAGTGAGAATTTGGGTAACAAAGAGAATGAGAACGAGGTGCTGAAGCAAGCTGTGACGAATCTGAAAGAAAGAACTCTGGCTTTAGAAATGGACCTCTGCAAGCTGAAAGAAGAAAATGACAAAATAGTGGCAAAGTGTCGGGAGAAGGAAACAGAATTTCGAGCACTGCAAGAGACTAACATGCAGTTCTCGATGATGTTGAGGGAGAAGGAGTTTGAATCTCATTCAATGGCAGAGAAGGCTCTGACCTTTGAAAAACTGTTAAAAGACAAAGAGCAGGTATGTGATGCTGAATTTTTTGTGTTTGTTTGAAAATGCGAGAGAATGAAAAGGACCTGACAGCTGCTGCAGATGCATATTAGAGCTGTGGCATGTGTAGAATTCTAGGAATGTTGGCGCTTGTTGTCAGAATAAACTTGGGCATATATTTTGCACAAATATCTGACACATTTTCTACACTCGTAAATATGAAGACATCACAAGGGATCTGTGCTAATCTTCTGATGGCAGGACCAGTCCCCGTGCCCCACTCCTCCAAAAATAAACTTTCCTGGGGTTGGAAGGTACTGTTGTGGGGAGGGTAGCACAGGAAAGATCTGTGACCATTGGTACCTTCTGCTAATGGATTGTGGGATTCAACTCAGTGTCTCTAGGAAGTCTATAGTGTTAATATATACTCAGTCAATTACAAAGTAGCTTAGCACAGCTTTAAACATATGGTGGTCTTTCTAAGTTCACCTGACTTCTTCTCCAATGTTTATAGTCATTTATTGTTGCAGCAAAGACTGTCAGATATGATCGGTACCTTCACCGATCATATCTGACAGTCTTTGTTGCAACAATAAATGACTGTAAACATGTGCAACATACACATATGTGTATTCATCGCCTGGGAACCCTCAAGTACTTGTGACTTCCCAATGTTTATTTGCACAGCAAATATATATATAATACATGTGGCTATACAGAATGCTTTTTGTGTAAGGAAAAATGAATTGGCCCTAAATTGGTTGCACCATTACATTCTGTTCTATAATCTCACCCATATTTGCCCTGAATTGGGTTCCCTGTCATGTCCTTTTATCTTGCTGATCAACCCAGCACTTCCTTCCTTGGCTGTACTAGATAATAAACATTATGGGAAAATGTTTGCCATCTATCTGGCTAGAAACGGAGGATAACTATGATCTTTTCAGTGTCTTAAAGGTATTCCTTTTTTTAAAAAAATACCTTTCATATTTCCCTGCTTGAAAGGGAAAGACCGGGGAGCTGAACCAGCTGTTAAATGAAGCCAAGTCAATGCAAGAGAAGGCTGTTACTTTCCAGCACGAGAGAGATCAAGTCATGTTGGCCCTAAAGCAGAAACAAATGGAGACAAGCGCCCTTCAGAATGAGGTACGAGATGAAAATAGGTACCTGAAAGAGAGGGTGGGTAGGTGAAGGCAAAGTAAATCTCAAAAGCCATGTCATTGATTCCACGCAGGTGCAGCATCTTCATGACAAGGAGCAGCGTCTAAACCAAGAACTGGAGAGACTGCGAAATCACCTCTTAGAAAGGGAAGACACTTCCACTCGAGAGGCTTTAGCAGCCGAAGATCGAGAGTCTAAGCTTAAAAAGAAAGTTCTGGTTTTGGAGGAAAAGCTACTGTCCTCGTCTACTGCTGTGGAAAATGCCAGGTGACACTTACTTTTCCTTAGCTGCAGAAGTGCTTTGGAAACCCAGTTGCCAACGAGAAGATGTTGTAGACCTCCGTTTGCAGCCCACCAGTGTGATTAACATGAGCACCTCTGCCCTTGTTCCCATTCCTACAATTGTCTGTTAATGAGTCAGTATCACATGAGCTCCAGAGAAGAATAAGTCCTATTTTCAATTTTTTTCCCTTACACTTGTCTCTATTCTGCCTTCTGCTTCCTCTTTCTTCCTTTTCTCTCTTAAAACTAAATAATACATAGAAAGTCTTTAAATTATATCTCAGCATACCAAATGGACACAGATGTAATACAAGCCAATACATAAAAGAATCCCAAATAAAGTTTGATTAGGAGAATACCTAACATGTAGGAAAACTGAGGAAACTGGTTGTCAGTGTAACAATGCAGATGTGTAAAAAGCCATATAGAAACAAAAGGAACACGTCTATAATAAATATACAAACAATAAAGTCAATATAGGACACCAAACAACAAAGTCAGTATAGTCCTATACTGACTTTGTAGTTTGGATGTGTAAAAAGTCTGCTCGCGTGTTAGGACTATTGCTATCATGCCATCCCTATGAGTTTCCCAGAATCACTTGGCTTACAGTTGAAGTTGCTGGACTAAGTAAACTGCTAGATAAGACCAGGTTCCTGGATGATGAACCACTGACTGATCCAGTGGGGCTGATTTTTCAGGTTCCTTATTTCACTGGCCACCACCTCTCACATATCTCAAAACATTACTCCCGAGGTTGGGGGTAGGGAGATACTCACTGTGGTGGTTTTCAGTGACTGCCTCTAAACTCGCCCTAAAAAGGCAGTGCATGCATATGCACTGGTTATTTACTTAGTGGCTTGAATCCAGTGATGCACACATGGTAACATAAATGGACTTAGCACAGTTCCACATGTGCAAGAACTTGAGCAATGCCTAGTGCTCCCCCCTCCCAGGGTATGTTATAGTGCTCAGAAGAGGTTACACAAGATCCTGGGCAAACAGAAACTCAAATGGGGATACAATAAGTTTGATTTATTGCAAGCAGCAACCATTGTTTTTTTTAGGGGGTTGTTTAACATTTCTGCCTGCACAATAGCAAGTGGAAATTTTATGCTCAATCCAACCCACTGTCTATGTATTTTTATTATAATTAATACTACAAAACTCATGTTTACATATTTCAGTGAGGCAAAATATTAAATTACTACAAAAATTACATTTACGTGACTCAGTGAGGCAAGCTGACAGTAAATAATTACATTACAAATAAAATTCACTGATCATCACATTCTTAATTTCTATGAGCTTGCTACCCAACGGTTGATTCTTATTGATATCTTCGGTACCAAACCTAATTTAAAACGACTATAGTTAATCCTTATTTATTACCTTAAGAGCTCACCCTTACAAAAATGTTGTACAACTGTATAAATTCAAAGTGAAACAGTGTTTTGTTTTGTTTTACTCCAGAACCTACAATAGGGTTGCCACTCATCAGAAAAGTAAGGTCTTTTTGCCCTCCCATATCTCAGTTGTACCAATTCTGTCAATTTGAGTAGTTTGATCGGCTGCTTGATTTTCAGAATCCAATCCTTGACATTGAGTCCTTTGGGAAATTTCCAAAACTAGCAATCCATAGCTTGGCTGCAGTAAGCATACACCATATTTATGTGTTTGGTGGAAATATGGTAGTTAAAAAGATATAACAGAGGTATCTTGGGATTCTCAGATAACTTATAAGCCACTGTTCAATTTGCCAACTTAATATCTAATAGTGAATTCATATCTGTCCCACACCTGAAGTCCGTTAGATTTGCTGCAGCTCAAGCATATTCCTTATCAGCCATAGGAGTATTTTTTTAGAATAGACTCTTAGAAAAGGTTGGGAGGATTTTCCTAGTTGACACAGTTCTGGAGGCGCTGCAGAGCTTCCTGTTTAAAGAGTCTTTTGAGGGCCATTGAACTGAACTGAAATGATGATTGTGCAGTTGAGTGCATGTGACAGAGATAGGTTTACAGCTGTCTTTCTGCCATCTTGTATTAGTGTGGCTTCGATGGTGTGGAAATTGTTCGATGGTGGGGAAATTGGCGCATAAACACATGAACAAACGAAGAAATTATCTACTTAAAGGTGGTGTTTCTGTAGGTCATTTTTCCAATATTTGTGTCTCAGGACAATGATAGGTAAAATACCTGTTTATATGATCAGATTGTGGGCAGAATAGAATTGATTTATTTTTCTGACAGCAGGTTTTTCTTCTCTGCCAGGGAGTTGACTAGTTTTTGTATCTCTTTTTTTTAATGTTTGAAACGTCTTTCCTGAAAGAATATAGCAGCTGTTTTCATGTTTGTAGTTTGAAACAGTTATGAGAAATCTGTTCTTGTAGGTTATCCGGGCTGTGTGACCATGGTCTTGGTATTTTCTTTCCTGATGTTTCGCCAGCAGCTGTGGCAGGCATCTTCAGAGGAGTAACACTGAAGGACAGTGTCTCTCAGTGTTACTCCTCTGAAGATGCCTGCCACAGCTGCTGGCGAAATGTCAGGAAAGAAAATACCAAGACCACAGTCACACAGCCCGGATAACCTACAAGAACCGATGAACTCTGACCATGAAAGCCTTCGACAGTGATGAGAAAACTGCCTGACATCTAGGCCCTAAAAACACAGTGATTTCAGGAATGAGAATTCTTTGTGATTAACTCCATGCATTTTATTTGAAGCCATCAGGCAAACATGCAGGTGGAGTCCTTGCAAGAACAGTTGAACTTCGTTACCAGGCACAGAGACGAAACTGTTCTTCAACTAACGATGGCGCAAGAGCAGGTGAAACAGTATGCCATGTCCCTTGCCAACCTGCAGATGGTGCTAGGGCAGTTCCAAAAGGGTGAGTTAACTTCTCCAGGTAGAATTTTTTTTTCTGTTTATCTGAAAATGTGCTCATATTTTGATAACTTTCCGAGCAGTTCTCTCCAATATCTGATGTCAATAACTAAGGTATATGGGTCCTAAGAACCAGTTCCATGCACACTGGACAGAAGGAAGTGTGCTCTGCAACAGAGGCTTCTGCTAAAACTTCTGTTTGTTCAAGAGCCCGCTGAAAACCATGGCTCTTGCACACATGGAAGTTTTAGCCCAGAGGAAGTGCTTTCCATGACAGGGGCACAGAACTCATTCATAGGACCCAAGACAAAAGGGCCTTTTTAATTAATCTATTAAATAACGATCTAAATGTACATAATTTATCTTTAGAAGAGAAAGCCATGTATTCGGCTGAGCTACAAAAACACCAAAGGCAGACTGCAGAATGGAAGAAAAGAGCAGAGCAACTAGAAGAGAAAGTGATTTCATTGCAGGTAGGCTGTGATAGTTCTGTAAGACAGCTTGCTTCTTAATCGGATTTGAACTGACAGCCACAGCCAGTGTCAAAAATGGGGTGGACTGGGTTGATTATGGGAAACAGGAAAGTATGTAGTCCCTTCTGAAAGGGTAAGGCAAAAACCAAGGGGGCAAGCATGGCTAGATTACTGTAATGCTCTGTGCATGAGGCAGCCCTTGAAAACTATCCAAAAAACCTCAGATGATTCAAAACGTGGTAGAGTTTTGGTCCAAAATATGGAGGCAGTTTTGAAGCGGATGTGGGCTAATAAACTGAAGCTGAATCCTGACAAGATGTAAGTGCTACTGGTAGGCAGAAGGTCTGCCCTGGGATTTAAGATGTCACCCGTTCTGGATGGGGTTGCACTCCCCTTGAAGGAACAGGTCTGTAGTCTAGGGGTGCTCTTGGACCCAGGGCTACTGCTGGATAAGCAAATGGAAGCTGTGGCCAGGAGTGCCTTTTACCAGCCGAGACTGGTTAGCCAACTGCAGCCTTTCCTGGGTAGAAAAGATCTGGCCACTGTGGTTGCATGTCCCCTCTGCCTAATACATGCTCTGCAGCAGCCGAGCCCCATGCTTGTAAAATAGCCTCCTGGAAGGGGGCGGGGCTTCGACCATCAATCAAGATTGAAAAACAGACTTATTTTGGAGAGATTTTGTGCAGCCTAAGCCTGGGCAAAGATGTCATATCCTGCTAGGGCAAAGTGTGGGATAGTTCGAAGTATATCTGGGTATGTTTATATATATGTGTGTTTTTATCCAGTTTTTCATATTTTTATATTGTTGGGTCCTGAGGTCCTCATGGGAAAGGTGGCATACACGTGTTAGAAATAAATGTAGTGGAAAGGATGTGCCATGCGCCTAGTCATTCTAGGGAATATTTTCCTTTGCAGCTTTTATAGGCTGCATGGCCTGCTTCATAATGACTTGTGTATGTTTTGGTGCTTTTAGCTGAAATAGAGGACCCTTTTCTTGCTCTATTGATAGAGCAGAGTGTTGCTGTAATGATTTGCCATATCTTTCAGGAAAGCTTAGAGGAAGCAAATGGAGCCCTGGATTCTGCATCAAGGCTAACAGAGCAACTGGATCTCAGAGAGGAGCAAATTGGGGCACTTAAGAGAGAAGGTAACAGAACGGGTTTCCATTAATTCTTTGCAAATGGGCTGAGTGATGTAGCTCTACACAGGATCTTACCAGTGGAAGAAATTCTTGCAAAGCAGTGACTGAATCTATTTGTGAAAAGCATTTCGTCTTGGAAGGTTGTGTATGGAAGCCAAGGAAATAGTTGTTCTCACTAGTTCCCCAGACAGCTTCATTTTTATTATGATTAAAGTTATGCCATTCTGTTAAAAGACAGTTTAACTAGATGGTATTTTCCATTTAAACACAACTCTCAAGATCTTTATCAAAATTACTACAGTGGCTAACAGTGAAATAAAACTATAGTTCACAGAGAGATTTATCGCACGGCTTAAAAGCCGGGTTCCAAACTGCCGAGTTCCAAACTTTCAGGTTCCAAACTGTGTGTGTGTGTGTGTGTAAAGTGCCATCAAGTCGCAGCCGACTTATGGCGACCCCTTTTAGGGTTTTCATGGCAAGAGACTAACCGAGGTGGTTTGTCAGTGCCTCTGCACAGCAACCCTGGTATTCCTTGGTGGTCTCCCATCCAAATACTAACCAGGGCCGACCCTGCTTAGCTTCTGAAATCTGACAAGATCAGGCTAGCCTGGGCCATCCAGGTCAGGTTCCAAACTACCACACCATTAATTCCCCATGCTGAAGGTCACTGCTTGGCAACTGAGAACGATGGTGCTCTCAGTTGCGGATATTTTCCACCTGTCCCAGCATCCTCCTAAGATGTCTGAAAATGATGGTGCTGGAGGTAGCGAGAGAGTCATGAATGAAATGCCACGAGGAAGGAGGGTCGCAGTGCAGAGAGGAAGTTGGACAAAATCACCTCCCCTTCCCCCCTTACCAAAAGAGCTTGTTGTGCCAGAAGAATTTGCTGTGATGGATGTGGGGGAGATTTCGCCCAGTTTCACGCTCCTCGCTTGTAGCCCTTGTCCCCTGTGGCATTTTGTTCGTGAAGCTTCCGTGACCCCCTCCCTATCAGCTGCTAGTGGGACCCACAACCTTGCTAACCTTTCTTTCACATTTTGCAGGATCCCAAGCTGTAGGGTGCATCTATATTGGCTGTTTGGATCTCACCGCATGAGATTTTAAACCGATCATTATTTTATTTAGGGTTGGTTTTTTTCAATTGGACTTCTGGTCGATAAAGTTTTCTGAAATAATTGGCTTTGTGTTTTTGATAAATTCTCTGCAACTTAAGAGCTCTGTTTGTCTTTTTGATTAGCTGGGATTGTTTCTTTCGTCAACTTTTATTGCAAATGTTTCAGGGGCGCACACAGCTGAGAATCTTTTTTTGACCACACCTCCTAAAAATGGCATAAGCTACACAAAAAGATTTATCTGGCTCACTGGTGTGCTTAATGGCAGGTAACGATAAGTAGAACATTAGCAGTAAATATTCTTCTGCCCCCTTGCGTGGTGTTTAGGAGTCAAAGCTGTACATGTTATATGAGCAAGCCCGTTTCTGAACACTCTTCAAGGAGAACTCCCTGGTGAGTGCTTTGCAGTGATCAATTCCAGAAGTTGCAAAACATGGACAGTGGTTGCCAGTTCTCTCTTCAGCAAAGGCCACAGCATACGCAAAATGTTAAGGTGATAAAGTATCTTTGGCCACAGCTGCCTCTAGTGAATCCAGGAGCAAAAATAGTCCAGCAGAATTCCTGGATTGTGTGCCAGATAACTGAATGGAGAAAGCCATCAGTTCTAGGTAGCTTCTTTTCTTCTGGAGCCTAGAGATTTATGTCTCATCTAGACTCTCAGTTCAGTTCCTTAATCCATGTTCTGTTTACTGGTGATGCTAGACACATCTCTTGCATTTGAACTTTAAAAATGTTGCAAGATACCCTTAAACTGTAGGTAGCACCTTACTCCTAATCCTTTGACAATCTCTCTTTCTCAGCAACTTAATATAGATGATAAAGAATAACAAGGATGAAATGTAATCATGTGGTACTTCACCGGATAATTCCCAGGGTGTATCAGTACCCTGTGAAAATGTCTCATCCCATATGTTTGTGATATTTGATTATCAGTGGTATTTATGCCACTTTCAGCTTCAGTAAGATCCAACTGGGCAACGTTCCCTGTATTTCTCTAGATAGAGATTATCCACTTGGACTAATAAAGTGGTCTCAGTTTCATGCTTGGTTTGAAAGCAGGCTGGCACTGGATCACAAGGTTTGCATGATCCAAAAAAACAACTACCCTAAAATATATTCTCAGCCACACATTCAGTCACTCTGCTCAACAACGTCAAGTGAATAATGGATCTCTAGTTGGAAAGGTGACAAGAGTCACTGAAAAAGACAATCATGCTAGGAAAAGTTGAAGGCAGCAGGAAAATAGGAAGACCCAACAAGAGATGGATTGACTCTATAAAGGAAGCCATGGCCCTCAATTTGCAGGATCTGAGCAAGGCTGTTAAGGATAGGACACTTTGGAGGACATTGATTCATAGGGTCGCCATGAGTCGGAAATGACTTGATGGCACTTAACACACACACACACACACACTTGGAAAGGTCATCGGTGTTGAACAATGGCCATTTCATGAGTAGTTTGCGCCATGCTTCCTGAACAACGTTGACATTCATCCCTCCTCCAAAGAAACAGGTACACTCATCTTCCCCCCAGAATTAACCTAAGTCACCTCAGTTGGCTCTTATCAGCCAAAAGTGGTTTACCACCTTCTTTTTTTTAAAAAAGTACACAGTTGTATGCCCTTCACAGAAGAGCTTGTCAGCATCTAAAGGTTAGCATTAAAGATGGGGGAGGGAGATTCCTCTATATATACTGGCTGATGTATCTTGTGCAGTACCTGGGATCTAAGGCACCTTGAGTTCTGTGAACTTATAGGGGCTTTTCAACTTGCCCTTTCTGGCAGCGACCCCTTTGCTTCTTTGAATAGCCGCCTGTGCCCTCTGAAGGTTAGGGACCCTGTGGAGCAGTGCCCCTATGAAGTCTGAGAGGCTGTTGACATAAGGAAAAAATCAGTCTCCCATCACAAAACTTTTGGTTGTATTTTTATATCTTTACATTTGTCTTTTGCAGTTATTCTTTTTTTCCTGTAAAAAGGTAACAATATAATCTTAGTGGCATATCAACTATCAAAATGAAAATTGTTCTCTTTTTTGGAATAGGTGGGATACTTCCCCCTCCCTTTCTTTTTAAAGATTAAACACTCCAAGCGTTGATAAATTCTGTTGTAATTTATTTTATTTAACATAAAACTTGGCCAGACAGCAGAAGGATTTGCCAGGAGAAACATTTTAAAGGAAAGAAAAAGTAATAGTTTTTGCTGTTGTGGCAGAATATGCGATAACTGACAAATACATAAGGGAAAGCTTTGTAGGAATCTTTTCTTTTTCATAGCCAATTTGAGATTAACAGTGTCTTGACTGAGTGACCCAAGCGTATTAATAGGGACGTTTATTGTAGAGAAACATAATTAAGGTTCCTGTTGTGGGAATATTGTTGGTGAAACAGATGTGCCGATCTTTAATGTAGCCTTGTCATAGAAGCCATTGAAACTGCTCTGGAGCAAAGCCAAACTTTGGCAAAGCTTGTGGAGTCTTCATCATGGAGACCAAATTATCCTAAATTGCCATCTGAGTCCTGCCAGACCCCACCTGATAGGAATTACCTTCAAAGGAAAAGTAGGCAGCTTTCTGAGCAACAAGTAGCAACCTAGTATTAATACCACTTGTGTACATGACAGAGGTTGGCTGACATATGATTTGGTCCCACTTGATTACTTCAGACCTGTGGGCTAGGCTAACATGTAGATAATGCTGCCATTATGGGAATGAGGCAGCTGTGTATGTGGAGATGCTGGTTCTTTCTCATGGTGCCTCCACAAGAGTCCAGTAGCAGCTCCAGACGCTTCCAGTAGTGAGGAGGTTGTCTCCTGTGATATGGTCTTCAAGATACTTTTCAGTTTTCATCCATTCTAATTGGATAGCTAGGAGTCACGTTTTCTCAGTTGTGCAGTATGAAAGTATTGGGATAAGCTGGAAAATTCAAGCTGGAGTAAATGTTGTATTATGCACATGACTGTCTAACCTGTGCAGGTCCTGGAATGTTTTCCCCCCTGTATTGGGCAGAAGACCTACTTTTCCACTCCTAGCTGTAGGGAGTTAGCAGGTTTTGACAAGGGTTTGGATCCAGTGATTCCTTTTCACTTCTTTATCGGAGAAACACTTGGCAGATGAGAATTATTGGATCCAACTTAGCAGAAGGGAGACATCGGATTTAACCTGTAATATTCCCCAATACATGAGTGTTGGCTTTCAGATACTTCAGCCAGATGTTCAGTAGGCTAAAAAGAGTATTGTTTTCCCTTATATCTGCCTTGCCAACAACTATTCTTATTCTTATGTGTGTACCTGGTCAGGCAATTTTATTTTGCCCTGCTCAAGTCCAGGTTCCTCACGTGTATATTTTGTTTTCTGTTTGTCTGTCCACACTGTATTCTTTAAAGTGTTTAGCTTGCCTGAGGACTCAGGGCACTTGTCAGTTAGAAGTGCTCTAAATATTTGTTTTTAAATTAATTTGAGGCTTCCAGTATCTGCAAGTGGAATGTCTTCAGGAAAAAAGGAAGCCCATTGGGACTGGAAGCCAAGCTGTCTTCCTGGCTTCTGCACTTTAGTCCTTGCTAGAAGAGAGAACCCAAAAGATTCACAGTTAAGATCTCTGGTAGATCAGAGAAGGGTTGCTAAGTGACAGGCATTCAGCCCTCTTCTTTCTTGTCTTTTCCACAATTTAAAATGTCCCCCCAAAGCTGCATTTGAGAGGGGAAAGATGAGTACAAGAGCCTGAACCTCCTGTCTTTCCCCCCGTTTCTCCACGTGCAGTTAAAAATTGATGTTTTGGAAGAGCAATATTTGAGACCTGGGAGGAAAAGGTTAAGCTGTCATCCAGCATCCCTTCCCTATGCTTCAAAAAGTAGGTGTGTGTGTGGTGGGCTACCTGGCAATGACCTGATTGGGCCCAGCAGCAAGACTCACCTGGGTGGAGCAGGGTGGGACCAGGGGTGCCTCAGCAAGAGGGCAGCTTTGGCACCTGCCACAGAGAGGCTCAGAAGGTGGAGAGTAAGCAGGCAGACTTGGACAAGGGAGCATTGGCTCTCTGGGCACAGGCGGTTTAAATCAGGGCATGGCTACGGAGAGGAGGAGTCAGATAAGGAGCAGGAAACACAGAAAAGGATGGTGGAGCCAGCGTGGTGTAGTGGCTAAGAGCAGTGGTTTGGAGTGGTGGACTCTGATCTGGAGAACCGGGTTTGATTCCCCACTCCTCCACATGAGCGGCAGATGCCCATCTGGTGAACTGGATTTGTTTCTCCACTCCTAGACATGAAGCCAGTTGGGTGACCTTGGGCTAATCACTCTCTCTCAGCTCCACCTACCTCACAGGGTGTCTGTTGTGGGGAGGGGAAGGGAAGGTGATTGTAAGCCGGTTTAAGTGGTAGAGGAAGTCGGCATATAAAAATCAACTCCTACTCCTCCTCCTCCTGGTGTGGAGCTGGGGCTATAAAAAGGAAGGAAGGGGACAGGGGAGGAGGCTGGCTGGAGAGAGAGAAGGCACAGGTGTAGAGGTGGAAAGGGGAAACCAAGTCTTCCAGAAGGAAAAGCGGGGAGTAGCCAGAGGTGTTGTCCCAGGAGATTCTTAGGCAAAGAAGCAGGTTACAGCGTTGTGGCTCTTCTCCCTTGTAATGCATTGTAACCCCGAGGTGGGTGAAGCTAACCATACCTTCAGGTGTTTGGATTGGGCAGCTTGCAATAAAACAACTTGTGCAAGAAAGCTGTGACAGGGCTAGTGCTTTCAAGAACCCCTGGACCCCACCTATGATGTTCTCTTGTCCCCAGAGGGCATCATGGTCTGTTTTTGAAAAACCTGGGAAGATCTGAATAGTGGATTGCATCTGTTTTGGCCCTTAGCTCCACCTGCTGTTTATTTTCTTTGACTTTCAGAGTGGGGTAGATGGTACTTCTATGTTTCTCTTTTTTCATGCTTTGAAGCAGCATAAAGCCACGTACACAATGTTAAAAATGCTTTAAAGAAAATGCCTGGGATTTTTCTTAACAAAGGAGGCCAAGAGAACTTTACTTGACTCCTACAGCCAGCTTGATCGCCAGACGTGAAAACTGTGTTTGGGGATCGTGAGGGAACTGTGGGTATGCAAAGAAATTTGGCAGCAGTAGATCAGCAGCCATTGCAATGAGACTCTGTAATATTTACTACTTGGTCATATAAACATTGATCTAAATTCCAGCTGAGTCTGTTTGTGTTTGCAGTCTGGCTTTTCATTGCTGCAGTGGGGTAATAACATAAAAACTCAGTCTTCTGCAAGCCTAGCATTGGTGTGCCACATCATCCTGTTCCTCATTACTTTCTGAATCGCTCTGTCTGAGTTAAGGCATGTCACTCGTTCGAATTTACATAGTTTTGTTATTAACAAACCACATTCTCCATGTGTTTAGTTGGGGACTGTGTTCATAGTGTGCTGATAAGGAATTTGGGTTGATTTGTTTGAGCTGTCAACGTTTGAAATGGTTGAAACATGGGGCAAGTCTCCTTCTCAGTGGGCTTCAAGGTGTCCTGGCTTGTTAATGAGTTAATTGAAAGGTAAACGCCACAAGAAAGGGGCTCACCTGTTAATGTTCTACGTGATAACTGCTTTACGTTATACTGCCCCTGTTTAATGATATATGCCATAGCCAGTTTCCAACATTCTCTGTCTCTCTCTCTCAGCATTAATAAGAAGTGGGATTGCTAGGCAAGGCTTTGCCAATGAAATAGTAAGATTATGCAGAGGAGGGCTGACTCAGTTCTTGGTGAAATTCTCCAGCTAAGTTCTACTTTAGCCTGAGACCACGGGAGTAGAAACTCCAGCGTGGTGTAGTGATTAAGAGCAGTGGTTTGGAGCGGTGGTTTCTGATCTAGAGAACCAGGTTTGATTCCCCACTCCTCTGCATGAAGCCAGCTGGGTGACCTTGGGCTAGTCACACTCTGTCAGCCCCACCTACCTCACAGGGTGTCTGTTGTGGGGAGGGGAAGGGGAGGTGACTGTAAGCTGGTTTGATTCTTAAGTGGTAGAGAAAGTCAGCATATAAAAACCAACTCTTCTTCTCCTTCTCCGTCTTCCACTCCAGAAACTGAATTACCTGGTTTGGAAAAGCTGGCCTGATTCTCAGCCTTGTCTTTGGCGTAGCGAATAAATGCCTCAGTGATGATACATCTCTGAAAGCCATTTTTACTGTAGAGGATGGAGAAAGGGGGTCAAGGCTTTGCCCCTGCATGGGCATAGTGTGTGTGTGGCGGGGGAGAGAGTAGGGCAGTGGGAAAGAACTGGAGCTCTGCTGCCTTCCTCCATCCATCAGGCTTGACAGCCTTTCGGCCAGCATGTTTTTTTTTTCAACTAAAAGAGACTGTATTCAAAAGAGGCTGTTTACACAAGAAAAACATATAATGTCCTGTTGAAAGTGGGCCAGATACATTCCCAGACACAGATTGGTTGGCCCAAAACTGCCGAAGGGTTTTTTGGCAGAAGAAGTGATATTAATGGGAAAACATACCAGATGCACATTTATTAAATGTCCTTAAATGGTTAACAAATTGCTGGAGAATATTGTAACTGTCTGGCCTACAGAAGCCTGTGTGTGTGCTTGGCTCTGTCTTGCCCTTTTTATGCCCATTAAGTAAAGCCTTAGATCCTTCTCAAAAGCGGACTATGTGACAAAATAAGATTCATTTCATTTCATTTTGGAAGACCATGCCCATTGATTTCACAGCTAAATAAGCATTCTCCTTTGTAATAAATTGCAGATGTGTAATACCAAGCTGAATGTGACTCTTTTATGAAAAGAATGCAACTGTAATCAAGAACACTGATATTTAAAAGCATTATGCTTTTTCATGTACAGTTGTATTTAGATAAAGGGAGACTGAATGTACGGTTTTGGTATAATTTTCTTAAAATTGGTTAAGAGTGGCATTAATATGTGTTATATAATATATATACTGTTGGTAGGCAAAAATCACGTGGAATAATATGGTAACCACAGGCTTGGTAGAATAATCTGAACAGGAAACCTAAACCATGTCCTGATATTTTTCTTCATCATTATCAATTTGTCTGTACTTGTTTAGAATGCCATTTTAAATAGAAAAGGTATTTAGAGAGTTATTTGTGAGAGCCTAGCCCTAACATCAGAATTTATTTGCCTTAGAGCATCGATTAAGCTTAAACCAGCGTGGTGTAGTGGTTAAGAGCGGTGGTTTGGACTCTGATCTGGATAACCAGGTTTGATTCCCCACTCCTCCACATGAGCAGCGGATACTAATCTGAGGAACCCAGTTGGTTTCCCTACTCCACATGAAGCCAGCTGGGTGACCTTGGGCTAGTCACAGCTCTGATAGAGCTCTCTCAGCCCCACCTACCTCGCAGGATGTCTGTTGTGGGGAGGGGAAGGTGATTGTAAGCTGGTTAGGCTCTTCCTTAAGTGGCAGAGAAAGTCGGCATATAAAAACCAACTCTTCTTCTTCTTTAAGAAATGTTATACAAACAGTATTTAGGCTGGATTTTGAGAACTGGATGAGTGTTTGGCGTGTGATAGATTGTGGTCTTTGTACCATCTTGCCTGTGCCATTTAAAAGGGTGATCTGTTTTGTACCAGTGGTCATTTAAAAGTCAGAATTTCCAGGTTTTTTTAAAAAATGAAGTAACTTCCATCTAGGAGACTGTTGGAATAGGTTTTGCAAATGCACAGTACAAATCATCACAGCTTGTTTTGATTAGATTGGTTGCCAGCAATCCAGTTCACCAGAAACAGAGGGGAAAAAATCTTTTCATCTGCTTGCCGTGAAATGTAATTCTGAAAGAGCCTCTGCTGGGTGTTGAAAGTCTACAGTGGCGACTTTTATGACCTGTAAGTGGTCCATATCAAGCATGGTTAAATATGTTTAAACTTATTTTTTCTCTTTGCTGAAGCTGACAAGGAGTCTGAATCTGTCCAAGGTGTTCATGAATCATCACATGAGACCTTGTTTTCTCAGCGTCATCTAACTGAACTTCAACTGAATAACTTCCCAAGCCTTGTGTGGTGGATTTATATCCTTCTGTCTGAATTTTGGCTAGCTTTGTGCTCGATGTCAGGGTAATAGGATGGTTATTTTAACAGAAATTGAAAGGTATTCGCTGCAGTAAAGCCTTTTCCACATGTTTCATCATTCTCGGGAACAACTCTGATGGGCCATTGCAAACTGGTGCCAATTTACGATCTTTTTCGGTGGGTAGAGTTTTAGAGAGAGTGCTTTGGAATCCAAATGGGTAAATGTTAGCTCTGTTCTTGTCCGTGTTGTCACAGCAAAAGCTAGGAAACTTTTCTGCACTCAAATCTTCTCCTGTGTATTCCTGCCAGGCGGCTAAGATCTTTGGAACTGGCATTTCTCTATTTTTTTCTCTCAGGCCCCACCACGTTCTGAAGAAAGGTGTGGTGGCCAACAGAGAGAAGGCCGTCTCAATGTTGGCACTCTGGTTGGTAGAACCTCCTTCCTACCACGGTTCACTTGTTTACTTCTCTAGTTTTAGATGTTCCTTCTTGCCCAAGCTTCTGGTTAATTTTTTTTCTTGTTATTTGTATTGGATGGTTGATGTCAAGAGTTATAGTGATTTGATTATAGTGGTAGGTTTTTCTGTAGGCTTTGTTTCCCTTTGTTTTATTTATTGCCCTTGACTCTTTGCTTGTTTTCTACCGGCACAAGCATGCTTGGGTTCCACCAATTCCCCCATTTTCATTACAGAGTCCCTCATTGCACCCAGCACTGTTTGTGGCCACAGCATTTCATAGGCATTTCATTTCCTAGGAGGCGGCACCTCTTGCAGGTTGTTTGATCTCGCCTGTTCTTATTTTGTGTCCATTGTTCTTGCTTACATTGGAAGCTGCTTTACAAACACATGTGGGTTATAATAGTGCAAGATATACATTTATTAAATAAAATCTCAGATTCTGTCCTGAATCTGGGACAATCATAAAAAATCATGACTGGGGAGTTCAGTTTTGTTCATACTTACCCAATACAGCAAGCAAAGATGCAGATGATCCCACTTCGGCATCACAAATGCTTTTGGCTGGGTCTTGGGATGTGCACTTTGAGGGTGCCTGTTTCTGTTTGATACATTGTCTACTTGAATTCCTACAGTAAAATGTGATCTATTTCCATAGCTGAACTCAAACAAGAGATGTTAGAAGATGCACAAAACAAGCTAATGAACCTTATAAACAGCACCGAAGGAAAAGTGGACAAGTGAGTTTTGTGTTTGTTTTTAAACTTGGAAGGTAACGTCTTTTATTTCAGTATGGGACACAAAACTCAATAAAATAAAAATAGTGGCAGTAGTCATCGAATGTTTTTTTTTTTTAAAAAAAATACTAAGGTTGGATTCAGAGGACTGAAAGTGGTTCTCCATTCATAGAGCAGATCTTTCCTGTCCCCCTTGCAATCCTCGCCTCGCAAAACACTGCTCCTGAGACGGGGACCCTGCGAGTATATACTGCATTGCTTTCTCACACAACTATTGTTTATTTCAGAGGGCCTTATGCAAGAGAAATTTCTAGGCAAAATCAACCAGTAGAAGTAGGAATGTGCAAACCAACGTCTTGGCAAGATTCTTTCAAATGCTTCCTTTTTATAATAAACTGCTCATCAAGTAGTTAATTTCAGTGCAGTATGTGTAATCTGTGTTTTCACCACTGAGTTTCCCTTCTTTGGCACTGTTGCCACATAATCACTGACTCTAGAACGGTCCAGAGATCATATTGTGCCGTGAGACAAATCCACACACATCAACCTCTCTCCCTCTTAACAGATAACCCTGCATCATGCAGATGTAGTGTGCCATAAATGAAGAGCAGAATCGGAAGGCGTTGCTGTGCCAGATCAGTATCTTGGCATGAAATAGTTAAGGAAAGGCAATGCATCTTGGTCCATTGCTACTGGTAGACGTCAGGATAATTTCCAGAGTCCTCCAAGCTGTAATCCTTAGTGTTAAAACGTTCCTGAGGAAGCTGTGGGTTGTTTCCAGTGACTCCATTCAACGAATGTCAGAGCTTTCTTCCTCAGCAGGAAGATCCTCCTGCTAGAGAAGAGCTCAGCTCTCAGTGAGACTGTCACTGGACACAACCCAATGATTTGTGTTCCTTTCTTTTTAAATAAAAGCACTATGGAAATAATGAAGAAGGCTGAATCCTCTGTGGGCATGAACGGGAAGGCGCTTAAGGTGGCACATCATTCTCATTCTGGGTCTCCAGGCATCTTGCAGCAGAGGGTTTTGCCGTCACGTGCCCAGGGAGGCAGGACTAAAGTTTTTAACTTCCTGTCTTTCTGGGCGGGAAAACCGCCTGTGCCAGTTTCCGTCCTGCCTTGCTCTAGGGAGGTAGCCTTGTCGCCAAGCTCTAGGGCGTTAGGAATTTTTGATCTACTTTCCCTTTCTTCTCAATCCCCCGTCCTCTGCTTAAGCCCCTCTCCTTGTACGTCTTCTACCCCGACCTCCGTCTTCCAAGACTCTATTCCCTCCCTTTCTTCTTCCCACTCCTCTCTGAGGAGGATAGCGATCGAGTCCTCGTCGACTCGACAGGGCAAGTTCGCCGGGAGGACTCCCAACGGCCGCTCTTGCGGTTCTGCGGAGCCGACCGTAGAGGGCCCCAGCACGCCTAAAAAAGCACGCTCTGTTGAGCCGCTTGAAAAGGGCGCGAAAAGTGCGAGGAGCCGAGCTGCGTCAGCCGGCTCAGCACACAAGCTGGATGGCCCTGCGGGGACTGGCGGCTCCAATTCTCTCCCAGCTGACCAGCTCACGGGTAATGTAATTGACCCAGAGTTACCTTTGTCTCGGGGAGAGGCTTTTGATCTTTTTAGTGGCGTGTTAGATAGACAGTCTCAAATGCTGCAGGCTTTCAGTGACTCCCTGTCTCCCCTCCTTAAAGCCATAGGAAATGCAACTCCTCAGGGTAGTTCTAGAGACCAAGCCAGGGGGGAAACCTTGGCAGAACCTATCCCATCCATATCCAGATGGCCCACTAAGGCAGCCATGAAGGCTCCTCTCCAGGGCCTCCCTTACCAATTCAGGGAGGATTGTGCCCTCGGTGGGGGGGCAGATTCTGATAGGGAAAGCAGAGAGGATGGCGAATTTGACTCCGACGAGGAAAATCCAATTATTTTGGAAGAGCAACAGCCACGGCTCTTCCCCTCAGAGGATTTTCAGGCCTTATTGAGCAAAGCGCTAATTGCCCTGGATTTGGATGAGGATCCCGAGCCAGCCCTGGATCCCAGTCCTAAGGCCAGAAAAAAAGGAACCAAGGAATTTTTTCCAAGATCCCGGTCCCAGAGCCACGCCATCCCATTCCCGGAGTTTTTTGAGAAGCAGGTCAAAGCGGAATTCGATAAGCCTCTGGCTAACAGACAATTTCCAGCTGGCATCAAGAAATTATATTCAGTGGTGCCCCAGGCGATGGAACTTCTGCAAACACCATTAATAGATGCCCCTGTTGCGGCAGTCCATTCCCCAGATTTACCTGCTGAGGTGGAATGGGAACCATTAGGGACCCCATGGATAGGAAAGCAGAAATACTATCCAAAAAAGTCCATGATGCCTCCGCCCTGGCCATTCAGGCCTCTGCCGCCACCTCCATTATGGCCAGAGCCTCTATAGTTTGGGCCAGGAAGACAGCACAGCTTTACACTGGGGAGAATCGCAGAATACCCGAGGGCCTCAACAGACTATTAAGAGCGGTTACATTCATGGCAGACTCTTCCCTTGACACCATGGCATTCACTGCCCAGGCCTTTTCCTCCAATGTGGCAGTTAGAAGGGCCCTTTGGTTACGTCCCTGGCAGAACGAATTCAAAACGAAGTCTCTCACACTTTCCTATCCTTTTCTAGGAGGAAAATTGTTTGGGGAAAGACTCGAAAAGATCCTTGTGGAAGACAAAGATAAGAAAAAGATACTGCCTAAGTCCTATAGAAAGGAAGGCAAGTCCCACTCCTCCTCCTTTCCTAGCTTCAGATCCTTTCATTCCCTCACACGCTTTAGACCTGACCAGCTCATGGGAAATTGGAACAATAGAGGTTCCTTTCGTAGAGGAGGAGGTAGGTTTTTTCGTCCCCAACAAGGACAACAGCAGTTCAACAGCAGCAAAGAAGACAAATTCTCCAAAAATTCTAGACAATGACGCCAGGACAATAGCGGGGGGGGGGGGAGACGCCAATGTTTTCACCAGAGGTGGGCACACTCCTACACCAATTCATGGGTCTTTCAGGTAGTCTCAACAGGCTACCAGATAGAATTCACCAGTATTCCAACAGACACACTAGTAATGTTCCCAAGATCGTTGAAAAAGGAAAAACATCTCAGGACCTTGGATGCCATAAACCACTTAGTTTCCATCCAAGCAATAGAACCCGTTCCAAACCCAGAAGTTGGTACCAGAATCTATTCGATATTTTTTACAGTCCCAAAGCGAAATGGGGACTGGAGGGCCATTCTAGATTTAAAACACCTAAACAGGTCTGTCCAGTACAGGAAGTTCCGTATGGAAACTCTCAGGTCCATGATAGAAGCTCTACAGACAGGCTATTTCATGACTTCCTTAGACCTGAAGGAAGCGTATCTGCCCATACCCATTCCTCCCGTACATCGGAGATTCCTGAGATTCTCCTACGAAGGAAGGCACTTCCAGTTCAGAGCCCTCTCTTTCGGCCTGACCTCAGCTCCGCGTGTCTTCACCAAGGTCCTAGTTACACTGGTGGCACTCCTGAGGCAGGAAGGGATAAAGATATTTCCTTATCTCGACAACATCTTGATTTGTGCCGGGTCCCGAGACGCTGCGAGGGAGCATATATCCAGAGTGATTCAAATTCTAACAGAGCATGGCTTTTTAGTAAATTCAGAAAAAAGTCAACTGCTCCCAACCCAGAGAATTCGGCACCTCGGAGTAATACTAGACTCCAGCAAAAGCCTAGCTATCCTTCCCCCAGACAAGGTAGAACTGATCAGGTCCATCGTTCTAGACACTATGAAGTCCAGAACAAAAGGGGTGATGTTTCTTGCCAAGCTTCTGGGAATAATGGTATCTTGCCTGAGTTGTGTTCCCTGGGCCAGGTTTCACATGAGGCCGCTGCAACATCTGCTACAACCTCACCAACACCTCATAGCCAGGAAGAGGGACAAACCCATCCCCTTGGACAATGATGTGCGTCTCAGCCTCAAGTGGTGGTGCAGCCGAAAGAACCTCAGCAAGGGTCTATTTTTCAGCGTGGAGGACCAAGTTCCGATCCACACGGATGCCAGCCTAGAAGGCTGGGGAGCAACGTGTCAGAGTCTCATTGCCCAGGGTCAATGGTCAAAGGCAGAGAAGAAGCTCCACATAAATGTTCTGGAGCTCAGAGCTATACGCCTAGCCCTACTCCACTTCCAGGATCTTCTCCTTCACCAGCATGTCCTTGTACGAATGGACAATGTGAGTGCCACAGCTCACATAAACGGGGGATTGAAGTCCTCGAAGCTACAGCAGGAGGCGGAACTGATTTTTTCTTGGGCGGAGTCTCGCATTCACTCGCTGTCAGCGGAACACATCAGAGGAGTCCTCAACCTGCAAGACGATTGGTTGAGCCGTCAGACCCTTGACGAGGGAGAATGGTCGATCAACAAGTCCATATTCCAACAAATAATGGAGAGGTTCGGCCGACCCTCAGTTGGACCTCTTTGCGTCAGCGAGCAACCATCTTCTACCTTGCTTCTTCACCCGATACTTTCACCCAGCAGTGGAAGCTCTGGACGCTCTGATGTCTCCATGGCCAAGTGAACTTCTCTTCGCCTTTCAACCTCTTCCAATACTCCCGAGAGTCATCAGGAAAATCAGGAAGGAAAAAGCCATGATCATCGTAGTTGCTCCCTTTTGGCCGAGAAGACCTTTGTTTCCCAGCCTCAAGGAGCTCTCAGTCCAACAACCATGGGAGCTCCCTCCTGTGCCAGACCTACTCCTCCAGGGACCTGTCCTTCACCCAGATCCTCAATGGCTTCGCTTGACCGCCTGGAAATTGAGCGGGGCTGACTCCTGAGTTGTGGCTACAGTTCGGAGATCGTCCAAACCATGATTGAGTCCAGAAAACCCTCCACCAGAAGAATTTATGATTTCTCTTGGAAGACATTTGCCCTCTGGTGTAGAAGGAAACAGGTGGATCCACTCTCTCCGGGCCTACTCAGGATTCTCACTTTCCTGCAAGAGGGTGCGAAAAAGGGTCTCAAGGCAGCCACTCTTCGCAGACAGATAGCCGCCCTGTCTACAGTCATTCCCTCTATTGATATCATGGCCCTTTCCAGACACCCGCACATCCAATCATTTCTAAAAGGAGTGCTCCAGACTAGACCTCCTCCAGTGCACCGTTTTCCTACCTGGCGGCTCAACATAGTTCTGTCGGCTCTTACGCGACCCCCTTTCGAGCCTATTCGGGGATTCCCTTGAACCTATTGAGGATGAAGACTATTTTTCTAACCACAGTCACTTCTGCTTGGAGGGTCTCCGAACTCGGGGCCCTTTCGGCCCGAAAAGGTTTTTGCACCTTCCATAGGGACAAGGTGGTACTTAGGCCTGACCCCACCTTTATCCCGAAGGTCAACTCGATTTTTCACCGCAAACAGGAAATTAATCTCCCTTCCTTTTGCCCCAATCCCAGCCATCCCAGGGAAAAGGAGTGGCACAACCTGGATCTTAGGAGGTCCCTCAGAGTGTACTTAAAACGCACAGCCCCCATTAGGAGATCTGACTCACTGTTTATCTCCCTGACTAACCCGTCAAAAGGGTTAAAAATGTCTAGAGCAGCTATTGGCTATGCTGTCAGTGCATAACTGAGGCATATAAGGCCAGCAAGATCGCGGTTCCAACTGGAATTACCGCTCATTCCGTACGCAGTGCTGCCACCTCGGCAGCATTCGACAGGCAAGCCTCCGTGGAGGAGATATGCCGTGCGGCCACCTGGTCCACGGTCTCCACCTTTATAAAACACTATAAAATAGACACCATGTCTTCTGCTGACGCATCCTTCGGCCAAAGGGTGTTGCAGCACATCTTGGATGAATCCTAGGCCCACCCAAACGGTCTAGCTCTTGGAGATCCTGCTGCTGCAAGATGCCTGGAGACCCAGAACGAGAATGGAGCCTTGTTTACTCACGTGAGGGCTCCTTCTGTTCTAGGGTCGAAGGGCATCTTGCCCGCCCAAGAGTATTCATCCCAAAGAGACGTCTGCAAAATCTCACCCCATAGGACGAACCCTGCCTCAGGCTTAGTCTAAGCTGAAGTCTATAGCTTTTTCCCCCCAAACCAGCTGTATTCCCAATAGGCCAGGGAACCCCTTGTGTTTGCATGTGTTTTCTGGGTTTTCACTTACCTTTCTATTTTCCAGATGTTTCTTCTTGTAGTGTGGTTTGTTTCTATACTTACATGTTTATTAGCTCGGTGAGTCCGCAAACTGGCTCAGGCGGTTTTCCCGCCCAGAAAGACAGGAAGTTAAAACCTTTAGTCCTGCCTCCCTGGGCACGTGACGGCAAAACCCGCTGCTCCCTTCGACCCCAGAACAGAAGGAGCCCTCACGTGAGTAAACAAGGCTCCATTCCCCACCTTCCCCTTCCTCCAGCAACCCCTGCAGCCCATAAGAAGATATTCACAGAGATTGTGGGATCCTCGTGGACAAAAAACCATGTATTGCATTGAGGCTGGGGAGCAGGGCAAAATTTAACCCAACCTCTCTCTAGTGTGAATGAAAACTTTGTGATGATGCAAGAGCAGTATGGGGTGACTTTGCCCAATTCCTCTGTTTCACTGCTTGGTGGCTTTTTGTCTGGGGAGTGCCTGTAATCCCCAGCGGTTTTTTCGGGGGGCCACAGAGGACTGTGGTAGAAAGGGGACGTCAGGGAAAGATTCTGCATTGCAAACACCTTCACTAACTGGTTCTTGTAGGTTATCCAGGCTGTGTAACCGTGGTCTTGGAATTTTCTTTCCTGACGTTTCGCCAGCAACTGTGGCCGGCATCTTCAGAGGGGTAACACTGAAGGACAGTGTCTCTCAGTGTCAAGGGTGTAGGAAGAGTAATATATAGTCAGAAAGGGGTTGGGTTTGAGCTGAGTATTGTCCTGCAAAAGTATTGTCCTGTAAGTATCAAGATAATGTGCTAATGAGGGTATGGTATGTTAATATGGAACCATTGTATCCTGAAGTGATCTGTTAATGTGTGTAATCCAAAGCTAATCTGTATGGCTATTGTTGAATGTTGTCTTTGTCTGGAGGTTTTTCAGGGCAGGAAGCCAAGCCTTATTCATTCTTAAACTCTCCTCTTTTCTGTTAAAGTTGTGCTGATGTTTATGAATTTCAATGGCTTCTCTGTGCAATCTGACAAAATAGTTGGTAGAATTGTCCAGTCTTTCAGTGTCTTGGAATAAGACCCTGTGTCCTGTTTGTGTCAGTCCATGTTCAGCCACTGCTGATTTCTCAGGCTGGCCAAGTCTGCAGTATCTTTCATGTTCTTTTATCCTTGTTTGTATGCTGCGTTTTGTGGTCCCGATGTAAACTTCTCCACAGCTGCAAGGTATACGATATACTCCTGCAGAGGTGAGGGGGTCTCTTTTGTCTTTTGTCCCCCTCACCTCTGCAGGAGTATATCGTATACCTTGCAGCTGTGGAGAAGTTTACATCGGGACCACAAAACGCAGCATACAAACAAGGATAAAAGAACATGAAAGATACTGCAGACTTGGCCAGCCTGAGAAATCAGCAGTGGCTGAACATGGACTGACACAAACAGGACACAGGGTCTTATTCCAAGACACTGAAAGACTGGACAATTCTACCAACTATTTTGTCAGATTGCACAGAGAAGCCATTGAAATTCATAAACATCAGCACAACTTTAACAGAAAAGAGGAGAGTTTAAGAATGAATAAGGCTTGGCTTCCTGCCCTGAAAAACCTCCAGACAAAGACAACATTCAACAATAGCCATACAGATTAGCTTTGGATTACACACATTAACAGATCACTTCAGGATACAATGGTTCCATATTAACATACCATACCCTCATTAGCACATTATCTTGATACTTACAGGACAATACTTTTGCAGGACAATACTCAGCTCAAACCCAACCCCTTTCTGACTATATATTACTCTTCCTACACCCTTGACACTGAGAGACACTGTCCTTCAGTGTTACCCCTCTGAAGATGCCGGCCACAGTTGCTGGCGAAACGTCAGGAAAGAAAATTCCAAGGCCACGGTTACACAGCCCGGATAACCTACAAGAACCAATGAACTCTGACCGTGAAAGCCTTCGACAATACCTTCACTAACGTTAGGAGGTTTTATTTCCTTTATTTCCTTTCTGCCCTTGGCAGTGAACGTTTGAATGCTTCTGTCCCTTTTCTCTAGGGTCTTGATGAGAAATCTTTTCATTGGGCATTTCCATACTCCAAAGAATAAGCGTAATGAAGTCTTAAGGCTAATGGGAAGTATCTTGGGAATAAAGAGGGATGAACTGGAACAGGTAATTCTGACCTGACATTTTACATTTTTCTCCCTCTATTGTAATATCACTAAACTGGCATATTTTATTTTATTTTATTTTACTGGTTGCCTTGAGACACAGTGGACAGGCAATCTGTTGGCCCTCAGTTAATCTGAGGTGGAATAAGCTGCATTTTATCAGCATTGTTACCTTTTATTTTATTAATACAAAATCCATGCCAGTTTTTTGGTAGATAACATTTTGGGCAAGCCGGCCTCAATTGCTGTTGATCATATGGGTTACATTCTTAGACATTTGTTATGGTCTATTTGAGGATAATTTTACCAGTGCATATGGAAGGGGTGGGTGGGGTTTTCTTTTTCCTTTCTTTTTTTTTCCTGGCTGAACTTTACACTGCCTAATTTTTATAAGCAAACATTGGCAGGGGCTTCTGCAGGTGCCAACTTGCAAATGGGCAAAATCAACAACTGCCCTTTCTGTTGTGGCACCCGCCTTACAGAATGGCCTGCCCAAGGTGATCAGGAAAGCTCCCACTCTCTTGGCTTTTCGCAAACTATGCAAAACTGAACTATTCAAGACAGCTTTTCTGCACAGGTTATAGAGTTGCACTGTACAAACTGGTTCTCAAACTTACTTAGATAAATGATTAGGGACCGTGGTGTATATGGCTGTGTATAGCTTATTGTAAGTAGGATCGTATTATGTAATTTTTATATCATTTATTGTGTCATGTTAATATTTATGCTATGCATTGGTTCCAGGCTTCTACAATCCTAATGCATTGGTTATTGAATGTCCCAGTTTGTTGATTGTACTGACTCACTATGTGTAATCCACCTTGAGTCCCTGTGAGAAAATCAGACTATGAATAAATAAATTTTATTTGAAACATAGAGACAGGAATAGATTGTAACCTGTTCTTTCTTTTCTTTTTTTAATAAATTGTTCTCCAGTTATTGTTAGAAGACCAAAAAGGTGTTACACGATGGATGACTGGATGGTTTGGAGGAGGAAGTATGGGATCAAAGAGTGTTCCCAACACACCTCTGAGACCAACCCACCAATCAATTTTTAACAGTGTAAGTACTTAGCGTCCCTTGCTGTCTGAGTAGAAAATGTAAGATTTGCATATTGTCAGTGTTGAACACAGATGGTCACTCTTGAGTGGATGTTTACATATGAATATTCATGGCTGTTCTATTTGTTCCTTTTGTGTGTGTGTGTGTGTGTTAAGTAACATCAAGCCACTTCTGACTCATGGTGACCCTATGAATCAATGTCCTCCAAAACATCCTATCATTAACAGTCTTGCTCAGGTCTTGCAAACTGAGGACCGTGGCTTCCTTTATAGAGTCAATCCATCTCATGATGGGTCTTCCTCTTTTCCTGGCGTTATTGTCTTTTCCAGTGACTCTTGTCTTCTCATAATGTAACCAAAGTACAATAGCCTCAGTTTAGTCATGTCATCTTCTAGAGACAGTTTAGGTTTGATTTGATCTAGAACTGACTTACTTGTTTTGGGGGTGGTCCATGGTATCCGTAACACTCTCTTCCAACACCACATTTCAAAGGAATCTACTTTCTTCCTCTCAGCTTTCTTCATTGTCCAGCTTTCACAGCCGTACATAGTAATAGGGAATACTATGGCATGAATTAATTTGATCTTGGTTGCCAGTGACACATCCTTACACTTAAGAAACGTTGTTCTTTACTCTCCTATTAATACTTCCTGTTCACATGGGTTTGCTTCTAGAATTGCAGAGCATAGCGATTTAATATTTTTTTTAATGAATGGCTGTCTTCAGAATTTCTTTGAAGTTTTCTTAAAATCAAGCTGACAATAGAGATCTCTGTTCTACACATACAGTAGAAAGTGTCAGCTCATAGCCAAGTTTGTAGTACTAGGTCTCCAAAAAAACACACTATGTTGTGTGATAAAGCCAAAAATGCTCTTTGTAAGTCTCATATATGTCAAAAGCGGTGTTTCTTTAGTTACAAGATTGTAGAACTTGGTGTCTGTGTCAAATTGATTAAAACATTGATTGCTGAATTGTTCTGCACCATCTGGAATTATCATGAGTCAAAGACTTTTATTGTGTCCAAAGCTGTTGTTTGCATTGTTTTAATTAGTATACTTTTTTTTGCAGTCTTTCTCAGAATTATTTGTCAAGTTCCTTGAAACAGAATCACGTCCGACTCTTCCTCCACCAAAACTTTCTGTGCATGACATGAAACCGTTAGGAGCAACAGGGATCAGCAAGCCCAGTGCTAATCCTTCCAGCGGCATCACAGGTAAAATCTTTCATTTTTATAAGGCATGAAGTTTTGTATTGGACTTGTGCCAGCTGAATTTCCAAGGCCGTTTTAAAGTTAGGCTTCCGCACAGTGGAAGGAAAAGGAGTCCTGCAATGTCAATTATGAACAGCATTGTGATATTCCATGCACAATTACGGTAGAATGTTGGCTAGATCCCACCACTGGCTCCTGAGAGAGGAGATGAGCCCATTTGACCTTTGAAAAGCCACACCAGATAAGGGTGCAGTGAAGAGTGGAATTGATCAAGATGTCCCATCCACCCTCTGGCATCGGCAGAGAAGCTGATAGGATCCAACCCCTTGTTTTTGCATGTCATTAGTCCGATGTCACAGAACAATCCTTGTGATCATCCAATGAGAGCCAGTCAGTGGCTGCAAGTGTAGCCTAAAAACCTCTGTACCGCATTTGCAGTGAGCCCATGAATTCGCATTTCCCAGGCAATTAATTTGAGGCAGCAGGAGAATTTTGTACAATAGTAACGGGTTAAGTGGAGCCTAAAGAAAGAGGCTTTTTCTTTCAGTGAAAAACTTTACCTCTCCTTGCAGAATGTTGCTTATCACAGCACTTTTTAACTGTGAAATTTTGGCTTGAAGTGTAAATTTAGTGTTTTCGTGCTAATGTAAAGCTGGAGAATGTCCAGTCTTAAAACTTATCTTTGGAAAGTTTATATTTCCAATAAATTTATGTTTTATAAGCCTTTGTCCTTGTGTCGCTTGTGGTATTATAATGAAAGTGCCCTATTTCTTTTGGCAGTCACCCAGTTTTCTTGTCTGGACAAAAAGTTCTGAGGTGCTTTGTCCATTCAGGAACTGGATTGTTGCCTGCAGAACCAGACACAAATTCAGCATCCCTCAATTGTTTTAGCCTTTTTAACTTTTTGGATATTAAGAATAGGTTATCTGGAATCAGTCTTATAGAACTGGTTAACAGACATAAATACATAGTTCCCAGGTCACCCTCAGTAAATGAAATATTTCTTTGTAACTGCATTACATAGTTTAACTCCTGAGTCTCACTTTAATTGTTCTTTGGGGAAAAGGCCTACACTTTTTCCACACGCTTGTAAAGATTTTTTTTTAAAAGGCCTGGGTTCCACATAATGGAGTTGAAATGCAGTCGTGTGAAGGTTTTGCTAGGTGGCAAAACTGAGTGCAGCATCTTGTGCCTCGAGCCTGGTGGTTCAGTTTTTGCCGGTACCCTCCACCACTGTGTGTATGAAGCTGGGGAAGGAGAAGGGTGGGGAGAAGAAACTTCGAAGTGCACAGCGTCTGGTTTGTACTGACTACAAGACATGGGATGCTGGTGGCAATGGGGGTGGCACTTGGGGTCTGTTTAATTTTTATTTTTTACTTGTCCCTCCCCTCAACCACCCTGCCATTATGAAGAGAACAGGGCCTTATGTATTTCTGTATATTACCATTACAGGTTGACTATCCCTTATCTCGACTGCTTGGGACCAGAAGTGGTCTGTATTTCGGATCTTTCCGTATTTTGGAATATTTTGGAATTTTTGCATATACATAGTGAGATATCTTGGGGATGGGACCCCTGTGATTTGGCCACTGATGAACCTTGGTCTGATCCAGCACGGCCTCTCTTATGTTCTTATGACCCAAGTCTAAATACAAAATTCATTTATATTTTATATATACTTTATACACGTAGCCTGAATGTAATTTCAAACAGTATTTTTAATGATTTTGTGTACATTGAACCATTGGTGGCGCTGCGGAGGGCCTGTGAGTAATGCCTGAATGCCGGCTCAAAAGGTCCAGTTTTCGGATCAATTTGGATCTCGGATGTCCAGATAAGGGATACTCAACCTGTACCTTGTTTTTTTTGCTGCATCTAATTACACACTTTTAATTTGTACCCTGGTGCCTTGCCTTATGCTAGATGGGGACACTGACTCCAAGGGATAACGAGCACTGTAAAATAAACTGCTTTGGTTTGAGGAGGTTACGTTGTCAGTTTCAGGAAGCATCACTTATTAGCTTTCCCAAATAACAGGAAAATGATCATGAGTACAAACTCTGCTGTATGGAATCCATTTGTATCGAAGGTGATGGGAAACAAGTCATTTTAAAACAAGGCCCATGACGACTGTCTACATAGTTGTATATTCAATTTTCCATGAGTGCTGTTTTGTTAAAAATCAGGTGTTTTATGATAGATCCTCCAACACACACACACTTCAGTGTACCCCTTACACCCTCTCACTATTCCATTTCTGGCGATGTGCTTTTCTAAAGGTGTGGCACTGGTCTAAACAGAAGAGGACAAGGAGTTGGATCCCACAGCTCATTTCTTCACATGCTAGGGGTGTGGGGGTGGTGCGGTTCTCACCAATCCCTCCCCCCACCCATGGCAGACTTCCAACTCTCCCCTCATGCTGTTCCTGGGGGTCCCCTGCCTCCCACAAGCAGCTTTTCAGGAGCATTTTGGGTTGGATGGGGATAGCGGAGAAGAGGTTTTCAGCAGGATCTAAGGCAAAGGGAATGTACTATTAAACTATTAAAGGGAATGTATTTATTAAACTAGAGCCAGCATGGTGTAGTGGTTAAGAACAGTGGACTCTAATCTGGAGAACCGGGTTCGATTCCCCACTCTTCCACATGAAGCCAGCTGTGTGACCTTGGGCTAGTCACAGTTCTCTTGGAACTCTCTCAGCCCCATCTACCTCACAAGGTGCCTGTTGTGGGGAGTGGAAGGGAAGACAATTGTAAGCTGCTTTGAGACTCCTTACAGTAGAGAAAAGAGGGGTATAAAATTAACTCTTCTTCTTTTATTATCTTGTGTTTCTTGCATAGTCACATAATTTTCTTTAGTTCAATTTAATGGCATAGGGTTATGATTGTAAGAACTGCATAAGCATAGAAGAACTGGAGCAGTTGAAATCTCTTCATGTCATCATTTGCCTGAGTAAAGGTCTCTAAATTCTCTAATACTGTCAAAAACTGTTCACTATGCATTGCTAAATGGACAGTCATTGTTGTATGCTTTGAAATGGTTGGATTTCAGTTCTGCCATTATTTAGAGACTGAAACAGCTTAAGGACTCCAGGTTTGATCCAAAGAACTGTATATGGATCTCCACTCATGGATCTTTTCCTGACTCCCCCTTGAAATGCTGATTCCATGGGTCATGGGAATCAGTAGAAACTGCTCCCCCATCTTCCGGTGCAAGCAGCAGTTGACTTCCACCATTGGAATGGGAAGTTTGGATCAACCCTATGTCAAACTGGAAGCAAAATTAATGAATTATTTTGTTCTGGAGAATACATGCTTTAAAAGGCTGTCTTTGAAAAAAAATGTTAGGAAGTGTTTAACTGTACTTCTGCACTTTCTGTCAGATCCAGCAGGTTCAGGAACCAGTAGAAGACCAGATGCAAATCAGTTCCTTGCCCCTCGCTCTGCAGCGGTCCCCCTCATCACCCCAGCCAGCCTTGGAACCGGTGGATCTGGGCATCTGCTTATGAAACCTATTTCCGATGCTTTGCCTACTTTCACACCTTTGCCAGTAGCACCGGATGCGAGTGCTGGCGCAGTACTGAAGGACCTGTTGAAGCAATAGATAGTTCTGAGCTGATGACGGCAGCGATAGCGGCACTTTAAGGAGGAAAAAAAACATTTGCATGTATATATAATATACCGTAAAGAGGCCTTTTTGTAAAAAGTTGTATGTTGATGGTTTCAGTTTCTCTTAACATTTTTTTCCTTTAAAATTATAATTATGGACTAATTAAATACTTTTGAGTGATATAGCAAGAATAGTAGTTCTTGTTGCATTAGTAGGCTAAGTTAACTTCTGAACAAGAGAAAAGGTGATGCATGTGCAAAATTACAAAAAATGAACACCAGAGTTTTAACAAACCAAGGCATTCCAGCCATGCAAAGGTGTGTGGGGGGAGTGTTTACTGCAACAGAAGGTGACTGAAGAACTACTACACAGAACATAAATGGAGAGTTACTTTAGGGTGTGTTTTTATCTCATCTGCACACATTCTCCAGAAAGGGCTGTTGGCACACTAGAAATCCCATGCAATAGGGATAGGTAACACGCAGGTCACATTTCATCCACATATAAGTCAACTTTCAGCTGCCTTGGTCTACCCCTTTTTTTGAGCCCAGAATGATAGATAAGTATGTATCTTCTATGACTGCTGGAGGAGCTTGTGGAACATGTTCTGAGCCCATTGTATGATATAGTATTATCGTAAGTAGTATTGAACTAGAATGCTTTCAAGTATCCTTTTGGCCCTGAATTGCACAGACACGGAGCTGCAGGGGCCTAGGTATATACATTTGTACAAATGAATGGTATCGGTTGACCTGGTCTGTTTGCTAGGGGCACTGGATGCGGTAGGATCACAACATTGTCTCTGGGTGACCAGAAAATACTCTGCATTAGTCAGAGCCAGTCTGCTTAAAATAGGGCAGATGCAGTGGGAAGTCAGTACTGTGCTCATGCTCCTCTCCGGCTCTGTTGCTAATTAATGTCTGTGAAAGACGCTTTCGTTGAAGTCCCATGAAAGATGGCTGGTTGCAGCTCTTTTGTCAATATGCAAGTATAACCCCATGGCGCTTTACGTTAGTACGATGTCTCAGTTGAATTTTCCAGTTGTTACCCATAACAATGAAATTTCAGACCTGCCAGCGCTATAGAGTTCGTGAACATTTTTCTAATACCTCTGCACCCACACTTTGGTAAATGGCCATTTGTAGAAAACAATATGTATATTTATACTGTTAGTTTGATTGAAATACGTTGTACTGCAGTGATTCAAGATGTATATTTAAGGGGTACAACACCGATTTGGAGATATAAAGTATGGACATATGTATAGAGCTTACTTCAGTTAAAGGTAGATGCTTTATTCCAAATATGTAAATAGCAGCAAGCTGAATTCTGTAAATTTTGCCACACAGACTTGTACAATTTACACTGAATGTGTCAGTATTGAAACGTATACTGGAAAGAGCACCTGCCTTCTTGGATGAATTGTTTTGAGACACCGCATCTCTTTAAAGTGGCCTTTTTTCTAAACCTCTGAAGTTTTATGCTGCTGTACATGTAATTTGTATAAAGGTAATGTTGTGTAAGTTCTATATTAGAATTTGCACCCTTTCTTCCTCTTAGTTATTACTCTGCAGTTGGAATTGAATTACTGTTGAGTGAATCATGGATATGTAGTTGCCCAAGAGCTGCCAAATGAATGCATTCAAGGAGCATTTTGTTTCTATTTACTTATTGTTAGGACTCTGAAAACTTTTAAATGAATCTCTGGCAAGGTTTCTAGAGGGTCTGTTTTACAGTGAAGTGCTATATTAATCCACTTTTTCATGGTCTGATTCCATTCACCATTTTACTGTTTTTGTAGATTGGAAGGGGACAGTCTATTCAAAATAAACAGACAGCATAGGTTGTCATTTGGAAATTTGATACCAGTTTACTAAATGTTAACTTATGCTGTGGGTTCTTTAGCAAATTAATGACTTTTTTAAATCCCAATTTCTGGAATTCAGTAGGCATGCTGTTGTGTACCCAAATATGAGTGATATGTAAAAAAAACCTAAATTTGAAAACTTCATTTTATCACACATTTTTAATGCTGAGATATTACGGACCACTTGAAATGTTTTCTTTGAATCACCATCTTATTTTTTTTCCAATAGACTATAAAGAAAACTTAAAATACATTGTGTGGGTGTCAGTGTTCTATGGCATACATTATATTTCGCGATGGAGTTGGTTGTTACCAGTGATACTAACGAATGTGCTTCGACATGCTCTTTAAAGAACAGTGCAAACTACACAGTTGGGTACATTCTGCTTTTGTAAACAAGTTCTCACTGACAAGACTGTATATTTCGTGTTCTGCCAAGCAAATACATTCAACGAGGCATAGAAGTCATCCTCTTGAGTCTACAACCTTTCACTTAAAAATAAGCATGTTTCTAGACTTTTCCCCTCCAGACAGGTTTTATAGTGAGAAGGGTATGGAGCTTCTTTTCATGATCAGCAAAAAGCAGAACAAAGTTATTCGTGATAAAGAATGGAAATCTGCATAATTTGTTCAGGTTTCAAAAATTCACCTTTTCTAAGCATAGAATTCTGATTTCTCCCCTCCTTCACCAACAGTTGTGCTTGTGTAAAATCAAGATTGAGGGGGAGTGATTCTGCCTGATTCCTGCTCTTCCCTGCAGCCCCCTAACCCAACTGTGTCACAGAGTTCTTTGTTCATTTGCATACCCTGCCCCTCAGTTTTCTGGAGTTGCAAGGGGTTTCTGAGGAAAAGATAAGACAGCACATACTCCTGCTGGTGCTTCTGTAGGATCACCCTGTGTTTACTTGAAAATTACCAAAATGCTAAATCAGTATATTCAAATGGCGGGGGGGGGGGGGGGAGGTTTCACTGAGGGTCTGGACAATAGTTGAGAAGTGCCATAGGATTTCCATCTGGATCACTTAGTGGCAATCTTGTACCTCTTTAATGGAATTGCCATGAGAACCTTCAGGTAGAAATCCACCCTATACATACATTTAAACAAATGAGGTAAAAGTACTTCAACAATACAGCCTGGAAATGAGAGGGGGGGTACTAGAATGTGTTGCGGACTGCACCACCACATTGTGCAACAACTGGCAGTGTGTAATTTTATGCTGGCCATTGGCCGTAACAAATAAACAACTGGCAGTGGATACCCTAAGACTTCTTAACACCAGCATTTGTGTGCTTTGCCGAAGTTCCTGGAGAAAGCCGCCTGGATAGACATTACAGAGCTGTGATTTGATTCAGTATAAAGCAGCTTGTCTTAGGTGTAGTGATAGGTCTTTTATGCATGGCTGTTTCACTCGCCATCACCCCTCCAACGACTTCGGGTATTTGTGTTGATTATTCATGCCATTTCTGACCGTCGGAGGTCGCCTCACTCTCCTCCTGTGTTTGCCCATGTTTTCAAATTTGAGATGAAACAGGTCTCTAAAAACACAGGTGAAATGCAGAGAGGGATGAGGTGACCTATGACGGTCGGAAACGGCATGCATAATCAACACAAAAATCCAAAGTCGTCGGAGGGGTGACTGTGAGTGAAACAGCCATACATAAAAGATCATAATCTTTTTTTAAAAAAATACTGTAAGACTTCAAATTTGGGCTGAAGCATTCATCCAGTGTGGTGAAGATGGAGAGTTTTTAAACTCTTCTATTTCATTTAAGTTGACAGTAACTGAATACTTTATTTCTGCTTTTATTACCCACAAAAATAGAGTGAGGTGGGCTTGATGCTTCAATAAGGGTCACCTATTTGAGCCATATCAGCTTATTCAAGTACATAGTCTTGGCTTACATATCTTGTTTGCCATTTAGGCACAACCTCTCAGCTCTAATATATAACTAGCATAAATTTCTGAGCTTTTTATGGAATTTAACATTTTAAAAAATGCACTTTGGCAGTGTTGTGATGAACAAAAAGCAAACAGCTGCTGACGTTTAAAATAAAATAATGACTTGCACACATTATTTACAGCTGCCAGAAATGTCAGATCTTTGGTGAATTAATGTAACTTAAGTTCTAGATAAGTGGACTTTTTTGGCAGTTAACACTTCATCTGCAATACATAGTACTTACCCGTAGCAATGACTTCGCCATCAAAGGTAACCAGCACATTCTACTGAGCAATGTTTTAATGACCACAGGGGGGTGATTTTTGTAAGGGAAAAAGGAGATTTTCTGGGGTTAGCCCTAGTATTAAAAACAGGTTCCTTGGATGAACCATAGATAGAAGCAAAAACTGGGAATTTGAAACTTGGAAGAAAGACGTGTACTAGGAGCTACCAGAAGAGGGTGGGGGGACTAAGCATAGAGAAGATCTGGGATCTTGGCATATAACATAAACTAGGGAAAAGGAAGGAGTACTTTTTTTTTTTTTAAGAAGTGTGTGGAATTGGACATTTGTGATAGTTTGTGCCATATCAACCATAATTCTATGCTGTAAGTAGTTCAGAGGCAGTTGCTCAGTCATGAGGAAAATGTATTGTGTTCATGGCTACAGTTCTGGGACTGGAGAGGAGACAGATTCAAGGATTTATTCTTGGTAAGCTCTTGCACAAATTAAACTGGTGGGCATCACTTACACTGTGGTTTGGGATTTTTTTTTCTACACAAGACTATGTGGCTTTGAGTGTCCCTTGCTTTCCAAGAGGGAGAGTCATGAGGGGTGATTAAGGTTGCCAGGTCCCTCTTCGCAACCAGTGGGAGGTTTTTGGGGCGGAGCCTGAGGAGGGCGGGCTTTGGGGAGGGACTTCAATGCCATAGAGTCCAATTGCCCAAAGTGGCCATTTTCTCCAGGGAAGCTGATTTCTGTTGCTTGGAGATCAGTTGTAATAGCAGGAGACCTCCTGCCACCATGGCAGGAGGTCTCCTGCTATTACAACTGATCTCCAAGCAACAGAAATCAACCCTACTATCAACAGAAATCAACAGAAGTCAACCCTACTTCCAGATAGGTATTTTGTAAGACTGAGAAGCCATGGGGCTGACTGTACATTCGAGGGGGCCCCTTCTTGCAGTACCCTATGTCAGTGTCGGGTTGTTGTTTTTTCAGATGAGAAAAAATAGATATGCATTTGGAGCACATCAAAACAAGCATCTATATTTGACTTCAGAACGTGTTCCTGGAGTAACATTTTCACAGGGTTAGTGTCTTGGGGGGAAATATCTGACTGTCTAAAACACAGAGAAATCATATGACTCTCTTCATCTGTGAGGCCTAGGACAGTTGCCTCCATTCCCTCCCCCCTTTAAGAAACAGCTTATTTCCAAATCTTCAGCTGAACAGGAGGCAGACTATCCCTCCCATGACCGGTGGAGCCCTCAGTTTCATCAGCCCTCCACTTCCACTGATCGACACACCCTGCTGTGTAGTCAGCTCTATATGAGCTTAATTCTTCACCGAGGAAACTAACATATCCCACTAGCATAATCACAGGTTACATCTAGGGTTGCCAACTTCCAGGTAGTGAAGGAAAAATCAGACACCTCTGTACAATTACCAAAGGATGAGAAATTCAGTACAGGAATCCAGCCATAAATGATGCCAAATATATTCTGGCTAAATCTTTACAGTATGTGGTAATATAACCACCAACACCATATATTGCCAACAACAAGTGTATTTTTTCTTATTTACAGGATGTTTCAACAGGTAAGTACACAATTAATTCCTTTAACTAGTAAGTATTGAAGCAAAGTTCACTAGAAAATGTCCTTACAGGAGTCCTTACCTGGAGTGGAAGGAATCCAATATCTGACCCCTTTGGGGAAGAATTTTGCACTTTAATCTTGAATATGGTATTCAGCTGAAACCTGACATTATGAATGGTGATGTATAACTGCACGCAGTATATATTTTTGAAGAACTGAGGAAGAATTGGGCTTCGTGCTCCGAAACGATCGTTTTCTCCTTCAATAGCCTGCTGTGCTGCAAAGAAAGAAATACACCTTAAAAGGACATTTTCTAGTGAACTTTTTCTCCTTCAATAGCCTGCTGTGCTGCAAAGAAAGAAATACACCTTAAAAGGACGTTTTCTAGTGAACTTTGCTTCAATACTTACTAGTTAAAGGAATTAATTGTGTACTTACCTGTTGAAACATCCTGTAAATAAGAAAAAATACACTTGTTGTTGGCAATATATGGTGTTGGTGGTTATATTACCGCATACTGTAAAGATTTAGCCAGAATATATTTGGCATCATTTATGGCTGGATTCCTGTACTGAACTTCCAGGTAGTGGCTGGAGATCTCCCACTATTACAACTGATCTTCAGCCGATAGAAATCAGTTCACTTGGAGGCTGGCAACCCTAGCCACGAGACATGGGTTTTGTTCTGGGTTTCTCAATTTTTGGACTGTCATTATTTTCTGAGCCTATTCTGGCAACGATCAGAGCAGATACACTAGAGACAGTGAGGGGTGTTTGAGCTGCCAACTAGCCAGTTTTAGAGCTGTGAGAATAAGAAGCAGAAACTGCTATTTTTCACTGTGTGTTGTTTTTTTTTCTTCCAATTATTCCTTTTATGGCTGATGGACTTCTATGGACTGCAGTAATGCCAGCCCTACTGAAGGAAAAATTGGATTTCCTTGGGAAGAGGATGCATACTTTACCGTGACAGAACCAGGAAATAAAAATATTTTAAAGAATACTTTCAAAGATATCTAATAACATCTGGAACGCCCTTTGCTTAACTCAGTGGTATCCAGACCAATCTTGCAAAAACAACTGTAAAAATGGTTAATTTTCTAGGGAACGGATGTCCTCTCTTGCCAATGGTTATTATTGCCAAGCCATGTTTTGTGGATAGAAATCTCTCTTTATAAATGTGGTATATTTGTGTAATATAATGCAGAGTGAATAGCTTTCCCAGGGCGGAAATAATGCCTTAAGTGCAGACTCATTTGCAGACCATCATCCCCCACCCCTTTTAACATCCAAGTGCCAAATATTATTTCCCCAAAAAGGAAAGAACCAAATTGCTTGAGACCTTCAGACCTGTCAGTGGTCTGGTTGGTAGTATTTACAACAAAAGAGTATTAAAAGAGACAAGCAGGAATTTTTGAAACCAGCCATATTCCCTTCTACAGTTGGCAGAGTATGCTTATACGAGCTTGCCTAAAACACACACCTGTGAGACTCAGAATGTGTGTTCATGCTTAGGAGAAGAAATGTCATATGTCATATGTCAGCTGTCTTGCATTCGAATGGATATCTTCTCCTGGTCTTATTTACTCCACCACCACCACCCCAAAAAACTTTCCTATAGTTCAGATTGGCCTAATTAATTCCTATTGTTTCTACTTTTTCTAAGTGCATTTAATGGTGTTTGGTACTAACACTTTGGACAGTCCATTCCCAGTGTGAGATGTCCCTCTCTATGGCGTATGTATAAAATGCAGTGAACCAAAAAAATCTAATAAGAGCCCCATATATCTATAAAACCAGCACAATACACTCATTCCTTTTTCTACAAGTTCTAACCAAGAATGATACAGAACTGGAGATTTGAATTAGTATTGTATTTCCACAAGTGGGAACCCACAAGGACTTGGAGGGGCAATGTCTTTTCCCCTCCCTCACTATTTCCTCCATCCCTTTCCTGAAAGCCCCCATAACCCCTCTCCTTCTCACCAAACATACCTTAATCTGCCCCTCAGGCCTTTTATGCATGGCTGTTTCCTTTGTCATCACCCCTCCGACGACTTTGGGTCTTTGTTTTGATTATGCATGCTGTTTCTGACCGTCAGAGGTTGCCTTGTCTTCCCCCTGGGTTTCCTCGTGTTTTCCTGCGTTTTCAGAGACCTGTTTTATCTCAAATTTGAAAACGTGGGCAAAACAACCCGCCGGCCAGCCAAGAGTTGGCGGACAGCCTCGTCAATTGGCAGGCAATTGCCCGACATTCCCAGGCAAATGGGGACCCTACGACCTCGGTATTAGAATATATGATATCCATACTCGAGGTCGATCTTAAATAACAAAGATCTACTTTTAAGATCTACCTGGAGTATAGATGCTGATGTTAATGTTCAAGAACGTTCAAATCTGCTTGTAAACTGAATTTCCATGGCTGTCAATCGATTCAGAAGCCTGGCGCAATTGAATTTCAAACTGCTGCTCTGGTTTTCACACTTGCACACTAAACAATAAGGGAGGGTATGAAAAGCGCTTTTAAGTGGCACGCATGATCCTGTCTGATTCCCCGTCACAAAGAATGACCATCCACATCACAGCCGGTTCCAGGATTTCGAGATGCCCTGGGCAGACCGTGCCAGGGGCCCCTTCTCTGACCACCACCAGGCTCCACTCATGCTTCTCTTTCCACCATCCCTACCTGCATGCCCTCCACATGCTTGTGCATCCCTCTTCCACTCGTAAGCTCTCTTGTCACCCACGCTCAGTTGCCTATACAACCTGCACACCCTGTCCCCAACAGAACTGGCCGGTGCACACAGCTGGGAGTGCTGCTGCCTTGGCCACCAAGAGCACCACCACTGTGCACTGCCCACATGACCTTCCCCAATGACCCCGCCTGGACAGCTGGGAGCATGGCTGGTGGAAAACCTCAAGTAGGCAGGTGGCAAAGGGAGTGTGCGTGTGGGGTCGGTGACAGCCCCACCAGAAGGCCTGGGCCCCGGCAAAAGCCCTACTTCAGAGTATGCTGAAGCCAGCCCTGATCCACCTGTTAGCTCCCCCTACACATCAGGCTCTATAATACGGGATGCCACACATAGCACAGCAAAGCAGATTAAAAGAAAATGGTTCCCAATAGCTTGAGCCAAGTAAACCTGCTTCAATGCCTAGGGTTGCTAACCTCCAGGTGGTGGCTGCTACAACTGATCTCCAGGTGACAGATCAGTTCACCTGGAGAAAATGGCCGCTTTGGCTATTGGACTCTATGGCACTGAAGTCCCTCCCCTCTCCAACCCCTGCCCTCCTCAAGCTCCACCCCCAAAATCTCCCAGTATTTCTCATCCTGGAGCTGGCAACCCTATTCGTATAGGAGAAACCAAACATCTTTAGAAAAGCAGGGTGGCCCAAGGTATTTTGTTGCATCCTATTAACATCTTGAAAACATCACCACAAAATATTATACGAAGCACTCTTGGTTTTTGTCCTCCTCAAAGATAGCACCTTCTTCAGTTACTTATGATGCATTTCCCCTACATCTCACTCTAAGTAATAACTTACTATGGGGCTAGGGCTTTCTATTTTGGCACCTCTGAACTAAGGCCAGGGAACACTGAAACAAACTAAAGCAGCGAAGACAGACGGATAATCTCCCTCCTTGGCAAAAAGCAACCTTTATTTCCACGCTACCTTGAAAACATGCCAAGATGCAGATGCCCAGTGGTTGTGCCAGCTGTTCTCCTTTAAGCATTTTAAACTCTTGGCTGTTCTTGTGTCAGAAAGGACAAACCGTTGTAGCATCCTTGTGTCAGCGACTGTCACCAAGCCGAGCCCTTTACCTCTCAGGTGGCCCCAGCTCTCCTCAATGTGCCATTGGCAAGAAACAGTTTAGTGGAGGAGAAGCTCTGTGAGATGTAAGCAAGCTGGCTCCTTGCGGACGGCCCCTGGTGTGTGTTTGTGTGTCGCTCTCAACAACCCCTTGCTTCGGATTTGTCCTGCCCTGGGCCAGTGCTGCCTTTGCTGAGGCACGCTTCCTTGTAAGCTTTGCAGAAGAAGACGCTTCCCTTCCAATGGCCGGCATTTTCTTATTCTGGCAGGCTCCTCAGGAGTGTTGTGAGGAGTCTAGCCAGTTGGTGAGCTCTCTAATCTAAGCCAGCTGTCCCCAGGCTGAGGCCTCCCATTTGCATTGTTTAACATACTTAGAAAATGAAGTGTTCATTTTTAACATTCCTCCTCCAATTGGTTTAATGCTGAATTACAGAAGAGTACTAAGCAAAACCAGGTGCCTTTGCTGTATTCTCTCCAGTGTCTGAGGAGGAGCAGACCTCTCCTTCCCTCTTCTCCCCTCCTTCCCTCCCTCTTCCTTCCTTCCCTCACTCTCTTTCTCCTTAACTCTGTTTTTGTATTATTTGCTATTTCGTTCTCTGGGATATATAAATGATGGTGGGACCGGACTTCTAGCAGAAGCTCTGATGTACAAACTTAAGTTTTAGCTACTCAGCAAATATTCGGGACACTGTTTTCAACACCTCAGCTTTCTTCACCACTTTGGACATGACAGGATTAAAAAGGTGGGTCCTATGCATTATATGTATGTCTTTTAAATTATTATTTGTTGAATGGCAGATTCCGTCCATAGCAAAGACTGCCCATCCCATCAGATCTGCATGTAAAGAAACAGAACCGGGGCAAGGGGACACCATTCTTTCATGTTATATGTATTCAATATGGGACAATATTGTTTATACAATATTCTGCCTTTTATGGCCCCAACAATTTATAGAGATGCATGAATATCCAAGAGGGTTTTCTCCACAAGCAAGCATTAGCAGTTATTGATTTCAAGTTGTGAGTCATTTAACTGCAATGGAAATTATTTAAATTATTCTATTAATGACTGTTTGCTAAACCAGCATACCCAGCTTGAAATTTTCTTGATAGTTGAAAGGGTTGAGCTATGTCTTACTGGAGTGTAGCTGTCTTGAAGATGGGGTTGCAGACCATAGCCTTACAAGAGGAACCTTCCACTGTTTTGTAGACTAAGAAGATGGGTTTTAAAACTCACATTGACATTAATTTATAGAAGTTACAGGAACTTGTAGAAATAATAACCAAAGTTATAACTATTATTGTCCCACTGTTAGTTCCAATGGAGAAGGGGAATAATATTATGGTTAAGAGTCCATTGGCTTTAGAAGGGTTTGATTCTATTTGGGATGGCGCCGTAAATTACAAATCAGGAAGTCCCCAGTTCAAATCTCGCCTCTGTCATGAACTCACTAGGTGGCTTTAGGCAAGCAAATTTCTCTTCTTCAATATGAGGATATCAATAGTGACCTCCTTTGCAAGGTTGTTGCACAGATAGGAAGGTGATCTTGAACATTTGAAAGTGCTATACAAATGCCAAGTGTTATTAACACAGGCAAAACATAGGTCTTTCACCCAAGAAACATACAATCTAAATTTTGAAAGGGAAAAAAGATGACAGAGGGAAAGGAGGAAGATGGAGGGTGACAGTAATGAGACAATTACATGTATTTAAGCTTGAATATGGGGTTAAGGAGTTTAACCAAAAGGTTAATCTTGTTCTTTTTAACTCTCTAATTTCACTGCTGTCATTCGATTCTTGAAATCCCTCTGATGACGTTTAGCAGTCCCAGCTGGCAATGCTTTAATTTTAGCACTTTGAATACAAAGCTTCTCTGGGGACCCTTCATACATTACATTTTAAGTTTGCTTTTTAAGGTGCTTGCAGGTTCATGTGTACTATACAGGTGTACTTGTCAAATAGCCAGTATGCCTCCAGCTGCGAACCCGAAGTTTGCTGTTGTGTAATGAAGCTTCATTGCCTTTATTTGTGAAAACTAAATTGTGCACGTTTGCATTGCTTTTGAAATTGTCCCGTGACTCTGAGAAGCTTGCAGAAGATCAGTGAAGGAAGTGCAGCATTAAATGGTGGATGACATAGCCCTTCAAATTGCGTTGGATCCGATTCCAGGCGCTCTCTCTAGAGAACAAGTTTATTTTTCTGCAGCGTAAAAAGCTGCCAAATAAGCAACATCTGCCTGGGTAGGATTGCTAGCGGAGGGATTTGCTGAGTTTTCTGTGCTTATTTTGAAAGCTTTGAGAAGTTGCCAGCAGTACTGGAAACTGCACTGGTTGCAGTCTGTATAATGTACAGGGAGGAAAATGGGCTAGTAGCATCCATTGAGTGCACAGGGCATGGTTTGGAGAGGCAAATGAAAAGGTGTCTCCTTTCCCCGAAACAAAGGCCTTTCTAAACTGGTTTTAATTAGATTATATTTTATAGAGCAGTTACTTAAACTGCAACAAATATGATTATTTAATAGGCATGCTGGGTCCTATCCACCAAGAAGTTCTTTTGTATAGACCCCCTTTGCTCTTGTGCAATGCCCATTCCTTTCCATTAAGTTGGCACAAAAAAACATTGTGGTGGATTCTGTCCCCTCTTGTGCAGGCCTCCTGTTATACATGAGAGCTGGCGGCAATTCCCTTTTATGCCTGCTGGTACCTGGGGTGCTGATGAGATAGGAATGCTAGGTCCCTCTTCACCACTGGCGGGAGGTTTTGGGGCAGAGCCTGAGGAGGGCGGGGTTTGGCAGGGGAGGGACTTCAATGCCATAGAGTCCAATTGCCAAAGCGGCCATTTTCTAGGGGAACTGATCTCTATCAGCTGGAGATCAGTTGTAATAGCGGCAGATCTCAAGCTACTGGAGGTTGGCAACCCTATAATGGGAGGAACTGGGGGTGACCTCCAATTGCTCCTGATGATAGCAGGCTGCAGCCTGATAACCCTAGGCTGAGAATGGCTAGGGCTGCCAGCTGCCTGTAGAAAAAAAAATGTCCTGTCCCTTTAATAAAGGGTTAGTGGGATGCTATTTACCGGGTGATGTTACTTTCCTCCATGCCATGAAAAGGCAGATTCCTTGAAGAGGTGGCATCAAAATTCTCTAAATAAATAAGTAAAGTTTTAACGAGCTGGCTTAACTACAGTTTAGAACCTTGCACTATGGGTTGCCGCTAGGGATGCCAATCTCTACGGTTGCCAACCTCTGGATAGTAGCTGGAGATCTCCCGCTATTACAGCTGATCTCCAGATGATACAGATCAGATCACCTGGAGAAAATGAACACAACATAAGAAAGGCCCTGCTGGATCAGACCAAGGCCCATCAAGTCCAGCAGTCTGTTCACACAGTGGCCAACCAGGTGCCTCTAGGAAGCCACCAACAAGACAAGTGCAGCAGCACCATCCTGCCTGTGTTCCACCACACCCAAAATAATAGGCATGCTCCTCTGATACTAGAGAGAATAGGTATGCAGCATGACTAGTATCCATTCTAACTAATAGCCATGAATATCCCTTTCCTCCATGAATATGTCCACTCCCCTCTTAAAGCCCTCCAAGCTGGCAGCCATCACCACATCCTGGGGCAGGGAGTTCCACAATTTAACTATGCGTTGTGTGAAAAAATACTTCCTTTTATCTGTTTTGAATCTCTCACCCTCCAGCTTTAGCAGATGACCCCATGTTCTAGTATTATGGGAGAGGGAAAAAAACCTCTCCCTGTCCACTCTCTCCAAACCATGCATAATTTTATAGACCTCTATCATGTCTCCCCTCAGCCGCCTTCTTTCCAAGCTAAACAGCCCTAAGCGTCTTAACCGCTCCCCATAGGACAGTTGCTCTAGTACACTAATCATTTTGGTTGCTCTTTTCTGCACCTTCTCAAGCTCTGTGATATCCTTTTTTAGGTGTGGTGACCAGAACTGTACACAGTATTCCAAGTGTGGTCTCACCATAGATTTGTACAAGGGCAGTATGATATCAGCAGTTTTATTCTCTATTCCTCATCTAATTATGGCCAGCATGGAATTTGCATTTTTTACAGCAGCCGCACACTGGGTTGACATCTTCATCGAGCTATCCACTACCACCCCAAGATCCCTTTCTTGGTCTGTCACCATCAGCACAGATCCCATCAGTGTATATGTGAAGTTGGGATTTTTTGTCCCAACTGCTTTGGCAATTGGACTCTATGGCATTGAAAATGGCTGCTTTGGCAATTGGACTCTATGGCATTGAAGTCCCTCCCCTCTCCAAACCCTCCCTCCTCAGGCTCTGCCCCTAAATTCACCTGGTGTTTCCCAACTTGGAGTTGGCAACCCTAATGAGGCCTCTAAAACTGATATAGGCTGTGTGTTCCCATCACGGGAGCACAAAAACTTGCTGCTGCCACAGTCGCACCAGCAAGCGATATGACAACAGGCCGGAACAATGTACACTCACATAGCCCTGCATGGCTTGCTGATGCAGCTGCCTCCTCTGTCGCTAGGGTTGCTAGCTCTAGGTGAAAAATATTTGGAGATTTTGGGGGTGGAGCCTGAGGAGGGTGGGGTTTGGGAAGGGGAGGGACTTCAATGCCATAACGTCCAGTTGCCAAAGTGGCCATTTTCACCAGGTGAATTGATCTCTATCACTTAGAGATCAGTTGTAATACCAGGAGCCCTCCAGCCACTACCTGGAGGTTGGCAACCCTATCAACCCATAGTACAAGCTTCTAAACGCCAATTGATTGAACAATTTATTGTTATTTGACCTAGCTTTTAAGTTAAAATTATTATGTTTTAAATGTATGTATATTATATATCCCTGACTTGGATGGCCCAGGCTAGCCTGATCTCATCAGATCTCAGAAGCTAAGCAGGGTTGACCCTGGTTAGTATTTGGATGGGAGACCACCAAGGAAGTCCAGGGTTGCTGTGCAGAGGAAGGCACTGGCAAACCACCTCTGTTAGTCTCTTGCCATTAAAACCCCAAAAGGGGTCGCCATAAGTTGGCTGCGACTTGAAGGCACTTTACACACACATATTGTATGTATTATGTCTTTAACGTATGTATATTACATTTTTATGACTGTTAGCTGATCTGCGCACGGTCTTGACCAGGATATCAAGTGGGATACAAGCTCAATAAATAAATAAATACCTGTTGCTCTTCCCCTTTCCCCCTTGCCCACCCTTCCCATGGCCTACTGAGCCATGCTGTAACATTACAGCATGGCTTGGCAGGAAAGCGGGGGGGGGGGGATGGTGAGGTACAGTGCTTTGGTTGCCAACCACCAGGTGCAGATCTCCCACTATTACAACTAATTTCCAGAAGACCAAGATCAGTTTCTCTGGAGAAAATGGCTGTTTTGGAGGTTGGACTCTATATAGGGTTGCCAACCTCCAGGTACTGGAAAACAAATCAGACACCTCTATACACTTATCCTAAGATGAGAAATTCAGTATAGGAATAGCTGTAAATAATGGCAACAAATTTGTGGCTATATATTTTCAGTATGTGGTAATATACCCACCAACATCTCATATTACCAACAAAAACATGTATTTATTTCTTTTGCACATAGAATTTTTAAACAGTGAAATATTTCAGCAATTCCTATAAGAGGTAAGTATTGCAATAGTTTAAAATGTCCCCTATAAGGTATATAATGTCCTATAAGATGTATTTCTTTTCTTTTGCAGCAGCTGGTTGGTTGAAGGAGAAAACGATCGTTTCAAGGCACAAAGGCCAATTCTTCTTCAGTTCTTCCTATATGATACAACAAATAAAGCTTTTTGATAATTATACATATCTTTAAAAATTATTATTCTATATCAAGACTGCAATAAATAACAATTCCAACACTCTCATTAATAAATATATACTTACAAAAATACGTCCTATGCAATTACTCATCATCATCCATAGTAACAGGTTTCAGTCGAATAACCATTTATGGATATAATATACAATAAATCCCACACAGGGTAAGTGACAGGAATCGATCCACTCCGGTAACGATCCTAATGGCGTTATTACAATAGTGCAAGCTAGTTACCTAATAGCTCTCCGGTGTTCGCTCCTCAATGCAGCTGATGTACATCGCCTGTGAGCCAGATTCTTAAAGTGACAGTACTCATTTACAGAAAACAGGACAAATCGTTCTCTCCATTTTTTAAAATTAAAACACAATGAGAATGAGCTAAGATTCTTTGTGATTTGGCGTCTACAAAGTAACAGATTTAATAGGAGTGACTAAAAAAGAATCCTTAGACGTAAGGAAGCATACTTTATACATGTTTTGAATACCATGGCGCCACATGGTTTAAACTTAGAGAACGATTTGTCCTGTTTTCTGTAAATGAGTACTGTCACTTTAAGAATCTGGCTCACAGGCGATGTACATCAGCTGCATTGAGGAGCGAACACCGGAGAGCTATTTAGGTAACTAGCTTGCACTATTGTAATAACGCCATTAGGATCGTTACCGGAGTGGATCGATTCCTGTCACTTACCCTGTGTGGGATTTATTGTATATTATATCCATAAATGGTTATTCGACTGAAACCTGTTACTATGGATGATGATGAGTAATTGCATAGGACGTATTTTTGTAAGTATATATTTATTAATGAGAGTGTTGGAATTGTTATTTATTGCAGTCTTGATATAGAATAATAATTTTTAAAGATATGTATAATTATCAAAAAGCTTTATTTGTTGTATCATATAGGAAGAACTGAAGAAGAATTGGCCTTTGTGCCTTGAAACGATCGTTTTCTCCTTCAACCAACCAGCTGCTGCAAAAGAAAAGAAATACATCTTATAGGACATTATATACCTTATAGGGGACATTTTAAACTATTGCAATACTTACCTCTTATAGGAATTGCTGAAATATTTCACTGTTTAAAAATTCTATGTGCAAAAGAAATAAATACATGTTTTTGTTGGTAATATGAGATGTTGGTGGGTATATTACCACATACTGAAAATATATAGCCACAAATTTGTTGGCATTATTTACAGCTATTCCTATACTGAACCTCCAGGTACTAGCTGGAGATCTCTTGCTCTTACAACTGATCTCCAGCTAATAGAGATCAGTTTCCCTGGAGAAAATGGCCGCTTTGGCAATTGGACTCTATGGCATTGAAGTCCCTCCCCTCCCCAAACCCTGCCCTTCTCAGGCTCTGCCCCAAAAACCTCCCACCGGTGGCGAAGAGGGACCTGGCAACCCTAACTCTATGGCATTGTACCCTGCTGAGCTCCCTGCCCTCCCCAAACCCCACCTTCCCCAGGCTCCACCCTAGGGTTGCCAGGTCCCTCTTCGCCACTGGCGGGAGATTTTTGGGACAAAGCCTCAGGAGGGTGGGGTTTGGGGAGGGGAGGGACTTCAATGCCATAGAGTTCAAATGCCAAAGCGGCCATTTTTCTCCAGGTGATCTGATCTCTATCAGCTGGAGATCAGTTGTATTAGCAGGAGATCTCCTGCTACTACTTGGCAGTTATATCAAAAAAATCATCACGAAGGCTCTGCTCTTAAACATCAGATTGTATTCACCAATTATGAGTATCCCTTGTTCATGCAACACTATATGTATAAAAATAAAAACATTTCCACAAAATAATACAAAGTGTTAAATCACACTAGTCAATTTCAAAATCAGTTACTCAAGTGTAAACTACAAGAGAGTCCAAATGAAGTTCAATGACAAAACTAAAGCATAAATCGCACTGCGGCTGCCTTCCCGCAGACGAAAGTCAGGGAATTTGTATACCTTGTATGTAATAAAGTTCAAAGCAAAAAGTCGCGCCGCGACTGCCTTTCCACAGCCGGAGCCCAAAGATTTCGTGCCGGCTGTGAGACGAGGCGCAAGAAAGCACAGTTGGTGAACGCCCAAGAAGGTTACCAGGTGAAGAATTTGCAGAGTCGAATTGAAGACCGCACCAGACCGCGCCTCCCTGGTGTCGGGAGTTCCCGGAATTCTCCCGGTCGGGAACCCCACAATATGAAGAGAAATTCAACAGCGTAAAGTCCAACTCAATGACACCCTAGGTTGGTGCTCGTTTCGTATACTTCATCAGTAAGTTGGTCTTCCTTTTAAATGTTTGTCTGAATTCTGTGTGGGAAACTGCCCACGTTATGTTAATCAGGTATGAAACCTCTGTAAAGAAAAAAAATAAATGTATACTCTTTTTAAACTGTATTCCTTACTATACAACAGTGTTCCATAATATTATTAATGCCAGGAAGGCAGCCGCAGTACGATTTATGCTTTAGTTTTGTCATTGAACTTCATTTGGACTCTCTTGTAGCTTACACTTGAGTAACTGATTTTGAAATTGACTAGTGTGAACTAACACTTTGTATTATTTTGTGGAAATGTTTTTATTTTTATACATATAGTGTTGTATAAATAAGGGATACTCATAATTGGTGAATACAATCTGATGTTTAAGAGCAGAGCCTTCATGCTGATTTTTTTGGTATAACTGTGGTTAATACTGCCTGGCAGTTGGCAACCCTACTCCACCCCCAAAATCTCCAGGTAGCTCCATACCCAGAGCTGGCAACCCTATGCAGGGTACCATTTTACAAGCTGTCCTTGGCCCCAACCCCTTTCCCATAGTGACAACAGGGAAGTGTCAGGATGGAGGCTCCACCCACAGCCACTCAGCCGGTCCCCCTTTTAAGGTTTGGAAATTAGCACGGGAAAGTGGTACACAAATGCACATAAACAGGTTGCAAAAAACACGTCTATAATGAGTAATGAAGATGGAAAGAACAAAACAAGTGTACAACATGAAAGCTTAGCAACTAAGTGATTGGTTATATACAAATGTACAAGTAAGCATGAAACAGTCTATTGGTGTGTATCTGGAGGCAAAAAGTCTTCTTCTGAGTTTCAAAATTAATCAGTTCAGCAGGATATCCAATAGTAGGTATAAATCCAAAAGCTAGGGGACGGCCGTTTCACATTCGTCTCTTCAGCCCCACATTGCATCATTCATTTTGTAATAAGTCAATTACATATACAAGTCCATTTCAATTCAACATTCTGCAGCAGCACTGTCAACAGGTTCCCAATGGGATACTAGTGTGGTCCCCCTTTTAAAGCAGAGTAAATTAGGTTTATATTTTCTCGAGAATAAAGCAGAAACAAGGGGAGCCAGAGAAGTAATGCACAGATTGGCCATGATGTTGTCTGGATGGAACCCTTTACTGAGGAGGCTTCCAGCTGCCCATGTGGGGGGAAACCCCTGTGTCAAAGAAGAAGCTGTACAGCAAGGCTCATCATGGCCCTGACTCTAGGGTTGCCAGGTCTTTCTTTGCCACCAGCGGGAGGTTTTGGGGGCGGAGCCTGAGGAGAACGGGGTTTGGGGAGGGGAGGGACTTCAATGCCATAGAGTCCAGTTGCCAAAGTGGCCCTTTTCCCTAGGGGAACTGATCTCTATCAGCTGGAGATCAGTGGTAATACCAGGAGATCTCCAGCTAGTACCTGGAGGTTGGCAATCCTACCTGACTCCCTGCCAATGTTCTTAAAAAAAAGTACTCTTACAAAACGTACTGTTTTTTGAAAAAGAGAGTGAGATAAAGAATTATAACAACCAAGATTTTTAAATGTGTTTTTAGAGGTTTAGGTGAACGAACATGTCCAACGTCAGTTTCAGAAGTTCCCCGGGCAGGGCACTTACCCAGACACCCCCACCCTCCCAGCTTAATTTCCACTTTCCAAGGACAAAGTGTGTGAGCGAAGCTTGCCAAGGGTTTTAGAAGTTCATGCATGATCTTTCATCTGGAAGAACTAATGGCTGATTGGAAGGAGCCTTTCCTTTGCTGAGCGAGCATTTTGGTTATAACAGAGATTAACCCTGTCATTCCAAAATCGCATGCCTCAACAAATAGTGCCACTAAAGAACTGGTGGCTCCCAAAGTATGCACACTTACAAAGGAGGCGGCCTCCGCATGACTCACTGCATGACTGACTTGTTCTGGCCTTGCCTTCTTATTGGGAGAGATGAAATTGTTAGTTATTCTTAATGTGGAAATGCACCAACATTTACCTGTTCAGGGGAGGCATACACAGAACAGTGACTCATTCAGAAGCACGGGGTGGCTCCTCAAAGGGCACTTGTTTTTGCATTCTCTTAACCTTTATAAGAGTAATGTGTTTCCTCCAAATTTAATACAGGAGAGGGGAAGGATCCTGGGCCAAACTACACATTATACGCAGGTGTGTGTAACTTTTTTCCAATGTTTTTTCTTTTAATTGAGAGCAGTTTCCAGACATGGGGAGTTTCAGTGGACAAGCAATGAGGTGAGGCTGCACATCCCTTGATAGTGAGTTTTTTTCCCTCCTGTACAACAAAAATCACCCCAAGCTGTTTTTCATCCTGCAGGAAAAAAAGGTACAGCTGGAAGGGAAAAAGCATAGTGACCCTCCCCTTCTCCACCCTCTGATGAAACTTTCAGCCTTCAAGAGACTGTTTGTGGTTTAAACAAAAATCAGAGAAAAGATTAATGTGATTGTGCATAACATGTTGCTTGGCGCACTGTTGAATTCTAGTGGCTGCTGCAGTTATGAATGTGTCCATTGTCAATATCCACTTCTCAGATTTGGTGATTGTAAGTTGCCCTTACCTAATCTTCCCTCTGGTTTGGTTCTGGATGACAGAGAGTTACATCAGAGAATAGCGGGCTTGCTTGTATCTTGCCCCACAAGTTGAGCATCCACATGACAATGTTTACAGCCTGTTTCTCTTCCTGTTGCAGGATACTGACCATTTTCATGGTGGTTGGCTGCCTTATAAATCGTGGGAAGACACAGGTGAGAGATACATATAGAAACATGTCAATTTGGGGGGGGGTTATTGCTGTGGGTTGGCAGGCACAGAACTGGACCAGAAAGTTATGCAATTACTTTCAGCTTATGGTGATGGGTTAGAGCCAGGGAGAACTGGAGCCAAATATCTTCTCACTATTGATTAATCTCTGTCAGCATGGCAGAAAAGTTATGGGGAAAAAGTTCTTGCAAAAAAAAAAAAGCCTCTAGAAGTTGCATTAAAATATAAGTCCAGGTAAAAGGCAGCGTTCTGTAGTGGTTAGAGTGTTGGACTAGGAACTAAGAAATCCATTCAGATCTCCATTCTGCCATGGAAACTGGGCTGGCAGGGCCGGAGCAGAGCATTTCCCAGGGCCAATTTTTGCCTCCCAGTTTACCCCTGTCTTAGTTGCCCCCTTCTGCACACCATAGATAAGGGTTGCCAACCTCCAGGTACTAACTGGAGATCTCCTGCTATTACAGCTGATCTCCAGCCGACAGAGATCAGTTCACCTGGAGAAAATGGCCACTTTTGCAATTGGACTCTATGGCATTGAAGCCCCTCCACTCCCCAAACCCGTCCTCCTCAGGTTCCCCTCCAAAAATCTCCTGCTGGTGGCGAAGAGGGACCTGGTAACCCTACCATAGATCTATATGGGCTTTACCGTATTGGCCATCTTATTTTCAATTCCTTTCCTAATTATCCCCAACATCCCCGTACACTAGGGTTGCTAGGTCCCCCCTCTCCATCAGCGAGAGGTTTTGGGGGGCGGGGCTGGGGTGATCACGAGCAATGCGATTCCGTCGCTTCCGGGTTTACCCTGCTCTGGAGTAGCCCGGTAGATTGGCGGACAATTGCCCGCCAAAACAACCCACCTGGGAACCCTACTGCACACAGAGTTGACAGTTTCATTGAGCTGTCTACTACAACCTCAAAATCTGTTTCCCTCTCAGTCTCAGACAGTTCAGATCCCAGTTCCTTTAGCTCTAGTGGAAGAAGTGTTTTTACTGCACAGAAGGCTTTGAGTTGGATTCAAATGTCCTTCTGCAGAGGGAACTAATTTTTTTTTGCTCAAAGAAATACTCCTTCCAGAAATGGAAGTGCTCCATTGGATCCAACCTTTTTGTGCTCGGGACCTAAGAGTAACAATAGGCCTCATCTCATTAATTTCATGTAACACATCTGTATTTTGTGTATGTGTTGTGTGCTTTTGGAATCAGCATACAAGAGCAAGGGGCTGGGTTGTATTCCATCAGATCTGTGGATTGATGTTCATCCATTATTTGAATTGAGTGCCCTTTCTATTTTCTTTTTAGCAACAATGCTCAAATGGGTTTGAGCTGGACCGTGCCTCAGGCCAATGCTTAGGTAGGATTTTGTCTGCATCAGTTGTTTTGAACAGGGATTCAATGTTTGGTCTTTCTTTAGTGAAAACATGTTACTTACGTCATTATTGTTTTGGTTTTGCTGTCTTATTTTAATCTGTATTGCAGTTTTATAATGTTAAATGCCTACGGTTTCAACAAATTGAAAGACAAGGTATAAATATTTTTAAAACACAGTGAAAAAAATATTTGGTTCAGGAAATTAATTAGCTCTGCTGTTTTCAAATGCTCTGGCATTGAAGTCCCTCCCCTCCCCAAACCCCGCCCTCCTCAGGCTCTGCCCCAAAAACCTCCCACCAGTGGCAAAGAGGGACCTGGCAATCCTATGCTCTGCCCTCACTAGATAGGATTCATCACAATGAATAATGGGAAGAAGCTACAAGTATGTTGTGGCAACTGCAAATTACTAGATTTGGATTCTAGAGATGTTGAGCTCAAATCCATATTTCCCAAGTGAATCCGTAGACTGAGATTTCTAATCAGCAAGACAAAACGGGAAGAGGAGGTGGCTACTGAAAATGTGATATATCCAGTATTAGCATGGGGATTAGATCGTTCACATTGGCATGTGGTTACTTCCTGTATATCAACGCCACAGACGTCTAGGAAAATAGTAGAGTTGGCAGGAAAGTTTGACAGATATATTGTCTGAAATAAACATTTTAAAAATTGAATGGTTGGAAATCTACATAGACTGAAATTCAGGAAAATGCAGCTGCCCAGTTCAAAAGACTGCACTGAGTGATATATGGTAATGAGAAACAGATTAAGACATTTTGATTCTTGACACAGAAAATCCAAATGGCACCACTGGATTGGTAAAAATAATAGTAATAAAGTAACTTAATTTCCTTCATTTTACTGTACTCATCTACCACTTGCGGGGGACCTGCCTAGGAAACAAATTTCTTGTAGTAGGGTCTCTATATATTAGATTCAATGTGGCAGGACTTCCGTGTAGGCTTTTTCCACATGGGGAAAGAAAAGGGCCCTCCTCATTGTGGAAGCAGCAGCAAGTGGGGTGGAGGGGGACAGGGATGAGGTCCATATGCTCTCTCCCTGCCCTACAGCAGTGCTGTCCCTGCCCCCTCACCCCCACCCTCACCCCTCCGCCCCTCTGTTGCACTGGCACAGAAGAAGCAATGTGACAAGAATCTTGAGCTGCCGGCTCAGCCATGGCTCAGCTCAGCTGTCAACTAAAAAAAGCATGTTAAAGGGCTGAAGGTGCCTTATACTGAATCAGACCATCGGTCCATCGGAGTCAGTATTGTCTACTCAGACCGGCAGTGGCTCTCCAGGGGCTCAGGCAAGGGTCTTTCACATCACCTACCTGCCTAGTCCCTTTAATTGGAGATGCTGGGGATTGAACCTGGGACCTTCCGCATGCCACTGAGCCACGGCCCCTATACCAAACATTCTTTCAGATCAAGTTTATTTATTCCAGATGCTGGCTGTGACAATTATGCCTTTGCCCTTTCTATACCTTTGCTCTCTGGAAGACCTGGGCCAGGATGTTCTCTGGCCTGGCCTCCAGATTGTGGGTCATGGGTTAAATTTACTGATGACCATGTCCTTCAGCTCCTGCCTTCCTCTGATATTCCTTAGGACTCCTGTGCCCGTGACCACTCACTCATGGTCTCTCTCTCCTTCTCAGACTTACTCTGTAGCCTCTGCCAACCACCCCACTTTGCACTTGATGTCTTTCTTGTCCAGCTTCCATTAGCTGTGTATCTGCTCCTTTAAAGGGACTGGACATGTCCCCCTCCCCCCAGTCACTTCAAGGCATCTACAGAATTCCTCTTCTTTCAAGACAAGAAGCCAACAGAAGTAGTTAGCCATTGCCTGCCTCTGTGAGGCAACCCTAGACTTCCTTGGTAGTCATCCGGGTTGGGAAATTCCTGGAGATTATGGGGGTGGAGCCTGAGGAGGGTGGGGTTTGGGGAGAGGAAGGAGCTCAGGGTATAATGCCATAGAGTCCACCTTCCAAAGTGGCCATTTTCTCCAGGTGAACTGATCTCTGTCATCTGGAGATCAGTTGTAATAGCGGACGATCTCCAGCTACCACCTGGAGGTTGGCAACCCTAGTAGTCTCCCATCCAAGTACTAACCAGGGCCAACCCTATTTAGCTTCCAAAATCTGATATGATCAGGCTAGCCTGGGCCATCCTGGTCAGGAAAGAGTTGTGTTAATTGTTGTTAATCAGTTGTAATGGAATTTCAGAGAAACTACATCTCTGGTTCTTGTAGGTTATCCGGGCTGTGTAACCGTGGTCTTGGAATTTTCTTTCCTGACGTTTCGCCAGCAACTGTAGCGAAACGTCAGGAAAATTCCTGTGGATGCCTGCCACAGTTGCTGGCGAAACGCCAGGAAAGAAAATTCCAAGACCACGGTTACACAGCCCGGATAACCTACAAGAACCAATGAACTCTGACCGTGAAAGCCTTCGACAAAACTACATCTCCCTCCAGCCCTGGCTCTGGAGAGGCTGGCCTTTCTTTTTCCAGAGGGGAGGATGGAGGAAGAGAGACAGTTTGTGGGCCTAGTCAAGGCAGGAGCAGGCTGTCGGTGAGGAACAGGCCAACGAGGAGAAACAGACTGGTGGAAAGCAGGAAAAAGGGAACCAAGGACTGGAGCAGAGAACTTTGGGGATTCCTGCTGCAGGACTGAAGCTCCAAGTAGAGAGTTTGCTGTTGGACAGTGTCAGGCGATCCCTGGGAAGAAGGGCCTGGAACCAGTGAACCCTTATTAGTTGACTGGCAAGCACTAAAAGGCCTTGTCAGGGACTCACAAATCCCAGTTACTATTTCCACCAGCACCACCAGTTTTTTTTTTTAATTTGCCTCTACATTAAAGTTCCTGTTTTGTACAGTTAAGTGTTAGTGCGGTTGCTGGAGCCCCCTGGGGTTGGGAAGAGGTTGCCAGCCCGGCAGTGCCTTCCGCACTTGCCTCAAGACTGAGTGGCACAGGCACGCAACCGACTCGCACAATCATTGCACAGTTTTGTTTAAGAAAGGGAAGGGAAAACATCAAGATTGGATCATGTAGCAGCATCTTCCTTATATGTCAGCTATAACTGAAAGTGTTAGAATTGTTGGAGTGGAAAATTTAGACTCTTCATGGGGTAGATTAATCAAGTAAAGCTTTTAGAACAGCTTCATGTGGCAGATATATGGCTGAAAACATTTGTTACATGTTGTTCTGTGATCTTTTAAATATATGCTTCTTTCTATTAAAAAGTAAAGCCCCAGGGAATGTGCTGTGAAAGGAGAGACCAATGTGTACAAGAGGTCCTTTTTAACCCTTTTCTTTCAATCCACTTCCCTGCTGAAAATTGGCATCCTCCAGCTGCTTTTACTCCCACTGAAAAAAACACAAATATGTATCTATAAATGTATTTATTTGCTTCATTATGTGCTGCTTTTCTCCTCTACATTTTATCCTCAGAAATAGCACTGGTAGTTTAGGCTGGGAGTTTGTGTCAGGCTTCCAAGGTCACCCAGCAATAGGGTTTGCCAGTTCCCCCCTCTTTACCGGCAGGAGGTTTTGGGCTGGGGCTGGGGAGTTGATCACGCATGTGACACAATTACGTCACGTCTGGGTTTACCCTGGAAGCGCCGCATTGCGACGGGATGCTTCAGCACTCAACCCCCCCAAACGTTTGAGTGCTAAAGCGTCCCATCTTGATGCGGTGCTTCTGGGAATAAACCTGTACATGACATAATCGTGCCACACACGCGTGTGATCGCCACTTGCCAATCTCAGCAACCTGGCAACTCTACTCAGCAAGCTTCCGTGGACCTTGGCCATGCGGGGATTCAAACCTGGGTCTCACAGATATTAGTTCAACATTCTAGCCACTACACACATTTGCCCTGACCCATGGGGTGACGTCACATCTCGACGTTTCCTAGGCAGACTTTTGTTTTTATGGGGTGGTTTGCCAGTGCCTTCCCCAGTCATCTTCCCTTTACCCCCAGCAAGCTGGGTACTCATTTTACCAACCTCGGAAGGATGGAAGGCTGAGTCAACCTTGAGCTGGCTGCCTGAAACCAACTTCAGTCGGGATTGAACTCAGGTCGTGAGCAGAGCTTGGACTGCACTACTGCAGCTTACCACTCTGCGCCACGGGGTGTACTAGCCAGGTGGTCAGGTGGGGCTGTGGTTGCAGCACGGTGCGGAGAGAGCTGAGGAAGGATGTGGCAGGTCGCTGAGGGGGGGAGACTGAAGCTGCTGCTGCTTCTGCAGCCTGCTGGCTGCACCGGGTGAAAGAGATAGCGGGAAAGCACAGGTCAAGTCCAGTCCAGAAGTCAAGCCGGGGGAGTACTTACTAGGAGTTAGGCAATAGCCTCGTTGAGTAGGCAGTCCATGGTCAAGGTCACTAGCAAGGCAGTCCGTAGTTCCAAATCCAGGCCGAAGTCAAAAGCAGGCAAGGCAATCCGAGAGTGGAGCGTCCGATACCGGAGGTCAGTTAAGTTGCTTCCACAAACAGCGTTGCGGAAGTTGCTTGTGGAAGTTGCTTCCACAAACTGTTCCTTAAATCAGGCCGGTTCCCAGAACGAGGCTGGTCTGGCCGTTAATCATTGTCCTCGTCGTCCGCAGCTGTTAATTCACGCCTCGCCCAAAGGCACGCTTTTGTTCTCCAGGAGAGCATTCCTCTGTTTGCTGGCCTCCCGAGGGGCCCTGCAACCCCTGTTGTTTCTATCGGCTCTTTCCCGTCATCTGATGTTTCAGGAGGTTCTGCTGCTGCAGTCTCTGGAGGGGCTGCTAATTGCTCCGGTTCTTCCTCAGACGTGACAGAGTCTTGGGCCATGACACGGGGTTTAAAAGCCCCTCTTCCCTTATGCTGGTCTCTCCTTTAAACCACAGCCCCAGTGGCTGTATTCTGTAAAACAAGAAACATCTCTTAAAAGATTGTGGAATGTCCTATGCCCTTCTGCTTTAAGACTGGGGCTTTTTCCAAAGGTGGTTCATTCCCTGTGGGTAGTAGCCATTGATGGACCTATCTTCCATGAATTTGTTTAACCCCTTTAAAAAAGTTGATCTTTGTAACATGAAAACATATTTAAATAGAGGTGACCGATTAACAATTCATTTTAAATTCATTATGAATTGCTCTGAACAGGAGATGATAAATCGACTAAAAAGATTAATTAGCTGACAGCTGTACTGATTTATTTTTTGTTTGTTCCTGCATTCTTTCAGATATTGATGAATGTCAAACGATTGTTGAAGCCTGTAGAGGAGATATGGTGTGTGTGAATCAGAATGGTGGCTATTTATGCGCTCCCCGAACCAATCCGGTTTATCGGTCACCATATCTGAATCCATACTCTAACATATATCCACCGCCTCCAGCCCCAGCTCCACCTCCTGCTCCCGGTTTTCCTGCAGCTGCAAGAACAGCTGTTTGCCGGTTTGGTTACCAAATGAGTGAAGGCAACCAGTGTGTAGGTGAGCAGAACAATACTTTGTGGATCCCTATATACAGCTCATACTAAAAGCGGTGCTGTGTTAAGATTGTTTGTCCATTATTTCCTATATTTTTATTGCTGTTTTTTTGCATTGGCTTTATACTAATGTTGCCATGGGAGATATATTGGTCAACGAACATGCATTGGAACTGGTTTAAATTAGGTTAGAAGTCAGCTTACTTGGTTTGACAGACTTTTCAAGGAGGTAACGTTTTAAAGGTTGCAGTATCCAAGTGTTTGAGCAGGTATAAGGGAATCATCATATGAATGACACAAAATCTATACCACAGAAGAATTGTCTGTGTAGGTCACTCTGATTGGTAGATGCTATGGAAAATTTCAGACAAAGGCCTCCAACTGAGTCATACATTACAAAGTTCACATGATGAACATGGCAGCTTTGAGGACTTTGGATCATGATGTGCGCCTGGAGTTCTGTATGATTATCTCCATTGGTTTGTAATGCTGGCAGAGGTAATTATAGTATACGAACATAGTTGCTTTTGCGATACAATGTGATCCCTTCTGTGCCAGTGTGGCAATCCATTGAGTGCTAAATTGAGTGCTAGACTAAATTTTCCATCAGTGGAATAGGAACTTTCCTGCCTTCCCCTTCTGCTATAGCGTACTGATTTCCACAAAAAGCCACCCCTCATAGAATCACAGATATTGTCGAAGGCTTTCATGGTCAGAGTTCATTGGTTCTTGTAGGTTATCCGGGCTGTGTGACCGTGACCTTGGTACTTTCTTTCCTGACTTTTCGCCAGCAGCTGTGGCAGGCATCTTCAGAGGAAGATGCCTGCCACAGCTGCTGGCAAAACGTCAGGAAAGAAAGTACCAAGGTCACGGTCACACAGCCCGGATAACCTACAAGAACCAATAGAATCATAGAGTTGGAAGGGACCACCAGGGCCATCAAGTCCAACCCCCTGCACAATGCAGGAAATTCACAACTACCTCCCCCCTCCACACCCCTAGTGACCAGAAGATGGCCAAGATGCCCTCCCTCTCATCATCTGCCTAAGGTCACAGAATCAGCATTGCTGACAGATGGCCATCTAACCTCTTCTTAAAAACCTCCAGGGAAGGAGAGCTTACCACCTCCCGAGGAAGCCTGTTCCACTGAGGAACCGTACTAACTGTTAGAAAATCCTTCCTAATGTCTAGACGGAAACTCTTTTGATTTAATTTCAACCCGTTGGTTCTGGTCCGACCTTCTTGAGCAACAGAAAACAACTCGGCACCCTCCTCTATATGACAGCCCTTCAAGTACTTGAACATGGTTATCATATCCCCTCTCAGTCTTCTCCTCTTCAGGCTAAACATACCCAGCTCCTTCAACCTTTCCTCATAGGACTTGGTCTCCAGACCCCTCACCATCTTTGTTGCCCTTCTCTGGACACGTTCCAGCTTGTCTACATCTTTCTTAAATTGTGGTGCCCAAAACTGAACACAGTACTCTAGTTGAGGTCTAACCAGAGCAGAGGACAGCGATACCATCACTTCGTGTGATCTGGACACTATACTCAAGGGGACCTTAAGGAACAATGTGAAGGGGGTTGGAAGCAGGAATGGGTGGAAAAATTTATTTGGATCCAACCCCATAGACATGAAGGGAAAATCATGTTGTGAGGCTGTATTTGGATGACAATTGGAGCGATCCTAAGCAGACCTACTCAGAAGTCAGTCCCATTGTATCGACTGAGGCTTACTTCCAGGAAAGTGTGTTTGGGATTGCAGCTAACGTCACTTTGAAGTAATCCCACTAGCATGCGTGAAATTAAAAGCTCAAGACCAGTGTGGAGGAGTTGGAAGGGGATACACTGAAACTGACAGCTTAGCTCGGCCACTTTTTGAAGATACTCTCCCACCCCAGTCAATAATACAGTGTGTAATTATTGTTCTGTCTGTAAAAGAGGCCTAAAGAAATTTGTTTGCTTAAAGTCCTGAGCCAAAGCATGCTAACCACATTAGGTTTTCATTTTGTTTGGTCTATATGGATTACATAGTGATTTGTAGCATGATGTTCTGATAGGGTTGCCAGGCACGTTCCTGGAATCCCCAGGAAACATTGGGGAGGCGGGGGGAGATGTTGTCAACATCACTTCCAGCAAAAACCCACAAGTAACATCAGTGATGGTCTACCTTTTACCTTAGAGATCTGTAAAATCCCAGAGTGTAGGTGACATCAGCTAAAACCCGGTTTTTCGCCAGAATCACCATGTCGATGCCATTCCCCCCCCTTTGCCCTCCCCCACTGTTCTGTTGAGCAGCAATGGGGGCCAGGATATGGATGGAGATTGCCTGCCACAGCGGGTAAGCTGGCAACCCTATATTCTGACCATGTTATTGCCCTAATTTGTATTTTTGATATTTGTTTAAAATCTACATGTCGTCAATGTATTTTGTGAGACATCCAGTATACGAAACTTCATTAAAATATTCCCAAACTGGGCCTCTTTTATGGCCTGCTGCCATTACAGATTTTCTCCTCCAGGGAGAGCAAAGATCCCAAGACTTGTGGGGTATTCTGCTCAAAAGGTTTCACTTTCATTTTTATAGCTTGCTCCTCCCTCCTCACACGTAGCTCCTTGTGCAGATCTATTCCACTCCAAACTTCTGTTAATTGAACTTCTTGAAGCTTAGTACTTAAGAGGTAAGGGGTTGATTCTGTGTACATAGATTTGCAAAGGAACTATGGGATTACAGTCTTTTTCCAACTCTCTATGGCACTGGTTCCCAACCGGGGGTCCGTGGACCCCCAGGGGTCCGCGAGAACTAAATTAAGGTCCGCGAAACAAAGTCATAAACCCATAATAAATTAATATTTTCAATTAAAAGTTCTCTATTATAAAAATATATATTCAAATATTATTCTAAGTTTAATGTTTAACTAACAGTTATGATTAAAGTTTATTTTCAAATTCTCAGAATTTTTATTTTGAACCTTGGGGTCCCTGCCCCGAACAAAAAAGTTCTAGTGGTCCCTGGTCAAAAAAAGATTGGGAATCACTGCTCTATGGTATGAAGAAGGGGCACATTATCTCTGCAGAAACAAATTCACAGTTTTGAGAACTACAATACCAAGCATTATTATCTGTGATAACATCTTCTAGACAGAAAAATTGCCCAAAATAATCTAACAGAAACCTCTGGAAGAGCATGACATTGTGAGTGGATTAATGGAATTCGTTTACCAAAAAATGTAAACATTGCATGAATATTCAACCTCATACTACATTAGGGTTGCCAGGTCTCTCTTGACCACTGTTGGGAGGTTTTTGGGGTAGAGCCAGAGGAGGGCGGGGTTTGGGGAGAGGAGGGACTTCAATACCATAGAGTCCAATTGCCAGAGCAGCCATTTTCTCCAGGCGAACTGATCTCTGTCAGCTGGAGATCAGTTGTAATAGCAGGAGATCTCCAGCTAGTACCTGGAGGTTGGCAACCCTGTGCTACATAATTAAAAACAAATAATTTCCTGATGAATAGCCTATGGACTGTAACGTATCTTAAATAGAAAACTATATTTAGATAGATTTTTCCTCAAAAAGCATTTTATTTTAAAAAACCCGATTTAAACTTAAAAATTCAATTTAAATTTTTTAAAATCCATTTTTTAATTTGTAGAAATATATATATGTATCTATTGATTTTTATCCACCCTGTTTGACATTCGTATGGTAAGGTATTCTTTATTCCTTCACTCAGCATGCTATTGAGTGCCCTTTGTATGGCAGATTTCCTTGCATCTGCTTTGGGGCCTCTACTAGTTTATAAGTAGATGTCTGAACATTCTGTTCATCTTAAAACTAAGAACTGCACAAAGGAAAAAAATAGTTCAGTTGTGTAAAAAGAGTCCCTTTGTGGATGCTTTAGACTGCCTCTAGAGTGAACAATGCTCTTATTCCATGACAGCATACAAAATATCCGATTCCAACGTGAGCATAGCTGTTTATTTTGGTGATGTATTCCTCGTTATTCTCATAGATATCCCAAAGCACATACAGAATTTTTGATGAAAATAGATCCTTTGAAAGTCTTCATAGCCTTCTGCTGATGTGCTGCCTAGTATTTACTTCTTTCTGGGACTCTACCAATAGCTTCATTGCTTTGGTTTGACTACCTCCATTTCTTATTGCCCCAAGTCTCACTTTGAGTTTCTGAAGGTTGGCCACTACTGGAAACAAAGTGCTGGACCCTTGATCTAATCCAACTTGGTGGTTCTTGTTTTCTAAAATGCAAGTTATAATCACTTTAAACCAGAATGGGAGCATCCAGCAGAGATAAGCATGCATTGGAGGCCTTTCATTCTAGAACATCGTGACCACCTGAATAGAAATCCAGGCCTCTGTTGTCTTTGTAATTGCATGACCCTTCAGAAATTAGTTGCAGGGTGGTACATGATGGTTTGCCTGTGTTTAAAGAGAAAAGCAGAGGCAGGTAATGTCGAAGGTTAGTCTGGGAGCAGATTCAGCGTAAAAACCCTAGAATCACAGTACTGGAAAGAAAACATACAGCAGTCCAAACCATTACTCCAAGGCATGCCAGAAATGTCTGCCAAATGTATGAATAGTTAGAACAGTCTATCTAGCTGGCTTCAGCAACTGGGCCAAGGCATACACTACAGGGAAAGGCATGCCATGCATACACATACCCTGTTCACTAGCCTGTCTGGCAGGTGAACAGTTCCCTCTCAGTCCCAAATATGGCAATTGATTTGAGAATCTAAGTGTGAAACAATGCCCATCCTACCAGTTTCTAGTCCTGGCATTGTCTGATGTTATTTATTTATCATGACGTTTTAAACCTGTCTTTCTCTAACAAAATACTCAAGGCAGGTTATGACATTATATAAAAGTACAAACAAAACACCAATAGCACAGAGAACAAAACAGCGTAACTCAGTTACCAGCATCAGACCATGCCCTTATAAAGCCTCTTACATCCTGCCTATCAGCAAAACAAGTGCTGAAATAAGTTCAGCCTTATACTGCCTCTGAAAAATCAGTACGGCCTTCCTGAAAGCCTCAGATAGGCGATTCTACCAGGTAAGGGCCACCACAGGAGGGAAAAAAATCCCTCTATTTCTAGCTGCCTCAGATTTTATCTGACAAGATAGGATTTTCAAACAATTGATTAGTTAAGTTGAGCAGCTCCAGTGGAGCACACTGCCTTCAATGTCCCCAAAGTAAAAGAATCTCCAGTAGCAAGGCTGAGAGTCACCTCTGCTTGAGACCTTGAGGAGTCCCTACTAGCTGTGGCCAACAATACTGGACTAGGTAGGCCAACGGCCTGATTCAGTAGAGGGCACTGTATATGTTTACACAAGCCTCCAAAATATCAGTGGAAACAAAAGTTGTCGTGTTCCGACTCAGGAGGACTCTGCTTACTAGTTACAGAGATCAGAGCCAGTGGGAGAAAAATGTGGCAGGGGTGTCACCTCCTACTGCAATGGTCCTCATTCCCACCCTGCTCTCCTGTTAGCTGTAGAATGTGGCTATAATCCTGGTTACAACTGTGGGCAGGTAAGAAAGATGAGCAAGAAACCAGCAGAGCTGCGGGGTTATACATTCACTTGCTGAAAGTGAGTCTTGAAGCAGAGTCTTGAAGCTGGCCAAGCTTCTTGAATAGTGAAATTGGTGTAGATTCTACTACCTGTACTCCTGTGTGATTCACAAATGTTAAACAAGCAGCTCCACATTTTACATGGCTATCATATTTTGTTTCATAAATATAGACACTATTTTGCTACTAGGCTGTTGGTCTGTGGTGGAAATTGCTGTCAATTTGCAACTGACATATGACAACCCAACAGTTTTCAAGGCAAGAGACGTTCAGAGGTAGTTTGCCATTGCCTGCCTCTACATTGCAACCCTGGACTTCCTTGGTGGTCTCCCATCCAAATATTGACCAGGGCCAACCCTGCTTAGCTTTTGAGATCTGATGAAATCGGACTAGCCTGGGCCATCCAGGTCAGGGCAGGGCTTTTGGTCTGCCTAGTTCAATAGTTACTTTTCTGATTGGCAGCAGCTTTCTGGGGTTTCAGGTGGTAGGGCTGCCAGGTTACCAGCCATGGGTAACCTCCCTCTCCCATACTCCTGCTCCATACACTGCTCGATGGAGCAATGGGAGCAAAAGGGGGGGCATGTAGCGCGATGCTATGACATCATTGACATATGCTATGACATCACCTGGAAATGATATCACAATGTTGTGTGATACTATAGGCATTTCCCAGATCTCTATGGTTTATGGGAAATTCCTAGAGCACTGCGATGCTGTGACATCACTTCCAGATTTCCAGCTGTCACAATCCATGCTTCTGCAGTGCTCCTGGGGGTTGCCAGCAAATATCTGGTAACATTGTCAGGTAGAGAAGGGTCTTTCTCAAAACTTGCCACCCTTAAACTGGAGAGGTGAACCTTGAACCTTCTATATCAAAAGCTAGTGTACTACCAATCAGTTACACCCCTGCCTCTCCCCCTCCAGGTTTTATTCAGTTTCCTCACAGTAAACATGCAAGACACAGAGAACATATTCGCCTTAAATATCCATGTGTTGTTTTTATTTTAGGCTCTTGTTCAAAATTGTTTAATGATGTGTTTGCACGTTGGTTTTAATGTTCTGTGTTGCTCCAGAGACTAGGACACGGAATAATGGATTTAAACTAATAGAAAAGCGATTCCACCTAAACATTAGGAAGAACTTCCTGACGGTGAGGGCTGTTTGATGGTGGAATGCACTGCCTCGGAGGGTGATGGAGTCCCCGTCTTTGGAGGTCTTTAAGCAGAGGCTGGATGGCCATCTGTCGGGAGTGCTTTGATTGTGGGATCCTGCATGGTGTGGGGAGGGTTGGGGTCTCTGGGGATGTGGGGGGAGGTAGTTGTGAATTTCCTGCATTGTGCAGAGGGTTGGACTAGATGACCCTGGTGGTCCCTTCCAACTCTATGATTCTATGACTTTTAAGATGAGATTTTAATGTGTATATTTTGTTAGCTGCTTTCGTGGCCCTAGGAGGGCAGGAAGGTGGGGTAAAATCTTGTTAATAATAAATACATATAATATATATATATATATGCTGGGTGCCCGCATCCTGATCAGGCATGCATATGTAGATAATGTTGGACATAGATTGTTCACATGCCATTTATTCACAGAGGGAATTGCCTGTGTTCTCCCAACAAACACGATTGCTTTGAAACCACTTGAAATTAGGTGGGAGTAAATTGCATTCCTGAGGCAAAGTACAGTATTTAATAATCTAGGCCAATATTTCTGACCTGGCTCTGATCCTTTTAACTCGTTCAATTTCTGACAATATTCCTTCCAAGTGTAGAGTGCTTAGCCATAATAATCACCCTTTTGTTCAAAGAACTCCTAACCCTTGGCACATCTTGACTGAGGAAAAAGTCTAACTCCCGTCCTTTCATCGCACATTCAAAAATGAAACATTCCTTCCAATTTCCCTCCACCACCCCCACCTTGCCATTTCCTGCTTTACAGTGGTTTTTGCAATCTTTTTTGGGATAGTGTAGCAAGAAATGGATGGACTTTCATCTGTAGCTTTCTTTCCTGCTAACATAACGTTTAACACAGCGACTGGGTGAGAGAAGGTAACATGTGGGAAACTTGGAAGGAGCTAGAGGAAGCCCTATGTGGAGCAAAGCAGAAAGAGAAAACAAGATAAAGAAAACCAAAGAGCTTGTTTTATTCTCTTTGCTTCGCTGCTGATAAGAAGGTTCAGGCAACAGGCCTTCATAGCGTTACTTTCCTCGTGAGGAACCCTGGACTTTCTTGGGGCGAAAATGCACAGTCACTTTAGCCTCCTTTATTACCTGTTTCAGCCAGGATTCAGCCAGGATCAAACCCACATTCGGCAAAAACGCATGCGTTCAATCCTGGCTGAAACAGGGAGTAAAGGAGACTAAAGCGACCATGCGTTTTCGCCCTTGGTACCAAACATGGTTGACCCTGTTTAGCAGCTGAGATCTGACAAGATTGGGCTAGACTGGGGCATCCAGGTCAGGGCATAGTTCTTGCTATAAAGCAAAAGACTTATATTTTGAATTCCATTTTTTTGGTATTGTGAAATCTCTAGTAAATTAGTGGTCCAAAGATCTAGTTCAAACTTTAAAAAACCTTTCTACATTTTATATAATTCTGTTCAGACTACATAGTACTTCATGGGTTTAGCCCCACATGCCACCCCTAATCGTTCCTTCTCTACAAGCCTTTGTGGAAGTCCTTTCTAATTTCCTATTTTAACATATTGGGAACTGGAGCTGAGGCATAGTGGCTTTTCCCAGGGCCACCCAACAAGTCCATGGAAGGGCTGGAATTTGAATTATGAATGCAAGTTCCAAGTGCAACATTCTGGACCACACTGGCTCTAATGTATTTGTTCGTTTGTTCTTCTTTTCTGATCGTCCATCTGGGAATATGCAGCAAATAAAAACAGGGAAAGCAAGGGAAGAGAAATTAACATCTGCAGTTATTTTGATCACCTTTATATTGCTTTTCAGTGCTAAAAGCACTCTGAGTGTAAAACCATGTGTCATTCTTCCTCTAAAAAATTACAGGACTTCTTTTCTGTGGTCCTTAGGGCTGTTGGGAAAAAAAAGTTCGGTAAAATTTGGATTCAGCAAAATTCAGCCCGTTTTTATTTGGGAAATGCCGAAGTCCGAACTCCCCCTATTCGGATTCGTGGAATTTGGCTTGAAATTCAGCGTTCCCGAATAAAGCCATTTAAAGCACATTTGGGGCTTTCCGCTGCTCGGGGGGGGGATTTTTGGAGGTAGAGATCCCAAACTTTCAGGGTAGCTTGGAGGGACCCTACTTGCAAGAACCCCCAAGTTTGGTGAAGATTGGGTCAGGGGGTCCCAAGTTATGGGGTCTGGAAGGGGTCCCCCCCATCCACCCATTGGAATGATTAGGAGCTGGCAATCCTTAATGTGCATCTAGAGAGCGGCAAATCCAAGGCAAAACCTCCCATTGTTTCTCGTTGGCTATTCATGCATGGGAGGTTTTGCCTTGGATTTGCCGCTCTCTAGATGCACATTTTCCCCATCTGAATTCTCAAAACTCTGCAGGGGGGCTTATTGTTGAGATCTGGAAATTTGGATGGGGAAAACATGATTCTAGAGAGGGGCAAAACCTCCCATTGTTTCTGGGGCAGCCAGAGAGAGACTCACCGACCCACACTGACCTCCAGGCGAAGGTGGCAACCAGTGAAAACAGCAACAATCACACTCGCAAAGAGGAGATCAAGCCCCCCCACCAGGACAGGTCACCCCCCCTTTGGCTTCCCCCCCACACACACACACACAGTAGAAGCCAGTCCGTAGCTTCTAAGAGCCAATGTAACTACGCCGAAAGTACATCCAACAACACTCAAAGCGTAAGTAAACAGCATAACTAGCATGGGTAACGTATCTTTTCATTTCAACACAGCCAAGTTCATCTTATAAGGCTACCTGTGCAAATTGCATATCTTCAGTATTGATAGATTTCATGCTGCTGGATTCAAATCTTCCACAGCAACAATCACACTTGCAAAGAGGAGATCAAGCCCCCCCCCCGGGCTTAATTATGCAATTATTCACGTTATCACATAGTTTGGATGGCCAGTTTTTATATTCTCAGGGCCCAACCCCTTCTCCGCTCAGGTAATTGGGCTTTTATCACTGAGCAGTAAGAATTTCACAGTGATGGAAAACTTCTATTTGGATGGACCAGGTCATAGATTTCATAGATTACAGCAAAACATTTGACTGTGTAGATCATGGTTGGCTTTAAATGAAATGGGTGTCCCAACATCTTCTGATTGTTTTGATGCACAACCTATACTCTGGACAAGAGGCTACTGTTAGGACAGAATGTGGAGCAACAGAATTGTTTCCAGTGGGCAAAGGTGTCAGATGAGGATATATTTTATCTCCCTATCTGTTCAATCTGTATGCAGATCTTATCATAAGGAAAGCTGGATTAGATTTTGATGAAGGTGAAATGAAAATTAGCAGAAGCTCAATTTGAGATATGCAGATGACACCCACCACGTTACTGGCAGAAGATAGTGAAGACTTGAAGCGACTACTGATGAAAGTTAAAACAGGAAGTACCAAAGCAGGTTAAGGCTGAACAACAAGAAAACAACAGTAATGACTACTGAAGAATTGCTCAACTTCAAGGTCGACAATAAAGACACTGAAATTGTTAAAGATTGTCGAATACAAGGCCTTTATTGGCATTAGTTATACATACAATAGTGTCTATAAAGGTAAAGGTCCCCTGTGCAAGCACCGGGTCATTCCTGACCCATGGGGTGATGTCATATCCCGACGTTTTCTAGGCAGACTTTTGTTTGCAGGGTGGCTTGCCAGTGCCTTCCCCAGTCATCTTCCCTTTACCCCCAGCAAGCTGGATACTCATTTTACTGACCTCGGAAGGTTGGAAGGCTGAGTTAACCTCAAGCCGGCTACCTGAAACCAACTTCCGTTGGGATCGAACTCAGGTTGTGAGCAGAGTTTGGACTGCAGTACTGCAGCTTACCACTCTGCGCCATGGGGCTCTTAATAGCATCTATATAAACATAAAAAACAGTTTAGGATCACCTCCATAAAATTAACACTAGAACAGGTTTAAGTGCATTGGAAGTTACTCGCTTCACGGCCCTAAAATTTCCTCATGAATTGCACAAGCTTTCACGCACTTTAATTGCCCTCAGTAAAAATCTTGCCACCACATCAATTATTAGTGGATCCTGTGCATTCATAAGGAGGGAGGGTTAAAGATTGTCTATTCCTTGGCTCCATCATCAACCAAAAGGGAGACTACAACGAGGAAATCAGGAGATTGAGACTAGAAAGGGCAGCCATGAAGGAGCTAGAAAAGATCCTTAAGTGTAAGGATGTTGCTGGTGACTATCAAGTTAGTTCATGCCATTGTATTTTACATTACTATGTATGGGCGTGAAAGTTGGACAATGAAGGAAGCGGACAGGAAGAACGTGGATTGCTTTGAAATGTGGTGTTGGAGGAGAGTATTCTGGTTACCATGGGCTGCCAAAAAGACAAGTGGGTTCTAGATCAAATCATATCATATCACCTCTCAGTCTTCCCCTCTTCAGGCTAAACATACCTTCAACCTTTCCTCATAGGACTTGGTCTCCAGACTCCTCACCATCTTTGTTGTCCTCCTCTGGACACATTCCAGCTTGTCTACATCGTCCTTAAAATTGCGGTGCCCCAAAGTGAACACAGTACTCTAGGTGAGGTCTAACCAGAGCAGAGTAAAGTGATATCATCACTTCGTGTGATCTGGACTCTATACTTCTGGTGATACAGCCCAAGATCACGTTTGCCTTTTTAGCTACCGCATCACACTGCTGACTCATGTTCAGTGTTTGGTCTACTAGGACCCCAAGATCCTTTTCGCACACACTACTGCTCAGACAAGTCTCCCCCATCCTATAATTATGCATTTGATTTTTCCTACCTAAATGCAGAGCTTTACATTTATCTTTGTTGAAGAGCATTTTATTAGTTTTAGCCCAATTCTCCAGCCTGTCAAGATCATCCTGTATCCTGGCTGTGTCTTCTACCATATTTGCTACCCCTCCCAATTTAGTATCATCTGCACATATAATAAGCATCCCAGCCTATTAATTATTTTTCATTGTAAGCTAGTAAATGATTTTAAACTTCTGTGTCTTGCACGGAAGATTTCTGCACACATGTTTATGGCATTGGAGTAAATATGTAATATCACTGGCGTCAGTTTTCCCTGGTACATCCTTACTTTATCCTCCCATGATCACAAGCAAATGTCATTCAGTTATGGAGCATACATATAAGTTATTTGTAAGTTGTATTTCTTTATTTGTTCATATATAGTTTAAGAGCATAAGTGCAGTCTATTTGTCTTTTAACTCCCTGAGAATCATGTTCAGTACTACCAGTGCTGGAGTGAGGAACTGCATGATAATTACTTCATGACTGCAATATGTTAGAACCAGCCCACAGATACAGTTGTTGAAGAAGAGATAAGAATATGGACTTTTCTTTCATGTGGCATACCACCCTAGTCCCAGCACTGGTAGTACTTCAGTGTACCACTCGGAACTGTTCTGTGAGACATCTGTGAATGTATGTAACCATGTGGTTTTAAAGACAATTCACCACAGGAAAAAATATGTAAGAAAATACCACAGAAATTATCTCTGTGCTAAATACAAAATCACATTGAACTGTTTGTGCCGCATTCTTGTCTCCCAATTCTAGTTTGCATGTGCAACAGCATGCATACATGCATCGAAGGCTTAAAAGAAACCACTGAGTGTGTGGGCTAGCTGACAGCCCGGAGAATGAGCCTCCAAACCTGTGCCTCACAACCAAAACCTGAGACTTCGCAATCCTATTTATTTCTTTATGTTATTTATAGTCCCCCTTTCTCATTGAGAGTCAAGGCAGATCCTGCATGGAAGTTATTTCTGCTAGTCCCCCAGCCCTCAGATATGGACTATAGATGGTCTATAGCAGCTAGAGATGCCCGTGTTCACACCGACAGACTAAAGCGAGTGCTGTTCTTGGCTCCTGCCGTATGTTTCTTGGTTCCGTTTTGCTTGTTTCTCTTCATTTTAGTTACAGCTCTGAAGGTGACAGCAGTTCTATGCCATAATCAAGATGTTTGGCCAAAATAGGCCCTTCAGCATTTCAAATTGGCCAGATAATCTGGGTGGGTTGCCAAGCCCTATAGGCAGAGACATGTTTGAGTCTGATGTTGTTCTTAGTCTCTGGTCCCTAGCAGACATGCTCTAGTCCTTCTGCCTGTCAGTGCCTAAATGCTGCTTTATGCTGTATTTTTAAAAAATACATATGACCTACCCCTGATTTTTTTCCTCTGCCAACTAACTATGTGATGCTGTGGTGCTCTTGACACATCCCATGCTTGCTCGCACAACATGTTTAGGTGATCTCAAAATCTGAAGTGTGAACACAACAAGCTTGTGGGTTGAATCTTGTGTATCTCTACTGTGAATTATGTACTGCTAATGGCAGTGCTTTTTTCTAGTACTTTTCAAGTATCACTGTTAGCAGAATGGATCTGTGGAATCCAACCTGGCGTTTTGAAAGAAAAACATATTTGTCATCAAAGAATCAGGAGCGGCTGTGACTCCCTGTTACATTGATGGCAAGCCAAGGTTATTGCTTTTGTAATATCTGAAATGCCTTTTTATTAAATGCATTTTACAGGCAATAGACAAATTGTCAATTGCTTGATGCTTCATAAAAGGCGAATTAGTGTTCTAAATAAGAGTCTCAAAATCCATGTGTGTGTGTTAAGTGCCGTCAAGTCGCTTCCGACTCATGGCGATCCTATGAATGAAAGTCCTCCAAAATGTCCTATCTTTGACAGCCTTGCTCAGATCTTGCAAACTGAAGGCTGTGGCTTCCTTTATTGAGTCAATCCATCTCTTTTGGGTCTTCCTCTTTTCCTGCTGCCCTCAGCTTTTCCTAGCATGACTGTCTTTTCCAGTGACTCTTGTCGTCTCATGATGTGACCAAAATACGATAGCCTCAGTTTAGTCATTTTAGCTTCTAGGGTCAGTTCAGGCTTGATTTGATCTATAACCCACTGATTTGTTTTTTTGGCAGTCCACGGAATCCGTAACACTCTCCTCCAACACCACATTTCAAAGGAATCAATTTTCTTCCTATCAGCTTTCTTCACTGTCCAGCTTTCACACCCATACATAGTAATAGGGAATACGATGGCATGAATTAATCTAGTCTTGGTGGCCATTGACACATCCTTACACTTCAAAATCTTTTCTAGCTCCTTCATGGCTGCCCTTCCCAGTCTCAACCTCCTTCTGATTTCTTGGCTGCAGTCTCCCTTTTGGTTGATGGTGGAGCCAAGGAATAGAAAGTCTTGAACAATTTCAATTTCCTCATTGTCAACCTTAAAGTTGTGTAATTCTCCTGTAGTCATTACTTTTGTTTTCTTGATGTTCAGCTGTAGTCCTGCTTTGGCACTTTCTCTTTTTTACTTTCAGCAGTAGTCGTTTCAAATCTTCACTATTTTCTGCCAATAATGTAGTGTCATCAGCATATCTCAAATTATTAATGTTCCTCCCTCCAATTTTCACTCCACCTTCATCTAAATCTAATCCATATGATCACTTTAATTTATAGACTCCTTTCTGGCGAAGATTCCTCACAGCCTGATGTTTTGTTAATGGGATGTAAGTCATTTTCATTGAAGCTGACTTTTGGTGGCTTGGCTAAGCCAGAAGATGGATTTTACATTTTGTGTCTCACTCCAGTTTTAATAAATTTTCCAAGTTTATTTGTATGTATGGATCTAGGAATTTTTTCCGTGGATGTGGTAACCCAGTTTGGGCCAGACAGACTGCTCTTCCACCTGGCTTAAAAAGACAGATTTGTCAGGTTTCATCTGTCCTGCTCCCCACACACCAGGAAGGAGCCAGCAAGCATTTGCAGACCTACTAGTGGATTGGTTGGCAATGTATGAGCTCCTGAACACTTGATTTCCACTGTTTACTAGTTGCCAGGCAGACAATGATGCTTTGGAGCATATGAATCTGCATTACAGTGAGTCAGTCCATCCAGTCTAGTACTGCCTGCTTTCACAAGCGTTGGCTTTGTAGTGTTCTCAGAGTCAAAATGGCTGAGATGCAAGAAGATCCATGTTCAAATCCATGTTAGAAGATCCATGTTCAAAAACTCAATAGAAACCACACAAGGACCTAGTTAAGATCAGGGTTTGTGATAAAGATTTCTCCCCATTTCCTGGGATTTATCTGGTGGGGTGCCACTGATTTCAAATCCCATTCAATATTTTTATTAATGATCTGGGTAAGGGGGTAGATGGAATATTCATTAAATTTGCAGATGACACCAAATTGTAGTGAAGACCCTGCAAGATAAAGTAGAATCCAACGAGGTCTGAAAACACTGGTAAAGTGGGCAGAGGAGAACAAGATGGAGTTCAGCAAGGATAAGTGCAGAGTTCTACATCTGAGGAACAAAAATGAAAAGCACACATATTGAATGGGGGATACACTTCTGGGTTACACTGTGTGTGAACAAGATCTAGAGATATGGGTGGACTGTAAGCTGAATATGAGCAGCCAGTGCTATGCAGTAACAACAAAGGCTAATGCGATCTTGGGGTGTATCATCGGGGCATAACATCCAAATCGCAAGGTGTCATCGTTCTGCTGTACACCGCATTGGTTAGGCCACATCTGGAGTACTGTCTGCAGTTCTGGAGGCCTCACTTTTAAAAAGATGTGGACAGAATGGAGTGGGTGCTGAGGAGAGTGACAAGGATGATCAGGGGCCTGGAGACCAAGCCCTATGAGGAAAGGCTGAGGGAGATGGGAATGTTTAGCCTGGAGAGGAGAAGGTTGAGGGGGGACATGATTGCTCTCTTTAACTATTTGAAAGACTATCACTTAAAGGAGGGCAGGGAGGATAGGACTCACAATAATTGGTATAAATTACCTGCAGAAAGGTACTGGCTGGACATTAAGAAATTTTTTTTTTGCAACAAGAGTAGTTCAGCAGTGGAATTGGCTGCCTAGGGAGGTGATGAGCTCCTCCTCTCTGGCGGTCTTCAAGCAGTGGCTGGACAAATACTTGTCAGGGGATGCTCTAGGCTGATCCTGCATTGAGCAGGGGATTGGACTAGGTGCCCTGTATGGCCCCTTCTAACTCTGTGATTCTGTGATTCAATGGTTTAAGTAAAGCAGCTGGGAGAGATCACGGAAGTTCAGAGTATGTCGTCATCAATATGCTGATGACACCTAGCTGTATTTTTCTAGATCTAGATTTGATCCAGAAGCAGCAGTTTCCTCTCTTATATAGTGTCTGGTGGCTGTGGTGGAATGGAGAAATAACTAAAATCTGATACTTGGCAAGTCCTACAGTTGAATGGTTAGTTGACTGTGACAGACTCTGGTGTTGGGCTAGAGTGTGGGGCTGTCTCCTTCTCCAGGGTTCCTGGAGGAATAACCTCAGAAGAGGGCAAAGGCAGGGGGTTACAGCAACACCTTCCCTCTCCTGCCAGTAACCTCTCCCTGGTTGCTAGGGTTGCCAGATCCCTGCTGGGGGTGAAGGATCCCCCACTTTGGGCCCCCACCCCCTGGTTCTGCTTAGCCAGCTGGCTGGCAGGGGGTCTTACCAAGCACAAATCAAGGCCTAGGCTTAGACACTGTTGGTGCATTGACATCACTTCTAGAAGAGGCATCACCATGTCACCAATGATGTGGGAGACGCTGTGGTATTTGGGCAAAACTCTATGGTAAAAACAGCTTCTACCATAGAATTTTTGCCCAAATACCAAAGCGTCTTCCACGTTGTCAGCGATGTGATGATGTCACTTTGGGAAGTGACGTCAATGCATCAGTGGTGCTGAGGCCTATGCCTCAATTAGCGCCTGGTAAGGCCTCCCCACCCCCTCCCCTGCCAGTTGCCAGTGAGTACCTGGCAACCCTACTGGTTGCCTTAGGTGAGGTCTGGCCCTTCCTTCGGCTTCTCCCAGGATGCCTGGCCTAAACAACTCTGGCCTCACCCACTCCCTCTATCCTGGAGGATGGGAGTGGCAGGCCCTAGGTCCCATTTTCCCTCCCCTTCCCCTTGGGAAGCCTTATAGAGCTTCTCCTCTCACCTCTGCTGGCCTAAGGAGGTCAATGCCACCTGTTCCGTGCCTCACCCTTCCAAAGGAGCCTCCCTGGCTCCCACAACTGCTGAGGAACAGGCCGTTTTCTGTGGTGGGTTCTGCTGCTTCTCTGCCACCCTTGTTGCCTCTGCTGATGGCTCTTGGGGGGTGGTGGCTGCTGGCCTGCTCCCAGTCTCCTGAGTCGGGTGTTTGGTGGAGACCCAGCCTGTCATGGTGTCCTCTCTGGAAGGGCCTTCTCATCAGGCTGCCTTTTTGCAGCTGCCTTCTTTGGTCCTTCCCAGCTGACCGTTGCCTTCCGTGGCTTGCCCCATGACTCTGGGCATTGCAGCGAGTCAGGAAGTTGCTCCTGCAGTGTCAGGTCAGGCTTCTCTCTTGACAACTCCCCTGGCAGGGTCTGGAGACCTCTGTTGCCTCGAAGGTAAGTGCATTGGCAAGAGGACAGAATGTTTATGGGGTTTGCCCATAGTTGAGAGATTAGGCCAGGGGCTGCAAACTAGTCAGTTGCAAGATACCTGTAGCTCACTACCTCCTTGAGATTGACATGTCTAGATGACATGTCTAGATTGACATGTCTAGATGTTGCCCCAGAAGGTTGGACCAGAACCAATGGGTTGAAATTAAATCAAAAGAGTTTCCGTCTAGACATTAGGAAGAATTTTCTAACAGTTAGAGCGGTTCCTCAGTTGGACAGGCTTCTTCGGGAGGTGGTAAGCTCTCCTTCCCTGGAGGTTTTTAAGCAGAGGCTAGATGGCCGTCTGTCAGCAATGCTGATTCTATGACCTTAGGCAGTTAATGAGAGGGAGGGCATCTGGACCATCTTCTGGGCATGGAGTAGGGGTCACTGGGTGTGTGTGGGGGAGGTAGTTGTGAATTTCCTGCAGTGTGCAGGGGGTTGGACTAGATGACCCTGGTGGTCCCTTCCAACTCTTATGATTCTATGACTCTTTGCCTCCTCCACCAGTGCCAAACAGCTGATGGAAACAGGGTGCACCTTGATGACTCAAGAGATAACCAACACATCTCAGCTGCATTTGTTTGGCACTGACAGAAAGGTGACACAGAAAGAGACTGTCATGGCTACTCAATGGAATATGTTTTCTATATGAGCCAAAGAGAAGAATCTATAAGGGACAAACAGGAACAACATTTCTCGAACTGTGAAGCAGACCTCCTTGAAGAGTCCTTTGCAGACATTTCCTTCAGTTATTACGTGCTCACTTGTTTCTGGCACAAGCACGTACACCATCCACCCACTGTAGTGCTATACAGTCAAGTATTTGACACTTTATTGACTCTGAAGTACTTGTTAATGGGACCGGGTGGTATTGAAATTGTTTCTACACAACGCTGTTTTCTGACTCTAAGGCAGCTTGGCATTTATCCCTGGCCACATTTTCCATCATTATGTGGATTAGCTGCAGGTCCAAACTTTAATTGTGTTTTGTCTTTTGTTTGGGAATGTTTTGTTTGATTAGCCCAGAAAAGATTGACAAGAAACGGTCATTCATTTAAATGTATTCCAGGAAAGCTTCATTCTTAATCTGAAAGGACTGCTGACATTTCTGCTAAAGCAGACTAGTTTCACTGTTTCTTTCCCAGCTGTTCCCTCCCTAGGAAAGAACTTGAGCTTTTTCATTGGCCGCCCCAATTCTATGGAATGGGCTGCCAGAAGAAGTCAGGAAGGCATCTTCATTGCTACTGTTTGGGAGGGCCGTAAAATAGCATTTATTTGGATATTTATTTTCCGCTCTCTTCCCCAATGGGGACCCAAACTGGCATACAACATTGCTCACTGTCCTCCATTTTATTCTTTCAAGGACAACCTTGTGCAGTAGATTAGGCTGAGAAAGAGAGACAGAGAGAGAGAGAATGGTCCAAGTTTACCCAATGAGCTTCCAGGGCAGAGTCGGGATTCAAACCGATGTCTCTCAGATCCCAGTCTGACACAGCCCACTAAATCACACGGTTGATCATTCTCTGATCTGGTGTGAATAACTTGCTACTGGTTCTAATGTGGGCATTTGGACTCTTGCTCATGCGCTTAGTATTGATGGTTGTGTGATTGTTGTGTGAGGGTTTTTTGTTTTTTTGATGGATTATCAGAAGAAGAAGAGTTGGTTTTTATATGTTGACTTTCTCTACCACTGAAGGAAGAATCAAACTGGCTTACAATCACCTTCCCTTCCCCTCCCCACAACAGAGACCCTGTGAGGTAGGTAGGGCTGAGAGAGTTCTTAGAGAACTGTGACTACTCCAAGGTCACCCAGCTGGCTTCATGTGAAGGAGTGGGGAATCAAGCCCAGTTCTCTTGATTAGAGTCCACCGCTCCAAACCCACTGCTCTTAACCACTACATCACACTGGCTCCGCTGCTTTGAACTTTGGGAGAAGCTGGGATATGTCTATTCCCCAACCCACAGCTGGCAGCTCCAATCCCTGGGCAGGTCCTGGATCCACTAGGCTGGTTCACTCAGGCCCAAGGCTCCATAGTCTTGTCCTTTGTCTCCTGTCTCTGACCACACCCAGGCTAAATACCTAAAACACAAGCTCAGCCTTGGGGTGGGGGGAGCAAAACAAAGCAGGTAGCTTGCCTGTTGCCCCTCCTCCCTGCTTCAATCAGTTTTTTTACCCATTATGTAAGATGGTGCAGGAAAGAAGGTGGTGAGAAGCTAGCGTTGCCAACCTCCAGATGGGGCCTGGAGTTCTTCTGGAATTACTACTGATTTCCAGACTACAGAGATCAGTTCCCCTGGAGGAAATGGCAGCTTCAGAAGGTCGACTCTATGGAGTTACTTTCCTGCTGAGCTCATTCCCAAGCTCAGTCCTCCCCATGCTCTACCTCCAATTTTCCAGTAATTTCCCAACACAAAATTGACAACCCTAGGACAAGCAGACCTAGGGCTGCCAACCTCCAGGTGGTGGCTCGAGAAACTGGCCACTTTGGAAGGTGGACTGTATGGCATTATACCCCACCCCTGCAATGTAGTGACTCTTTAATGATATTGTTCACTTGGCCAATTCGGCCGTGAACAATGTCACACTAAGATCAAAATAAAAAGGAAGAAAAAAGGAACTATCCGAATAGCCCATAAGGAAATTATTATTTTTTAATCTTAATTGACTGGGAAAGAAATTTGGGAACTGCCAATGTAATATTAAAATCCACCCCCGCTGAAATAACCCTCAGATTATCCAGTTTAGAGACAGATTCCCGAATAAAAGGCTTTATCCATCTGTCTCTAGCTTCGTTGAGCAAGTCTCAGCTGAAGAGTGTCTATTTGGCCAGAACCACCTTGACATACTCTCTCACAGTACAGTACCCTATTTAAATGACCTATTAACTCCCCTGATGGGATGGCATTCAGTCTAGCCAACATAAATCGTCGCCTGTATAGCAGAATTATCAGAAAATCAAAATACATTGGGAGGGATTGCGGCAAGTTTAGACCTAGGTATAGAGATGAGCACACTCTACGTGCTCTTATTGTAGCACTTCCAGAATCCAGTCTTTGCAAGCAGCTCAAGATGGAGGGAAAAGCTGCTGATGACCCGTGCTCTTTTAGGTCAGAAAGAGAGATTCCTAAAGACTGAATACCCCAAACCCCAACCTTCGCAGGCTCTACCCCAAACAATCTCCAGGTATTTCCCAACCTGAAGCTGGCTACCCTAACCTCACACACACACACACATCGCCCCCAATTCCTGTTTTCATGTATGTCTGCAGCGTAACATAACTATTCTTTTGGAATCTATCTGCTGGAAAAGCAAACGAAGAACCTTTTGGTAAGTAAGCAACTGGACACACTTAAAAGAACCCATTCAACCAAGGGCCAAACAATATGTGACTGTGTAGTTTTCCCCTTCACCTTTTTTTTTTTGGCTTGGAATTTTAAAATATTTCATTTGTACCCTGCCTTTCCCCCCAATGGGGACAAAAAGTGGCTTACATTATTCTCCTCTCCTCCATGTTCTCCTCACAACAAACCTGTGAGGTAGGTTAGACTTAGAGAGTGCAACTGACTCAGGGTCACCCCGTGAGCTTCCATGGCACAAGTGGGAGCACAAGTGGAGAACTGGGTTCAAATCCCTACTCGTGGCATGGAAGCTCGCTAGGTGACCTTGGTCCCGTCACTCTCTAACCTACCTCACAGGGTTGCTGGGAGGATAACATGGAGGAGAGGAAAATGATTGTAAGTTGCTTTGGGTCCCCACAGGGGAGAAAGGTGAGGCACTGGTTTAATTAATTAATTAATTGAGCTGGCATATAGGCATTTGAAGGGATTTGCAGCCTTATTTTTTTCTGCTAAAAATCACCCCTCTCACCCCAACTACATTTTGCACTGCAAAGGAACTGATAGAAATGTTTGTATTTTAAAAAAAGCCTTGCTGAGCATAAAGTAGTTTGAGGAGTGGTGGTTTTTGGTGGAAGTATGGCACCACAAGAAAGGTTAAGAACCTGCTGCCCTGATGTTTTTGTGGTTTAGTTTGCAGCCTCTGTGGAGGCATTTTATTAAATAAGTCATCAAATATTTATTAGATAAATCATATATAGTTTTCCGTTACATATACACAGTTTTCATTTATCCATGTTGTTCATGATTCTGCTTGGCACATAATGGTTAACAGTTTCATGCCAGATTGGATCACCATGTTTTAAATCAGGGGTCCCCAACCTTTTTGAGCCTGCAGGCACATTTGGGTGCAACAAACTTCAGGAGGCAGCGCCAGCCACAAAATGATTAACTTCCCTAACACAGTGTAGACCCTTGTGCTGTGGTGGCAGCTACTGCCAAAGGAGCATTTTTAAAAATCTGCACAGCAATCCAAATGTCCAGTAGTCAATCAGAAGCCTTGCTGGGCAAAAGCCCTAGCTGGCCTCACTCACATCCTAAAAGCACTTGGCAGGTGCCAGAAAAGGTATCAGCAGGTGCCATGGTGCCTATGGGTACCATGTTGGGGACCCCTGTTTTTAATGAATAACTGTTAAAGTGAAGCATAAATGGGTTGTATTTTGGGCTGAATCTAGAGGCATTCCCAATGGAGAATATTGCTTGAAGTGGGAGGGGGGAGGACTTTGCGATGTGAAAGTTAGAACGGAACATTGCATAGTTTTATTCCATTCCTTGTAATGAGGACACAGCTGTTACAGCCTTCGAGCCAATCCTTCTCAAGGATTTTTGAAAAGTATTGTTGGCTGCAGTCCACTACAACCTCTTTGCATATAAAGGAACCCAAAAGCCACAATAGAGAAGAATTATCTTAGTTTTATGGGGATTTCACGAGGAGCACGTCTGGCTGAAGGACAAACCCAACTTTGAGAGAAATTTGAAAAACAATTTCTTTTCTCCAGGATAAGACTTTTGGCTTCCGCAAGGCCAAAGATCACAATATCTTGGCTAAAGAAAAAGAGGCAATCGTCTTTCTTTAGAGCCCATCTGGACTTCCCCTGAGGCAGCTGGCAAAAGAGGTGGAACACATGTTTACGCGAAATTCATCATTTCTAACAGAACTGTTCAAATGTTCATCTTCTGCCGGAAAGAGAATGGTTAGGAACAGCTGAATTAATCCCATATCACTCATTTTCAGATAGATATTTCTTGATAATTTGCGTTGCTGTTGATGTGGTGATGTCAGTCATGCTATATATCTGTAAACCACTGAGTTTGCATATTGAGGAGAAAGGTGGCATAGTTCGCACTGCTAAGGATTGCTAGCAAAGGCTATCATGTGATGCTACATAAAGATGGCCTATTCACTTTGAATGGTCTCTCCTCAAAAGACAATGCTACTATCATCATTCTATATTCTAATAGCAAAGTTGCCAATCTTTGGATACTTAAATTTGATGACTGGAACTGTTAACAGGCAAGACAGATCTTTCTACAAACCTGAAAAGGGCCCCAAGTCTGCAGAAAAATCTGAAATCAACAAAAAATACATTGGGGAGTTTTAAATGATAAAGGATTGCCAGTAGCTTTGTGTGTGTGTGTTAAGTGCATCAAGTTATTTCCGACTCATGGCGACCCTATGAATCAGTGTCCTCCAAAGTGCCCTATCCTTAACAGACTTGCTCAGATCTTGCAAACTGAGGGCCGTGGCTTCCTTTATAGAATCAATCCATCTCTTGTTGGGTCTTCCTCTTTTCCTGCTTAAAGCCAGTAGCTTTAAGCAATGGTTTTCCTCAGTGGCTGTTGCTAGGCAACCACAGATTCCAGGGTGCAATTTCTGCCAGTAGAAGGTAGGAGGAGAGGGCAGGCCATTGCCATGCCTATTTTGGCCTTTGAGGGAGGGAGGGCTCATTGGGGTCAGACCTGGCTAGGGTTGCCTATAGGGTTGCCAACTATAGGGTTGTGCCTGGGTAAGTAAGGCACAACTTACTACAAGATAAGCCCAGAGAGAATGACAACAGAACACCTCTGGTTGTCACTTATAGCTCCCAACTAAAACCAGTCCAACGTATTATTAAGGAGCTACAACCAATGCTGGATTGTGACACTTCCCTCGCTGAAGCACTGGGGCGGGGGCGTCCCTTTCTTGCTTACAGACAGCCGGCTAACCTAAAACAACTTCTCACCCATGATGATAAACTACTTAACAAGAACATGGACTCTGGCACTAAGGCCTGCAACAAACCAAGGTGCCAACTTTGCCCTCATATAGATTCTAGGAACACCATCTCTGGACCCACCAATGTCAGCCATACTGTCTCAGGTTCATATTCCTGCTCATCTTCTAATGTGATTTATGCCATCACATGCCAGCAATGCCCTTCCACAATCTACATTGGACAAACAGGTCAGTCTCTTAGACAAAGATTAAATGGACATAAGTCTGACATCAGAAACCACAATATTCAAAAACCAGTGGGTGAACATTTCAACCTTCCAGGACATTCTGTTGCAGATTTAAGAGTAGCAGTTCTCTTACAAAGGAATTTTAAAGGGAGATTGGAAAGAGAAACTGCTGAATTACAGTTGATATTCAAACTAAAGTCAATGCATTTACCTGGGCTGAATAAAGACCTTGCATTCATGGCCCATTACCAATGCTGATTTCTCCACACCCATCTCTCCCCTGGACATCACAGACTCTTCTGCATATCACACCTAATCCCATCAAGCCTGCTATTCACATTTACATAATGTTCCTCTACTTAAAGACCGATGGATTCACATTCTAGCTGTATCTGAAGAAGTGAGCTGTAGCTCACGAAAGCTCATACCCTACCAGAAAATATTATTGTTAGTCTTTAAGGTGCTACTGGACTCTTGCCCTTTTTGACTACTGCAAACAGTCTAACACGGCTACCCACTGTGAATTACCCTTATTATACTGTGATGACAATAAATCTATTGGTAATGTACTGCTAATACCTCACAGACATATCCACAACATATTTGATTAAAAATGATAAAGAAATGGCAACCTTTCTATGAAAATATATTAGTTTCTATTTTCTCCTTTCTGTGCTGTAATTTTCTACCAGAACTTGGTGGTAAATTTGCTGCCTGAACTGGTGTAGAATTAGGGTTGCCAGGTATTTCCTGGCCACCGGAGGTGGGTTGGATGGGAGTAGGGTTGCAGGGTTTCTGAGGGTGGAGCCTGGGGAGCACAGGGGCTTCTGTGGGGTACAATGCCATAGAGCCCACCTTTCAAAAATCCATTTTCTCCTGGGGAACTGATCTCTGTAATCTAGAGATGAGCTGTAATTCTGTGGGATCCCCAGGTCCCACCTGGAGGCTTGCATCCCTAAGTAGCATTCTACCTTTAGGGCCACAAATGACTCCTCCTACTTTCCTATTCTGTCTCTCCATTTTACTGCCAACCACAATCAGTCTGCCACCATCTGGCTCCACCTGTAGGAATATAGCAACTCAGCGAGCTTGTACCTCTAAACCACATGTTCCTGAAAGGAAACCATTTGCTCTCTCTAGCTGCTGTTCTTCCAAATAGCCAATTATTTGAATTAATATCCATTGGCAGGTCGTGCAGAGTCAAGTCTAACAATATGTGGGGTGGGGCAAGCATTGTTGTTAGGGCTGCCAGGTCCTCCTAGCCACCGGCTGGAGGTTTTTGGGGCGGAGCCTGAAGAGGGCGGGGTTTGGGGAGGGACTTCAGTGCCATAGAGTCCAATTGCCAAAGGGGCAATTTTCTCCAGGTGAGCTGATCTCTATCGGCTGGAGATTAGTTGTAATAGCAGGAGATCTCCAGCTATTACCTAGAAGTTGGGGGGGGGGGAGAAACAGGCACCTCTATACTAATACCAAAGGTTAGGAAAACAGTATAGGAGCGAAAAACATTTACAAACAAGGTGCAATTTTTATATAAGCTACTGAGATTCCTATAAACATACAATGTACAAATACAAGTAACCACGCTATAACCAACACATAGTATGTACAAATATGCAATAAAGGAGCAAAAAATCTTTCAAAGGTCTCAGCAGAGTACCAAGTATGTATAAGTTCAAGTTCAATTTTCAGATGAATAAGAAGCCACAATCTTCAATAGGATACGGCCGTTTCAAATTCACAATAGCGTAGAATCCTTCTTCAGTCCTTCAGAGAATTGCTTCTAAAAAGTGTATAGTCATACACAATCATTTTCATATCCCACATAGGGTAATTATAAATCAGGTTACTATAAGACGTCCAAAAGGTACTTCACATCATGCAGCATTAGAGAATAAGAAACTCACCTAGAAGTTGGCAACCCTAACAACTGGTGGGGGTAAAATGATTGGGATGTGAGAGTGTCCACTATAAATGGGAAAAGGTGCAGAATTGTGCGTTTTGTTAAGGTTCTTGCCAGTTTGGGTGGGATTTTTTTTGTTTTGTCTTGGGAGGGATGGCTAGTGTTCTGTTTATATTGGTACTGAGTTTTAAATGGGATAGCAGCTGGGAGTCTCAATCTGTGGATGAGAATTGTTTGCGTAGGATGAAAGACTGAAACAAGATCATGCATTAGCAGAGATTAGCTTGTGAAAAATGAGTTGCACATGTACATTACATCTGCTATGGGACATCTGCCCTTTTTTCCTGGTACATTTGTAAATGTCATAATATATTTAATACTGCAACTACAGTGCTAAAACCATTTCACTTCTTTGGTTTCAACAGAGTGATGCTTGTATAGCATATACTGTCCCTATTTGTCAGCAGTAGCCCCATGTTCTACTCCCTGCTCCAGCTAAATAACTTTCCCTGGTTTAGTTTTGGAGATTATAGGGATTCCTTTGCAAAATTTGTAAGGGTGAGTTGCAGGAAATGACATTTCTCGGCTTTCAGAGCCCTTCGTGAGTTTATAGAAGTTAAAAACTCAGTCCATAAAATCCTAATAACAGGTTTGTGCAGCCTCAGTTTGCCTCAGGGCCCTGTATGAAAAGGATAAGATGTTTAACCCTTCAACCTTCCCTCAAAACTAGGCTCCCTGTTTATAATCATTGTATTTTCAATGTGCTTCTTGCCTGGGGACTGCTATGAGGACAATGTAGGCTGCAAAATGTTTTCTGCTTTGAGACTTTTGTGTGTTTTTCTGGTTCTGGGCTTTTATGTACTTTTATTCTTTCAGGTTTAATTTGTTGGTTTTTAATGGTTGTTAGAACAATTATGGATTTTCCTATTTTATTGTTTGAGCCACCTCGAGTAGCTTTCTGAAGTGGTGGCATCTAAAAAATTTAAATGAATATATTACAGAGTAAAACAGTACAGCATACTACAGTCAGATTAAATAATCTGTTAATGCATTAGTTTCCATAACCAGTAATATTGGGAGGATGGGGGCTCTTTGTTGGGTGATTATGGGTGTTGCAAGCATACTAGCATATCACTATTTTCACCTGCAAAATTTTGGAGGGCATGGAGAAAATAGTTCAAAAAATAAATGCAATAATGTTTCAAGCACTCAAAAGCCACAATGGGTATGAGAAGTTTAGCAAGTAGGGTTGCCAGGTCCCTCTTCGCCACCGGCGGGAGACTTTGGGGTGGAGTCTATGGAGGGCGGGGTTTGGGGAGGGGAGGGACTTCAATGCCATAGAGTTCAATTGTCAAAGCAGCCATTTTTCTCCAGGTGATCTGATCTCTATCGGCTGGAGATCAGTTGTATTAGCAGGAGATCTCCTGCTACTACCTGGCAGTTGGCAACCCTATTAGCAAGAGGTGAAAGAAAATGAAAAGTTACTTTGGCTGGTTGCTAGGTGCCTGGACTACATGACTTTTGTATTCCTCGTTATTTTTATTGTGCTTGCATGGGTCTCTACTGTTGTCCAGTGACACCTTAATGGCTAACAACATTCATTCCACTGCGAGCTTTCATGAGACAGAGCTCCCTTTTTCAAATACAATTCCTCACCGAAAATTACAGAAGGGGAGGGGAAAAGGGGAAGCAGTTGAGTAGGGAGAGGCCTAGTATAAGTTGAGATCTGTAATTTTCTGTAGAACTAAGGTAAAGGGGTTTCTTTCTCCTGTGAAGTCTGAAGAAGTGAGCTCTAGCTCATGAAAGCTCATACTGGAATAAATACTGTTAGTCTTTAGGGTGCCACCGGACTTCGGTTTTGTTTTGCTACCATAGACTAATACGGCCTCTCCACTGAAATTATCTTTACCGAATGTTTGAGTAGTGTGCTTTACATAAGGCTGCCAACTCTGGGTTGGGAAATTCCAGGAGATTTTAGGGTTACCAACCTCCAAGTTAGGGCCTGGAGGTCTCTTGGAATTACAACTGATCTCCAGACTACAGAGATCAGGTCTCTTGGAGAAAATGGCTGCTTTGGCGGGTGGACTCTATGGCATTATAACCTGCGGAGGTCCTTCCCCAACCCCAGCCCCTCCTAGGCTCCACCCCCAATATCTCCAGGAATTTCCCTAACCTTGAGTTGGCTACCCTAGAGTAGAGCCTGGGGAGGGTGGGGATTTGGGAGGGGAGGGACTTCATCAGTGTATAATGTCATAATACAGTCCATCCTCCAAAGCAATTGATGTATGTAGTCTTGAGATCAGTTTTAATTCTGGGGGGATCTCTAGGCCCTACCTGGAGGTTGGCAACCCTAACTTTACAGCACTTCTGTAGCACCATGTTTAAGTAATGATGCACACTGCTTTCTAGAGTTGTTTTCATCTCATAGGAGCGACCTAGGTCCAAACCCAAGCTGCTGTCAGAAATTTGGTTAATTGGTTATACCAGTATGAGTTTGCCCTGGATCTTCTGGAGAGTTTTTTATGACTAAATAGTCCCTGTTTATGCACAGACTTGTCTCAGATGGTGTCAGCTGTTCCCACAGCATAGCACCTACTACCATGACAATACAGGCATGAGGGCAGGATTACTCCCACCCGAAAAAATCTCAGCGTTGATGTACTCCTGAAACCTGTTGTGACAGAATGGGGACTGGTGCAAGAGATGAGATAATTGGAGAGAATGGGAAGTATTCATGGTTTTACCATCTCAGGCAGTAGGAGAAATACTTTGATTATACCATAGTCTCTGGCGTTTCTTATGTGACAGTAGGGGCACATTTGTAATTATCCATACTCTTGCTAAGGATCAAGTTTGCCAGTAGTTTTATTGAGCAATTGACTGATTGACTGAGTGACTAATTTGGGCATTTTAAGGCAGTTTTTCACCCTGAGGGACACCAAGTGGCTTACCAAAAAAGAGAAAATTACCAAATTCCAAATATCGTATCAACAAATAGATAAAACAAAGAAAATACAAACAAGTCTGGGTTTGCCAAACTGAATACCACAGGTCCCAGACTACGAACCATGGGCTAAGAGCCATTGCTGTTGCTGTTCAGCTCTTCAGCAGATGGCTTTTGAGGAAGGGGACTTGTGTGCTGATGTTATGCCAGCATTCAGTGGCACTTCTGGCAAAAACCGGAAGTGGCGTCATGATGATGCAGAGGGATGCTCTAGGCATCATCCAAAACTCTCTGCTTTACCAGAGAGTTTTGAAAAATGCCTAAGTGTCCCCCATCATTTCGACATATCACTTCCTGTTTTACCAGAAAGTACATTGCACACCAGTTGAACGATGGTGTGCAGTTCCCATTTCCCTCCATTTTTCTCCCACTGGCCTTGAAGGCACGGGTGGGAAGAGAGGGGACTCTTTGCCAGGTCTCCTGCCATACTGGGAGACCTGCCCCCCTTAAGCTCACACCCAAGGACTTGTGCCTCTGGCCCTGCCCAGGCTAAATACCTGTAAAGGGGTGGGGAGTCAGCCTAGATGGAATACCACTGCTGCTGGCTTTCTGCCTGTTTTCCACCAGTATGACTGGTGGTTGCTAGATAAAGGTTTTTTTCCTTAAAATTTGTGGAAATGGAAGAGGGGACATTTTATGTTATTTCTTTATTTATTACTTATTTTTTGTTTCCCTCATGCTTGGAACAGCTTGGATCCCTTGTCTCACTCAGAATCATCTGAGATTCTGATAATGAGGGAAGTGGAGGGTTTTTTTTTTTTTTGAAGATTTTGTCCCTGCTTGTTCTTTCCCACTCCTTTCCCCTCCCTCCATCCTTGGTTTTCCAGCAAGTATGAGATAGGTGCATCCCAGTCTGGGTCTACCCTCCAGGTGGATCCTGTCAGATTTATACCTTCCAAGAGTTAGCAATCTTTAAAAAAATCTAACTTGAAAAAGATTTCTGGGTAACTTGAAAGCTTGCACATTGTTTTACGTGATTATGATTGGGCCTAATAAAAAGTATTATGTGGTTTTGTTTTTGTGATTCAGTGCTTTAGGATAATATATTGGAACCCAGTCCTTTGGAAAGAATGTATACAACCTATTCCATCATAGTTTCCGTGATTTTAGATGCCTTATTGTTTATTATGTATTTTATTGGGTAAATCTTAGGTTGGGTAAACCTAAGATTCTCAGGTTGGGTTACAGCGTAAACCAATACAATTATAAAAACAATATTATACGAATCAAAACCCATGCCATACCAACAGCTTAAAAACAACATTAATAAAGAACAAACCAAGAACATGTATTACATATTAGAGCAGCATTTCAAAAACAGCATTAAAAGCAAAACAAAAGAAATCCAAACAGCAATACAAATAAATTGTTGTGAACCCATCAAATGGTCCTGACCTCAGATCCTTAGAGAACAATGCTTTCCTTTCATGCTTCATGTTTTTTTAACTCTATGTATTTCTAGGGTTGCCCACAGGCCTGGATAAAAATGTCCTGTCTCTTTAATAGAGGCTTAATATGTGGAAATGGGCAGTTGAACTTTTTCATGGCAAGGTGATAACTATATTTGCCTGGTAAATAACATAAAGCCTCAATTAAAGAGACCGGACATTTTCCCCAGGCCTGTGGGCAACCCACATTAAGTGTGACCTGGTTGGTGATTTTTCATTTTCTAACTGGGAGAGAAGGGGAAAATATTTGTCAGGGGTGTGAGAACAAATCCCTGCTTGGGATGTCATTTCTTAAACAGGGTCAAGAATAAGCAAAGGCTGGACATCTGTACTCTGCAGAATGGTGATTAAATCCAACAGTATTTGGAATCTGGTATTTGATGTGAATTTCCTTTTGGCCATTCTTTTTTTAGACACTGTCAAAATAAGGTCTGTTGTAGTAGATTTTTCTGCCATGAAATCACATGCTTTCTCCTTCCCCCCTTTCTCCCAAGATAGTTGCATTTGATAAGAAGGAGTGCTTAACAATTCAACATTCCTAAAGAGCAGACTAAAGCCAAATTCAAACTACTGCTGTGTTGAGTCACAACGCTGAGTCCAAGGAACGTTAGCTAGATTGGAACCCATTCAAATCCAGCTCTCTCAACACCTGTTTAAGTGCAGACGGGACTAAAGTGTCCCAAAACTGAGCTTTCAATTTTTTCAAAGGTCTGGACATGATCCAGCCCAAGTTAAACACTTTGAAGTCTCATTGATTACAACAAAATAAATATAAGTGTGTGTTTGAAACACTTCTATTGAGATCATGAGGGTACAAAGTGCTTAACTTTGGAACTATGCCTAATTTTAAACAAAAACATGACACATGTTGGAAAAATTTCTTACATAAAAGCGGGAGTGAATGAAGCAAATGCTAAACAATCTACCCTTCAGCCTAGAGAAAATATATTATGGAGAGGAGCATTGTAGTAGAGTGGTTAGAGTGTTAGACTAGGATCTAGGATCCAGAGTTTTGAATCCCTGCTCTCCTGGGTGACCTTGGGCCAGTCACACACTCTCAGCCAAATCTACATCACAGGGTTGTTGTGAGGATAAAATGCAGGAGATTCATGCTGCTTCGGGTCCCCACTGGGGAGAAAAGTGGAATATAAATGAAGTAAAATAGGAATAAAAAAGGGACAACAATTTTCATACATATGAAAGACCAGTGCTTGATAAAAGAGCATGATTTTCCCACAATCCATTCCAGTTATAGAGAGAAGAATTTGGTTGCATTTTTAAAGGGAAAAAAATCCAAGCTATAAGAATAGCTGTACATCCATTGTTGAAAGAATATATGAAATTTTCATTGCTGAAGACCAGATGTGTTGGTTCATTCTGGCCAATAATTTCTGCCTGTGTTTGTGATTTCTGCAAAGAAGTGATGCAATCTGCTCCATAGCCCATGTTCTGTCTTCTTACGTGCTGTCAGGAAATTTGGGTTTTATTTCAGAGTTTTCCTACAGAGTGGCTCCAGGGCACATGCTTTTGCATAAGGCCTGATTTAAAAGTAATGCCAGATGTACAAACAGGACATATGTAGGTAAGCACTGGAATCAGGCTCCCAGTTTCTGTGCTTGAAATATTAACGTGCCAGCATGTTATGTGCCTGGGTCAGAGGCATGGCACACTAGCCTATCCTTATAGAAAAGCAGGACAGAAGTGGAAAATATTATTCCTGTTCTGTGTTTCATAACATGCACCGATGGCAGCAAAAGGACCTGGCAGCTAATCAATGGACTGAACTAAACTAAGCATTTTGTTCCTATATTTATATAATATGTTGTACAATTGAAATGGGAAGTGATGTTTGTTTAATGCCCTTTGCTCCATTTTCTCTTTTTGCTTGTAATTCTCTGCGGGACCAAAAGGTGCCAAAGAATGTCCTTGGAGCGCCCCTTTTATGTTCTTTAGGTCCAATGAAAGGCTAAAATACTGTGCTGTGTTTTATGGCAATTTAAATGGCAGGGTTAACCCACCCCTAGTTAGATGTTCAACTTCATTTTTAATCACCTACTCTGATGTGACATGACAACGGTGTGGTTGCCTCACTGTCTATAGGACTGTGCAAACAGACAAGCATGGAGAGGGGCCCAGCAAGTACTCCTTATTCCTGGGTTCCCACTCCTTCCCTCTTTAGAAGTACAGTCATAATATTGGCACGAATAATAATAACAACAGTGGAGGAAGTTTCTACAGAATGTTATCCATGCATATGAGATTTTACAGAGCAAATTAAACAGGGATAGGTTTTTGCACCAAGGAGGTTATAATTAAGTTAAACTGTGGAACTCCCTGCCCCCGGACATGGTGATGGCTGCCAACTTGGAAGGCTTTAAGAGGGGAGTGGACATGTTCATGGAGGAGAGGGCTATTCATGGCTAGTAGTAAAAATGGATAGTAGTCATGATGCATGCCTATTCTCTCCGGGATCAGAGGAGCATGCCTATTCTATTAGGTGCTTTGGAACACAGGCAGGACACTGCTGCTGCAGTCGTTTTGTTTGTGGGCTTCCTACAGGCACCTGGGAAATCACCACTGATGTCCATTCCTGCTAGTTCTGTGTGTTGATTGTCTGCAAGTGAACAGAATCTATATGTGCACAAATTATTTGTGCGATCTGGGAACCTGCAGAGAGCAGGGGGTGTAAACATGGTGCAATCCTAAACAGAGTTAACCCTTCTAAGTCTACTGGAGTCAGTGGGCTTAGAAAGATATAATTCTGTGTAGGATTGAGCTGCAGAACAGTAGCTTTAGATGTGTTCTCTAGGCATTTTTATTGTATTATTTTTTAATGTTATTTATAGTCCATCTTTCTCACTTGGACTCAAGGTTGAGTGAGTCAATGCAATTGACAGGATGGAGGATTCAATGGACAATGCCATGGGAATTAGGGTTGTAGAACCAACCAGAAATCTGAAAAACAGAACTGAAGCAAACCTTAAGAATCAATGACAGATTAAATGAGGCAAAAATTACATAGTAGGATCCTTGTTTCAGCAAACTATACACAGTAGTACAGATCACAGTCTCTAATAATTTATCCAAGTAATTTTGTGAAACATTTAGTACAATATGACTCTCTTGCCTGTGTAGAAAAGCCCTCTTGAACAATTCAGCTTTGCATAGTTTGTGGAAAGCCTTGGTTTATAAAAACATAATATACAGTCCTGAAACAATGCTGAGTTGGGTTTACAACCAGATTCCAACTGTATTTGTTTGTTTAGTGTATTTATTGGATCCCTTCCCACAGAAATGCTGAAAATCACATACAGCTGAGTTGAGGAGGGTTCAGTGGGACTTACTTCTAAGTAAGTGTTGGATCCAGTGTTTATTCAGAAAGAAGACCCACAGAGTTCAATGGGACTTGCTTCCAAGTACACGTAAACTGGACTGCAACCAAGCAGCGTTACTAAGAGGCAGCTCTTCTGAAAGGACAACTCCCATGAAACTGTGCATATGACTGCGGAAATCTTAAGCATGCTTACTAGAGGGTCAGTCCCATTGAACTCTGGGAACCTACATTGTGTAATTATGCTGCAGATATGTTGAGGACTACCTCACTAGTGTGCTAGAGATCACCCGTATAATACGCCTGATTGGAGAAGACATTTTTTATTATATTTGGTTACAAATTCCCTGTTGGTATGAGCACAGAAATGTTATATACCAGGAAAGCAACCAGTAGATGTAACATGATCCCAAAGAAACTAGAAACACCCTCAGTCAGTGAATCAGTTCTGTAAGAATCAGAGCATCTGTTGGGTGGGTGTGTCTCCCGTACTGCCAAGGATTTTCTAGTGCTTAGTACTTTGGCTCACAAAGAACCACCGTGAATTTTGTTCACTCCCTCAGAGGCTGTGGTCAAAGCCGCTCCAAATGTATTCTGGCATTGTTTTTGACACAGCTCTATCTTTTATGTGCTTGATTGTACGACTGGGTCTCTGTAGTTAAAACAAATACTGCTTTGTGTCTGTATACTCACGTGGCACTATTGTGGCACATCTCTGTGTTACAGATATTGATGAATGTGCAACCGAGTCACATCAGTGCAACCCCACCCAAATCTGCATCAACACAGAAGGAGGATATACTTGCTCCTGCACTGAAGGATACTGGCTTTTGGAAGGACAATGTATAGGTAGGTTATACGTTGGGATGAAGTGGATTAGTTGGCCTGTTTGACCCCTTCCAACTCTATGATTCTCAGCACGCCTGTCTGTCTGTACACATTAATTCTCTGTCCATATTTATACCCTTACTTCCTCTCAGTTTTCTATCTTCATATGATATTATTTATCAGACAAGATGAGCTTTTGAATTATTTTGACTGCTTTCTTATAGCTTGGTGCCTGTATAATTTTTGTCATTTCAACATTTGTTCTTATTTCATTTGCTACCAGTTAAAAACTGGAAGTGACACCATTAGACACTGTAGAATATACAAACATTCTATGGTTTTATCACAGTTGTAAATTTTAGAGCATCCACAACGTCTCCTCTGGTTTTTACTGGAAGTGACACCAGTGTGCCGGTCTGATCCTGGCACGCCCTCTATTCCCCCCATTTCCTCCCGCCAGAGGAACCGATGGGCAAATGAGTGGGATGCTGGGAGGTCTTCTGCTATAGCTGGAGACCTGGCATCCCGAGCCCCCACCCATGGTAGAAGCAGCAACCGCCCACTCAGATAACTTTGAAGCTCCGACAGTATAACTTCTTTGCTTCTCCAGCTTTTGTACAAGCAACGTGTCCCAAAGCATGCCCATATTAGATCTCACCTACTTCTTCAACAGTAGGATTATCTGTTTGCTCTCCATCCCACCTGTATGTTGGCTTTATCTACCGTTCCTCTGGACTTTTCCTGCTGTCTGTGTAGTAGCGTAGAAATATTGCTAGGTCTAGCTTTGGAAAGTTTTCTGTTTGCTTAGATTCTGCTAACATTTTTTTAAACCCTCATTTAGCGTGATAAAAAGAACTTGTGTACTCATTCACCAGCAGAAGCAGGTCTAGTAGTAGGTATCACTTTGACTACTTTGTTACCTCAAAAAATTGAGAGAAGCACAGCAGCAGCGGTCCAAAATTCTTCGTCAGGTAAAGACTCTGATGAAATGAATCCCATCAATTCCTTCTTCTCTCTCCTCTACAAAATGTTGCTTCAGTCTAATTTTTCACCTGGCTGCCACAGTAGGAAAGCTGAGACTCTCTCCATCAGACTATTAGGGTGGTGGTGAGCTCCCCCACACTGTCAGTCTTTAAGCAGAGGCTGGACAAGCACTTGTCAGGGATGCTCTAGGCTGATCCTACATTAAGCAGGGGGTGGTCTAGATGGCCTGTATGGCACCTTCCAACTCTATGATTCTATGACTATGTGGGATCAACTGCCACTTCAGTTCATCCACCAGAGCAACCTCCTGCAATGATCAGTCCATCAGGTCATTGTTGCTATTTATGTAAGAGTTGGTACTTGATTTTCATTCCTTTTTCTTTTTTTATCATGTCTATTAAATTGTAAGACGGGTTCTCTGGGTTAGCAGACAGACACACCAGGGACTTCAGATCTCTCCTGTGCTGGATGCAGTTATATACCCCATTGAAAAGCCAGGTTTGCAGCTTGGGTGTGCTGCTCAACAGAGCAGTCACCTTCGAAAACCAGATGGCAGCAATGGTTCCGAGTGCTTTTGCACAGGTTTGGCTGGTGCATCAGCTGCATCTGTTTCTGGGTCAGTCAGATCTAGCCACACCTTAGTTACATTTAGACTGAACTATTGCAGTGCGCTCTGCTTGGGTTAACCCTTGAAGAGGGGTTGGAAGCTGCGGCTAGTGCGCAATGCTGAGGCTAGATTGCTGGTCAAGGCCAGCCACCAGGTACATGTGATCTGATACTACAGCAAGAACACTGGCTACTGATGTGTTCCTGAGCCCAATTCCAGGTGGTAGTTTTGTCCTTTAAAGCTAGGCTTGCCAGGCCCCGTAGCTCCACCGGCGGGAGCTTTCCGAGGCCGTGGCTGCGGCGTGTGATGTGCACCCCGCGCAACACGCCTACGTCACTTCTGGGTTTACCCGGAAGCGACACAGATGCTCTAGCGATCTCGGCCAAAACTCTATGGGCTCCATAGAGTTTTATTCAAGATTGCCAGAGCAATCCCGAAAGTAGTGCGCGCGCATGTGCGAGAGTGCACACAGTGCCCACCGGCCATCAGCTGGCCGGCGGGCAGCCCGGTGGATTAGTGGGATTTTACCCACCACCACCGGGCACTTGGCAATGCTATTTAAAGCCTAGGTATCTGAAGGACCATCTTCTCTCATACGTTCCTGCCTGGGAATTAAGATCACAGGGAAAGGCCCTTCTGACTATCCCACCAATCAAAGAAGCTCATCTGGTGGGCACACGAGACAGGGTCTTTTTGGCGACAGCCCCATGATTACAGAACAGCCTCCCCAGGAAGGTGCACCTGGCCGCCTCATTGTCGATCTTCAGGAAGCAGTGAAAGACAGTTTTATTTAGGACTGCATCTGACTAATTTAGTTCATATTTATTGATAGTCCCAAGTGGAGATTTTAAATTGTGGTCTTTTGTGTATTTTTTTATCATTGTTGTGTTATTTATATTGTAAGCCATCTTGGGTTCTGCAAGGTAGAAAGGCGGCTAATGAATGTTTTAAATAAATAAATAAGTTTTTTATTGCAGGGACCCCTCTACTCTGTTCTTGGACAGTGCTAAGTGATAGCAGTTAGCGTAACCTAACCCAGGATGGAAAACCCTTGGAAATGTGCCATTCATCTGAGAAGTCTGTTTCCAGCTTCATCCTAAACAGTTGGGCTGGAATTACATGTTTGTGAACCTGGGTCTCTGGCAGCGCAGTAGGGTGCAGAGACAACTTGCATCAAAGGGAAAGATTAAACATTCCCCTCGCCCAGGGGAATTCTTTATGAACGCTCCATGTGACAAGGATGTGTCCAGAACCCAAGTTGCAGATGAAGTGGCTTGAGGGAGGGCATTGCAGTAGAATAAACTGCCAATGGGAAAGGAGAAAGTGCTTCTCTGCTGCAGATCACCCCCTCACCTCATGGTTTTACAGCTATTCAGTGGAGATCCCAGTTCTTAGGCCCAGGTCTCTGCCAGATGTGAAGGTCAGACTTTACGTTTGATCCAAATACTGCAGCACATTCCAATTTGGAAGCAAAAGGGCTTACTTGCTATTCCAAAAACCCATTCATCCATGATGACCTTGTTTACAGGATGTTCGCAGACAGGAATATCTTCTAATGCTGCCTTTTCCATCTACTGCTTGCCAAAACGACTGAGGTGTTGGGAGAGAGGGACTATCAGTATAAACATAGAATTTGCTATAAGAATTATCCATAAGGCAGTGTTAGAGCAGAGAAATAAACATAGAACTCACTGTATGAAGAGTTTGAAGTGTGAAGTGCTACCAATTACAAAACCATTATAAATCCTGAAAAAAAACTGGGGCCAAAAAAGGAAGAAAAAATGACTGGGTTGCTGAACCGATTTTTTTTTTCTGTGATGAGAAAGAGAAAACTATTTCCATCTCAATGTTAACATTATTGGCTTTTAATGCTATTAAGCATCAAGATTTTTTTGTCCTTTTCTTTCATCCCTATCCCTTGCATGTTTCAATTCCAGTCAAGTAAGTAAGCCATGGTATCCCAACCATTTTGATTTTTTAAAGAGATTTTGAAACCTATTCATAATGAGCATAAAAATATTTCAATAGAAAGCCACTACTAGAATCACAGAAGTCATCTTGGAATAGCAGCTGCTCATGCTTTCCTTCCTTGCTTAGCATTCTTTAAAATATGCATGAGAGGGAGCCAAGATCAACTCTGATAAATGCATGCACGTGTGCTTTACATCTCACGTGGCATTGTATTATAGTTTTTTTTCCCCTTGCCGAATTTTAACAAGTTCCAAAATTAATATGGCTGCTATTCAGAGGTTGTTCTGTTCCAGTGGGAGGGCAACAGATCTCTGCATCCATGCCGGGTAAAAATTAGAGTCCATCTTCTTTATGGGTCTCTTTATTCATTCTTTTAGCCCCAAAATGAAAATTATATAAGCATCATTTCTTCGTGCTTTGTTTGGAATTCCCAGTTGTGTGGCTTCTTCAGTCCTTAGTTTGGAATTGGATGTGAAACAGCAACTCTGGATTAGTTCGATGCCATAAATTTAGATCATTCTTCCTCCTGTTGGATTCCCCTTTCCCTTACTGGACTTACTATGTTCTGAGCCTTTTGTTAGTACATGGCATCAACTGGTGAATACCAAAATTGGTAAACTGGGCTTTTCAATCTCAAGCTTTAGTGTCGTCGGGCTTAATGGCCAAGGAGGTCTCCACGTGCCACCATGGCTTTAGTCAAGTCATTCATTGCATTCTTGTTGGGTTGGAATAATGGAGGTTGGAATAATGGAGAGGTATTGCAGGGCCATCCTTGATTTTTGCCCAGGGCCACAGCATCACTAAGACCACCCCTGTCTGGAAAGTGTCTAGGGATATTTTCTTTCCTCTCTTATCGGATTGGATGCCATTTTAGATGCCATTTCAAGGACCATCTACATCTCCTACCAAACATACGTCTGACTTATCTAAGTTAGGTTTCTGTTTTCTTATCCTCATCCAGCCCAACATGAAATCCAGTCTCTTTACAATCTGTTGAAATAGACATGACACCACAGATATTCAGAAAACAGTTTCTTGTAGATGCTAAAAAGCATAGGAGATAAGATAGAACGTTGTGGCCAAAATAATTCAGACAGAAAAGCCATCTCCTTTATGGACTTTCACCACTTATGGATGCTTCTGTCCAAGAAGAATAGAAACCACTGCAAAATGGTACTTCCCAATCCAATCCCAGCTGGGTGGTAAAGAAGGATACCAGGGTACTGAGGTCCAGGAGGATCTCCCACTGTCCATCTCCCAGAAGGAACATCCACTAAACTGACCAGGGCAGTTTCAGTACCAAAAACAGTTTGGAAATTGCTTCACATGGATCAGCCTGAGCAGCCCTAGGGATGCAGCCATGTTGAGGAAAGAGCTTCTGCCCCAACACCCCTACAGATGCAACAAACATTTATACAAATTTTCAACTGGGCATGCACTTCATCTTAGCAGTATTCTCTTTAGTTTGATTTTGTCATAATTGTGCAAATTATATATGTTAGCAGAAGGGCCTTGCTGAATTGCAGTGGAATGCCAGCACCTGCTAAAGGACTGAAAAGAGTTTTAATTACCCTGGAAGTGCAGCTTTTTATGTTTAATGTTATTAACAGTTCTGGGGAACTAACTCTTTGTCTCAACTGACAAGTAGCCTTTATCAGAAAGTAGTTTTTGCAGACCTGTTCACAATGTGATATTTTTTGCTTTGCTTCCTTCCAACAACAGCTGTATGGTCTTATGTAACACGAGAAACACATATTAAGAGTACAAGAGAATGACTTTATGATTACATGTCAACAGTGAACCAAATTATTTCTGCATTACAACAGCCGTGCATTTATTATTAATGTTTATCTATAGCTATGTGCCATAGGTGAACATAGTCCGTATTCTGTAGGTTCACAAAATCAGGTGCTTTATTTTTCAGTCCAGATTACTCCACGCATGTGGCCAATAAGTTATGTTTACCACCTGCCACTACCTTAAAGACTGATAACACTTGCTACTCAGTCCCGCTGTAGAAGGTTTGTGACAGTTCTAAAAAACATGGATTATATTTGTGATGAACAATTTAATCCCCCACGTTCATGGAATGATCCAGGGTGTCAGCAAATAGTGTGTCATTATGTGAAGCCCATTGCCCCATAGTTAAATAGTGTAAACTGGCCAATAATCAAGGGAGAGGATACTGTTTGATCAAAGAAGATGATATTCGGGCCTGATCAAGACAGCTGTTGATCTTGTTATCTCGTACAGAAACTGTCAGATTTAATGATGGTGGAAAGTGTCATCAGGTCACAACTGTTTTATGGCTACCCCCTAGGTTTTTCAAGGCAAGAGATGAACAGAGGTGGTTAGCAATTCTGGACTTCCTTGGTGGTCTCTCATCCAAGTACTAACCAGGGCTGACCCTGCTTAGCTTTCGAGAGCTGATGAGAACCTGGGCTATCTAGGTGAGGGCCAGAGATCTGTTGTGTGTGTGTAAAGTGACGTCAAATCACAGCTGACTTATGGCAAACCAGTAAGGTTTTCGAGGCAAGAGACTAACAGAGGTGGTTTGCCATTGACTGCTTCTGCATAGTGACCCTGGAATTCCTTGGTGGTCTCCCATCCAAGTACTAGCCATGACCGACCCTGCTTAGCTTCTGAGATCTGATGAGATCAGGCCATCCTGGGCCATCCAGGTCAGGGTCAGAGATCTGTTACTAAATAATCATTAGTAAATGTGGTGTCTTTGGTCCCCGAGTCATAGATTTTGTTGCACATGGCAGGTTCAATTAGGAGTTATACTTATAATTCACAAATTTCTTTCAGACATAGATGAATGTCGTTATGGTTACTGTCAGCAGCTGTGTGCCAATGTCCCTGGCTCTTACTCTTGTACCTGCAATCCAGGGTTTATCCTGAACGAAGATGGAAGATCCTGCCAAGGTATTATCAATGTGTGCAGAGAGAATGAGGGGCCATGTCTATTCTTAGCCCCAGGCCCTTTGAGATTTACATAGCATTAGGTGTGTTGTGCCGACTCCCTCCTGCTACTGTAAATGTGTGCTGGATTGTTGTGTTGCGTACTTTATCTTACTTTAAAAGTTTGATTTTTGAAAAAATTAAATTTTGGTGCTGGGAAGAGCTGGATTCTGTTTCAATGTATGCATAATTAGGAGCAAAAGTGTTTATTTACATTATGTGTACACCACCCTATTTAAAAATCTCAAGGATCTGTGGGGCACTGATGTGTTCTTCCCCTTACTGACCATGGGAAGTCTCTTCAGACACATCAGTAGCTGAGGTTAGTCACAGAGTTTTCTGCACACTTTTGAAAACAGCTAGAAACTTAACAGGATTCTCTGAATGCTGAATTTTGCACCTTATGCAAAATGTATCCCATTCAGTCGTAGAATTACAGATTACGTGCAGTCCTATGTGTGTATATGTGTGTGTATTTGCTTATGTGTTTTGATACATAAAAGGTTTGTGTAATTCCTTGTACTTAAGCCATAAAATTATCAACACAGTCAAGGGGGAAAAACCACAGAAGCCTCCCATCAATTTGCTCATAAATAGGATTATGAAGAGTTAAAGCTTGCCGTCACAGGCCTTTATACATTAACCTTTCCCCCTCTTTTTTCCTGCTGGTTTTGGCCAGGTTTTGTTATGCTTGAAACAGTTGGAGTTTTAAATTAATAGATAAACAAGGAAGCACCTGCAGGATATACTTCAGTTTGTTTGCTGTATTGAAGTCGGATTCCAAACAGATCGCGCAGAATCTTTTAAAGATGTCTCAGTGGTCAAATTCAATCTTTTCTGCGCTGAAGTGTTGTTTGGTTGATAGAGATTGGAGTATGTCACCTGTTGCTGCCTGATAAATATTGTGACAGGTGGGCACAGCAGAGCTAGAACGTTTTCTTCTTGGGCCACCTTATTCCTAAACCAATGAAGGTTTTTTCGGCTGAGGTCTAATAACTGCCTCCTTCAAAGCCTAGGGAGAGCCCCCTCAATCAGGGAGGGACCACGTGACCCACTCTGGCCTGTTAGTGCACGGAGTAGGGTTCCAGGTGGGGCTTTGTGATCTCCCAGAATTACAGCTTACCTCCAGACTACAAAAATCACTTCCCCTGGAGAAAATGGCTCTTCTGGAGGGCGGACTCTATGGCATTATACCTCACTGAGGTCCCTTCCCTCCCTAAACGCAACTGTCCCCACGTTCCACCGCTAAAGCTCCAGCAGTTTCCCAACCTGAAGTTGGCCAACCCTACCATGGAGGTTTCCTTGGCTGGTGTCATTACATTTCCTTCCTTTAACCACAGCTAGGTGGCGCTGTCCTGTCAGAATCTTGTTCTGCCAAGGGCACAACCCAGTGGGGTAAGACTGTGACCAACATGTTTCTGGTGGCTGTTTATCTAGTATATTTTAATCCAGGGGTGTTAGATTATATTCTGTGACCCAAAACAAAATCATTGCAAAGTTTACATATTTTTTCATTAAAGCATTAATTATAGCAGAATCATGAGAAGTTATTGATACTCTGAGTATTGGTTTTCCACAGATGTGAATGAATGTACAACTGACAACCCTTGCGTGCAAAACTGTGTCAACACCTATGGCTCATTTCTTTGTCGCTGTGACCCTGGCTACGAATTGGAAACTGATGGGATTAGTTGTAGTGGTAAGTACAAATAGTAGAATTTTCCCTTCTGGAGAAAGGTAACTACTTGCCTCTTTCCTCCTTGTTATTATCACACAAAAGCTCAGGGTTACAGTAGGAAAGTGAGAGATTACGAGGTACACCTAACCCCAGAATATTTTGAATAACTGAGGTCAGTAATACTGAAACAAAGAGGGAGTGGGTAGTATGGGAGAATTTAAATTTGCTGGCAAAGACACTGTACTGAAGACAAAAAACATGTGCATTGCATCATTTTTATCCAGCTTGGATAAGCAAGTTTGTTATAATCTTTGTGAAGCAATTCAAGAGGTTTTTACTTTGGGCAGGCATTTAGGGCAGTGTTCATATTATGGGAGGAAGGTAGGCAGGGCCTAACAAAATCCAAAAAAAGCTCCACCCCCAGCTCACCTCAGCTTACCAGTCCTCATAAGCCACACCCAACTGTGGTCCTACAAAGGAGAACAGGAGTCCAGTGGCACCTTAAATACTGGGGGGGGGGAAGTATGCTACTATGAAGGGCCACTGGACTCCTGTCCTGCTGACCAACATGGCTTCCCATCTGGAAATGATTGCTACAAAATATTGTACACGTTATTCATATAGAATACATTCCACTGTAGAAAATTAAGAAGGCATTTACCCTCTTCTGTCATATTTTCACTATGCTTGTGAGAAGTGAGTCCAGAAAGGAGTTGGTTTGTATACCCTGCTTTTTCTCTACCTTTAAAGAGACTCAAACTGGCTTACATTCGCCTTCCCCTCCCCACAACAGACAGCTTGTGACGTAGGTGGAGCTGAGAGAGATCAGAGAGAACTGTGATTAGTCCAAGGTCACCCAACGGGCTTCATGTGGAGGAGTGGGAATGAAACCTGGTTCTCTAGATAAGAATCCGCCACATTATTATTATTATTATTATTATTATTATTATTATTATTATTATTATTATTAAGCACAATGATTTGAATCTAATATGGCAGGAAGCCTAAATGTTCTATGAAAGAATAGAATACTACACACAGACTCTTCTGAGATCAAATGACTGATGAAGCCTTTGGCAGAAACAAACTCCTAATTTGTATCCGGAATTACTGTCTCTTTCTTTGACCTCCTTTGGACTTTTGATCCATTTTGGATCATTGTTCAGCATCCACACTTACCTGACCACTTGTGTGCTTCACGTCTTGTTGAACTTCTCTGGTTTTGTTTGCCTCCATGTGAGTTTGGGCTGTAATGTTTATCTTCATGTGTGTTTAGTCATTATAATATAGATTGTTATATATTGTAGTATTTCTTGTATGTTTCTTGTCTATTTCACTACATATTGTTCCATTCTGTAGCCTGGTGTTGTTTTTGTTCGTATGTCCCCTGGTTTAGGCAGGGGATTCTTCACCTCAGCCTCTTTTTCTTTGCCACTGCTCACAGCAGCAGTGGGAGGAAAAAAATGTTAACAATGGCTGTCGGGCTGATGATGTGATGTTACTTCCAGGAAAACCATGGAAGTGATATCTCACCTCTAGGAATCTCCAGAAACTCTATGCTTTTACCCTCCCACTGGATGCCAGCTTCACCCTGGAAACCTCAATTGGACTCCATCCCACTTTCTCCTCCTTATTCTGTTGCTGGAGGTAAAGACTATGCACTGTTCCCTTTGGGGCAGCCAGGGTTGGGGGTTTTTTGGATTCTGACCTTAGCCCAGAGAGAGGGAAGTTTGGGAAAGGAGTTAGTGAGGCACTTCCTACTTAGTTGGAAAGCCCCCCTCAGCCAATACTCTGAATTTGAGGAAAACCAGAACTCTTGGGATGTGTCAAATGTTTCTGATGTGACCAAATCATACAGTAGGGGGAGGGCATGCAGGCAAAAGAAGGATCGTATCTTGTCTCGGAGCATGAGTGGCTCTGGAAAAGTGCAGATCTGTATCAGAATGGGCTTCCTTAGCTATGCACATAGCCACAGAGGGAGATGATGTAGAGAGGGACCGTGGCTCAGTGGTAAAGCCTCTGCTTGGCATGCAGAAGGTCCCAGGTTCAATCCCCGGCATCTCCAGTTAAAGGGACTAGGCAGGTAGGTGTTGTGAAAGACCCCTGCCTGAGACCCTGGACAGCCGCTGCCGGTCTGAGTAGACAATACTGACTCTGATGGACCAAGGGTCTAATTCAGTATAAGGCAGCTTCATGTGTTTATGTGATCCAGGCAGGGTGGCCATGAGGTGGAGCTTGAAGAGAGGTAGAATATACCAAACACATCTCAGAGCCTTCTAAACTACTCTCTAGGGGAGGAGATTATGCCCTGACCTGGATAGCTCAGGCTAGCCTGAACTCGTCAGATCTCGATGCTAAGCAGGGCAGCCCTGGTTGGTATTTGGATGGGAGACCACCAAGGAATACCAGGGTTGCGATGCTGAGGCAGGCAAAGGCAAGCCATCTTTGAACATTGCTTGCCTAGAAAACCTTATGGGATTATCAGAAGTCGACTGCAACTTGATAGTAAACAAGGGGAGGGGGGAGTAGCACAAAAGTGGGGGAAGGCGCCCCCAGACACTGTCTATAACTCGGCAGTGGTTTAGAGCACAGGTTTTAGGATTGTTATATTTTTGGGAAAGGAGGTAAGTCTTTGGTTACCTTCCTGGAGCCTGTGCAGAGGGGCAGCCTATATATTTCAATGCATAATTAATATTCTCCCTGGCTACGTGTCAGCAAAACTCCTTTGGCTTGCAGTTTCAACTTCGACCAAATGTACTTAGCAGCGAGCCCCACTGATTTCACTGTCACGTACTCCCTAGCGAGTGGGCTCAGGATCACAGCTTTATTTTACTGAGTCAGTGCCATTTAACCGCAGGGCTTTAACCTAGAATGCACCCTCACCCTGTCTCCTGCAATTGAACGAAAGAAACATTTTCATGGGTTTCTCGCTGCTAACCTGTTGGCAGTGGTAACAATCGCTTGTGATCAATGAATTCAAACATATGGCTACAATAAGGATTATATGACTGTTTCCAGCGCTGTCATGCTTGTTTTGGTTTGAGTGCTTTAAGCCTTTGGTTGAATTGAAAAAAAAGATTAGTTAAATCTATGTGTGTAGTGAAAAAGTCCCTGGGGCCTAGTTAAATGGGAGAGTCCGGCTCATTCTCTGGAAAAAATAAATCTCTGAAACATCTTTTTTTTTTATTTACTTACAGATGCAACGTTTTCTTGTGGTATGAGGGGGTGGGAAGAGAAAATTAGTGTCTTTTGAGTCATTAATCAAGAATATTATTGCTTCATCGTTGTGTCTTCAGTGCGGTGCCGCATGGGACTGTGCAGGTTGGCTACGGAGGAACAATTGGAAAGCTTCTCGAAGCTTCATAGTGCTCTTTTCTCTCTTCGAGTGCTGTTTTCTCTCTTCACCACTGTGGAGGGAGGACGGTGTTTCCAAGAATTTCTCAACCCGGAGTTGGCAACCCTAGCCATAAATATATGATTAGGGAGCTATTAGTTATGGCCGTGCTGTTAGTAGCGCAACATTGGAGGCAAATTAAACTACTAAAGGAACAAGTATGGTTTCAGAAGGTTTGGTTTATCATGACTATGAAAAAAAATTATGATTTATAAACGGCTATGGGATGGAAGCAGAGCTGCTCGATAGGGATGCGTAGGGTGCTGTGAACCTTCCTTAAACAACAGGAATAGAATTGACCTTGGAAGCAATTTAGTAAAAAAAGACAGTTTTAGAGTATTAAATTGAATATAACATTTTTGGCCTGGTATCTTCATGCGGTTAAATATGAATTTATATAGAAATTTTGTGTTTGGGGTTTATAAGTAGAAAAACAAACTTCTGCTAATCAGGCTTGGTTCCAGGATGCTGAGGGAGAAAAGAGAAGGTAGTTCACTCCCTTTCGTTTCTCTGTACTCCCATATGTGTCTGTTACAACTTGGCATTTCCTCAGTTTGGCTCAGTTCTTAAGTGGCTTTGGTCCTGTGGGTTTCCTCAAAATTTAAGGGTTTTTTTTTGCACATCCACTCCCCAGACCCATCACACAAAATGCATTTAAATCTGGTTTCAATCAAAATTTTGGAAGGTTGCTTAGTAATCTCAATATTGCGAAACCCTGGCCTAGCCTATCACTGACCTGTACTGACTCTTTATTGGCTGAAGGCCATAATTTGCCGCAAAATGTAAATACTCCATCTCTGACATGGAGGGCTTACCCTCAAGTTGAGTGACAGGAGCTCTTATCACAGGGAACAAACTATAGGCAGCTGAGTTCTGACAAGAGGCCCAATACTGGCAAAGATCGGCCAGAATGACAGAAATCCCAGAACTGGGCAGGTGGCACAATAACAAAGGCACCTGGCATCCGCTGCTCAGTTTATGCAAGAAAATGCAGGAGGGAGGAGGGTTGCCAACTCCAGCTTCAGAAATTACTGGAGATGAGAAGGCAGAGCTTGGGGAGGGAAAAGTAGTGGAGATGGGATGCCATAGAGTCCTCCAAAGCTGCCATTTCCTTCAGGGGAACTGACCTCTGTAGCCTGGAGATCATAGTAATTCCAGGAAACGGCATCATACCAGCCACACAGGAAATCATATAGGTTGTGGGTTTATAGGTTGGACTATCTTGGTTAATAGTGATCAGAACCTATTAACAGTGAACTGTTCCTCCTTCCTAATCTTAAATTTCATCCAACTTTTGCAGACATGGACGAATGCAGCTTCTCAGAATTTCTTTGTCAACATGAATGTGCCAATCAGCCAGGCAGTTACTACTGCTTCTGCCCTCCTGGCTATGTTCTGCTCGATGACACCAGAAGCTGCCAGGGTAAGAGTGTTTTTTTTAATCAGGTGTGATTTTTAAAGAACAAAGCTGAGCATTTTTCTTGAAGGAAAAAAATAATGAAGCAAAATATATTCAACTTCGTAAAGCAAAAGCCGAAGCAAGACATACACAGCAGGAGCTCTTGTGCAATACTGCTGAGCACATAACCACGTGAGGGTGTCATTACCCTTAACAGGATTCCTGGCCTAACCAAGTATGGTTAAAGATTACACAACAAGTCCCATGTTGTCCCCCTTTTCTACTCCTGCTGTGAAGAACAGTGGCAAAGCTCCCAATGACCTTAATAGAGGAAGTCAGCTCCACACTTAACCTGGTATCTTGTTTACTATGGAACTGTGGAAAACAGTGAACTCATGAAATACTTTCCTGCGTAACTGTGTTTGAATGCTAGCACAGTGTTCTGTGTATGTCTGCCCCTCTGTCTTATGCATAATTGGGCAGAAGTTTTGACTGACTTACTGTTGCTTAATGTTGGCAGAACTAAGTGATTGCAATTCCAGCTTCCTTTCTTGTATGTATGCAGTCACAGAGCAGAGGTCAAGGCCAGCAAATGCTTTTCTGTCTTCCTTATCAGAAGGCAAATGTAATCTGGATAGATAAGACTGCTTAAATACTCCACATGATTGACCAGGCAATTGATCAAGTGGAGAAAAACTAGTGGAAACCTAAAGTGTAATCCTAAATAGAGTTATACCATCTTAATTCCATTGAAACCAATGAGCTTAGAAGGGTATAGCTCTGTTTAGGATTGCACTCTTAATGCTAGAAAGTATGGCTGCAGTTATGGAGGTGTCTTCTTCTAGCACCTCACATGCACATCTTTGTTCTCGCTAAATTTTCTTGATGCAGTTGTGTGTTCAGATATATAATAGCATGGAGTGAACTAGCAATCTCAAACCATTATATGTCACCAGCATTCTCTTGTAACCCTTTCACTGATGGAGGCAGTGAACAGATGTGTTGGATAGTAAGATGAGTTACATGATCACTCTTCTAGATGTAGGAGGAAATCAGTACATCTATAACTTTTTGGGGAGACTTCTGAGTGGGCTCAGTCATGCTTTCCTGTCCTGTTTATGCGTATGGTTTGTATACATGATGTTGGCCTTGAGAGTTTTGACCTTACTGGAGTAACTTTCATGATGTATGAATATGTGGGCAGCACTGTGGTCAACCACAGAGGTGTTCCACAGCCAGTTAATTCCCACTGTATGTGTATTAATCCCATCTGAAGAAGAATGTGTGGCCATGTATGCATGGGAGGTTGTGCCTTGGATTTGCCGTTCTCTAGATGCACATTTTCCCCATCTGAATACTCAAAACTAAAAAATAAGCCCCCATGCAGAGATTTGAGAATTTGGATGAGGAAACTGTGCCTCTAGAGAGCGGCAAATCCAAGGCACAACCTCCCGTGCATAAATGGCCTATGAGAAGTTGTCAGCCCACAAAAAGGATCTGGAGCAGTCGCACAGCCTATTGACCACTCAATCACAATCTTGACATACTTTTGCTATTTGGCATACATTGTCGTCGTCGTCGTCGTCCCCCCAGCATCTTATGTTTGTCTGATTTTTTTGATACATGTGAATGAGGATCAGGAAGGAACTGTCAGGTATGGGCTAGCATCTTGTCAATGTGATGTGCTGACAGCTGAAAGGGTGCATTGTTATCTCTTCCAAGTAATGAGGCATTTCAGGGGCAATTACTACAAGGTTCAGTGTCTTTTGGATGAGAGCACAGTGAGAGTTATGACATTTTTGCAATCTGTTTGTTTATTTATATTTCTGTTGAGCATAGAGAAGACACAGAGAGAGAGTGTGTGTGTGTGAGAGAGATTTTCTGTAAATGACATACAGGTGGGAGTCTCCAGGATTCCTTCCTTCAGCAGCTGCCAACCTTTACTCCCTTGCTGGTTGCAGCATTACTTCTGTGCAAACTATTGTCTCTCTGCCACACATATACACTGCAGAATAGCAGTTTCCACCTTGGTTAGTAGGTGTACTTGGCTCATAGTAGCCATCAGTCGTCATGGATTATGTTCCTGCTATTAGTGCCCATTGAGGAAACATCAGTCCATCAGCACTAGCCATTAGCAAACAGGTAGACAAATGATAATGCCACTGTTTACGGTGTGTTGTTTTTTGGGGGACAGAACTTGTGCTCTAATTTCTTTCTTCTACACCAGCCAGCAGGCTTTCAAAGTGCCAAAAAGATGGGGTGCAGCATAACTTGTCAAAGCATAGTTTGAATGAGCTCTTTGATTTTTTTTTAATTTTAAAAATAAACCAGAGCGGATCTCAAATTGTGCATTTGCACAATGGAAGGCTATTTTATTGTTTTTTGAAATATTTCCATCCCACCCTTCCTCCAAAGAATTTTGGGGCAGCATACACTGTAGCTACTATTTGAACCTTGCAACAATTTGTAAAGTAAGGTAGCCTGAGAGTATAGAACTCATCTAAGGTAAGATAATTGAAACCGCTTCATGGCAAAGAGGGTCCAACAGGAGACAGATCAAGTTCAGCGCAGCAAATGCTGTTACCACACAGAGTACTATACTCAAGGGACTTAAGGTTTCATGTAGGCCCAGCTCGCTGTTGGTATGCATTTGTGAAAAACAAAACGTTCTAAAATAATTAATTCCTATTTCTTTATGTGTGTAAAATGGTTTTCAGTGCTCTTGTACCAAGTCTCTGAGTCAACTGATAGCCTTGTAGGATGGTTGATTCCTTTCACTTTGTAATGCATATATAATTTCAGCCACGATTGAAGTATTTTCTGTGCCACTTACCTGAAAAAAGTTTACTAAATACAGTATTTTTTTTCAATTTCAGAGATTAATGAGTGTGAAATTGGAAACCATACTTGCACCTTGCAGCAAACTTGTTTCAACATTCAAGGTGGATTCAAATGCCTAGACCCAATAAGATGCGAAGACCCTTATATCCAGATCAATGATCAGTAAGTAGTGTATTCAGAGGAAGACATTCCTTTTTTTAATGAGGCATGTGGGGTGGAGACATTAACCAAACTGCAACACTTCTGTTTCCCTACTGTCATACAAACATGGTTTTCAAGCTTTTCCGTACATTACTTTTTTTCAGGCGCATGCCTATGGTGCTTGAAAATGTGCACTGCCCAGTAGTGAGCATCAAAGAACCTGGGATTAGCTGGGGATGCTTGTTGAATGGATACTCAGTGGCAAACCTGGGTTTGTTGCTATGTAATGTGCAAAACAGTCCTTAACTTTGCTGGGGAGGGCAGGTTACAAGTTTAATTAATTAATTAATTAACATAAAGTACCAAAGAGAGTTTATATATTTATTTTTAAAAACTTTATTTGCCATCTTTCTACCTGCAGGAAGTCAATAAGATACAGATTGCACAAAACACAATAAAATACACAAAAAACACCGATTAAAATCAACCATTTAAAGCTGTTGGTAGATAGAAGAACTGAGACTAATCAGTGAAGAAAACCATCAATTGATGCACCGCCGGTGATAGATGGGCAGCCCAGTCTGGAGAGCCCAGCATAAGCTACACCAATGTGGCCCTGCTACAGTTGAGGTGCCAGCTGTCAGTTCTCTATGAGCATTTTGCTGGGGGAACCACACACCCCTTCATGGGGCTCAGACCAGAGTGCTGTAATGGCTGAGAAATCCTGGCAACATTCACCAATCAGGGAGCATTGCTCAATGTCCCTGTGAGAGGCATATACAAGTATACACATCCCAGGATGCCCCACTAATGAGTATTTGAGCCCCAACCCATTCCCAGGTTCCCTTTAGCTATGCTGGAGGACTGCAGACATCAGATCAGGAAGAGAGGAACACACAGCAGCACCCTCGACAAAGTATTTTGCACCACCATCGCCCATGCATACGTCCAGGGAGGGGACACCTGTGTATCACAGGGGAGGCAAGGATTTGAGCCCAGGGGGAGCGCAGGCAGCCAAAAGGCAAAGTCCCCTTCCCCCCTCCCAATAGTCTGATTGTTAGCAAACCATGGGGAAGAGGCCAGACGTCAACTCATGCCTCCTGAGTCTGAGACCACAGTGCCCTAACCACCAGGGCTAGCAGGCAGGCACAAAAGAAGGAGTGGTATAGGGCATCAGGCATTCCACTGCAGCCCTGATGTCACCACCAGTCATATGGAACTGGACAGGGACCATCGCTAAGACAGGCATGGTCTAGTGTAAAGGCACTGGGATGGCACAGCCAGAGCCCCAGGTGTGACCCCCCCCCCCATGGGGAGAGCCCTGTGTCGGTCCGGCTGTGCAGAGATAATGTGTTGCCCCTGCAAACAGCAAAATGGAAGAGGAAGAGTTGGTTTTTATACCCTGCTTTTATCTACATTGAGGAGTCTCAAAGCAGCTTCCCTTCCTCTCCCCACAACAGGCAGGATGAGATGGCCCTGCGGACAGGCCTCCCTAGACAGCCATCATTTTGGCAGACTTGCCCCTTTGCCGTTCTTCCATCCCACGCTCCAATTGCCCATCCCTGCCCTCAGGCCCAGCATCCCTTCCTCCCCGAGCCCCCACCTCTGAAAGCAGCACGGCTCATCAGATGTCAGCAGTGCTGAGGGGGAGCATGAGACCCTGAGACCTGCCCCCCTGCAACATCATAACTATCCCTCCTTGGTCAGCTCCCCATCCTGCGTCCTGTGTGAGCCACACAGAGCAGCTGTCAGAGAGCATGAGTGGTAATCAGCCCTCTGGCGGAAGAGAGGTCCGAAGTTTGTTTATTCCAAGCGTCAAGTGAAAAACCTGGTCTCCCAGCCCAAAATCACTCCATGTAATCTTATAAAATCTTTGTTTAAAATAAATATAATCACTCTTGAGATAACAAAATAGAAAAGAAGCACAGCGATGCCAAAAACACTAGCATATGTAAATGAAATTAGAAATAAAAAGCATACATGCCATTCCTTTTCATATGAAATGTAAACGATAAAATGCAATTTAAAATACAATTTAAAAGATAAAGTAACACTTCTAAGATTCTTACCAAAGCATTTTCAGAGAAGATAAGATAGTTTCACTGCAACCCATAGGCCCAGTTAAGTGAACTCCACATGACTTTATTAAACCATCTAATTCCTTTCGTCTGAAGGCATGACTTAAGATGCTTCAGAAGATAGACTAAAACTTTCCCAAAGAATACTTGCTTCAAACTGTGTTCTGCTTGTTCTGATCATTCTAAGATCTATTCTGGGCATAGAGCCATTTATTCATAAACTGGCTTTTCCCAAGGTTGGGACAACAAGAACAATGCTGAAACAGTAAGGAACATCACATGTTTGTAGATTTGAAAAGTAAAGAGCAAATTCTCAGGCATACACTGTTCAAGATTCTATACCATTAAAGTCAAAGCTTGTGACCGTTCCACAGGACGTGGTTAGTCCTATATCCCCCTACACGCAGGGGAGGGGGTGCCCTGGCAATTGATGACACTTATAGCCCAGTACAGCACTGCCGGCATCCCTGCCAGACCTCCTCCTTGGTGTCATAGGCAGCACTCCTAGGAACATGTTCCTGGGAGGACACTTCATTGCATGCCATGGCGCATACAGCTGTGTACTGCTACCTCAGTGGCTCCCATAGGAGCACACCACTAGCCTCTATTGTGGGAGTCTAGATTGTTGGGGCATCACCCAGGGTGGGTGCGAGGGAAAAGGGGAGGCGGTAGTGGATTCCTGGACTGCTGGATCCCCTCCACCACTCACTGTCAGGGTTGTGGTGCTCTGCCTCCCTTAGAGTGGCGAGGTCACCCCTATGGTGTGCGTCTTCAGATTCTGTAAGGATTCTGAAATGAGGTGTGTTATTGATTCAGCAAGGATGTTTCTTCTCCCCCTTGGGTGTTAGAGCTGGGTTCTCCCTCTGTCACTAACCGCCCTCTGTGCATTTTCTGCCACTAGAGTGCCGTGTCGTGTGCTCTATGTGTGCAGGTCAGGAAACCTACAGTCTGAGCCCCTTGCCACGCGCCCTGTCGTCTCAGCTATGTGACGTCCTGGCTAGAGTTATGTAGTGATGTGGGGGTGATGAGGTGCGGGATATTGCTGAGCCCATAGTCGGCATCCTGAGCTACACCGGGGCTTCTGGATAGGACCGCGACTGTGTGCATATATGTGGGGTAGAGGTGCTTCTCCTTTCCTGTTGCATGAGTGCCTATAGGCTATGCCACGGTTTTTGTTGGTGTAAATTTATGCTAATTGTGCAGGGTATCCCCAGCCTAAAGAGGCCTAGGGAGGCAACTAACTCCTACCATGTCTTCGGGCCCACCCCTTTCTGTGCTGGAATAGCGTGTGTGTTAAGTGCCATCAAGTCACTTCAGACATATGGAGACCCTATGAATTAATGACCTCCAAAATGTCCTATAGTTAATAGCCTTGTTCAGGTCTTGCAAACTGAGGGCCATGGCTTCCTTGATTGAGTCAATCCATCTCATGTGGGGTCTTCTTCTTTTCCTGCTGCCTTCAACTTTTCCTAGTATTATTGTCATTTTATTTTATTTTTATCCCGCTCGTTTCCAAGCAGGTTAGGCTCAGGGTAGCTTCTGTCAAAATACATACAAATACATACAAATACCCCAGGCCACAAACGGGCCGCTGGCCAGGCAGCACGCCTTTTAATAGGTGAAGGGGGTGGAGCAGTCCCGGGAGCGCTGGCATCATCAACCTCCGATGCCATTGGTTCCTTCACCCGCCCCCAGTGCAACGAAAGGCTGCAAAGCTGGGCAGGAAGGGCAGGAACACCCGGCCATGCGGCAGAGGCGAGAGAGCCGACTCTCGCCCCCAGAAAGTCCCTTTTTCCCATGGAGTCGCCGGATCACAACATGCAACCATGGTAAGTCATGGTTGCTTTCATTGCGATCCCATGGGCAGAAGCGGCTCCACAGGGAAAGTCAATAAAAACACAGACAGTGATTTGTTGGGAAAACAAATGGCCACTGTTTTATTGATTACAACAGATGGAGCATTGGCGAGGCATAGGGACGGATTCAGAACATCAGGTGACCACCCTGACATCCGATATATCAGTAGTTCAATAGAACGCCCCAACCCACCTGTTGGGGTAGCGACCGGAGTGGCATATAGATGGCACCACCAGCACATAGATCTCTGAGTGAAGCCTACGCCACCTGGGAGTGGAGCAAGGAACTGCCCCCAAGCTGGGTAAAGATGATGTACTCCATCCCAAGAAACCTTATGGGGGTCCTCAAATGGGAAAGGCAGGCACGCAAGCCCATCTTCCCCAAATTGGATCAGTCCCAATTCAAAAAACCACCAAAGCTCCTACTGCTGCAACCAACAAAGAAGAGAGCTCCTAATACCATGGAGCCAAAGGTCCTGTCCCCATTTGGATAGGTGCATGCCATCGGGACAGTACAGTTCAGACTGTCAGAAAGAAATGTCCGGGTGGCGGATAACCTCGCCCCCAACCCATTCAACAAAATGACCAACCGCTTGGCACACTTTTTTCCTGGCAAAGTAAACTCTCAGCCCCACCTACCTTACAAGACGCCTGTTGTGTGTGTGTGTGGGGGGGGGAAGGCAATTGTAAACTGCTTTGGGACTCCTTGCAGTAAAGTGGGGTTATCAAAGCCAACATTTTCTCCTCCTCTGAACACAGTGCTAGGAAGCAACATCAGGGGGAGGCTCTTTGCCCCATTTGTTGGACCTCCAGAGGAACTGACTGGCACTGTGTGAAACAGGATGCTGGACTAGATGGACCACTCGTCTGATCCAGCAGCCTGTACTTACATTTCTGTGTTCACAAGCAAATCAAACCATTTTGCGTCATGAGCCAAAGCAGCCATCCTTTTTTGAAGAGCTGCCTCCACTACTAATATTGCTAATCTCACACTGAAACAAGTCAATGCATTAATGCTGGGTCAAGAGTTTTGCATTTGCGTGAGGAACATCTTATGGGAGGGACCATCCTCATTCATGACAGCTTCTATGAAATCTGATGATCTACAATATACACCATATTGTTCATACAAGTTTGGCCTTCTCAGCCAGGCTAATGCAGTGCAAATGGTTCATTCATTTATTTAGTATATTTTTGTGTCACTTTCCCAGGATTCTCAAAGTAATTTGTATGTAAGCTGCCTTTACCTGAATTGTCTTCATTGTTTAACATTAACCTGGGTAACTGGGATAAAATATAATCACTTGCTAGGTCAGCAGGTGGCAGGAGACTCAGCTGTTATGTACGACTGCACTAGAAAAATATGCTTAGTTGCTTATGAAGCAATGCAAGTAACCCTCACCAGCAATGAAGTAGTATATCAATTAATTTGCTCATTAAAATGGCTTTTAATAGAAGCTATTCTATATGAAATAACAGTTGGTGACGATGGTACAGTCTTTGTCTGTCTCTTGATTCGTGTAATCTATTTAGAATCCACAGATTAAATGGTGTTTATTGGGTCCGATAAACTATGAACCATCTGTTACTTTGTTTAGATATGCTCTAAATAAATCTAAATAAATAAGTAGGCGATCCCATGAAGCCATGAGCAAACTAGAAGCCACTTTAGGTGGACAATATATTTTGTATATTGAATCTATCATTATAGGTGGTGTAATAAGATATTTTGGAAAAATTTTCCCAATGGAGACTCAGGGGCTGACAACATCATTCTCCCCACCTCCATTTTCCTCATAGCAACAACCCTGTGAGGTAAGTTAGGCTGAGAGAGTGTGCCTGACCCAAGGTTACCCATCAAGCTACCATGTTCAAAACTTAAGAATTCAGATGCTGGAATATTTATTATACATTGGTTGTCATGGTGCGTGAAGGCTGACTTTATAAAATGTGTTGATAATCTTTATTGCAATGTAATAGATTATATGAACTGTGGAGAGCGCTGAAAGGAAAAAGGAACTAGGCATCCACTTTCTTATTTGCTGCTGAGCAGCATGAAAAAATTCAGCCTTATAAGATTTATTTAATATCAGTAATGCTAATGACAAATTAAAGGGACTGTGAGGATTTCTGGAAGACAGTTTGGAAATCCTACAATCCAAATCTGGAACATATTCAGTTTCCATCAGACTATCCCCCTTCACTTTTGTTAATTTAATTTTCTGCACACCTGGGTAGGCCTCAAAGTAGGTAGAAAGCCCTACTTAGTGACTGACCTGATCGTGTGACTGTCATCATCCGCAGAGGGGGCACCAACTGTACTATCAGTTGTGTGTGTGTAAAATGCCATCAAGTCGCAGCCGATTTATGGCGACCCCTTTTGGGGTTTTCATGGCAAGAGACTAACAGAGGTGGTTTGCCAGTGCCTTCCTCTGCACAGCAACCCTGGTATTCTTTGGTGGTCTCCCATCCAAATACTAACCAGGGCTGACCCTGCTTATTTTCTGAGATCTGACGAGATCAGGCTAGCCTGGGCCATCCAGGTCAGGGCATACTATTAGTTACAGTAATAATAATACCTTTGTTCTGACAGCCACTGCATGTGCCCAGCTGAAAATCCTGGTTGCAGAGACCAGCCATTCAACATTATCTACAGAGACATGGACATTGTGTCTGGACGCTCAGTACCCTCAGATATATTTCAAATGCAAGCAACGACCCGCTATCCTGGAGCATATTATATCTTCCAAATCAAATCAGGGAATGAGGGCAGAGAATTCTACATGCGGGTGAGTGAAATTTTGGGGCAGGATTTTGCACTTAGTGAATTCTTTTATTTTTTTTGCAGGAAGGAAAGCTTTTTGGGTTTTTTAAATTGTTGTTTAAAGTTCAAAGTAAGGTGCTGCTTATGTGGTACGATGTCACTCTTGCCACTTATATAGGCACATATTGTATAATTTTTGTTGGACAAGTCCGTAAAAATGCTTTACTAGCCTGCCTGTATAGACATCATTATGTTAGTCACATGTAGTACACTGAAGTTCTGGAAAAAAAAGGAGGGGGAACACATAATGTGCCATTTACAAATTATTTTTTCCTCCTAGTCCCCTGAAAAAGATTTCTCCTCCTCATAGCAGTGTGGTTATTTACACAGCTGGGGGTGGGGGGGAATCAAAGTTTAATCATGTTAAGACATCACTATGCAGGTCAATCTCTTTTCTTTGCACATCAGAATGCACAAGTCAGTGAGAATAATACTCCCAGTTCACTTCATTAACAGATCCAGGACTTTCTTGTAGAAACAAAGGAAGGTTTAGCTTTAAAGTCACATGTTATGTTTGGAGAAGCTCAATCTCTTCTTTTTGTACTTCACACACAGCAAACTGGACCTATCAGTGCCACTCTAGTGATGACCCGCCCTGTGAAGGGGCCACGTGACATTCAGTTGGACCTCGAGATGATCACTGTTAACACCGTCATCAACTTCAGAGGAAGCTCTGTCATTCGGCTGAGGATATACGTGTCACAGTATCCCTTCTAAACTAGAGTTTCTCGCCATTTTTCTTTAAAGACAAACTGCTGAAAAAGACATTATTTCTTTCTTGCCAGAACTTTCTCCACAGGAATCAATGTGTCTAATAGAATCATAGAAACATAGAGTTGGAAGAGACCTCGAGGGTTATCTAGTCCAACTCCCTGCACAATGCGGGAAATTCACAACTACCTCCCCCCACATCCCCAGTGACCCCTTCTCCATGCCCAGAAGATGGCAAAAAAAAACCTCCAGGACCCCTGGCCAATCTGGCCTGGAGAAAAATTGCTTCCTGACCCCAAAGGGGCAATCAGCATTGCCCTGGACATGCAAGAAAGGGCCATGAGAGCCAAGTACTGATGCAAGCCTTCCTGCCCTCCCCCTCATGATCTGCCTAAGTGCACAGAATCACCCTTGCTGTCAGATGGCCATCTAGCCTCTGCTTAAAAACCTCCAAAAGAGGAGAGCCCACCACCTCCCAAGGAAGCCTGTTCCAACTGAGCAACTTCTCTTACTGTCAGGAAGTTCTTCCTAATGTTTAGCTGAAAACACTTTTGATTTAATTTCAACCTGTTGCTTCTGGTCCTATCTTCTGGGGCAACAGAAAACAATTCTGTACCATCCTCTATATGACAACCCTTCAAGTACTTGAAGATGGTTATCATATAACCTCTCAGTTGTCTCCTCTCCACACTAAACATACCGAGCTCCTTCAACCTTTCCTCATAGGACTTGGTCTCCAGACCCCTCACCATCTTCGTTGCCCTCCTCTGGACATGTTCCATCTTGTCTATATCCTTCTTAAATTGTGGTGCCTAAAAGTGAACATGATACTCAAGGTGAGATCTAACCAGAGCAGAGTAAAGCAATGCCATCACTTCTCTTGATCTGGATACTATACTTCTGTTGATGCAGCCCAAAACCACATTTGCCTTTTTAGCTACCATATCACACTGCTGATTCATGTTCATGTTATGGTGTTCTAAGACCTCTAGATCTTTTTCACACATACTGGCACTGAAGACTAGTTTCATTTAAAGAAACTAGGTGTTTATGTATTACCCCTATGCTGATCATAGGCTGCAACTCCGTTCCCTCATCATGGGTTCTGTTTATGCCATGTTGAGCACCACTTCCCTCGCAAGAAAAGACTGAGTAAAAGAAGAGGCTGAGCAGTTCTGTCCTCTCTTCATCACCTGTTACAATTTCACTTTCCCGTCTCTGCCATGGACCTACGGTGTCCTTGCTCTTTTTCTTACTTTGAACATAACAAAATAACATTTTTTTGTTGTGTTTAACATCTCTTGCTAGCCTAAGCTCATACCGAGCTTTAGCTTTTCTAACACACTCCCTACAAGCACTGATTTGCTTATATTCTTCCTTAGCTATAAGGCCCTTCTTCCATTTCCTAAATGAGTCTTTTCTATTTCTCAAATGTTTAGAAAGCTGTTTATGGAGCCACTCTGGCTTTGTAAGGCTCCTCCCATTTCCCCTTCTCATAGGAATAATTTGTGATTGGGCCTACAATATTTCTCTTCTAAGGAACTCCCACCCCTCTTGAACTCTATTCTCAAGTATTTCTGACCACGGGTTTCTGACCAGCATAACTTTTTTTTGAGTTAAAAATAAATTTATTAATATTGCAACATACAGATAACAGTTAGTGAGATTAACATCTATATATAGACTTTATTACTTACATTTCTAATAATTCACTTCTATACTAAGTTACATTGCATTACTTTCACAGTACATCTTAATCTTGTTTTCCTCAACTTTTGCTTAACGGAAAAGTTTCTTATAAAACATTTCTCTCTTAAATCTTTTCCTTTTTGCTTAATTCTCACCTAAGCTTCCAGCCATATGTATAAAAAGCATTCCATTTTTCCTGAATCTCCGATATTGGTTTATTATGTTTATAAGACCCAGCATAACTTTAAGTTTTTAAAAAATTGTTTTCCTAAAGTCCAACCTGTATGTCTGATATGTGCAGCTTTTCCCTTCCCCAGGATTGTAAATTCCAAAATTACACAGTCACTACTACCCAGGGTGCCCACTACTTTCATCAACCAGTTCTTCCCTGTTGGTGAGAATCAGGTCCCAGATATCAAACCCCCTTCTTTCCCTCTCCACTTTCTAGAAAATGAAGTTGTCAGCAAGACAAGTCAGAAATTGATTTTATCTTTCATTTTTAGCAGAGTTGGACTTCCAACAGCTATCTGGGTAATTGAAATCTCCCATGACCACTGTGTCCCATCTCTTTGAGAACTTTGTAGTCTGGTCTAGGAGTGTCTCATCCAAGTCCTCTGCCTAGCTTGGTGGTCTATAGCAGACCCCCACCATAATATCACTATTATTGCTTACTCCTTTTATTTTTACCCAGAGACTCTCAGTTGAATTTCCATGCTCAGATTCATGTATTTCCTCACAAGAATACATATCATTGACATTTAATGCTACTACTCCCCCCTTCCTTATTTGTCTGTCCTTTTAAAATAAGTTGTACCCCTCAATCCTAATATTTCAGTTGTGAGTGTCATCCCACCAAATTTCAGTAGTGCCTATTAGGTCATAGTTCCCTTCCTGTATTAAAACTTCACGTTCCTCCTGCTTGTTTCCCATCCTCTGCGCATTAGAGACATCATATTTCCTCACATATGTGCCACTCCCCGCAAACCTTTAGTGTTCTTATCACCAGTTATTGGCATTGTACTAGGCTTTGAATTTTTGTCTCGTTTCCCCCACAGGATTTAGTTTAAAGCCCTCCTTATCAGGTTTTCAAGGCTCCTACCAATCACATTTTTTCCTACCCTCAGGTGCAAACTATCTCCCGATAGAAGAGCTTCATCTCGAAAGTGTAAGCCAAACCTTTCCTGACGTCACCATCTACATAGCCAGTCATTTATTTGCAGTATTCTTCTTTCCCTTCCCAAGCCACAGCCTTCACCAGGAAGGACTGGTGAAAACACAGCCTATGCTTCCAGGTCCCTCACATTTTTACACAGAGCCACATAGTCTCTTTTAATATGTTCTGGGCTGTGTTGGACAGTGTCATTTGTTCCCACATGAATGAGCAAGAAAGGATAATAATCTGCAGGCTTGACGAGTCTTTCTAGCCTTTCTGTCACATCCTGGATGCACGCACCTGGTAGACAGCATACCTTTTGAGATAACAAGTCCAGTTGGCACACTTTAGCCTCTACTCCTCTTGTTGAGAATCCCCAATTACCAGCACACACCTCCTCCTATATTGGGGATTGGAAGCTTGAGTCCTCTCATCCATAGGGGCCTCAGAAATTTCCTTCAACCTCCAGGAAGACTGGGGTAGTAGCCTTGTTCCAGCGGTCTAGAAGCAATATCTGTGGAGAGACCCTGGACCTGATTGTTTAGCAGCAAAGGCTCAGAATGTCTCCTGATTTTCCTGCTCCTGTGGGTTACGTTCTTCCATATGACCTCCTCCTGTGTTGGGTGTTCCTCCATTTCCTGAGATACCTTTCCCTCCTCCTCCTGCTGCCCTCTCAAGAGTGCTTCATGCGTTTGTCCATGAACTCTTCTCCTTCTCTTATAAAATGTAGTGTGGACAAGTGTGCCTCGTGTCCCTGTGTCTTCTCCTCCAGTAGGGCTACCAACTTATACTTGTTGCAAGTGTAATTGCTGTTACCCTCAGGTAAGAATATGAACATACCACAGATATGTCACTGCCTCAGCTCCCTTACCAGCCATGCCGCTTCAATCCATTGTAGAACTAGTTCAGTTTTTCTTGCACTTCCCTGACAACTCTCCTGCCAAACTGCCTCACAAGACTCCCTGCTTGCAGAAGCAAAAAGCTTATCACATATACGATGTATGACCTTTTCGGCTTTTTACAGGGCCCCCAGGCTAAGAGCCGCAGGCCAAGAGCTCTTGAGCTCTCGCCCTTCGGCTTGCGCCTCTGGCGAGGAGGAGCCTCACACAGTTCAAGGTTCAACCTGCAGAGGGCGGGGGCCAGCAGGCAGCCCCAGGCAAGCCGACTCCCCCCAAACAGCAACTATCACCTTCCGCAATCAGCCACAATCAGCACTCCGATCAGCACTAATAATTCCACACCAAGTATCAAATGTCAACATAATAGCTTTCTGGGCCTCCTCGTGGATTGACGCTACCCTAGCTTTATATTGTCAGTGGATTTTGTAGGGGGTGGTGGTTGTGCTGTTGCAACAACTCTTTTGTCTTGCTTTCCAAGATTTATAAAATGTAATTATAAGCTTAAAACACTGTGAAATTCTCCACCATTATAATGGCAATGCTGCTTAGTAAAGGCACCACAGAAACTGTGGGGAAAGGTGGCTTTTGCTGTTCTGAGGGTTAGCTGTGTTAGTTGGTTGTAGCAAAATATAACAGAAGTCCAGTGGCACCTTACATTGGTTGTTAGCCTTTAAGGTGCCACTGAACTTTTGTTTCCCTTTGCTACTTTGCTCTTTTCTCATTTTTAAAAAGAAGGTACAAAAGAAAAGAAAAGGCCATCTGTGGATCTCCAGTCCCTGCCTCATGTCTGTCAATCTACAGTCCTTACATCGATCTCACAGGAGGTGACTTAATCCCCCCCCCCAAAGGGAGAGTTTTCTTCCTTTTGGTAGATCCAAAGAACCACCGTAATGTGCTCAAGAGGGCTTTGGGCGTGTGTTTCTTGAACTGCAGTAATCCTTGTTCCACATGGCAACTCCTTCGTAAAACGGAGGGGACTTTCAAAAGCAGTTTGTGGTCTGGCATAGAAATCTGATGCTCAAAGAAAAGGAGTGTGGGAAAAAAATCCCACTGGGCCTGGCCAAGCAGTTGGCCATGCCCAACGCAGGTGTTTGGATCCCAGCCATTATGTGTAATTGATTTCTGAGAAAGAGAGATTGCTAGATGGTATATTTTTAAAGTATTTATTGTAAAATATATAGTGCCTGGTTCTCACTTATACTTCCAGCTCATGTCACCACCGACAAGGCAGTCTGCAATTGGACAAAGAAACCATTACAGAGTCCGACAATGAGCGCAGCTGTGCCACATTTTAGTAACTCTGTCACATGCTCTGCACATGAAGAGATTCTTCATTCTCTTTATGTAAGCAGGGAAAGCCATGCATTTACAAAGAGTTGTCCTTGGGTGGTATATAACTCAATGGTAGAACACATACTTAGTAAGCATAAGGTCCCAGGTTGACTCCCCAACATCTCCAGTGAAAGGATCTTAAGTAGCAGGTTAGGAAAGGCCTTTGAATGAGGACCTACTGTTAGTAGAAGTAAATAATAATAGTGGGCTAGAGGGACCAGGGGAGGGGTGGTGGCATGGTATACTCTGGTCTCATTAATTCTCAGACGTTAAGCAGGGTCAGTACTTGGATGGGAGACCACCAAGGAAGACTCTGCACAAGCAAGCCACCCCTGCTTTGCACTTGCCTTGAAAGCCCCTTGCTGGGGTCTACATCAGCCCGTTGTGACTTGGTGGCACTTATGTACACAGAGGGACTAGTGAATTGACTTAGCATTATAGCAGCTTTATATGTTAACTGCTGGGTGCTCACAGCAGAATTCTCTTTGTGGAAACAATTCAGAAGCTCTGGCTCTTGCCCAAAATACTCCAGCCATTATTGTATTATGTGACATTTGTCTGCTTTGGGGGGGGGGGTTATCTCAGAAACCTCTGAAGGTATCCCAAGATGTGAATTATTTCACTGTCTCTTTTCTGTTGCTAATAGATGGTCATTATGGTTGAGCTGATTTAGGATTTAGCTAAAGTGAACTGGCATATGGAACCTAGCACTTTCTGAATGCAAATCCAAAACAGCTCATTTTGTCTGCATTTCAATAGCAGGAAAATAGTTTATACACCCAGACTAGAAGATATCAGAATAAAATCTGAATTTTCTGACTGTTCCTCCTCTGGAACTTTAGAAGAACATCATTGTGATGGTATGTATGTTTAAGGAGCATATATTAGCAGAACAATCCCCTTCTTTCTCCACTTTCTGTGTATCAGAGGAAAGTAAAGAGATGCCTCTCTAGTAGCAGTTGCTGGTGGTAGAAGATATGGAGTTCCTGTTCTCCTCCCTTGGAATCATCTCTTCAAGGACGTCCACAGGGACGCAACAAATTTCCTACCTGAATGCAGCTGTTACTATGAGGGTATCCATATTACACACACAGATGTTCTGACCCTGTGGAGGATATATGCCTCAGGGGTTTAGAAACATTTCAAAAGAAAACCCTGAGGGGATACCTCAAAGTCTGGGCAAACCACCCAGCAAGGTCATTGCTAGCCCCCAAACCCTGGGACCTAGCAACTCCCTGGAAGATAGTGTCCGGCAAGCCAGCCAAACACTGTCCATGGGTTCAGGGTCAGGTTATTCACAAGCAGTTCCCACACTTGAAAATTAGGAAAGATTTATTTACAAGAAAAAGTATAATACACAAATTCAGAGGTCAATACAACCAGAAAATAAGGAAGTCTAGAAATCTAGCTATCTTAATACAATGAAACCAACTTTAAAAAAATCTGCATATTACTTAGCTGCAAGGTAGTCCAACAGGTTAAGAGACCAAATTGATCTGTGGTGATGAAAGAGGCTTAGAGATTCCAGCGTGCAGACCTCATCTCATTCCTCCCCAACCCTTCCTACCTACATCTTCCCAACTGGCTTGAATTATACTATTCCCTAAACCATGAGTCTACCTGAAGGCTGTTTTCCAATTAACGTCTGATACTAAAGGATTTATGCTGCTACCTCCCCTGATTACCCTTCAGCAGTTCCCAACATTTGATGACAAATTGCTTGGGTTGATGCTGCAAATAGTCTCTTTGCACTTTGGACAAATGTCTATATTTTTCACTTATGTTCCTTCAACAGGGACACAGATCTAAACACCCAGGTGGGTGGGTTATGTTCCTTTTGGAAAAGCCTAGTTTCACTACAGAACCTCAGTGGTTATTTTGATACTTCAAAGTGGACAGATCATTCTCTGCTAGAGTAGCTTGAAGCACAGGGCTTCTTTCCACCATTCCCCTTCTCTTTATGCATTTGGGGGAAAGTTAAGGGATGTCTCTCCAGTAACAGTTGTTGTTGGTGACTTCCTGCCATCCTCCCTTGGAATGGTGTCTTTAAGGGTATTCACAGAGATGCAGGAAATGTATGTCTTTAATTCAGCCATTGTTACCATAGTCTCCATATCATGCACACTGTGAGGCGCACCCCCAGGCATATCCTGTTGCAAGCGCTACACTCTGTCTCAAGCTGGATCTTTGTGAGCTTCAGCAGCCTCAGAATGGGTGGGAGTGGCAAAAAGCCACTTGGTTCCTAACTCCTGGTTTTCAGGTTCTCTGTCCCATAAAACCTCCTCAGCCCATTTCCTCCTTGGCTCTGGTCCTTATTTGAAGGGAAGTTGCTCCACCGCCTTTACTCTTTCACCAATAGACCTACTCCTCCCATAATCCTTCTCTCTCCAAAGGAGGAACTTGCACCCCCTCGTCCAATCCCTTGCCATGCCCTACCTGGTTGTCTGCCCTCCCAGGATTCCTGGCTTCCACCTTCCTCTGGGGAGCATATTCCCCTGATGCCCAATGGAGCTTCTTGTGAGGTGCCCTCACCTTTCTCTGCTTTGGCTGGGGAACATATTCCCCTGATGCCCAATGGGGCTTCTCATGAGCTGCCCCTACCTTCTTGCTCTGCTTTGGCTGCAGGTTAGTGGCAAGTCTCCTCCTGGCACTTCCTTTCTGTCAGCCTTTGAGAAAGTGCCTTGCCCTTTCCATTGCTGCTGGGAAAGACAGTCCCACAGGGTATGGGGCTGCTGAGGATTCACCTGCTAGATGGTGGGGTGCTGCATGCCAGGCTGATGAAGACAGGGGTGTTGAGGAGCCACCTGGAGGTAAGTGCAGTGAAGATGCCTGGGTTTGTGGTGGTGTTGTTTTTGGGGGATGGAGGCACCCCAAAGGGAGCAACGTGCTTTCAGCACCACTCCTGGAAAAATCTGGGAGGCCTGTGCTTGGGGCATTCCTGGACACACACAGATGTTCTTACCCTCAGTGGTTACTTCTAGGTATTGTACACAGGTGCTGTATTCTCTGCTAGACCAGCTTGAAGCACATGGCTTCTTTCCACGAATCCCCTTCTCTTCACTTTTTGCATTTGGGGAAAAGTTATGAGATGTCTCTCCAGTGGAAGTTGTTGGAGACTTCCAGCCATCTTCCCTTGGAATGATGTCTTCATAGGCATCCACAGAGATGGAACATTATTCTGTCTTGATTTCAGCTGTTGTTAATGATAGTCTCCATATCACACACACAGATATTCTGACCCTCAGTGGTTATTTCCATGTGTTCTAATCAGAGAGCATTCTCTGAAGCACAGGGCTTCTTTACATGTGCCCCGCTTTTCTTCCCACCAGGACTCCTTGGTTTAGATTGTGCCTTCTTTCATTTCTGGGGTTGAATTTGGCTGCTGGTTTTGTGTGTGACTGAGGCTAACAGATGCTGCAGTCTTGGCTCTCTAAAGTGGGCAAGTACTGGATCCTATAAAGTAACTATTCAAGTGAGAATCCTCTTGCAAGCTCAGTGACTAGTTGACAAGAACAAGGGATGCTTGAGTCATTATGGACTCAATTGTGACTCAGCTGTGACCATACCTACAGTGGGTAGGAATGAATCTCCTGTTCTTGCAAGAGTAAAAGGAAAGGCAATTCCTTTTAACTCCCCTTTCGTGCTGCAACACCTTGTACAACCCTGCTCTGGAGCCCACCCCCAATCCTCAGAAGCACAGCTACAGAGAGAAAGGGAAAGGTGGTAAAAATTATTCTTTTTGCTTTTGCAACAGGCACCCACTCACCCTCAAACACTGTCCTCTCTCACACAGCAACCTCAGTTAATGCTCCCCAACAGTTTAGGAAAGACAAAACTAACACTCACCTCACCAGCAGCTCTGTCCCCTGCTCCTCCCAGCCCAGCCGACTCAGTTCCTTACAGTCCGTTATTACAAGGGAACAGGTATGCAGATGAACTAGAAGGTTTTTTTAAGTGCCCATTTAGTAGCCTTAATATCGTGGTTCTGTTGACTCAGATATTATTAGCCACACCAGCAAAAGTTTAATTCAAGTTGCGCACCAAGTTTTCCAACATGCACAATCCAGATTGTTAAGCATTAGCTCTACAAACAGTTTGCATCACAAGAGGGATACTGTCGTTTGAGTTGAGGGACTTTGATGTTTCTGATTTTTTTTCATGCACAAATTCTTATTAGTTTGTATCTGAAACCAAACATTTTAAAATCCTTGTATTCTTTTTAAAAATTGTGAAGGAACATAATGTTAAATATGCTAATGTGGGAGCGTTTAAAGCTTTTGTAAAGATGAGAATTTCGTTTCCAATAAAATTATAAGTGATGTTGTGATGTTTTAAATAAAGAGAAGATACTGGTAACAGTGCTTGGGTTTTTATTACTTTCTCATATTGCAATATTAAATTACCCAACACTGGTATCTGTACCAGTCTATGCTTGAGGAGGGACCATGGCTCTGTGATAATGTATCGATTTTGTATCCAGAAGGTATTAGCTTCATTCTCTGGCATCTCCAGTTTATTTTTTTTTTAAAAAGGCTCATGTTGTAGATGATGTGAAAGACCTCTACCTGAGACTAGGTCAGAGTAGTCAGAGTAGACAATACTGACATTGAAAACCAATACTTTGACTAAGTGTGAAAAGGTAGCTTTTTGAGTTTATGTGTTCACACTAATAACTGATGTTTATTTATTACGGTATAGCCCACCTTTCTCACTAAGGCTCACTAAGTAGATTACACAGTATAAAACAGAACAATCAAATAGCATGTTGATCTAATACGCAGTACAATAAGACCAGGATTATAAAAGTTAGAAACACTACAAAAATGTATCAGTCCAACAATGCAGATAATGAAATTACAGAATATATAGGTAGTCCTTGTGTGAAGCAAACTGTTGGTCTGGGAATCCAAAATATGAATTGGAAAATCCTGGATTAAGGCTGGAATTGAACTCAGTGAATTATCCAGGGCTCTAGTCCCGGAGCTTTCTTCCGGCACTGAAGGGAACCTGGATGTTCAACAGTGGCCCCTGGGATTGGCAAGCCCTAAAAGGCCTCAAAGGCAGCCAGGTCGGATATAAAAAGAACTCTGCTGGTTCATCACAGTGGTCCAACTACTCTAGCACCCTGTTTCCCACAATGGCCAAACAGATGCTCCAGAAGACCCACAAACTGTGGTAAAGAGATCAAAGCCTTCCCCTATTATTGTCCCCCATGATTGAGAGAAATACTGCCTCTGAACATGGAGGTTCCATTTAATCATTATACCCATGGCTAGTAGCCACTGATGGACCTAGTTTCCATTAATTTGTCATCGTCGTCTTAGCTACCTTGGGCCAAAAGGAAAGGCAGGGTGTGAATTTTAATTAACTAAATGAATAAATAGCAATAATCTAACTGGGATCCTGACCGTATACCCATTTAGCGATACAGCAGGACCTCCTGCCTGTCTTGCACCACACTTAAGGCTTCTGCCTAAGCATTCCGTTCCTACTGCATCCCCTCCAGCAGACAGTCTCACTAGAAGGACATGCAATCCTAGCTCAGGTTCCATCCCAAGCACCAGTTTAACATCAAACATGCAACACCTACTACCCATTTTCTAGTACATACAAAAGAGGCCATGTGTGGTTGCAGATTTTTATCAAGCATTTTCACCTTTCCAAAATTCTGTGGTGGTGGGGTGGAAGATGTAGTGGAAGGTCAACTAACTTCAAATCTCAAGCAAAAATTTTATTTTCTGGGACAGCAGTTTCCCACACCCACTGCCACCACAAAAGTGATAATCTTTAATACCTGATGACGATCGGTGGGCTGGAGGGCCATTCACACTACACTAATGTGTACATTTGATTAAGAGTTGTATTTTAGTTAATTCTGAAATTGTTCATGTTTTCTGTGCGTGCAATAAAAAATGAAAGAAGGAAAAAACTGAAAAACTCTGAAATTGTCCATAGCCCATGATTCGGATCTAGCTAAGTTAATGATTATTGATTTAAATTAGCTGCTTCTATGGGATGTATCCATGACGGCTGTTAGTTGAGTTGGGGGCCGAAATCCCTCGGATCAGTCAAAGGTGAGGTGGCCTTAACACTGTATGGTTTTGATTCACTATCTTATTATTATTAAAATTTCACCCCCGTCTTGTCTGATTAAATGATTCTAGTACATATGTTCCAGCACTTTCTTTTTTTCAGGGACAATCCTTATTCTCCCCATCCTTGTACCTGACAAATAATTGTCCTTATTTTATCCTTATTTTTGCCTTTTGAAAATGTTAAAATTTTGTTGGTGTCAATAGGGAATGCATGCATCACTCATATTTACCATGCACATGTGGGTAAATGCATGTGTATGAATGCACAAAACAGCACACGGTTTCTCATTTGACACACTGCAGCTGTCATGATATTATTGGAACTGTTAATATATTGAGGACAATTATGTTTCCCAAGTATATCTGTAACCCAAAGAACCATTATGACCTTTTAAATCTGTGGAGGATAGGCTATTGCAGAATAAACCATTGTATCCCAAGTGGTAAAGTGAGGCTCATGAAGTTATCCTCCGTATGGAAAGAGGGCGATATTACAAACATGAGACTAATTTCATCTGTGAAACGTTGGGTGCTAATGCTCACAAACGTTTCTTTTTTGTCTGCATGACAGTGAGAAAACTGCTGCATTCTTTTTCAGTGGAATGTTGCCCCCTGAAGGTTTATGAGAGTGAATTTGGAATGCTAAAGAGCTTTTAGCCTTACAGCATTTGTCTAGGCACTAAATGAAACTATTTGGTGATCATTTTTTCTTTCTCTCCAGATAACACATATGCGTGACTTAGGATCATATGGGCTCTGCCAACTTTACATTCATTGGGATATGTTACATTTACAAGCTATTCCTGATGCTGATAAGGATCTTTAGTGGTTTCAAAGACAAATGAACATCCCAGTTGCCAGCTACAAGTGCCACCCTGTGCAGTAGTTTCCTCTATACAGCATAGCAAACAGATTAACTCTGAATCATGCACACGATTGCTGAAAGACTAGTTTAAGTCCAGGCGGACATGTAGAACCAAGTGTTCCAATTATGCTCCCACGCAGAATATTAGTGCTAATTTATATCCCATGGCAAAAAAAAAAAAGTAAAAAGCAAAACGACTTTAAAGATAGACTCGTAGAGTTGGTTTTAGCTCTATAAATAGGAATGGATGATTATCAGAGGTTCCAGGAATGCTTAGTCTGTGTTCACTTCAACGGGAATAGTTAATTTGTAAGCTGCTGCGGGGACTAGGAGATGGAGCTGTGAACCAGGAAGTAACACAAAGCTGCCTTATTCTGAGTCAGGCCATTGGTCTGTCAAAGTCAGCATTGTCTACTCAGATTGACAACAGCTCTCCAGGGGTCTCAGGCAGCTGTCTTTCACATAACCTGCTGCTTAAACCTTTTAAACTGGGGAGGCCAGGAATTGAACCTGGGGCCTTCTGCATGCAAAACTAATTACCACTAAGCCGTGGCACCTCCCCAAATCCCTGTGCAAACGTCACCTCAGTCATATAAAAGGTGGGAAAGCCCTTTAAACCCTGTAAAGAGCAACAGGAATGCCTGGGTGGAGGGTACCCATCTAATTTCTATTTAGGTACTATATTTTCCAGCATTTTTATATTCAGTGCTAAGCAATTCAGAGTTTTGTACCACTGTAACAGAAATTCTGTGCTGAGGACTGGTGATAGGCTTTCCGTCCCTGGAGGATAGAGCAGGGCTGGTTCCAGGTTTTCGTGTACCCTGGGTGACAGAGTATTCCTGGGTCTTCCATTTCAATTTGATTACTCTGGTAAAGAGGTGGGTCAACTGCAGTTTGTCAAGTGCAGTATGTTTAAAGTTCTACAGAAACAACCCAAGATACTGAGGTGGGGGGGGGGGCTTTTGTTCCTCCACCACTCCTATTCTGATTGATAACTTAGTTTCATAAGACATTTACAGCTGAGAAATAATTTCCACCACTCTGTATGATCAAGTTGCCTATTACTTTTCATTGTAAAGACTTCAGCCATTCTAACTCACTAGTCTTTAAATTACCGCTTCCAGTTGTGCTCCTTACAAACTGAGCTATGGCTCAGCAGCAGAGCTTTGCCTCCCTGTAGATCTACGAAAGGAAATCTTATTGGGAAATCTTATGGGGAGGAGGGGGTAGGAGTTAAGATTTGGTGTGAATGGTTGCTTTGGAGTTTGTTTTATTATCTTGAGCTTTTATGGCCTCTGGTCTGAATCAACCTGAATCTCTACTCTTTCACTGCAGCTGGGGATTCTTGGTGATGTTTGCAGTGGCTAATAGTAGTGGTTAGTAGGGAGGCCAGGTTGCCTGCCAAATGTCTCACCCTCAACTCCCCGGGAAACTGGGGGGACAGACAGTAGGGGGCACTTCTGGCTGCATAAGGAAGTGATGTCACCACATTGCAGGATGCTCTAGATCCCCCTGAAATTCTGTTGCTTTTACCATAGGTTACACAGCCAGGAGTCTCACAGGGCACCTTATGTGTAAGTCTGTTCTCCCCCCCCCCACCCTGAGTCTCCTGGGGACATAATTGCTTCTCTTCTAAGTGCTACTGGACTTTTGTTTCGTAAAAGAAACACAATAATTTCACTGCAAGGGCATTAACCCTGCATTCCTGAACAGGGGGCGAAGCTCCATAGCAGCCGGCGTGACCCCATGCCAGCATCCATACCACTTTACCACAGTGCAAAGTGGCACAGATGCTGGCACGGGGCAAACACGCCAGCGCTGGGGAGTCATGTAGCTGTGGCAGCCTCCGCTGCCGTCACTGCCAGGCCGGCAAGGAAATCCCAGAAGGGAAATCTCTCACTGGTGGGGGGGGGGGCATTCCTAGGGGGGAAGCTGACGTTAGTCAGCTTTCAGACCCCTTTCATCCAGGAATGTCCCTTCTTGCTGTGGCATTGCTACGCCAGCAAAATAGCTGGCATAGCCTTGCTAAACACAATGGGGGAAGGGGTTTCAGGGATTTTCTATTTTCTTTTTTTTATTTACTTTTGTGGCCTGGAAGCCTCTGAGGAGGCTGCACGGCTGCACCACTCCCAGCTGCCGCATATCCGCCCTCCCCCCAGGAGTAGGCTGCCCGTTTAAGCCTCTGAGTGGCAGCAGGGAAGCCCTCAGGTTTCAACATCTGCCCCATCTTGCTGACTGCTGATGCAAGCGCTGGGCTAGACAGCCATTTTTTCCCCTTGGATTCTCTAGCTTTGGATTTCCTGTATTGGGCAGGGGGATAAGGAATAAATGGCCTATAGGATCCCTTGTAACTCTAGGACACGACAGCTCTGGGGCTTATTTAGTTGACCAATCTGCCCCTGCTCTCCTGCTTTCTTTCTTTTCTTCAAGGAGGCAGCAGCAGGACAGGAGGTGGTGGGATGGAATATAATAGAACAGGAAGAGAGTTGGAACTACTTGGATTTTAGAATCCGAGGACTTGAATTCAAGTTTCTAAAGTCCGTGTAGGTGCAGGAAGTCTTGTAACTTAGCTCAACCGCCTCTTTTCCCTGGATGATGAAACCGACTTCTCACAGCTTCCCAATTTTCCTTCCCCCATTAAGCATCGTGAGTCTGCTATTTTTTTTCTAGGTTACTAGGAAGATTTTAAAAGACTTTTTGTATTTTAGTACTGTTTGAGAGAGACTGATGTCACACTTAATTTAATGGGGTTTATTCCAAGTTAACAGTTACTATTATATTCACAGTAACAGAAAGCCAAGTGATTTGTTTTGGATCAGGGTAATGGGGGGGAGCATGGTGGCTCTCGGCAGCCCTGGTTAAAACATGACTTGAGTCTCACACTTAACGATAGCATGGTTGCATTTAGTACACAGCACCATCTTCTCAGGGGAGCGATACGTAATCTTTGTATGTGTCACTGCATAGGTCCAGAGTTTGTCTTTAGTCTGTGGAGCGTTACATATACAAGCACATAATTCTTGTGTGGGGCAGGCTCTGATGTATATATTAATGGGAACAGACTGCATTGAAATAAGGCGACGAAAATGTTGGTGGTTCTTTGAAATGACTGCACTTATTCCAAGATGACTTGAGTCTCACACTTAACGATAGATAGGATTAGTTTTCATCGAAACAAACGTGAGAGTCTTGGGGGATTACTTATCACTCCCCCGAGAGAATGGTGCTGTGTACTAAATGAAACCATGCTATCCGATTCCCACACAACCATTCCTGTAGATTTATGACATAATGTAAAACCTAATACTTTTCTAGAAACCATTCAAATTCTAAAAAACACAAGTCTAAAAACCAGTCTCAAAAAAGTCATTTTGTCTCCCAAGAGTTGCCAGCTACCGGCCCATGGGGTGCTCGATTCATCAGCCTTATGGATCCACACTTTATGCATCTGACAAAGTGAACTCTGACTCATGAAACCTTATATTGGGATGATTTTTGTTAACCTCTAAAGTGCCACTGGACTCTTTATTTTACTTTGCTGCTACAGAGTAACCCAGCAGGACGCAACAGAGAAAGCATTTCCTGACATTTGCTCCAAGCAGCTGGCAACTGATCAAGTAATCTGGCACCATCCATGGTGTCCCCCCTACCATTCTATTCTCGCAACAACTGTATGAGGTAAATTAGGGGGACAAAAGTCTCTTGCTTAAGATCACCCAGTGAACTTCGGGCCTGAATGGGGATTTGAATTCAGGTTTCCCTATTCCAGTATGCTAACCTAGCCACTCTGAGCCGCAAAGGTGGAGCGTAAATATTTTCATAAAACAAAATAATCAAAATACCATACCACACTGGATCACCAGGCATTGGCTATATATTATTTATTTACTTCCTGTCCTTCAATCCTGGAACTCCAATGGCACACACAGGGCTCCATGGAAGTCTCCCATTTAGGCACTGACCAGATCTGGATCTAGCTTCACCAAGGTTGCTGTATCAGATGCCACCCCAACATGCCTTGGGAGCTCGACAAATAGGGGATTCATGGAGCTGTACATAAAGCGTCAACGCTTCCCTAGTACGACGACTCCTGGGAACTTACCAAACTCACCTTGGAGGTCAGATACTGCTAGTTGGTAAGAGCAAGATGTACATGTCAATAAACACAATGGGGAATCCCACTGTAGTAAAGGAGTTTTCTTAATTCTGCTATGAGCCCAAGTTCAGTGTTCCCCCCCCCAAAAAAAAGAGTTCAAGAGGCAACCTGACTGTCTCACACCTCAGGCATAAAACTATTGTTATTCTTCAGTGTAGATTTGTACTCACAAACTTCCTCAGTGGAGGAAGCTATGCCAGATGTCAAACATGGTAGGTCATGACCTGGACTGTTTGTTTAGGTGGTGCTATGGAATAATAAAAATAATTGCAAAGTCAGATGGACGCTTTCCAGTATAAAACCTTTCCTTTTCCTGAAATGGGTTTTTCTGTACTGAGCCAATGGAATCACTGGAAAAATTGCAAGTTTATTATTGAACAGAATCCAGATGAATTGAAAATTTCATTGACACAAAGACAAGAAAAAATAAGCATTAGACCTTTCAAAACAGATTAGTGATAAGATTATTACATTTGAACTGAGTTTTCTGCTTTGTTCTCGGGTTAGCTCAATATAATGGCACATTGTGCTTGTTTTACAACGTGTGAAATTCATAAGCACTGGGCAAGATGTCAATTGTGAGTGATTCAAAGCTAATGTGCTGCCTATGCCAGTGGTTAGAATGTCAGACTATGATCTAGGAGAGTGAGGTTCAAATCCCTACTCTGCCATGAAAGCTTTTTGGGGGAACTTGGGCCGGCCATCCTTTTCTCAGCCTAATTTATGTCCCGGGGTTGTTATTTTGAGGAGAAAAGGGAGAACAATGTTATAAGTCATTGGTGAAAAAGCAGGGTACAAATAAATTCACAAATCCAAATACATTCCTCATCTGGAGACTGTGAAAATATGGTGCCACCCAGCAAACAGTTCACCTGGGAGCTTTAACCATTTAAAAATTCATATCCTGTGGATTGGCGGGTCTCACACCTGTGAAGCTCAAGAGTACTGACAGCAGCTGATGCTAATGTGGAGTTACTTCGTGCAGACATCTTCAGGCATGGGTTGCCGTATGGAAACTTCTTTCTCAGCCTCTGCACAAGAACCATAATGTTTGAGTTTATTTTAAAATCACCTGTTGCTGCCGTTTTGCTTTGCACTGGTCACAGAACTGGTATCTGTTGGCATGATGGCCAGGAGATGATTCCACCCTCTTTTCTCCCTGTTCAGTGTGGACCAATCAGATTCAAAAAGGCTGAATGGAATACTGAAGTGAAAAACCCCCAACACAAATACTGAGAGGTGTAACAGTCAACAACCAACTGGCAAAAAGAGGGGTTTGGGGTCTGGAGAGAGAAGGAATAGGAGGTTGTCAAGAGACTGGCTTGCCTAGGTGGAGACTGGCCTACGCATTCCTAGGTGCTGGTCAGACCATTAGGCCTAGCAGTTTCAAGGCCAAAGAATCCAAGAGGGAGTTTGGCCTACGCATTCCATCTTGTTAGTGTGAGGCCCCAAGTACGGGAGAATGTGCTTGCTTGATTAGACCCTACATGGCTGCAGAGCAGAATGTCTCATTATGGCAATTCACCTAATTAGTTGGGTCACCTAGTTAGCAATACACCTGATTGGTCAAGTTACATTTGCTATATATTTGATTGGTCTACATCATTTGGTCAACTAGAATCATGCCAGTGTGGTTCGTTTGGCATAAAGGAGCTTTCATTGTAGCTTTGCTCTTGTCTGGATTACATCAGACTTTAGGAAACCTCTTGATTCTGGGTGGGCCAGAGCACCTATTTTGGATTTTGAAACTCTATTGGACTGAGCCCTGTCAGGTAACATCTATATCTAGACACCAATGCTCATAAATGTGCTTAGATGTTTAGCTTTATTATTTTATCATAACAGCTCATATATTGTATATTCCTGTAGATTATTTTAATAGAACGCATTAACTATACTTTGTGGTGTTCTGAGTTTTGAGATTTCAATCTGAATCCAGTTGTTTAGCTCTTATTGGTTATAGCTGCCAGAATAACTATTTTCTGGAACTCAACTTGCAAATGTTCTACCTTGCAGGACTTCTTGAGCATAGCCCTGGAAAGTCTAGAGACTTAATCCCTTGGTTTCTGCCTGGCGGGTTAGTTAATGGGACTAGTGGTAGCGTTAGTGTTACCGTTACCCTGGGGTTGTGAGGGTCTAGTAACCATGTCAGCTATTAGACTAGAGTGGAAAGGCATTACAGGTCATGCTCCTAAACTAAATAAACTGATGTGTTTTGTTTTATGTGACTCCTGTGTTATCTTCAACCCATATAACCCACTACATACTCTGTAGGCTCCAAAGAAAAGGGGTCTTGATTTGTAGCTGATGTGCTGTGTATATTTAAAAAGTCACACTGAAAGAAATCCACTTTGCCTCAAGCACCTAAAGTTAACAGTGGACGAGGTATAGTAACATAACAGGAGGGTTTGGGTGGTGAGATGGGTCACAACTCTCCAGTCTAAGGGACTTGTTATCGAGAAAGTGGTATAAAATAGCAAGAGAAAGGCCTAGATTGGGATTGTGACGACTGGCCTGTGTGGTCTCCTTTTCACTGGTGAGGGATGAAGAAATGTTACAATGCATGGTAGCAGTGTGTGCTTTCCCACTACCATTAAAAGGAAGGTTAACAAGCCAACTATCTGACCTGAGCAAGCATGCCAAGTTGTTCAAAACCAACCTGTGATTTAGAACAGAAAGTAGTTCAAATAAGGATTCTTGCTCTCTCTTGTACATTACCATTTCAGTCTGCCTCCAAGCAGCTCAGGGCAGCATATATGGTTCTCCCTTCTTCCATTTTATCCTCACATAACCCAAATGAGGTAGGTGAGGCAGAGACAGGGACTGGCCCAAGGTCTCCAAGCAAGTTCAGGACAGAAAACATAAATTTCTTGTATACATAATGAGTTCCTTAGCAGAAGTGTTATCCCTGGGTAGAAAATATGCAAAACACTGTCTTAGAATAAAAGAGCTTTCCTTTAGATGGCAGACACCAGTGGTTTTCAATGTGGTTCCCATTCATATCTTGGCACCCAATGATGTGTTTGTTGATGCCCATTTCCTCCTCCTTCAAAGCAGCTCTTTCGCAAAGAAAAGTGCCACTTCTGGCTTTTCTCTCCCTCATTGGAGCAAGATACACTTCTGAAGAGCCCAGAAGACATGACCTTTGTGTCTGCAGGGAACATCCATTCAGAACCAGCTGCCTCCATCATTAGAAGATGTGTGGTTTGGAACCTCTCAACGTTTTTTGATTGGCCCCAGTCCCAATGGGCGCCATTTTTGTGGTTGTGTCCGCGACTATTCTCAACAGTTTAAGTGCCCACAGGTTCAACAAGGTTGGAGATCCTGGCGTAGAATGTGCACCTTGAACTCAACCTTCATTTATTTTCATTGGCAGCAGAAACAGCCATCAGATAAGTCACAAAAAAGACAGCAACGGTGGAAGTTAACATCAAATAACATTCACTAAAACAATACTGATTCAAATACAAGGTGAGTAAATAAGGACGGTATACTTTCCAGCTATTAAGAGATTTTTTTCTGTTTGGTAATGCTATTTTTGTTAAACTTCTTCCTTATTTTGGGTCTTGCCATGCATTTGTCAAGACGGCTTATTGCCACACAATTGAACTTTGGGGTTGAAACAAGAGAATGATGATAACATCTTGAGACTGTGAGACAGAACCAGAGGCGCCATTTCAGGTTTCGGTGAGATGAGATAATAGATTCACCCCAGAGCCAAAGGCCCATTTCTGAACATTCAAAAATCACATCGTTGAACCATGGTGGTGTTGATTATTTTACCTGCTTCAATGGGTTAGAGTTTCTGAGTCTGCTCTGATTACAGCAAGAGCTTCCTTTGGAAGAAGAGGTATGTCCCACTGGTGGAAGCCTCCTCACTCTACAGGCAAGCCTTGCTGTTAGAGCAGGGGTGGGGGACCTTTTTCCCGCCAAGGGCCATTTGGATATTTATAACATCATTCGCGGGCCATACAAAATTATCAACTTAAAAATTAACCGACCAAGCCCCAAGCAGGCAGCTGCCCCAGATGACCCCCTCTCCCCGGGCACGGGCAAGCATCCAACCAGTGGCGCACTCGCCCACCTGGTGGCACAAGATGGTCTGTTACACCAGCCGGGCGTAGCCATCCAGCCACATGCCTGAGTTGCTCCTGCTCCGCATGGTCAGGGCCAGATTCTACAGCCGGCTCCTGCTACCTCCACCTGCAGGGATGAAATGAGGACACACTGGCTAAGAACTCGCCCCCCCCCCGCACATTCTGGCCCTGCCCCCTTTAACCTCTCCATTGTCACCACTTCTGCCCCCAGCCCTCTTGTAGTACAGAGGGAATATGTTTCTCCATGGCCTGGGTAGGAAAGGGTTAATACAGTTTCTTGGGTGGTTCTAGCAGCTCCATAGCTAAGGACTCTTCTGCAAGAAGGAAAAAGGTTCCTTTTCTTGGCAAAACAAACTCACATCCGCCTTGAATAAAGGCTATTCCTGTCCGTGGGAGGGGGCAGATAGCCAGTCAGATCCTTCTGAGCTAGAGATTGGCCAGGACGCAAAGGGCCAGACCAAATGATTTCGTGGGCCTTAAACGGCCCCCGGGCCTGACGTTCCCCACCCCTGTGTTAGAGGCATGGAGTCATCCAATCCAACCCAGTTCTAGCAACACATGAACATCATTTCAGGAAAAAAAATTAAACAAAGAGGTTAGTGCTAATGACATGGATATTAGCTATGCATTTAATTGTGGGTTCAGCCAGTGAGTTAGGGAGATGTCAATGGTCCTGAGAACAATCACATGAGGTCTGAAATGGAGGGGGAAAGACTGTTCCTTACAATCTTCATTGTAGCTGTGTGGATGCTGTGTTGCTAATTGCAAATGTCTGTGCCTTTGTGGAGAGTGATGTCCGGGAAACACCTCACCAGCTGGATGCAGCCCTGGTTGTACAGCTCAGAATGAGTTCATGTCATGTCTAAGTGGAATTTCCCACCTTGGGCCTTTGATTAGGAGAGATAAACCATATAAAAATTCTGTAACTAATAAACAGGAGGAATGCAAGCAACAACAAAAAAAAACCCAGTTTAAGGCCATGTGCCCAGAAACAGAGTCTCTTAAAGAAAGGCTAGCAGATGGGATTCAAATAGGATAAGGGGCCAAGAGGGGCCGCGTCACCCACACACTGCAAACTTGGAAATTCCATTATCTGCACAACAAAACCAGTCTCACTTTAGGACCCATAGGAAAGGCTGTTGCATCAGGTTGAAAAACAGACAAGGTGAGGAAGTAGAGCTGCATGCCTTCGGACTCGCTTCAAGAAGGGAAAGTAACAACTGCACCTACTTGCCACCTTTGTTTTTGTACAAGAATTACAAGACAGACGGGCGTGGGGGGGTGGCTTGGAGAAACAGGTGAGACAAAACGCGAGAGCCGAGGAGACTCCAGGGAAGTGCTACTGCCAGCCAGAAGATCCAAAGCATACCTGGCACCTCGAAGACCCCGAGGCGAGCTTTAAGCAGGAAAGAAGGCCGCAAGACCCCCCCCCCCAAAAAAAAACCCTTCCGCGCAGGCGCAAGAAAAAACCAGCGCGCCTTTGGAAAGTGCGTGGGCTTCACAGCCCCAACAGACCAAGAGCGCAAAGTTCTGGAACGGGTGACCTTTTCGGCCAGGCAGAGGTGGCAAACTTTGGGTGGTGCCTGAAAGGGGCCATTCCGGCTCTTACTCGAGAGTAGTCCTCGTGGGCTAAAGCGGGCCTTACTCCTGAGTAAACATACGTAAGCTTAGGGAAGCCGCACCCTTAGAAGGAGAAGCCCAGAATCATAGGTCGAGGAGGCAGGAGGAGGAGGCAGCCACGCGCGTAAAGCCGGGGGCTCTCCTCTGAAGCGGCAGGTACAGCCGTCGGGGGGCGTGGGCGGGTGGAGTCGGGTCCCCCCCCTCCTCCCCCTCCTCCCGGGCGGGGCGGCTCCCCTTGGGCGCGCAGAGCCTGGGCTTAGCGGCGGAGTAATGCGCGCGCGCCGGGGCGGAGCCAGGGGCGCCTGCCTGGAGGGCTTGCACTTGGCTGCGGGGCGCGCGCCGGCTGCAGGACCGTCCTGAAGCAAGATGGGGATGGAGGATGCAGGGAACTGAGCGGCGGCGGCTGCTCCTCGCCCAGGTAGAGCCGTTCTCGGGGCGGGATGGGAGGTGGTCGGGGCCTGAGGGTCACCTGGCGGGTGAAGGGTGGCCGGCTGGCTCCCCGAGAGGCAGCAATTCGCGGCACTTCCTTCACTGGGACGCCGAGTGATGGGGACAGGTGGCACCTGGCGGGCATTTGGACGCGTCGCGTTCTTAAAGGAGACCTGCAGAAGGCTGGGACAGATGCGCCCTGCTTTGCCAACTGCTGCTTGTTTCCCTGCAGGAGGTTGGTTTGGGCGCTCTGCTTTAAAAGGCAGTTCGCCCGAAGTTTTCCCTTCCTCTAATTGGTTTTGGGCTTGTTGATATGCCATTTTAAAAAAAACAAAAAAACAAAACAAAACACTTTGCTCTCTGTGTTTTTCTAATGCAAACCGCAACAGTTGCTGTGCATCACCAAAAGTGTGTAAGGATTAATATCCATATTGTAACACACACTCGTATTATGTTCAGGCTATGCTGATGTTGTGTCTCGCTGCCCCATGTTATCTGAGGTGTGTGTAAATCAATGAGGGATGGGTTTGAAGCTGAGTTTAAGAATAAGAAGAAGAGGTGGTTTTTATACGCTGACTTTCTCTACCACTTAAGGGAGGCTCAAACCAGCTCGCAATCACCTTCCCTTCCCCACAACAGACACCCTGTGAAGTAAGTGGGGCTGAGAGAGCTGTGACTCGCCCAAGGTCACCCAGCTGGCTTCGTGTGTAGGAGTGGGGAAACAAATCCAGTTCACCAGATTCGCCTCCGCCGCTCATGTGGAGGAGTGGGGAATCAAACCCGGTTCTCCAGATCAGAGTCCATCACTCCAAACCACCGCTGTTAAACACTACACCACGCTGGCTTTAGCCTCCTCTTCTTCATTTATACTCAGCCTTTCTCACTGAGACTCAAGGCAAATTACAAAATATGAAAAGCAATTCAAACAAACAGCAAAGAACATCAATAAGCAACGTATTAGGACTAGGATTACAGTTAGAAACTGCATATAGCAGTCCTCTCCAATTTGTCCAGAGTATAATACTAAGTCTGTGTAAAATAGCTAAGAAAAGCATAGATATTATTCAGTTCTCCATGGTAACTATTAACAGAATTCTTAATAGTTAGTGAATGGGGCTTGGTCTAATGAAGTAGGGGTCCCTGTTTTCTTTAAAAACTAGAGACCGGTCCAAAGTTAATTACTACATTGCCTGAAATTGATTGCATTTAACTGAGCTATGCCACATTTCTGCTCTTGATTTCAACAGTATTTAAACATTCTTTAGGTTGGGGCCTAGCGCTACAAATTGTGGTACACTGATCAAATTTTGGTAGATTGATCAAATGAGGCTTTAGTTACAGATTACCCCATCCCCTGGCTGATTAATGTTGTGTGAGTAACCAATGAGGAGTATTCAAGAGCATACAGATATGCCAAGTGCCATCTTCCTGTACCAGATGTGTTTATATTCAAAGCCACTAGATAGTGCCTCTTTCAGAAGGAAGGACCATGATATAACCTTTGTAGTAAGAAAGATGGGCAATGGAAGGTGATAGCGTTCAGTAGAAATCCATCTCAGTATATATCTGGGGCTTGCACTGTACTGCTGAATTTGTTTGTTTATTAAAAGTCATTTTAAACTCTGGTTCTATGTATTTGTGCTATATGCACAAATGGGAGGAGAAAGAACTTAAAATATAATCAGATCCCTTTAAATCAGCCTTATTAAGAAACTTTAACGTTTATATGTGCTTGGGGGGCGGGTAGAGACTTGTTTGTGTTATGTAGGCAGTGCAGATATAGTTACATCAGTTTTCCATTAGATCAGCATGTATTAATTTTTCTCCAATGTCATCAATCTGGCAAGTACCTTTTCTGTCCTGATAATTGTATCAGGATCCACCTAAGATATTTTTATCTGTATAGTCCTATTCCTACTCTGAGTTACATTTCTTAAGCGCACTCGCACTTGACTCCTGAGAACTTGCTTTTCTTGATGCTATTGATTACTAAGAACTCATAAATGCATCAGCCCAGTGAATTGTTTGAGGTGTGAGGTGATCTACTAGAGCAAAATAGTCTAATTTTTTAGATAAAAGTATGTGGTTGTCAAGCAGGTATTGCTTCTCAGTTACTCAAGGGAATTCACCTTGTGCAAATAAAATTAACTTTTTGACTACCATCGCAGTCATCTTTCATTCAAAATTCCTCTAGTGGGAAGTTGCAATATCAGAACATTCTGTCCCAGTACCAGACCACGCTCTTGCGCATACTCTATGAGCCACCTGGATGCTTGGGTGTGTTTGAGTATGTCTACCCATTTGATGTAGCTCACTAAAATCAGTTTAGTTCAGTTTGAACTAGTCCTGTGACTTTCTTTATGTTCTCGGCACATACCCATCCAAATGTGTTTTACAAGAATAGTGCTGGGTGCTTTATTACATCAACTGGGACATCTAGGAGGGTAGATTCTTCAGGTGCTGAGGGATTTATGTATTTGCTTTTTAATGATTTTCTTGATTCAATAATACTGTTTATTTAAATAGAATGTAAATACTGGTTTGTGTGGGCCAACCTTTGCTTAAATATTTATAGGATGTAATTTATTGTAGTCCAGAGAATTACACCAGCAAGGGAGCAGAACCTTAGTTGCTTATGTGCAGCTGTAGATTGCCCAGTTCATCTGTAACAGCAAGCTGTTTGGCTTGGATCCACGGCACCATTTCTGTGTTCAGAGCAATTTCTGCCTGTGTGGCATAACAGCGCCCACCCCCCAATATTGGCTTGCAGTGGCAGCAGGGAGAAGAGAAAGTTGTACTCTATGGGCAGAAATGGTTCTCTTTGTGGAAAATTATATCGCTTAGTGGGTGAATAGTCTGAATAGCCCAGTCTACCCTCTCCTGTTAGAGCTTGGAAGCAATGCAGAGTTAGTCATGAATAGTACTTGGATAAGAGACCACTAAGGAAGGCTGGGGTTTTCTGCAGAAGCAGTCAATGGCAGACCTCCTCTGCTTATTTCTTGCCTGAAAATCCCATGGTCCTGGGGTCACCAGGAGTTGGTTACAACTTGTTGGCACACAGTTATTATTAGTGGGCGATACAGTTTTTAAACTATCCAAGAAAAAAGCGCTAATACCTGCTAGAAGGTTGAATTTTTTAAAAAAATTCATTTATATTTTCCTAGAATTCTTGTAATTCCTGTAACTTTAAAAATTTTGAGCTTCTAAGGATAATTCCCCCTCCCATACTTTTCATGTGTAGTGTATAATGTCTTCATTTTACCTTCACGGGTAACTAAAACCAGTGCCTTCCCTTGGTAAGCAAAACTTCTTTTCACCTGGCTTTCACCTGAATCAAAGCGCTCGTGTCACGAAACATAATAGATTCATTCACTCCTATTTATCACATCTGCCGCTTCCTCTACCCGCTTCCTTATCCAGCTCAGTTGAGCGTATTTGCAAATTGCAGAAACAGGACTGTCCAAAGAATAACTGCAGGGTGTAAACTGGGCACTTACCCTAACACAGCACTGAAAATTTGTATAGAGTACAAATTTAAAACATTTAAAACTAGGCAGAATCAGGGCCTTTTTAGTGTACTTAGTTAATTTTTGTGGTACTCCGTCCGGTTCAAGAGCAAGTCAGTCCAATACGTGGATGGTAGTTTCAGAAGCATGTTAACTTTGTGCTCTCTTGCTCTGTTGTCGATTTCTGCTTTCTGAAACTTTTAATTGGCATTCTTGTTTCTGAGTTGCCACATATATTAAGAGAGCCTGATTTATTGCTTTTCTCTATTAAACCCCCCCCCCCCCATATTCTCAGTTAACAACACTACTTTTCTATTTTATGGTCACTCTACTGAGTCACGTTTTCTACGTAGTAGTTTCAATTGCATGTGCTTCCATATACTTTAAATTCAGTTTTTACACTCTTGGTGTTAAAGATCTCTCTGCTGATGACTAACCAGAGCTGGATTGTCAAACTAGGCCACCATGTGTTTCTAGCTTTTTCCATTTAGAAATACAGTCTAGGGAAGAGCCTGAAAGACATTGTAGTAGTAGACGGAATTCACACATACCCCTTAAAACACATTTTAAATCCTTTCCCACTGTTGAGCTCATATAAAAAGCTGCTGGGAATATGCTTTTAATGTGTTTCCTGTTGGTTGATGGTCATGTGGAAAGTTTTAACTGACAATTCAGCCTTACTGCGCTTTACTATGTAATTTTCATCTGGGTTTATTCCTTGTGTTGTATCAATCGTGTTAAATGTGATAATGCTGTGATTAAATTCTAGTACAGCATATAAAGAAAGCATAGGGTGCACCAATGCTAGGCACAGCAGTAAAATAAATAAAAATTAACATTATGGGCTGATAATAGACAATCACAAGTGATTAAAAATGTTCTTTTTAGACCTTGCCAGCTCTGCAAGCACCAACCATGCAATGAGCTGATTAATGTCACGCTGCCTGTTATTGATCTTCTCCAAGAATGCCATTTTGTATTCTTTTAGAATTGGTTTTGTATTTTTTTAGAATTGGTTTGTGTTATGCATATAGGATATTACAGGCCCCTTTCTTTGAAAACCTCTTTGGCTTGCGTGTTTTTGAGCAGTGGCAATACAGTCTTTCGGTATATACAAACATGCTTAATTACCTTTCAACAGATTTTTCTCTCTCCTTCCCAACAGAGTTGAGCTTTACCTCCCCTTGGCCTCATCATGTATTCAACATATTCAACATATGGGCTTATCAGCAATTTGAGTCCGTCCCCCTTCTATAATTCGAGCTGACTGTCCACTTTTAAAAAGTGACACATGGATGTTGCTTTTTGTCATTTCTATGTTTGTTTGCCGCTTTTCTCTGTCTTTTTAACAGACTTTTAAAGATACACACAACCATTCTGGAATGGGGGAGAGAGCCAGCGTGGTGTAGTGGTTAAGAGAGGTGGACTCTAATCTGGAGAATCAGGCTCGACTCCCCACTCCTCCACATGGTCTGCTCGGTGACCTTGGGCCAGTCACAGTTCTCTTAGAGCTCCCTCAGCCTCACCTATCTCAAAAGGTATCTGTTGTGGGGAGAGGAAGGGGAGGATATTGTAAACCAGTTTGATTCTCCTTAAAGGGTACAAATAGACAGCATATTAAAACCAACTCTTCTTCTTTATGCAATTACAGGCACAAGCCAATTAATGTATGATGTGGTGAATGGACTTCACAATGGCTTGACTGCTCAAATAATGCATGTTTTGTACGTATCCTTCCAATCTCCCTAGAAAGACTGGAGAAATAGCATTAATACCTGTAGCACTTTTTAGTGGTCTAAAAAGGAGTTGTTACTCTTAATAATCTTAAATTTTTGTAAGCTATGACACTTTAAAGAAACGGACACATGAAAAATAAGTACAGGTAATAAATGCTTCATGTGACCTTGACAAGCTTGTGTATCCCCAACAGAACTTCAGTCATTACAAGACCTTCCTGATTCAGCACATAACTTTTCTTTAATGTTCTTCTTACAGACTTCTCTGTATCAAACACAAAATTACTTCTTAAGAATGTATCCCCTCTGCAAGTTTTTAACTGCTTTTAGTTCTTTACAATAGAAACGGGGCTCCGACTTACCCCGAAGAGCCCAAGGTTGATGGGCTGGGCTGTGGAGGGTGCGGGCGAAACGGTCCCTCCCCCCGCCCTGAGGGTGGGCGGACAGCTGCAGAACATATGGAGCCCGGGGCTTCCGGCCGGCGTGGGCTCCTCCGCCCTTTCAGGCAGCAGGGAAGGAAATGTGGCTGGGTGTTGCGCATCGGCCTGCAATGGTGGCAGGTCGATGGTAGGATAACACTCCCATGCCATGCCAATGCCTTGCTGCTGCAAACAATAAAGTTGTGCCATTCTCCCAAGCCGGTTGTATGTCATCTTTGGGTCACACTGCTGGGGGTTTGGCTGGGTCCTCACTCTAGTGGGCCAGGTCTCGCCAGAGCGCCCCACACAATTAGGCACTAGCCCGGCAACTTATTTTACACTGTCAATATTTTCCAGTTTAGCACTGATCTTTTAAAAAAACTTTTCTACTTTGGATAAGGGTGACTGTTTTGCTAAAAGGGCAGCAGCACAGAATGGTTAGGTATATTAGAGCTGAGGATTATGTTATTAATGTAAGTGTGCTGCTACAGATGGTTGACCTGTGACAAGTTCTCCCCTTCTGTAGCCTGCCACCATCCGTGGCTGCTGCTAGTGGAGTCTGTAAATGTGCAGTGTGATGACGTCAGTATATGTAGTATGTTTAGCTACATATTACAGAGGTGAGAGCTTGGTATGGGGTTACTATTTTCAGTGGCAGCTCTGTGTTTCATGCAATGTGTGCTTCTGCCCTTACAAGGCAATCCTAAACAGAGTTTTTCCTTTCTAAACCCATGGATTTAGAAGGGTGTGACTCTCCTTAGGTTTGTGCTGTAAGAGGGCAATCCTAAACATGTCTACTGAGGTCTTTACTGCTGGGCTTACTCCCAGGAAAGTGCCCATAGGATTACACTGTGAGTCTCCTAATTAGTAATAGCAGTGAAATATATGGCTGCCCAATTTCTCAATAATTTTAATATTAATCAGAGAGGATTGCCATTTTCCCTAGTGAGGGACAGTAATTGAAAGCCTGTTAATTTGAAGGAGTGTTTGCAATTCTTATAAAGTGCCAACTTGCTGTTCAGGTTTGTGTTTAATCTTGAAGGCATCAAGTTGTAGAGCTACATTCAAAATCAAGTGACTGAAAGTTGGTAATCCACTGAATCTGATATTGATGGCATGTGACTTTCTTTACGACATAAAGTGCTTTTATCAAGATTGAACTGCAGCCTATATTTTATTTATAAAAGGAAACTTTATTGACAGCCTGGAGGGGGATCAGAGAGAACGAGCTCTCTTCCAGTTTATAGAAACGTCCTGGCTGGAGGTGGTTTTTACTCAATGAGTCAGGTCTGGCAAGTTGAAAATCTGGTTGACCGCTCTGATTGCTACTATTGTGTGTGTGCGTGTGTGTGTTGGGGGGTTCTCCATGTTGCTCCCACCAGCTTGACATCCCTGAATAGCTGATCAGGAATTCACAGATTTGTTCACCATACTCGCCATGGTATGTGAAGAAGCCATGCTTCTCTGCTAATCTTGAAGGGTGGGGGAGCGTGGGATAATCCCTGGCCCCATGGTACAGTACTGGAAGAAAAAAGAGGGGAATAAAACTCAACCTGAAAACAGAAGCTGGGCGTTTCGGCCTATTGGGCCTTCATCGGTGATTAATTAATGTTAAGCCTGCACACATTTACAGAAATAAATACATACATACATATACAAACAGTTCAAATCAACCCAGGCATGTGTATAGATTGTAAAGTCTATTACCAATTACTCAAACATCTGGTCAGATTGGTTCTAGTTGTAATACTGGTTTGTATATGTCTCTCATATACGATGTGTGCAGGACAGGTATGTACCCATGGTACAGTACAGCATGAATGTCTCTGAAGTGCACTGCAATATAAATAAGTGCCCCTGCCCATTCTTCAGATCAGGAGCAGCGGAGAATCCTCCCTGACCTTGTGCTTCAGAGGCATTCTTCATGTGTCTGATGCTCAGCCTGACATTCAATTAGCCCCTACTCGTGAACGTAAGCTAGGCTTAAGAAGATCTTACACAATGACTGCTGTTATGGAGCAAGAAATATTTTATGCTCTTCACTTTTGGGGCCTGTTGCAGAGACTGTCCTGTCACTGCCATTCCAGATGTATAGGAATGCAAGCTCTGGGTTGGGAAATTCCTGGAGATTTGGGGGTGGGCAGGTTTGGGGAGGCGCCTCAGCAGGTTATAATGCCATAGAGTCCACCCATCAAAGCAGCCATTTCCCCCCCAAGGTATCTGATCTCTGTCATCTGGAAATCAGCTGTAATTCTGGGAGATCCCCAGGCACCACCTGGAGATTGGCAACCCTAGTCACGATCCTGAACAGTAACAGCGATAATCTTATATGAAGCTGTCATCAGCTGCCATGTAGTTCTGGCTTAGGGCTGGGGTTTCTAATTAACGATACTGTTTAACTAGAACTCTTACTTCTGACCCCGCCCAGACAACTACAGTTTGCAAGATATGTAGTATCTGATTTGCACAGTTTTGATACACATATACCCCTCCCCTCATCTTTCAGATACAGATCTCCTGTGGGACCACCTTCCGTTTCTCCTTAGCTACATTTGGTGGGCCAGAATTTCTTCAGGCTGCACTTTTAGGGTTGTCAGCTCTGGATTGGGAATTCCTGGAGATTTGGGGGTAGAACCCTGGAGAGGGTTTGGCGAGGTAAGGGACTTCAGTGGGGCATACTGCATAGAGTCCACCCTCCAAAGCAACCATTTTCTCCAAGGGAACTGATCTCTGTAGTCTTGAGATCAGTTGTAATTCTAGGAGATCTCCAGGCATCACCTGGAGGTTGGCAACCCAGTGCACTGTGACAATGGAGAAAATGCCACAATCTGCGTAATAGTTCTTTCAACCATGGGGGCATAAAGTATCTCCAACCCTCTAATGCTAAAGGAGGAAGGTGTTTACGGAAGTTGTGGTGTTAGTAGAAACTGAATATTCTTTTCCTATCATTTTCTTTCCTTGGCGAAGATCATTACCAGGAATGTAAGAGGGAAGGAATAAAACACCGTAACAGATAATTACACAATAAACAACTTCAAGAGGAAGTTAGTTCCCAGCCAAAAGCAGTTAGTGGATTGCTTGCATAATGAGGAATTGGCATACCTTTTAAATTTTAGGTCAGGCTGATACCATGGTTGGATGTCTTCATATGTATTTCTGTAATATATTGGGTGGGGAGGGGGGAATCCTATGGTTAATTATTGCCCCAATGTGGCTTGTTTAGTAAAAACTGGTTTTATAAAACGTATGCAAACATATTTAGTTTTATTATATTCCTTTTTGAGTCATGTTGTAAAGTAGTTAATGAAAGTGCTTGACTTTTGGTGTGTTTTTAACTCTAGCAACATTTTTTAAAATTTGTTTATCTCTTCCTGTATAAATTACTGGAACTCCTAACTAGCTATGCTTCTAAAAGTTGTTATTAGAGAAGAATGCCTTGTAAATAGGGTTGCTGACCTCCAGGTGAGACCTGGAGTTCTCCAGCTATTACAACTGATCTCCAAATGACCAAAACCCATTCTCTTGGAGAAAATGGCTGTTTTGGAGGGTGGACTCTGTGGCATTATACCTCACTGAGATTCCTCCCCTCCTTCTACCCTGCCTTTCCCAGGCTGCACCCCTAAAATTTCCACGTATTTCTCAATCCAGCGTTAGTAACCCTACTTGCAAAAGAGGGTTTCAGAGGGTAGCCATGTTGATCTGCAACAGAAGAGGTAGATTCGAGTTCAGTAGCACCTTGGTCTCTAAGATGTTACTGGACTCAAATCTCGTTCTTGCAAAAGAGGGGAGATCAAAGTCTTCTCTATCCATATTTTCATTTTCTGCAAGTAAAAGCAATTAGCCACAGCCTCCTTCTGTTTCAATACCACATGGGCCTAAAATCGTTTCTGTGGTGCCCCTCAAAGTGACACTGCACATGGGGATGAGGGTGATTAATTTTTATTCCTTTCAATACATTTAGGCCATGATTACACACCAATGTTACTTATAAATAGGGAGGGGATGTGGCTCAGCGGTTTGCATGCAGAAAATCCCAGGTTCAATCCTGGCATTAGGGAATGGGTGACGTGAAGGACGTCTGCCTGAGACTTTGGAGAGCTGCTACCAGTTAGAGTAGACAGGATTGACCCTGATACACTAATGGTCTGACTCAGTGTAAGGCAGCTTCAAGTGTAAATAACTTGTTCAGTTGCTTTCAGTGGGACAAGTTGCTCTGGGCTTTGAATTAATATCCCCAGTCTTACACTTTAGTAAGTGAATTTTGTCACTGCTCTGATGTGTTGGGTGAAGATTTTTCCCCCTGTGCTGTTAACAGGTTATCTGCTTCTGGTCTTTATGACCGAAAACATAATATAATTGATGGAGTTGGCACTGCCTATGGCCATTTCCTCATGGTTTATTTGCCCTGGGTTTGATGCTGTTGGGAAGCTGGTTCTTTTGCTGCGTTGTGGTGCATTCTTGCACCTCCTGAGAGGGTTCCCTGGCTTTTCTCTAATCTTGCTCAAACCTGCTATACAATCCTAAAGAGAGTTACTCCAGCCCAAGCCTATTCATTTTCAATGGGCGTATACTAGAGTGACTCTTTAGGATTGCACTGTTAGGATTGCGTGTCGGTTTTTAAAATGAAAGTTGGGGATTTTTAGAGAACCTGATACACACGCTGGTATAATGTTGTATCGATATAACAGTATTCAATTGCTGATTTTTCAAAAACTGCAAAGGTCTCAATGGCCTGAGGGATGGAAAATGGCTGTGGAGGGCAGAGGAAACCAGCCATGTGGAAGCCCTGCTGTTGCTGCATGATATCGGCAGCTGCAGCAGAAATAGAGAAACCACACTAAACTGTCCCCAGTTGGAAAGTCACCTGAGGGTAATATTATTTGTTGTTGTTGTTTTTGCTTTTCTTCAAAGAAGTGTATTTTGATGGCAGTTCCTTGCTTATTTACCACCCGGGTTCCTTGTCAAAGTTGTTCATAATCCAAACATGATAAAAAACCATTCATATTGATTTGTTGTTAATTGAAAATCAGCAGAAGAATTTTAACGCTGTAGATCTTACAGGGGTTCAGCAGTCTTTAGTACCCTCGACCAAGACGGGCTGGCATCATGATAACAGCACCTGGCACATTTTTGTAAAACTGCTTTTTATTTATTTATGCTTTTTATAGTCCGCCTTTCTCACTGGGACTGAAGGCAAATTACACAAGAGTGAGTCAATACAATCAACAAGATTAAACCAACAATGAAATAGGATTTGGATTGTAGATCCAAGCAGAAGTCTAAATAACAGAACTGAAGTGGGTTAACATGACATGTTAAATGTGAAATTACATAACAAGAGCCAACCCACAGCAGACTACACAACAGCACAGACCACGTTTTATTTAACAGAATGGCCGTTAAGTGTAGAAAAGGTGATTTCCTCTGGCCCTTCTGGTGAGGAGGCATCCTACAGGATTCCAGTTGCACCCTTCTGTGTTGAAGCAACTGGAGGGAAGGCGACATTATATAGCCCAGTCTCATCGGATCTCGGAAGCTAAGCAGGCTCAGTATTTGGATGGGGGAGAGCACCAAGGAAGATTCTGCAAGAGGCCTATTTTTTACTTGCCTTGAAAAAGCCCCCTTTTGGGGTTGCTGTTGGTTGGTTGCGACTTATGTACGTACATATGCTTAAACAATAAGAATTGTTGGAAAGTTTTTGTTGGATCAGACTGTACTGTTCTCTCTGCAGGTGAAGAATAACATGATTGCAGGAAGTGTTAGGATTCTGGTTAGCCTAACAAAACCTGACTGGGAAAGACTAGATTTTTGATTCATGGTCATTTTGCTTGTTCTCTCTCTCTCTCCCTCCCTCCCCCCCCTCTCTCTTTCTCAAACTCAAGTGGAAGAATGGATTATGGAAGAATGGATGAAACTCTGTCAGGCAGCCTCTACAATAGTGTTGTATAGAATTAACACAGTGAGGCTACCAGCAAGCTAAAAATTCTCTAATAGAAGGGCGATAGAACTAGCTGTCACGCGTTCAGTATGTGTATTTAATATCTTGTTGGAAAGAGGTGATTATGTAAGAGAATCATGACATGGATATTCACTTTAAGGAGATTAAGAAACAGTCAGGTCTTAGATGAAATGGGAGAATGGGGGTGTGGGCAAATGCACACAGCTGGCGGTATCTATAGCCTCTCGTGAGTCGCTGTTCCATTTGCTTCATATGCTATAAACCAGAAAGAGCAGATGAAATAAAATGGGGCTTCCTGTCTTTTCTTTCCAAACCTGTCTGTTCCTCCCTCCTTTGACATCAGGACGCCAAGGAGAAGTTGAATAATGTGTACCCGTCCTTCTCTTCTTTGGCACAGTAGCAGGAAGCAAATTTTGCTGACCCAATTTCCCTCTTCCCATCACTGTTCACTGGGTTCACAATTAAAGAAATCCCATAAAACAAACCCAGGCACTTCTGTGCCTCCCTCCTTGACTCAAACGTTCTCGCCAGCTTGGTGTAGCTGTGTAGGTAATTCAAATACCTTGCCACTTTTGACTTTTCTTCCTTTGGTGTGAGGCATCAGCAGTTTGGCAGTAGTGTCTTTTTTTCTAGATGAACATCTGTGTACATACAGTATGTAAGCCTCGAAAGAGAGCAGACATGTTGGTCCCTGACTTGTTTTTGCTATAATAGCAAAGCTGGTGCTCCAGCCCATTAAAACAATCATTTTCAAATAATGTGGCTTCTGTTGAATTGGTTGTTTTATTGTATACTTTTGGTTAATTATTTGTGCTTTCATGCTGCATACCTTTGGGGTACTCTTCTGGACCAATGTGGTTAACAAATGCAGTGAATGAAATATTTGTTCCATCGGATGGTTCTGCAGTTGCTCACCCCTCAGGAAATGTTCTCATAAAGGAGCCATTAATGGGAAACTACGTAGCGTCAGACTGCTTGGTTTAGTAGTCTGTGAAATGGTTCAGGTATTTGTTGGTTACTCCACATGTAAGTAACATCTCGATCTGTCCATGATTTGCTGAATAAAATATCAAACTACTTCTGGAAAGTGTGAACTGTCTGTATGGATGGGCCAGGCCAGAGGTTCCTCCATACCGCTGCATCCTTGGGGCCACTCGGATGCTCCCTGGCTTTATTCTGACATAATGTGAATAAACTTGGGGATCCTTGGGCTTGCACATGACCTCTTCTGGCATCGCAAATAGCTGGCTACAGCACGCCATAGTTTTCTGTTGTGTCGGAACCAGCAAATGGTGGCTTGTGCTTTCCCTACAAACCAGGGTTCAGAACCAGGATTTCATCCTGGCTTGCTGGGCAAGCTCAAACCATAGTTTATGAGGAAAGTAGAAATCCCTGATTGGCTGCACTGAGGGGAGACTATAAAAGATGTTGAGAGTGGGCAGTGTTGGAGGACTGCTAAGGTTTGTTCATGTGTTCACAAACTGTGGTTTGCCGCTATGTGTGAATCAGGACCATTGGTTAGAATTTGAGTGCATGAATTTGAGAGCCAGTGTGGTGTAGTGGTTAAGAGTGGTCGTTTGGAGCAGTGGAGTCTGATCTGGAGAACCGGGTTTGATTCCCCACTTCTCCACATGAGCGGCGGAGGCTAATCTGATGAACTGGATTTGTTTCTCCACTCCTACACACGAAGCCAGCTGGGTGACCCTGGGCTAGTCACAGTTCTATTAAAAGCTCTCTCAGCCCCACCTACCTCACAGGGTGTCTGTTGTGAGTAGGGGAAGGGAAGGAGATTGTATGCCAGTTTAATTCTCCCTTAAGTAGTAGAGAAAGTCGGCATATAAAAACCAACTCTTCTCCTTCTTCTTCTGAACCAGTCCTGTGGAGGAAACCCCATCCTATCGTTGCTGCTGTGGTTAAATTCAGAGCCCTTTGAATCTGTTTTAGTTGGGGGAAGGGGAATCATTGAGTCTTCTATATTGCTTGTCATTTGGCCTTAATTCTGATATCATTTATCTTTCTTAACTTTATGGGAGTGTGTGCGTAATTTAGTAGCAGTTTTCTGTTTTTTGTTCTGGTTATTTATTTAAGATGCATCTGCAGGACACTGGACCAAAGAAGCAATTCATGTATTGACTGATAGGTGACAACTTATTTAAAACAACCACAAAGGCAAGACCTGCTTCCTGTGAGATCATGTCCAGCGCTTGATTATTTATTCTCTTTACAGTCGGTTCATATTATTATGTCCAAATTTACTTAATTGGTTGTTGAAAGTCTTTGATTCCCTCTTTAAATATTTGTGTCCTGTGTCTGGGAGTAAAGTCTTTGATATCAGGTTTATCTGATTAACTTTGTTGTGCTGTGTGGCCAGGAAAATCTGGGAATCATTAAGATAATTATGTTCTCTTGTCTAACTAGATTAAAATAGTAATGATTAAATTCTTTAGGAGTGTGTCTGGCAGGCTTTAACACACATTAAAAAACTCATCTTATGTTTCATGTATCTTAAGCACTAATCGCATTTTTACGGTCTCTTGTGTCTTACTCCACTTCTATAGATAGGTGTTGTATTTGGTTTAGTGGCTAGATAAAAGGGTAGCAAGTAACACTCTGAACAGAACATGGAATAACTTCACTATGAAGAAAGAAATATTATTGTGGAGTATCATCATACTTAGTGATCAGTCCCTGTGCTGAGAATTGTATAAACCAAGGGTTTTGGTTCTGAGTTAACTCCATCATGAGATAGATATGAATGGTATTAGGTCACTTAAACTTTGTCTTCTTTCAAAATTACCTTCTATCTAGAACAATATGTGTGTGATTGTATCCCCTCATGACTACCAATACATTCATTGCCACATTTACTGCCATCCAGAGCAAATGTTAGTCTCATTCATAACATGCTTCATGTGTCATTCTGGGATAACTGTGTTTGTCCAAACGAGAAAAGAAATAGTGGTTTGGATCCCAAGGAAACGTTGCATAGACAAAAAGGGAAGGCGATTTCTTGCTGATTTCCACTTCTCACTGCAGCCCTCCAACTTTTCCCTTATACTTCCCCTTGGGGGGGCCCTTCTTCCCCAGAAACCGAATTTCAGGGAAGGTTTCTATCTGTCTGTCTTTCTCTTTCTCCTGTTCTATCATTCTGCAGTATGTGCAAAACAGAAATGTTCAGGAGGGCATTTTTAAAAGACTGTCGTAAAATGCAACACTCCAGGAGTATACTTTATAATGGAATAGGGCGCAGTCCACTGCAGTGATTATTAGTGGCTTTTACTGCATTTTCCTGTATCTTGTAATCAGCTCTCTGCATTGCTTATAATGTATCTTGCCTTAGATAGTTTGTTGTTTGCATTGCTCTCTGATTTTGTAATCTTAGTCAAATTGCATTGTTCATTGGTTGTTTTATGTCATCTGTTTGCACTGCTTTATATTCTGTAATCTGCCTTGAGTCTCAGCAAGAAAGGTGGACTATAACTAACATAAAACAATCAAATCAGTTCTTGATAACAGTAGTTAGGGTTCCATTGGCTTTTATGGTTTTAATGTTTGCTTTTAATTTGTAAGTCACTTTAGGACTCTTGCAACTGAAAAATTGTACAAAATACTGTAAATAAACCAGGTTGGAATAGTGGTTAAGGGCGGCGGATTCTAGTCTGGAGAACTGGGTTTAATTCCCCAGTCCTTCACATGAAGCCTGGTGGGTGACCTTGGAGTAGTCACAGTTCTCTCAGAACTCTCTTAGCCCCACCTACCTCACAAGATGCCTGTTTTGAGGGGGAAAGGGAAGGTGATTGTAAGCTGCTTTGAGACTCCTTTCTGTAGAGAAAAGTGGGGTATAAAAACCAACCCACTTCACTGTAGTTAAGGAAAATAAACCATGCTGAAACTTTGTCTGTATAGGGCTGGAGGAATTGCCTGCACCTGTGACCTTAGTATTAATTTCCTGTGACCAAATAGTGCCAGATATCCTCTTTGCTTTTATTTCCAAATAACTTTCATTGTTCCATGCGCTTAAAAAAATATTGAGCTCTTTGGCTTATGCTTTGCTTAGTTTTAATGCCAGAAACATCCTCATCAGCTGTCATTGTCTATATGAATGAGAAGATAACAAGGCTTTCCCAGCGCTTTTACAAAAAATATTATCCATTTTGTGGGAGAGGTGCAAACCACTTCATTGCTAAGATTTGGGGTAGGATGAGGCAGCTTGAGACACTCGGAAATATTTTAGACAGTATGTTTTGAAGAAAGAGTCCAGTTGTTGTTTAAAAAGTTACTCCTAATGTTCTCCAGCTGTGTCTTTCGTATATGAAACTCCTTCAAGCAAAATTAAACAGATGTAGTGAATTCTGCATACTTACTGTTTCCCAGACTCATAAGAAAAGGGTCTTGTATTCATAGCAGGGCCTATTCAGACAGTGGTGGGGCCTCAACTGTAAATGATTACATGAAATTCATGGATGTATGAGAAATCGAAATAGCAAAATATAGTATCTTGCAGTTTATCCAAGACGGGCTGACTTCAGTCTTGCATAGTCTAATCTCTTTTTTTTCCTAATTAAAACCCTTGAGGTACATTTATGTTTTTGACAAAGCCAGAGTGTGTCGCCAGTGTCTCTTAACAATGCAGGCATTAATAACCTGTGTTAAGTGATCCTGTGTATGGACTCGTGTTTAAGAATGTAATATTAAAAGTGTGCCCAGTCTAGCACTCTGGGGAAGAATCCAAGCAGCAAACACAGATTGGCCAGAAATTGGCAATAGACCATGCTCTGTTTAAATGAGGGGACCAGGCAACAAGCAAATCTAATACTATAAGGGGAACAGAACATTTGATAAATGCAAGTAGGTTGATGGGGGCGGGGGGAGAATGGGAAATTGCATATTATGTATTGTCCGTGATGCAGTTGTAGACTTTGCAGTGAACTTGTATCTGAAGACACGTTTCATTTTCCTTAGCTCCTGCTAATTTCCCACAATTTATGTTATGTGCACACTGGCAAAGATGTCTTCAAATAAGTGCACCTGGTTTTCAAAACTGGAATAAACTCTTATTCTTCGAAACTAGCTGCAGGAGTGATCAGCCTGGTCTCAAGTAATAGACTTGGTACATAGCCTTGAAAATAGCAGAATACTCTGCTTGGTATCAATGGGCTTCAAGGATCACATCTACTTTGATTATCTCTTCCAAATTGTGTATCTTGTAGATGTGGGAATGTTTGAGCATGTGTAACCAATTCTGCAGCACTGGTAACAGCTATCTGTTCCTGGTCTCGGTTCAAATTTATGGTTGTAATTTGAAAGTCCTTCGTAGCCTGAGACGTGCATTCCTATGGGACCACCTCTCCCAGTATGTTCTCCATGCCAATTAAGCTCTGCGTTGGGTCCCATGCTTTATTTTCCTTGATTGCATAAGTTCACGTTGTCTTCAGCAAGGAGCGGGGCTTGAATGGGAAGGGTGTGTGTGTCTGTGGAATGGCTTTCTGGAGGACGTTTGCCAAAGCATGGTAGCTTTCAGAAAAGGTTTCCAAGACCATGTTATTCAGGCATTTGGGAGCTGTGATCAGTTGAACAGGGTACTTAATTGCTAGGGTCAACAACTCTGGGTTAAAAAATTCCTAGAGATTTTGGGCGGTGGATCCAGGGAAGGCACAGGTGGGGAGGGAACTGCAGTTGGGATATAATGCCATAGAGTCCACCCTCCAAAGCAGCCATTTTCTCCAGGAAAACTGATCTCTGTGGTCTGCAGGCCCCACTTGGAGGCTAGCAACCCTGTTAATTTCTCCTTGGAAGTTGTCTTTATAATTTTATTTCTGCTGGTTTTTATAAGTAGTAAGATTTTTTTTTAAATTAAGGCTGTAAGCTACATAGGGTGAGGCAGGATATAAACATGTTAGCTAACATAAATTGTTCTTATTTGAGTTAGCAAAAATGGCCAGAATGGGCCTAACAGCATCCACACATGGCACCAGTTGTGTTTAATTTAGAACACTACAAGCAGGAGACATTCCCACTCCCCAGCTAACCTACCTTTATCTGTTCTGCTGTCTTCAGCTTTCCCTCCTTCCCTCCCCCTGGCAGCCTCTACCCAGGAAAATTGTGGATGAGCTATGTAGTGCTGGCCACCAGGCCCAGTTGGGTGGTAGGGAAACTGCAAGGACTTGTGGGGGTAGTCCCCTTTCCCTGTATCCTCCTTCCTACACTGTTTCCTCTTTCTCTCTTCCCGGCAGCCCCTATATCCTCTCCCCTTTTGCTGCTTCCTTCTTTCCTCCCTATCCACCAAATAACCAATCTTTTATCTACCCCACTTTTTATTTACTTCATTTATACCCCAACTTTCTCCACAACGGGGACCCAAAGCAGCTTATGTCATTCTCCTTTCCTCCATTTTATCAAAATAACAACGCTGTAAGGCAGCTTAGGCTGAGAATGTGTCGCTGGCACCAGGCTACCCTGTGAGCTTGCACAACACAGTGGTGATTGGCATCTGGGTCTCCCAAATCCTAGTCTAAACAACACTGACTTTTGCTAGGTGGCTGCTGATGGACAGTTGCGAGCAGCTTGGTCTGGATGAGTCATGGAACTTGCATGTTAGCAAGTTGCCCAGTGGTTACTACCGGGCCTGATCCCAATTAGTTCTCCTTGAAATGCCAAAACAGCCTTGGAAAGGTCCCTGCCCCTCCCCCTTGCCTTTTACTGACAGAAAGCAAGACTGGAACTAGTTGGCAGTACTATGAGGTTGCCTAGCAACAGCCACTGAGGGCATTCGTTCCTTAAAGCTACAGGCTCTCCTGTTATTTTAGGAGGCAATAATTTCAGATTTTACTACAAACCTGGGGCATTTCCACCGTTTATAGAACTGTCCTGTCTGTTCATGGCTCCAGTCTTGAGATTTAAGTGTCCATGTTGACAATTAGATATATTAATAATATAATGATCTGTTGATTATAAAATACTAATTAAAGTTAATAAAATATGGTGATGATGACGATTCTATGCATTGTATTAGATGTGGGCAGATGTAAAAAACCCTGCAGTCTAGTTGACAGTGTTTCTAATCAAATGTGATTTTGTTGTTGTTGAAGGCCTGATTTCTGCCTTTTGGTTCCTTGGCTGTATGTATTTCGGCTTGCATGAGAAACAGTAATGGCGACAGAATTCATCAAGAGCTGCTGCAGAGGGTGTTTGTACCTTGATAAAGAAAAGCAAAACTGTAAGTTCAATTTGCATGTTGTCAATTTTTGCAGGTATTTTTTATGCAACCAGAACAAAATAAGTTTTATAGTACTTTTAGTTATATTAATCAGTGGGTGAAATGTGTGACTACCCATTTGAGCAAAAACTCTATTAAAATGTTGTATGATGCTTATAATTTGTATTTAGAAGGCAACTGCCTTGTTATTCCTGATTGTTCATCAAGGGTTGACTTAGCCAGGTTATGAAGGTTAATTTTTCATGGTTTATATAATGTTTGGATTAGGCATTGCATTTATAACTGTGACCACTTAAGTTTAAAATTATCCTTTTAAAATCTTCTGTGTGATAATTGGAAAGCAGGTTGGGTTAGTGGATATGGGAACCAGTGCAAACCTTCTCAACATTGGTATATTTGCTATTAGCTGCTCCCTCTGGCTGGATGTGGCCAATGGGATGGACACCCCTATTTGTCACTGATCCTGTTATAAAATACAAAGGATTGTTTCAGGTTGCTTATTCAAAATGAAATGTGCTTGTTGTGCCTTCTATAACAGCATCTCTGGAGACGGACTCTGAAGTTGCAGCCAAATGTAGACCAGATGCTGAGGAGAAACCTCCTTTATCATCTGTGTCGGTGAAGCGGCAGGTCGGCTGTTCAGAGGATTATCTTCTTTCCAAACTCCCCCCAGGGGGCAAGGAAGTACCCTTTGTCGTTCCACAATTCAAGCTTGCCTACATTCAGCCCAGGAACCTTGGTGGTTCTTCTCACCTTACAGGAATTCAAGGTAAAAGAATGTGAAGAAAACAGTATGGAATCTAAGTGGAAGCCTTTTTGGGGTGGGGGAATATACTGATTCACAGGCATTGCCCTGGATCTACAACCCCTGCCTACATCAGCAAGGAGTTCAGCCCTCTGGTCTCAAGGCCATTCATAGATGAACTCGTGCTTGTAGGGAGTTCTGTACTATGTACCGTTTTTAAGACCAAACGTGGCAACTTGTTTTGTTGTAGAGCTCCTAACTTTTATCAGTGTTGGTTTTAATTTCCCCAGCTTCTGATTCGCCCCCTGAACATGTAAGCCAATCAGGATTTGAGTGCAGCTGGGGTGGTTATTCTAAAATCGTGTAAACAAACCTGGATCCAAATAATTAGACCAGTGTTTTCCAACCATGATTTGTACAACTGTCTTTATTTCTGCAGCTTAATCTGGTTTGGAAGGTAGAGCCAAGATCTTATTTCAAGGAGATATGGTTCCCATGACAATGCGCTCTTTCGTTTGTGTCTTTTGAAGCTCCTGGCTCTGTTTTCTCTCTTTCTTTCTTTTTGCCCCTCAGTCCTTTGAGTCAGGAAACAGTGGGGTTTTCTTCACGGAGATTTGCTGCTGCTTCGACGCTCTTTTGCGTCGGTGGCAAAATTCGGTTATTCACTGCTGATGCGTGTCTTCCTTCACTGGCCCAAATACCCCGTGTTAAAGTCGAGGCAACTCACACCGCTTTTGAAACGACCTTTCCTGCAGGCGCGTGTTTTGTTTCACGGGAACCTATGAAGAAATCTTTGGTGCGATACAGGAGACCATGCCCATCGCTCAAACACACCACTCCCACAATTCCTGTGATTGGCTTGTTACGCTTCGTTGTCACTGCTTTCTGATTGGGTGCTTATTTAAATACAACAAACTAACTTCACTTGCGGTAGCGTCTACAGCCACAAGGTGTCTCCACTACACCAGTCAGTTTATGAAACACCCGCGCGACCGCCACATTTTGGATTCCAGAGAGGTTTGTTTCACTGCATGGAGAATGGCATGGACAGGTTACTTGTATCAGCTCAATGATACGTGCCGATTAAACTAGCCGGTTTTCCTTCTCTAATTCAACCCAAAAAGCAGTCACGTCATGTATCTGAGTGGGTCGTTCAACACGTTCCTAGCACCCCCACCCCCTTAGAGTGAAAGTGTTTGCTGTACTAAGTCTGTAGCACGTCGGAGCATATAAACACACAAGCGGGGAGTGCCTCATGTTTAGCATCGCGAAGTAGGGAATGTTGTCCGCCCTAGCAGAGATTTGATGCTTGCCCTGCCTCCTAATTTCAAAGAACGGTGGTCATCGCACAAGCACTGTCATACAGCACCATCTAATGGTGAATTGTAGTATTGCGGCATGAAAAATTAGGAGGGCGTGCTTAAGGGCAACAGACGACGTGATTGACGGTGGAGCATAGTCTGAAGCGGCGCGGACCGGCGCGCAGTTTCTGTAGTGAAGAATCAAAAACACCCGTGGTAGGGATAAGAGCGAGCTACAATGAAGAAGGTTTTTAAGTCGGCTTATTGTCAGAATCGGCTTGAATCAGCACCGAAACCTACCGTGAAGAATGCCCCAGTATGTTATTGTGAAATCCCTGCACCTCAAGACTCTTATCCCAGGAAGGTTTCAACAAGGCAGGAGGTTTACTAGAGAATGCATTCCTGACCTTGGGATCTGGAAAACAACCAGAGTATCTTGTGGCACTAGAAGTGCTGGATTAAATAAACACTTTTAAGGTGGTGACAATTCCAGAATACAAACCCAAATTAAAAAGGTGTTATACGTTTGCTGATTTAAAGCATATATACCAACTTTAGTGTTCTTTCCTATGGATATTCTACATTCTTTTTTTTAATTTCCTGAAATGCTTTTTTGGAACCAATTAGGTTTTGGAACCAGCCTCCAGGTAGGGGCTGGAAATCTAGAATTAAAACTGATATCCAGACCACAGAGATCAGTTTCCCTGGAGAAAATGGCGGCTTTGGAGGCTGGACTCTTTTGCGTTATACCTCACTGAGGTCCCCAAACCCTGCCTTCCCCAGGCTGAACCCCCAAATCTCCAGGAATTTTCCAACCTTGAATTGTCAACCCTAGAACCAATCTAAACTTGCTAACTTTATTGGTGAATTCAGTGCTTCAAAAGTACATCTCTTCAGACTTCCGAGTGATGAGAAATAGTTTTCTTGTTTAGAAAGCAGAGACAGATTAAGCAGAATAAACTAAGTTTGCTTAGTGCATCTTAATGTAAATCTTACCCTCCATGATGAATTGTGGAATTTGTGGGAAATATGCTGTAATGGTTTTCTAAGTCCCACCAGTTCTATACAGTCTGTCCTTTTTAACTAGGCTTTGTATACCGTTTCAATTCCCCCCCAACTCCGTAATTGTTTGTGATTATTTCAAGCAAATTATTACATGCCTTGCTCAGAGCCAATGACGGTTAAGCTCACATCCCACTTTATAAGTTCATTTAGATCTGTCCATTCCTCTAGGTACCGTTAGTGGGAGTAAAGAAACCATATTACATGGCTGGAATAGAATACCATGTGTTGATAGATCCAGTTAAGGCTGTTTGACTGTTCCCCCCCCCCCTTGTGTAGAAATACTAGGATATGATGTCTTATCATCCATCAGTCATAGAATAGAATCATAGAGTTGGAAGGGACCACCAGGGTCAAGTCCAACCCCCTGATCATGCAGGAAATTCACAAGTACCTCCCCACCACACCTAGTGACCAGAAGATGGCCAAGATGCCCTCCCTCTCATCATCTGCCTAAGGTCACAGAATCAGCATTGCTGACAGATGGCCATCTAACCTCTTCTTAAAAATCTCCAGGGAAGGAGAGCTTACCACCTCCCGAGGAAGCCTGTTCCACTGAGGAACCGCTCTAACTGTTAGAAAATTCTTCCTAATGTCTAGACGGAAACTCTTTGGATTTAATTTCAACCCGTTGGTTCTGGTCCGACCTCCTTGGGCAACAGAAAACAACTCGGCACCATCCTCAATATGACAGCCTCTCAAGTACTTGAACATGATTATCATATCCCCTCTCAATCTTCTCCTCTTCAGGCTAAACAGTCACAGCTGTTAATCTGGCCATATGTTCCCCTTTCATCCTTGCTCTGTCAGGTTTAGGTTACGGAACCCATGTTTACCTAGTAGTGCTTACTGTCTTATAAGCCTGAAACCATTGTAGGTGATCCACATAGTCAGCATTGCATTTAAAGATTGCTTGCTCATATGCGTGCAGTGTTGGCATACTAGCCATTTGTAATCCTGGCAGACACACCATTGGGAGTCATGGTAATAACACTTGAAATACGCTGTCAGCTACATGTGGCAGTGCTGCCTCTAAATTGTCCCGTAGACTGCAGACTTTCTTGACATGAAAGGGCTCACTCCTGTGCTCTGCATAACACGGAGCATATTATTTGCAAGACATAAATGTCTAATAGTGATGATTGTTTTAACTATGAACGCATAATAAACTAAGAGCGAATGTTGTGTAGTGGTGAAGAGCGATGATTTGGAGTGGTGGACTCTGATTTGGAGAACCGGTTTTGATTCCCCTCTCCTCCACATGAGCGGCGGAGGCTAATCTGGTGAACTGGATTTGTTTCTCCACTCCTACACATGAAACCAGCAGGGTGACCTTAGGCTAGTCACACTCTCTCAGACCCACCTACCTCACAGGGTGGGGAAGGGAAGGTGATTCTTCTTTAAGTGGTAGAGAAAGTCAGCATATAAAAACCAACTCTTCTTCTAAAATACCAGAATACCTGTCAAACATTGCTAGCTTTATAGATTGCTAGCTTTGTAGATTAATGCTAGCTTTATAGATTAATGTATTTCCATCCCCCAACCCTTCTTTTTAGTGGTGTGACATTTCCTTGGTATCACTATCAATATTCAGTTGAATCTTCATATAAGATTTCATATATTTTTTCCTAACTCAGTTTCTGAGCTTTACTCACAATGTAAGGGGAGGGAAGGAAATGATTTAAATGATTAAATGACAAAAACTATCTTTGCCAACCTCCTGCCCATGCTGTACACAAGATTTTAGCAAAACGCTCAAATGCCCAATAATATATTGCCATGCTTCACAGGTTCTGCTGTAACATCTTTTGGTGACCGGAAGGCAGAACTTTCCAGTATGTACCAGCAAGGGCCTCTCTTTGATGTGGTGTATAACCCATTCTACATGCAACAGCATCCACCTCCTTCCCCAGATTTGATTAGATGCCGCCCAGAAAAATCAGACAATAGAAGACTATATGGGTCAGGTAAGAAGCATTTTCTGCACTACCAACTTTCTGCCACTTCTCTTTGCTATCCACGGGTAGATTCTATGAACCAACATGAGATCTGGTGTGGTTCAGAAGGTAATGTTGGATTTGGATTCAAAAAGTCTGAAAGCTCCTGTTCAACCTCGAACACATTGGGCTTTTGGAGGCCACACATCATACTTGTAAGGATGCGTATTATAAGAGTTGCCATACAAGTTTGAAATTTCAATTATTACAAGCGGGAAACCGCAAAGACTTGATGGGGGAATTTCCTTCTCCCCCACTACTTCCTTCTTTCCCTTCTTTGAAAGCTCCCAAAGCTTTCCCTTCTTTGAAAGCTTGCCTTCTTTCCTTCCCATCCACCACCATCTCCCCATCTTCAGTTTCTCACCCTACCTCAGCACCCTCTACCCTGGAAAGCTATGGCTAAGTTGTATGGTGCCAGGTGCCAGGGTGGGCCCAATAGCACAGTGGGGAATCTGCAAGGACTTCTGAAGGGCACCCGTTTCCCCCATCTCAACTTCCTCATACTATTTTTATTTTCTCTTTCCCATCATCTGACAACCCCCACATCCTTAACCTTCTCTGCTTTCTTCTCTCCTTCCCACCCATCCACCAGCCTTTTATCTGCCCCTCCATCTTCAGCTATATTTGTTATTTACTTCCATTTGTAGCCCACTTTCCTCCACAATGGGGCTCAAAGCACCTTACTTCATTCTCCTCTCCTCCATTTTATCCTCGGAACAACCCTGTGAGCAGGGGCAGATTGGGAAGGCCCCTTCCCCAGTCTGCCCTGCCCCTGCCCCCCAAAGGAGGAAGAGGAGAAGAAAAGGCAGCCTACCTAACCAATTGGCCAGGTGCTACTTCCTTCACTTTAGGCAAGTCAGGTGCCTTGACTTGCTCAGGCTGGGCACTGTATCCCTCACCTTGACTATGCTGGCTGAGCTCCTCACGCATGGCTCAGCTGGGTCGAACCAGGCACCAACCTGTGCCTCCGTTCATGTGGGGCTCAGATGTGGGCTTCCCTTCACCGTGCCTCACACAGGACTCAGTTGAGCACCACCCCCTGCTCTGCCTTGCTCAGGTTTGGAATTAGTTACAAGAAGTTGGGGAGGGGGCTCTTCTGTGCAATAGTGATAGCAAGAAATAGTGATGGGTTGGGTGGCAGAAAGAGATAAAGAGAGATGGGTTGGGGGCAGAAAGAGAGAAACTGACAGGCATTGGGGAGAATGAGTAAGAAAAGGCATGGCAGGAGGGAGAAAGAGTTAGAGACAAAGAAATAGGAGGATGGGAACAAAGGTGAGGGAATGGAATGGCCGCTCCTGCAAGTTTCTTGCATGACCGCCACTTGTGTGTGTATGTGTATAATGTTTTTTCTGACACTTATATCCCAGTTTTCTTCAGTGGTACTCTCCTGAAGAATGAGGTGCAGGCATTTTCCATCCAAGTAGCTTTCGGGGTCAGTCCTGTATAGTTACAGTGGGCCAATTCACACATTACAAAGTTCACATTGCAGACATGTTAACAGATATGTGCCTGGAGTTCCATGGTGGGAACCCAATTCCCTGGAGCATAAGGGACTGATTCAGATTTGGACCTTGGTGTGTAGTGAGAAAGGGTTGATGCCTTCTCTTCCCCCAACCCGGGTATTGTATTCCCAACCTGAAATGGTCCTGGGATCCGTTATTTGCCCCTGTAGGGAAACATGTGTATGTGGAAACAATCCAGCATGAAGTTCTCCTGCAACAGTTCCACTGAAATCAGCGGGAGTCCACACTAGCACAGGCATTCATGTAGCTGCTATCTGTAATGGGACTGGAACAGGAAGAGATCCTTCTAGACTGTGCTTTATAAAATCTGAGTCATTCCAGTCTGTAACTGCCTGAATGAACCTGAGGAACTGTATCCTTGCCCATCCTTAGGGTGTGATGCTGGCTTCTTGCTTGCTTTTGAATCTGATTTCCTAGGTATGCAATTGTTTTAATAATCTGATCTCTGACCTGTTCTGTTACAGCCTGTGCAGATGACGAAAGTGTTCCTGAGATTTATACGAGGGGTTCTCCTTTTTTTCTTCTTCTCTTTTCAGTTTGTGATTTAAGAAGTAGCACATTGCCTGGCTTATCCACTTTAAGTAACTCTATGTTTGATCTTACAAGTCCGCCCAACCGATTCGTGAAGGTAAATTCTTCTCATAACTTGAAAAAGCTGCACCCAGAACTGTGTTTTCTTTTTGTGCATTGTTAATTTTATGCCTGTGGTGCCAAGTAATGTCAAGAATTTTGTGTAGCTAATGAACTACTCCTCAGTCCTGCTATACTGGTTCCATATGCATTTGAAATATAATTTTTTTGTTGGTTTAGCACAATCTTCTTAAATGATTAATAAAGCATTGTACATCTTATGTAAGGGCCAAACTGGATGTGTCTGTGGAAGATGTATTTCTCTTCGCCAGTGTGTTGTGGGGGACTGCTGCTCAGCCCCTTGGCCTGTGGGGTCCCGCAAGGCTCCACCTTGTCCTCTATGCTCTTCAAAATCTAGATGAAACCACTGGGTGAAAGACATCCAGACATTTGGGCTGGGTTGTCACCAATATAAGGATGATACTTAGCTCTACCTTGCACCTCTGGCCAGGTAGGCTGTAGAAACCCTGAACTGGTACCTGGAGGCACTTTTGGAGTGGGTATAGGCCAGTGATGGCGAACCTTCCAGAGACCGAGTGCCCACACTGCAACCCAAAACCCACTCATCCACCACCAAGTGCCAACACAGCAATTCAACCCGAACACTGAGGCTTCAGCCCAGCTCCAGGCTTGGCATGCCCTCCGCATGCCAAGCAGACATTCCGCCCAACACTCTGGAGAGTCCGGGGAGGGGCCGTGGCTCACCTGCTACCCGAGATCCTTTAACTACAGCGGCTGGGGACTGATCCTGGATCCTCTGCATGCCAAGCAGAGGCTCTTCCCCTGAGCCACAGCCCCTCCTCATGAGGCTGCCTTATCCTGAACCAGCCCATTGGTGCATCAGTACTGTCCACCAAGACGGGCAGCGGCTCTCCAGGGTCTCAGGGAGAGAATGACTGCCCCACAGAAGCGTGTCCCGGGTGGGCCGCCAAGACCCAGCCCAACCCAGGACTCCCCTGCATCCCGGCACCCACCCTGTCGCCCACAGGGCCGTCCGCCGCTGGGGAGCAGGAAGACCCACCACTGCCCCAACCCCCGGCCTGCCCAGAGCCCCCGGGAGACGCGACATCGTCCAGGGGAGCTGGGCGGGGAGGGCACGAAACCGCGGGCTGCCTGCCGCACCTGTCCCGCTGCAGCCCAGCTGGTCGGCGGCCGATGTTATTTTATTATGTATACTTGTAGTTTGTTAGCGGCCTTGGTGGCCCTTACAAGGGTAGGAAGGTGGGTTATAAATTTTGTAAAATAAAATGTATTCAGGAAGGGGCAGGGAAGGCTTTAACATTAAAAGGAGCATTTTATAGTGTGCCACCAAGTCCTGCAGCACTTTGCTTGCAGGCTCTGTTCTTCCTTTCCTGCTCTCTTCTGGTATCAGAGCTGGAGAGGGAGAAAATCATCCAGAGCAACGGACGAGGTAAACTTTTTTGGGGGGGGGAGTGTTTGGTAAATAAGATACACCCCACTTTACGTTATACATGAAAAGGGCAGGCACACAAATGTTGGCACAATTACATCTATCCCTCCATATTGCTTGACCTAGTGTAGACAGTATTGCCACTAAAATAAAAATTGGTGCCGTTTTTATGTGCACCAAAAAAGGTAGTCTACATTCATAGTTTTAAAATCGATATTGCGCTGGCAGAGCTTAGAGGCCCCAAAAGTGATTCTGGAATGCCTAAAAGGAATAAATATGGAGCATTCCTCCTGCTGGATGGTAGGCTTGTTGATAGATCTTGCCTGAGAAAAAAATTGGGATCGATATTTTTTTTTCATTTTGTCTAGCATTCTATACATTCCCAACTCCTGGATCTTTTCCTTTTTAGACTGATCCATAGCTGGGGTTTTTTTTTGTGATGAGTAGACACACGTGCAATCTGAAATAAGACACTTCTCATAATGTTGAATGGGTAACTTCCTGCAGTCCTGCACATAGCTAGGCTTCTTTGTTGCTTCAGTGGGATTTAAGCAGCTTACCAGAATTATAGGCAAACTTCTCAAGCTTTTTAATAGCAAAAAAGACATAGCTGATCTCTACCATAGCTGTTCCTCACTTGCAGTTCCTTACTGTTCATGCAGTGATTTGACAAGCTGTGCAGGTTTGCATTGCTTGCCTTGTGTAGGTGCTGCATTATTGTTGCCCTTTCTTTGCAGAGATATGATTCGGTCTCCAGTGTTCCGAGTAGCAACTCGTCGAGGAAAGATTCGCAAGGTAGTAACAGGAGCCTAGGTAATAATGCTGTTTGCTTGTCTTGTTTTCATATTGACCAATAAACTGGATGCTTAGACATGACTTTAGGAATATATACTGCAAATGCACATTGTGTGTACTCAGGGCTGCTTACACAGTCCTGAGCAGCACACCGCTGTCTGAAGATACATAAAATATAATGCTGGAGATGATGGTACACTCTCCTGCTCCTGAGAGAGGCTTGTGAGCTCTAGACCTTGGCATCTTCTCTGTGCCCACCACTACAAAAATAGGGTTGGAAAAATGGCGTGGGGGGGCAGGATCCTCCCCACACACACACTACAAATATTGCCATCAGGTGCACTGTCCAGGATCAGAGGAGCATGCCTGTTATCTTAGGTGCTGTGGAACACAGGCAGGATGGTGCTGCCGCAGTCGTCTTGTTTGTGGCTTCCTAGAGGCACCTGGTTGGCCACTGTGTGAACAGACTGCTGGACTTGATGGGCCTTGGTCTGATCCAGCAGGGCTTTTCTTATGTTCTTATGTTCTAATTTTGTGTGATGTCTGCTTCCCAACAGGGCCTGTCCTATATACTTTGCCACTCAAGCAGCTGCACTGCTCCCTACCCCACTCCAAGTCTTGAAGCCCAGCTTATTTGTTTGTTTGTTTGTTTGTTTTCCGTGCTTCTAACCTGCCCTCCCCCAGTCAAAGCTGGGCTCAGGGCAGGTGATAACATTAACATTTACAAATGTAACAATAAAACATATACAACCATAAAAACCATAAAACCATTACTCAATTATTAAAAAGATGGTCGCCATATATACACAGTTCCTACTGCAGCAAAAGATGCCAAACCCAAAACAAACCATCTCGAAACCAGGTCGGCTATCCACCCCCAGGAAAACGATTGCAAAATAAAAGGGGGTGGGTGGTGGGGAGGCCAGTATTGATCTTACCTGTGGCTGTCCTCAGTTATAGGCCTGGTGAAAGAGCTCTGTCTTACAGGCCCTGCGGAACTCTTTCAGGTCCCGCAGGGCCCTGATGTTACTAGGCAGAGCATTCCACCAGGCTGCAGCCAGGGCCAAAAGGCCCTGGCCCTAGTCGAGGACAGCCGCACACTCCTGGGGCCGGGGACCACCAACAAGTTATTATCAGCAGAGCATAACACTCTTCTGGGGATATACCAAGAGAGGAGGTCCCAAAGATACGAGGGTTGCAGAAGGAGTGGGGGTTGGGAGAGATAGATCTCATGTGCTGTCAGTCTTGGAGTTTGTGTCTCCTGCCATACCCCTGTTGCTGGCTCCGATGCAGGTTGCAATACCTCTCCACCATGTTTTAGACCCAGCTAGCAGTGGTCAGGTCTATAGGGAGGCAATGACCATCAAAAGCTGTGCCAGTAGCCTCCTTCAATACTATGTTGATGCCCCCTGCTAGTTTGGCACCTTGAGCTTGGGCATTAAACCGGCTCTGGTTTCCAAGTCCATTTTATGATGCTTTAGGTGACATTAGGATTCTCGTTGGTACATACCCATGGAAAGACTTGCTTTCTGCTTTACACTGTACCAGTGAAAGGAAGAAATCCTGATGCTATGAAGAAATTTAGTGGCTATGCTTATGAAAGAGTGGTGAATCTTCTTGTACGTAAAGAACCCTGGGGTTGGGAAAATACAAAACCACTTTCAGGATGAAAATGTAAGGTATTTGTATAACAGTTTTCTCAGGGTTAAAGATCACCTCTGAAAGATATTCTTTCAGGTTTCCAGCCAGCTCAGGGTTCCTAGTGGGAATTGAAAAAGTTGGAGAGGACAGAAACTCTCCCTGGATACCAACTCACCCAAGCCTCGATTGCTAACTGAGGGATAATGAAGTAAACTGAAAGGAATAAGGTGGTTTGCTCTTTAAAAGTAAACAAGAACAAAGTTTACTCAGAAGGAAACATACAACTGAGACAAGTATTATCACATTAATATTAATCTGTTATAATATAATATTAAGAAAAACACTCCCAGGCAACCTTATAACTTATAAATACAGCACTCTGCTGCAACGAAATTACACACCCAACAAACCCTGTTGCAATACTGTAACACTTCAGTTACCCAATTAGGGGAACGTAAAGATTAGTGGATATACCAGAACTTTGGTTAATTCACACTGTTGTTAAACTTCAACAGCCCTTCCGTCAGTCTCAACTGTCCAACTTCTAACCAAACCACCAACTGTCAGACCTTAACCACTTTCCAGTACGCAACTCCCGTTGGTCGGTTGAGTGTTGCTGTCTGGTTCCTGTGTTGCTGGGGGGTAAATGTCTGTGCTCTGACCTCCATAATTACCCTGTTAGAATTGCCAGCTGATTCCAGCATTGGTCTTGTGCCCTTAACAACAATATGACAGAAACAACAGGAAACAAATGCATCTTTTTTGCTAGGTGTGCAAGTGTTAAAGGCTAAGGAGCTCTATGCGGGTGGAGGGGAAGAGTTGGCAGATCTTTACCTTGTCAGTGGAATTTTGAGAACCCTTCACTGCTATATTTATACTTGGACTAATCACACATATTTCAAACATGGATAACAACATTTGTAGCATTTCTTGGGCCAAATGCTTTCATTTCCTTATAAGTAATACTTAAGTCCTGGCATGAGTTACTTTTTTTTTTGTGGAGGAAATACTTAAGCAGTGAGACTTTTAAAAAATCTGGTTTACAGAACTGCATACTGTTTCATTGCCCTTGAGAACAAGTTCTAAATGAGTTGTTGGATTTATCCGCAGATACCATTACATTATCAGGTGACGAACGAGAATTTGGCAGGCTGAATGTGAAGCTGTGGTATGTTCCTTCAGTGGAACAGATCTGGATCACAGTCTTACAAGTAAGTATGCTCATAAGGATGTCAGGAATTTGAGACCACGGTGGGTCTTGAACTGATGAGGGCTTTGCTCCACCGAAAGAGAAAGCTCCAGGAGCCTGTCTTGTGCCACTAAGGCAGATTAGTTTGGCGTGACCTGTACGAAAACTTTCAGTGTCAATCTTGTTTGCTGATATGAGCAATTGGGAGACCTGGTCTTTTTGAATACAGACCACCTTCCTTTCCTTCGGCCTTACTCTGCTCAACCCAGGGCTTGACCCAAGAGTGGAACATCTGATTCCAAGGAAAAATTAAACACAGCTGGAAAGTCAGGCAAAGCATATACAAGAGATATTTAACTATCTGTGAAATAAAGGAATGGAGGCTACTACTTTAAATGGGTCTCAACAACAGCACTTTTTTCTCCAGCAGCAGATGAGCATGATGAGCACCTATTATATTAGGTGCTTTGGAACACAGGCAGGATGGTGCCGCTGCAGTTGTCTTTTTGGGGGGCTTCCTAGAGGCACCTGGTTGGCCACTGTGTGAACAGATGATGGACTTGATGGGCCTTGGTCTGATCCAGCAGGGCCTTTCTTATGTTCCCTGGAGCAAGGAAGCAGAACAGACTCCTAGGATCAAATCCATTAATGGGTTCCACAGGTTTTTTTCTGGAATTTTTGTTTTTATGTTTCAGCTAATAATGTACATTACATTTTATATCATTTGTTCATTGAAGACTAATGCTGATGTTTGCCTGTGAAACCTTATTAGGCTTTAGTGGTGGAGGAAATGTAATATAGGGAGCTGTCTTACACTGTTAAACCATTGGTCCACCTCGTCCAGAGATTTCCTCAATGACTTGGCAGTAGCTTTGTTGGTCTCAAGCAGAGATCCTTCCTAGCCTTATGAGATGTAGCAGAATTGTCTGCTGCTTTAAGAGAATGAGACAGGTGATTTGATCACAGATTTCCACCATGTCTAGTTTGACGCTGTGATTGCCAAGGATTGAACATATGATCATGTTCACATAGAGTTCATGCTTTGAGTGACTGGACTATGGACTCTGTATAGGAATCATTTTCTGAAGATGAATATTCAGTTTACACCCTACACTACCTTTCTTTGATAATTTTTTATATTGTAGTGATCTGTGAATGTTGATTAGCTTAGCTCCTTCAGTGCTCTGCTATGGCATAGCAAGGATGAACCTTGGCTGCTACTAGTGGCTACCACTACAAATTAGCGTAGTCAGTAATAATTATCTGTGCTCTAGCTCCTAGTCTGAATTGCCAAAGATGATTTTTCAGTTTAAGACTTTATAAAAGGTCAGATAATCTCATTCTCTAATGAGAGGATGAGTAATGCTAGCCATTATGAACTAATGAAGAAACTTAAAACTAAACTAATGAAATCAACCAGGCAAGTAGTTTGACCAACCAAATAAATTCATTGTCTGCTTTGAACATTTCAGTGTAAAGATCTGAGCTGGTCATCTAGCTGTGGAGAAAACCCTCATATTTCTGTCAAGGGAATCCTTACGTTGTCTAAACCAGTGCAATTCAAATGTATGGCCAAAGAAGCTTCCAGCGTAAGTGACCTATAAAAAAACACTGAAGGGGTTTCCTGCGTGTGAATTAACTCGGTTTCTGTATTGCATGGGCTCTAGCGTGATGGTGGATGAGGAGTTATCTGTTGCCGGCCTTATAGAAAGAACAGTGTCTTTTCATTTAGCAAAATGGGTAGCTCGGTTATCAGGAAAGGCTTGATTTTGGTGTTCATCTTCGTGGCTTCTGTGCGGTCCCACATTGGGGAATGCGCATGCGCAGGCCCCCAAATGTGTGCCTGCACAGAAGACCACTCGATGAACAACAATTACAGGTAAGTGCAAATCTGTTTTCTCTCGTGTAAGTCTGGTCAGATGTCCCCGTTTCCAAGGCACTGCCCTTAGGGCCACCTGTCCATCATAAATCACTATCCTTATTTAGCCTCTGTTTTTTGTCTTTCAGTGATGCCTTGTTAAAGTTGTCATCTTTTAGTTTAAGAGAAAGATTTGAGTCTAGTAGCACCTTAAAGCCCAATGAAATTTCCAGGGTATAAGCTTTTGAGACTCAAAGATCCCTTCATCAGATATCTGACAAAGGGAGTACTGACTTTCGAAAGTTTACACACTGGAAATCTTTTTGGTCTTTAAGGCGCTACAGGGCTCCAGTGTTGCTCTTCTACTGCAGACCAACACTGCTACCCACCTGAAACTATATTCTTTAGTTTAGTAACCTTCCCAGGGTCTCCAGAAATTATATTTCTGGGTGGAGGATGGATTTCTCGTCTTTGATGGTACATCCACTGAAAATGTTCATGCAAGAACATTCAGCCGCTCCTCTCTAGCTTGCCACTTCACATGCTGATAGATCATATTTGAACTGTATGATAATTAAGTTTTTCGAATGTGTCTTTTAACCTAAAGAACAAATACATTGTCGAAGGCTTTCACGGTCAGAGTTCATTGGTTCTTGTAGGTTATCCCGGCTGTGTAACCGTGGTCTTGGAATTTTCTTTCCTGATGTTTCGCCAGCAGCTGTGGCAGGCATCATGATGCCTGGCATCATGATGCCTGCCACAGCTGCTGGCGAAACGTCAGGAAAGAAAATTCCAAGACCACGGTTACACAGCCCGGATAACCTACAAGAACCAACAAATACATTCTTTTTAAAAACAGAGCAGGATAGTCTATGGTAGAGTAAACGAACAAGCAATAAAGCAGAGGGAACACAGCAATGTGTGATTTGTGGGGAGGGGTTGCCTCCCCTGAGTATAGGAATGGGGGGTATTGCAACATAGGCCTGTCCTTATTTTCCTCTGTGAACCATTCAACAGTATGGGTCTGCATTGGGTCGGGAGGCCGAGTCACAACTTGCTGTCCAATCAGTGCAAATGAAAAGTGGCAGACCTCACTGCGTATTAGAAATGGGAGCTTCTGGGAATCACGGCAGAGTCCTTTTGCCTTTTATAGGTACATAACAGAGTGAAGCTTTTTCTCCTCCCCAATACCTATGACTGAAAAAGCTTTACCTGCTAATTACTGCCTGTTGGGCTTCTGTTAAACAGGAGAAAAGTAAGACCACACCAGTGGGCAGGAGAAGACAAAAAAGGAGCCAGGTGCAAGGTTGAGAATTTATTTAGCCCTTCTAGATCCCTAAGCTCAGATAGTTCATTCATATATTTTATCATGCTATTTTAATTTTAAGGGATAATATAATTATCGGTCTGTTACGTATTTTAATTGAATTTCTGGTTGTATTTTGTATTAGATTCCCTGACAAGGCAAATTGCAAAATACGCAGGGATCTAGAAGAGCTAAATAAATTCTCAGCCTTGCACCTGGCTCCTTTTTTGGGCTTCTGTTAAAGTCAGCCCTACTGTGTCTCTATTGGTTGTTGGCTGTGATGTCACTAGCAATGAGCAATGCAGCTCCTCAACACCTTCCAATAGCCATTAAACTTTTAGGAAATTCCTTTTTTAATGATATTTGCAATGTCTTCTGTGCATTCACCTGCTTCGCAACATGGGCACTGGAGCATTCTTCCTAACCCACTATTCATGCAGGAGCCAAGCTACGCTTTTCTCTCCCCCCCCACCCCCAAAAAAAAGTTCACCACTTGTTCTGATCTTTTGGTCACTTTCAAGATACTATCAAGCAGCAAAAAGTTCAGGAAGTGACAACTTAAATGATCAAACGTTGGAGAGCCTTTCTTCAAAGAAACAGCTAGAACATTTGGAATTTTCAGTTCAGAAAAAAACATCTTAAGCATAGACGCAATAATGTCTGGAACACTGTGAACTGCGTGGAGAAGAAACTTTCATTTTCTTCCTCTCAGTACTTGCAGTTGGGGTCACACAGCGACATTAATGGTGGGGTTGGAGAGAGACAGAACCAAGTAGTTGATGCAGTGCATAATTATAGAGTTCATTATCACAAGAAATGGTTATGGCTACTAGCTTGGAATTCTTTGAAGAAGGGCTAAGTTGTGAATAGTAGTAAGTCTAGTTCAATCACAAGGTGCCCCCCCAAATCTTTCCATAAGGGCAAAGTGTCTCCCTAATGATGTTGGATTAGTGCAAGAATGATCAATCCCACATATAAAGCCTGGAGGTTCTGATGATCTGGGAAAGACCTGTTATTTATTCCATAAATTATATTTGCCCTTTGCTTCTAGGGCATTATTGTTGGCTTGACCCCTGTCCAAATTTACTAGCGGTGGTAGGATTTCCATTCTCAGCACGTGACGTTCTTCCTTCTCCCCTTCTCGCTGCCACCTGAAATACTGTTCCTGGGTGATAGGGGACCCCCCCGGAACAGCAAGAGAGAGGAGCTGGAGGGCTGCTGCATGAGCAGAGAATAAGGAAAAATTACCCCTCCCCCCATCTGAGAGCCAGCGTGGTGTAGTGGTTAAGAGCGGTGGCTTGGAGCGGTGGACTCTAATCTGGAGAACCGGGTTTGATTCCCCACTCCTCCACATGAGCGGCGGATGCTAATCTGGTGAACCGAGTTGGTTTCCCCTCTCCTCCACATGAAGCCAGCTGGGTGACCTTGAGCTAGGCCCAGCTCTCTTAGAGCTCTCAGCCCCACCCACCTCACAAGGTGTCTGTTGTGGGGAGAGAAGGGGAAAGTGATTGGAAGCCGGTTTGATTCTTCCTTATGGTAGAGAAAGTCAGCATATAAAAACCAACCTTCTTCTTCCCCCATGTACAGATCTGTATAACAGGATTCAACCTGATGTGTTTGAAGTTAGGATTAAACTGAATGTTTTGCTTGCTCTAAATAATTAAATAATTATCCTTTTCCTTTTAGGACATGGAATTCATGGAAACCTTTGTCTTTGCTATCAAGCTGCAACTGCTGCAGACTGCCAGACTAGTGTTCAAAGTACAAGCTGTGACTCCCAGAAAGAAAACCATAGGAGAGTGTGCCCTGCCACTGCGAGAACTCAACACACAAGAAACTGACTATTGGTTAATAATAGCGCCTCCTTCCAAAGCATCAGTAAGTGGTGGTTTGAGGGGGGGTCTTAGAGGTAGTGTGAGGCTGTTTTTCCTTGGGGCAGTCTTCAGTATAGCTTAGGATCCTGGAGTGCCCTTAAATATACACTGCCTAAGAAATTACTGTAATCCCCAGCGCGCTGAAAAGTAATAGCATTCAGAGTCTGCTACCAAATTGCTGCTTATTTCTTGATGACCCCCCAGAGGTAATCCTAAAGAAGTTATAATCTGAAAGATAAACCTGCTGGCTAGTAGACCTGATGTTCTGAGATAGGGTCAGACAGCAGAGCGTGGCTGTCCTTCACCAACACAGTAACTTACACTTATCTTTTCAGACAGTGGTTCCCAACCTGTGGGTCAGGACCCAAAAGTGGGTCACAAAGCCTCTGAAAGTGGGTCATAGGCCAGACCTCCCTAATGGAAGACCCAAAAGTGGGTTGCAAAGCCTCTGAAAGTGGGTCACAGGGCAGAGCCAGCGTGGTGTAGTGGTTAAGAGCGGTGGACTCTGATCTGGAGAACCAGGTTGATTCCCCACACTTCCACATGAGCGGCGGAGGCTAATCTGGTGAACTGGATTTTTTCCCCCACTCCTACACACGAAGCCAGCTGGGTGACCTTGGGCAAATCACACTCTCTGAGCCCCACCTACCTCACAGGGGAGGGGAAGGGAAGGTGATTGTAAGCCGGTTTGATTCTTCCTTAACTGGCAGAGAAATTCGGCATATAAAAACCAACTCTTCTTCTTCTAATAGTGGCTGCTGCCTTTTGAATCCTCTTTCTTTCCTCCTTGCCAACTCGTTTTTTCATCTTTCCCATCTTCTCTCATCTCGTTGTGTCTAATGGGGGGGAGGAACTAGTAACTTCATGGTAGTGGCTGAAAAGGGGAAGGGAGGTTGAAGAGTGGGTGGGAGCTGGTCAGCATGCTATGGAAAACCAGAGGGAGGATAGGAGGAGGCATGTGCAATTGCTGGTTTTGTCTTGGTCCTTCTGCTTCAGCAGTCCAGCCCCCTGCAGTGCCTCACTGCCCTCTACCTACTAAAGAAGAAGAGAAGAAGAAGAGTTGGTTTTTATATGCCGACTTTCTCTACCACTTAAGGGAGAGTCAAACCGGCTTACAATCACCTTCTCTTTCCCTCCCCACAACAGGCACCCTGTGAGCTTGGTCGGGCTGAGAGAGTGTGACTAGCCCAAGGCTAAGAGAGCTCTATCAGAGCTGTGACTTGCCCAAGGTCACCCAGCTGGCTTCATGTGTAGGAGTGGGGAAACAAATCCGGTTCACCAGATTAACCTCTGCAGCTCATGTGGAAGAGTGGGGGATCAAACCCGGTTCTCCAGATCAGAGTCCACCTCTCCAAACTACTGCTCTTAACCACTACTCCATGCTGGCTGAAGATGTACTGCACTGAGCCCCTTGCCACCAACCTCTTCATTCCCATCTGCCTTCTCTGGGTATCTCCTCAGTGCCGCCGCCCCCACCCCAGTGCACCACCTCAAACTCTGGCTCTGGCCCAGCTGGTAGAGGAGGAGGAGGAGCTGAATTCTCACTTGCTTGGTGCTCATAGTGGGGGCAGCTGCGCCCTTGTGTGATGTTTGATGGTTTCTCAAAAACATTTGGTTGGGCATAATAGAAAATGGAATGCTGGAATAGATGGGTGCCGTGGTCATAGTTGGGCACCAAAAAAACATACCTTGGGCCAGCCCTGGGTGGGTCACCATACGAAGTAAATGTGGAGTTGTGGGTCACCATACCAAAAAGGCTGGGAACCACTGTCTTACAAGGTGGTTACCCCAAGGGGTGCCTGCAGCATTCCTTAGAGTGGAGGCAGGCTTGCCGTCAGTTGCCATGAGAGCCCATTTAAGAATTTTACTTTTCTACTAAAACTGAGAAAATCGACTAACTCAGAATGGGTGTATTACAGCTATATGTTCTATTCAAAGGAAAACCATTGGGATAAGGTCCTTATACACATCCTACAATTGTATAATTTGCCTTTGCTAGAAATCTTAAACACATGGGACCCAAAAGATATCAAAAAATGGATTGCTGACAAAGAAACTGACAATGATATGTGCCTAATACAAAAGCACAAGTACTCCCCATGGTATCCGTTATTCAAATTGAATAAATTCTTTTCAAATTATTTAATGGAACTTTCGGACCCAAGGTTAAGGAGAGCATTTACTACGGCACGTTTCCAAACGATGCCTTCAGCATTCACCCATGGTAGATATAAAAAAATTCCTCATAACCTAAGGCTATGTCCCTGCTCCTCAGGTTCAATTGAGGATCTCCCACATATTCTGTTTAGTTGCCCATTTTACAACTCCATTCGTTTTAAATTAACCCAGCATATCCCAGATGTTGTAGATACAGTTGAGGGCCGAGTTAGATTTTTAATGGCAGACGTTAATTCAAAGATCACGCTTAGTGTGGCCTTTTATATCATGTTAGCTTCTAAGCTAAGGAAGAAATTTGTTGAAAATCAGACCTTGAAGTTGACACAGAAAAAATAATTTAGGAGAACTATAACATTCAATCAATATGTATATATGTGGCTGTCTGTAACATTTTAAAAATTTTATTCATGTAACCCTGGGTATTGTGGGTTATACATTTTGTATGGTTTTAATCTGAACATTGTTAATGTCTGTGACTAAAACATTAATAAATTGAGAGTGAATACAAGGTGGTTAAAGCTTGGAAGGTCCCATTACTGTGGGACTGTGTTGACTCACATGTAACAAACACAGTTACAAGTTGGTCATGTGGCATTTGCAACTTTTATATTCTCTCTTTAAACACCCATAACCACCATTAAAATATTATTACGCTGAATTACAGCAGGTCCGTGGCTGATGGGCTGCAGTCAGCTGTCGTAGGATCCTGTTTGTTCTACACGAAATAATTTTTAATGGATTGTTAAATTCTCTACAGTGTATTCTTCTTTTTCTTGCTTTACTCTTTACAACCTGCGTTCTCTAAAATGGAAGTTGGGAGTTAACTTCCATAATTGTAGCCAACAGCAGCTGTTTACTAAGCACTGCAGGAAACAACCAATTTATGAATTTATTGCATGTAAATGTGAAACTAAGTTACAGCTGCTATTAATAGAAGTATTGAACAGATTAAACACTTTGGACATAAGTATGATACAGAAACTACTTCGTTTGATATCTAAACCCAGGGACATATGGAAATAATTTGCTGGGTGGACAGCAATCCCTAGATGTATGTATTCAACCTATGGGAGGGCAGGCAGATTTTAATTATGCAACTTGCCACTGCATAATTTCTGACAAGGAAATCATGTCGAGGTTTTGTTTATTAAGCAGTGATGATGGATTGCTACTATACTATCATAAACCTTGGCCAGTTTATGATGTGTGTGAACATCTTGGGGTACGGGTGGACCGTAGGTTAAATATGAGCAGCCAGTGTGACGCAGCAACAAAAAAAAGCTAATGCGATCTTGGGGTGCATCAACAGAGGCATAACATCCAAATCACAAGATGTCATAGTTCCGCTATACACAGCATTGGTCAGGCCACACCTGGAGTATGGTGTGCAGCTCTGGAGACCACACTTCAAAAAGGATGTAGGCAGAATCAAGTGGGTACAGAGGAGAGCAATGAGGATGATCAGGGGCCTGGAGACCAATCACGATGAGGAAAGACGAAGCTGGGAATATTCAGTCTGGAGAAGAGGAGGTTGAGGGGGGACATGATTGCTCTCTAAGTATTTGAAGGGCTGTCACTTAGAGGAGGGCAGGGTGCTGTTCCTGTTGGCAGCAGAGGATAGGACTCGCAATAATGGGTTTAAAATGCAGGCGGAGAGAGTGCTGGATATTAGGAAAAGTTTTTTTACAGTAAGAGCTGTTCAACAATGGAATCAGCTACCTAGGGAGGAGGCGAGCTCCCCCTCACTGGCAGTCTTTAGGCAGAGGCTGGACAAACACTTGTCAGGGATGCTCTAGGCTGATCCTGCATTGAGCAGAGGGTTGAACTAGATTCTGTTGATTCTATGATTCTATGATTCTGTGCATCCAAAGGACCATGAAACTAGTTATGAACCCAAGAGGGTGCGGGAGCATGTTCCCTTCTCCTTTAAACTGCAGCTGCCCCATGCCTCCTTAAAACAATGAGATATTCGAAAGCAGTTTATGAAATGGAATGGGGGGGCAGAGCTTTACCGTTCAAAAATAAAGAATTTTGATTTAATGTGAGCCTTCTTGCATTAAATACCTGTTTGGGTCCCAGCCTCCATGTTGACAAGGGGCAGGGGGAGAGAATGGGACTCTTCAGCCTAGAGAGTGCTGAAGGATCTGTCAGGCCAATTAAACAATGGACAAGGGTGTGTTATGACTAACCTGGCATCCTTGGCAGGCCTCCCCAGATTAGGGGCAACTAGGGCAGCTGGTCCTCATAAAGAAGGCCCCTACCTTGGGGCCTCAGACTTTGCATGTTGCTCACCAGATTTTTTGGCATTTTGTTTAAAGTGTTCATATAAAAGAAGACATGGAGTAATACTGGCGAAATGGAACCTGTTTCTAACCATGGTAAAGTTACTGTTAAACATAGCTGTGCATGAAACAAAATAGATGCTAATTTGAGGCCTAAGCAGTTGTTTAAAGCACTGCTGGGGCAGATTATGTGAATTATTATTTTTACTCCTTTGGTCAAACTGCACAGAGCAGGCTTTAAAATGTATCCTCAAGTGGCTGGAAGAGAAGGGACTGCTTATTAGCTAGGCCTGCACCCCAACTGAAAGGCAGGTTAAACCAGTCATAGTAAGGTGAAATCTTTCTTGGGTTTGGGCACCAATAGAGATAAGGTTGGTCAGGCAGGATTATGATTGTCCCGGGGCAGGTAATCTTGGTCACAGAGTATCTTGTAAGAACATAAGAAAAGCCCTGCTGGATCAGATCAAGGCCCATCAAGTCCAGCAGTCTGCTCACACAGTGGCCAACCAGGGGAAAAGGAACAAGGAAGGCTTTAAGGAGGGATTTTGTGGTGGAGTGGGTACTCTGTCCTCAAAGAAGAGTGGTGAAAGGGTGGAAACTGGTGAAAGTAAATAAGGAAATGGCAAGGCACATGGCACATTGCTTGCAGGGGATTATGAAAACCTCACGTAGAAAACAAACGGAGAAGAAAGGCCATTTCTGCATTCTCAGTTTTCTCCAGTGTCTTTGGGGATGGGTTTCCCCCCGCCCCCCATTATGGACGTGTTTTGCTCTCTCTGATGGTCGATTCAGCATCATACAGCTTTAAATAAATAGTTTCTCCCTGTCGTTTAAATCAGCATCTTTCTGTGCTTCTGTATGTGATTTATGAAACTTGATTGAGACTCAAATGGAACATACGTTAATTCTTATAGGTATGTTCTGCAGAACTGAAAATAGGTACCTGTTTTCAAGCAGTAAATAGCCGGATCCAGATGCAAATTCTTGAAGCCCAGAACCTCCCAAGCTCATCCACACCATTATCTTCAAGTAAGTCTTGCTCTCTTTAAGTATTTGAAAGGCTGTCACTTAGAGGAGGACAGGGAGCTGTTCTCTTGACAGCAGAGGATAGGACTCACAATAATGGGTATAAATTAAGGGCAGAAAGGTACTGGCTGAACATTAGAACTTTTTTTTACAGTAAGAGCAGTTCAGCAGTGGAATTGGCTGCCTAGGGAAGTGGTGAGCTCAGTGGTAGAGCATCTGCTTGGCATGCAGAAGGTCCCAGGTTCAATCCTCGGCATCTCCAGTTAAAGGGACTAGGCGAGTAGGTGATGTGAAGGGCCTCTGCCTGAGACTCTGGAGAGCCGCTGCTGGTCTGAGTAGACAATACTGACTTTGATGGACCAAGGGTCTGATTAGCAGCAGCTGGACAAACATTTGTCTGGGATGCTCTAGGCCAGTGATGGCGAACCTTTTAGAGACCGAGTGCCCAAACTGCAACCCAAAACCCACTTATTTATCGCCGAGTGCCAATGCGGCAATTTAACCTGAATACTGAGATTTTAGTTTAGAACAGGAGTGGGGAACCTTTTTTCTGCCAAGGGTCATTTGCATATTTATAACATCGTTCTTGGGCCATACCGGGTGTAGATCTCCTGGTGTGTGTGTGTGTGTGGGGAATCTAGGGTTGCCAGGGCCTCTTCACCACTGGCGGGAGGTTTTGGGGGTGGAGCCTGAGGAGGGTGGGGTTTGGGGAGGAAGACTGCACAGCCATAGAGCCCAATGGCCAAAGTGGCCATTTTTCTCCAGGTGAACTGATCTCTATTGGCTAGAGATCAGTTGTAAAACCAGATCTCCAGCCACCACCTGGAGGTTGGCAACCCTAGGGGAGGCTATGCAGCGAAGGCTTGGAGGGTGCCTCTGCTCCCCCAGGTCTTCCCCCTCCTCCCAGGTGGGAGGGCAGCCAGCGGTGAGCCCAGGCAACCGAGGTGCCAGGGGGGCGCAGCTTGCAGCCTGCGGTCGATCTGCAGGGAAGGAAAGAAGGAAGGAAGAAAAGAAGGAAGGAAAGAATGAAGGACAGAAAGAAGGAAGAAAGGAAGCAGGGAAAGAAGGAAGGAAAGAAGGAAAGAAGCAAGGAAAGAAGGAAGGAAGGAAGGACAGAAAGAAGTAAGGAAAGAAGGAAGGAAGGAAGGAAAGAATGAAGGACAGAAAGAAGGAAGAAAGGAAGCAGGGAAAGAAGGAAAGAGAGAGAGAAAGAAAGAAAGAAAGAAGAGAAAGAAAGAAAGAAAGAAAGAAGAAAAAATAGAGAAAGAGAAGGGGGAAGAGACGGAAAAAGAGGAGAGAAAGAATAGGAGAGAGAATGACAGAAAAAGGAAGAAAAGAGAGAAAAGCCTTCACACACACACACACACAGCCGTCTCCCTGCGACCGGGCTTCAGCCTTCCCACCTCCCCCCCACCCCCGGGTGGGAGGTTAAAAAACAAACTGGCGGCAAACAGTCGTCACACAAAACGGTTCACGGCAAAAGCCAGGGCCGGGCTGCGTCCCCACTGTTGGTTTTGGGCAAAGGAAAGCTGTGTGGGCAGGAGCTGCCGTGGGGGGGGGGGAGGAGAGGCACCCCAAAAGCAAGCGCGCATGCTTGCTCCCGAGCCTCTTCCCAAGCCGGAGCTCAAATCAGGCGCTGCCGCCGCCGAAGGCATCCCAGCCCAGGACGCAGGGACGCTGGATGAGCAGGGGGCGAGGGGGCTGGGAGAGCTGGGAGGCTCGGCCGCTCCACCGCCTTCCCCGCCGCCTGCTCGGCCGGGAGTCTCTCGAGGCTGCCGCTGGCCCTTCCTCCGCCGGACCACGTTCTGGACGAAGGAGTGGGAGAAGTCGGCGGCGAGGAGGTCGCCGGCCCAGGGCTGGAGATCTCCCTGCTTCCTGCGCTCGGAATGGAACAGTCCGGCGGCAGGAGACGCGAAGGGGGAGGGGCCCGTCTGGGTTCCTTCCGAGCGGGGCTGCTGGGGAGATCAATGCAAAAACGTTGGCTGGAGCACCCGCTCAGTAGTTGCAGGGCTCACCCGTGCCTTGCGCTACCGGGACAGAAGGCGCCTTCTCCGCCTTTTGGAGCGGGGAAGCTGTTTAAATTAAAAGTTTGCCGCCTTTTTCTTTTGTTTTGTCCCCGGGCAGGGTTCCGCAGCTGGGCGGCAGGGAGTCCAGGGGCGGGGCAGCTTTGAAGGGCTCCGCGCTGCCTGCAGGCAGCCCGGAGCCCTTCAAAGCCGGGCGGGGAGTCGCGTGCCCACAGAGAGGGCTCGACGTGCCAGACTTGGCACGCGTGCCATAGGTTCGCCATCACGGCTCTAGGCTGATCCTGTATTGAGCAGGAGGTTGGACTAGACGGCCTGTATGGCCCCTTCCAACTCTATGATTGTATGAATAAATCTTTGGAGCCCTTTTGTAGTTTGTTCTTCTGGAGTAATTTGATACTGGTAAGTGTAGATCTTTAATAGTTCAGCTGTTCTCAAAGTTCCACATGTTCCTATACTGTGGAATGCTAGCTTGAAGCTTATTTCTCTTGCCAAAGTAAGGTGTAGTAGATGTCCTACTAGATTAAGTTTTATTTGGTTGGAAATAATGTGTCTGTTCTCTTTTAATTCTTGTAAGATTAATACTGACATTTCAGAACATTATACATGCTCCATTCTAAATGGGGTATTGCTTTGCCCAGTGCTGGAACTCATGAAGGTGTGAGTAATAATTAAAAAAAAGCAATAAGTAACTGTTGTTAAAACCCCTCCCATGTTTACTTTATGTATATTTATAAAAACCAGTTGAGTGTATCCAAACAGTGGAGACAAGGGCTGTTTTATGTAGATCAGGGATGGGGAACCTCAGGCCCGGGGGCCGAGGACATTTTTTGTGGCCCTCAGGAGCTCCGGGGCCCCACCGCGGAGTCTCAGCATAGGGCGGCCCTCCCTGAGGGTGTTCCTGGGGCCACGGCTTGCAGGGGTGCTGTGGTGCCCTTTGGACCTCCTCTCGCCAACTGATGACTGTTGGCCGGCGAGAGGAGGGGGAGGGATGCTTCCCCCAAGGTTGCCCCCTATAGCAGCAGCGTGCAGGAACGCCGGGGCACACTGTAAGCCCCTCTTGCTGCCTGTTGGCTGTTGAGCAGCGAGGGGGGGGACGAGGCCCGTGGCTCCCGGCGGCAGAGCATGCATGCAGGAGCCGATCGGGCTTCAGGGGGCCTTTTGTGGACTCTGGGGCGGGGAGGGCATGGAGCCTGGGGCGAGGTCGCATGGGGCGTGTGTATGTGTGGGGGGGAAGGCTTTTCTCTCTCCCTCTCTTTCTGTCTCTTTCTTTGTCTGTCTCCCTCCGTCCTTTTCTTTATCTCCCTCTTTCCATTTCTTTCTCCCTCTCTCCCTTTTCCTCTTTCTCTGTTTTCCTTCCTTCCTCACTTGCCGATTGACCACGGGCTGCGCCTCCCTGGCGCCTCATTTGCTCAGGCCCACCGCTGGCTCCCCTCCCACCTGGGAGGGGGAGGACCGGGGGAGCCCTCCAGGCCTTCTCTACGTGGCCTCCCCTGGTGGGGCCGGAGACCTGGCAACCCTAGCCTCTCCTCCCCACCGGGAGATCTACACCTGGTATGGCCCCCGAATGATGTTATAAATGTGCAAATGGCCCTTGACAAGAAAAAGATTCCCCACCCCTGATGTAGATGTACGGGTGTGGCATTGCCTGTAGGAGCAGGTTCAGTTTTCAGTAACGTAACACCCATTAAGTTCTGTGGGACCAAGTAAATGGCTTTCTAGTAAATCGGCAAGATTGCAGGAGAAGGGAAATGTTGCTTTTTTTGGAAAACTCTCGCTGCTAAGACAGGTGCAAACCCTTTCCTGGTAGTAACTCTGAGTTTTATCCCTTTAATTTACTCATGTGGACTGATTAAAGGATATGCTTAAACATACCAGTGTATTGATAGTCAACCCCCTTGCCTGATGTCGGGGCTTTATTTCCCCTGAGAGGGGTTTGGTGTGTGTCTGCACAGAGATGCCTTGTCCTCACCCCTCCAGGAGTCTTGCAATATGCAATTCCTCTCTATAACTTCTTCTGTCCACCGTACCGAGGACATCTTGCTATCTGGTCTGATCAGATGACAAACATATTTTTCTTGCACTTGTTGATTTTTAAACTCCACAGGTGACAATATTTGGGGGCTTCATTTGTGTTTGAAATACTGACCTTGTGTCTGTCTTCTGCAACAGATTTTTTTGTGAAGGCTGCAATGTTTAGCACTGGAGGGCTGGTTGACAAAAAGAAGACCCGCCTACTGAAGTCTACCAATAGTCGAGTGAAATGGGGCGAAACGATGATTTTTCCAGTGAGCCCGAATGAGCAAGGGGTTAACTTTCTCATCAAACTGTACAGCAGGAGCTCAGTGAGAAGAAAACATTTTCTGGGACAGGTTGGTGGTTGTTGTTCCCTCCCCCCCTTCCACAATTATCTACAACTGGAAACCAGCACGAGCTCAAAAATGAAGTCTGTTAGGTGACAGATCAGCTTTGGTTGTTCTCTTTTAGCAACAGGGAATACCCACTATTTGGTCCTTTTGAGTTCTGACTTCAAGAGGCATCCTGGAAAGTGGTAATCAGCTCCTTTTTTAGCATGTGAGAGCCAGTGTGGTGAAGTGGTTTAAGTTTTGGGCTAGGGCCAAGGAGACCCACAAACAAGTGAGGCTCACTAGATCACCTTCAGCCAAGTCACTCTTTCTCAGTCCCAGGTTACCTCATGCAGTTGTGAGGATGATAAAAGGAACACTACCATGAGCTCTTTGCAGAAAGAACTGGATAAAAATGTACAATTAAGTAAGATATACTTGCAGTGCTTCCCCCCCTCCCCCCAGATACTACAGTTTGGAAGGGAATGTAGAGCAAAAGCTCTACGTGGAAGCAACCATAGGCGTGTGCTTTGAAAGCGTTCCTCAGTGCACACATGGCCAGGCAAGAGAAGGACAGAGGCTCAGTGGCAGAGAAAATTCTTTGCATGAAAAAGGTCTCAGGCTCAGTCCCTGCATCTCCAATTAAAAGATCTCTGGCAGCACTTGCTGGGAAAGACATTTCTCTGCTGTTATAAAGGACAGTAATGTGTTAGTTGGACCAATGATCTGATTCTGTATATGGCAGCTTTATATGTTCACACTTCTCCAGTGTGCCATAAATTTAATTAGATAAAGCTGGATTTTGAGACCAATTTATTTTTTCAACAGATCTTGGCACGTTTTGTATTATTTTAAGTACACTCAAAGGGTGAGGCAGGTTGCACCCCTTTAGTGTCTCTTAGAGTAGGCTCAGACTCATGAAAACTTTTCACAAAAAAGAAAGGGCACAGTCAGCACAGTTTATTTAGCTGCAGCCTGATTATTTCCCCCCTGTAGGGTTCAAAAGTGTGTAGTAGTGGTTGAGAGGTGCTCTATATTTTTAAAATTGTAGTTGCAGAAAGAAATACATAAATCCCACATTTGTACTTTTCTGGGCTTTTGCAGCAAATATGTTGTCCATCCTTCCCTTTCTAGTGCTGTGCTTAATTTACTTTTTAAGTTCAAGGAGATTCTCTCTCTCTTGTGTGTGTGTGTGTGTATTTATTGCCGTCAAGTCACAGCTGACTTATGGTGACCCCATGTAATTTTCAAGGCAAGAGATGTTCAAAGGTTTACCATTTCCTGCCTCCACATCACAACCCTGGTATTCCTTGGTGATCTTCCATCCAAATATTGACCCTGCTCAGCTTTCGAGATCAGATCAGACTAAGCCTGGGCTATCCAGGTCAGGGTATTCATATTTTACACAGTGCAAAAGCCACAAAATGTACAGAGGCAGAATTCAAGGAGAGTAAAGGTTAAGATCCATAAAAGCTCAGGTAGAGGCTTTCTATTTGTGTTAAGTATGTAACCTTTGTATACACCAAACTAGTGGGTGAATGTGCCAAAGATCATAAACCACCATTTTAAACATGCTCATACTGAAAGTATCTTTTTGAAATTATATAAGTGAAAAAGCTTTTGAGTGGCTGATCGAAGCATCCCCCTCAAACGTGCAGGCTGTATTCCCTACATCCAGAACTGTTCCAGATTATATCCAATTTTGAACAATGGCCTTAGAGTGTGGATTAAAAGATCTGCAATGGGGCTGTGTACAGATAGAGGGCATTTTTCCATAAGCCTGGAGGAAGCCCCAAGTTTGCAGAAAAATATGAAATGTTAAAAAAAACAAAACACATTGTGGGTATTTTAAAAATAAAAACCTAAAATCCGGGAAACAATGTCTGCTTATTTGAGAAAAGGGTGTCAGAGTTCTCACAAGATTACTTTGTCAGCCCTTGGTGGCCAACAGGCCTCAGTGTCAGTGCTGGGGATGGGGAGGAGAGAGATGGACTGAAAAAGGTAAAAGATAGGAGGAAGGGAAGGTAAAGGTTTTGGGAAGCAAAACAGATAAAAGTTGAAGATGGGGAAGGAGAACTGGAGATGTAAGATTTCATGAACTTTTGAAGCCATGGAGAAAACTGTATTTTTCTCATTCTTTTTAGGAAAAAAATTGAAATGTTGGGGGAAGAGTTTAGTTTTGAATTTCCATTTTTCTTTCCTTTCAGGTGTGCCTGAGCAGCGACAGCAACAGTAGTGAAGCTGCAGATCAGTGGAGGGACACAGTGGCTAACCCAGAGAAGGTTGTCATTAAGTGGCATAATGTCTGCCCAGCATGATGCTGCTCTGTGGGCAGGGTTTTCTTCGTTGTGGAATGGACTTGGCCCAAGAAGCCTGCTGCACTTATTTGAAATGAACAAGCACTGAATATGACAATGAGGACAACTGGCACCTGTGCAGACTCTGTGGAATGTCATTTCTGGCAAAGAAAATAAGGGAAGAAAGTAGTATTGGCAAGAAATATAAATGAGGCAAAGGGTGGAGGAACCTGAGCCTTGTTTGCTGAATGTAAAGGTCACCTTGAATTGTGGGTTAAATATTGTGGTTTTATTTTGCAAAAGGATTTACATTTAAAACTGTATATATTTATGCTCATCTTAGAAGAACTAAATGTTTTCTGCAAACTGCACAAAAATGGCATGGAAGGACTTTCCTTGAGGAAGATTTCCCCCCTTTTTTGTCATTTGAAAGCCCTATCATCACTGCGGCCTTGTTCCTGAAACTGTTTTGTAGATGCCTTAATAGATTTAACTTCATGATGACAGAGAGAGTTAAGGCAGGCTGAAGAGGGGAAGTTCATATTTGTTTTAAAACATCTTGGTTCAAATAAAGTTTTTTGAAATAATTTTGAGGTATGTTTGCGACTAGTAATGCAGGTAGAACAGGGTGAATATAAGAGTCTGGACTTTCAGATTACATCGCATGCCCCTTTCCCAGAGTCTTTGAATGTTCTACCCATCTAGTTCTGCCTCACCCATCTGAACCAAGGGTAGATTCATTCAGATGTACAAAAACAAGGGTTTTGAATTAAGAAACTGCTGACAAACTGAGTTGTGAAACTAGGTTTACAGCCAAAATTTGACACTGATGCTATTGTATAGTTATGCTACTCCCGCTAGATGAATGAAACTAAGTGAGGTTTCAACACTGAATTTGGACCCCAGAAGTTGGTCTCGATAAGTCAAAGTATCCTTGTGAAAAAACAAAATCATGGAAATGCGTAACAAAATCCCCCTTGTTCTAGATTAATTCCTATGGTCACCAGGTGTGGGAACCAAGCTACCACTAGGAAGACTTTGTGGTGTTTTGCCAACAGTTATTTTGCAAGGGACCCAGGGGGTTATATTTCCAGGGGAAATGTGAGGGATTATCACATCCCAGGGCACCCCAGCCCTTGGAGGAAAAGAGGTGGAACATGGGTACTTCTCTAACCATGCCAGCAGCACTGGAAAGGGGCAGTAAGAGGTGCTCTGGGGCTGTGACTGAGGGCAGGCAGGAGCAGATAGGTGGAAAGATAACCAGGGCCAGTTCCCAAATGAGAGGAGACCTACTTGAGGACAAAGGTCTCCTTGGAAGAAAAGACCTATGCAGGAGTAGGCACAGTGCAGCAAGAACTGGGTAGGCCCAGGAAGAGGAGGATTAAAAAGGCCCAGCTGAAGGATGTAGGGGGAAAGTACCTGATTGGGACTTGCTAGGAACTGCGGAGGAAAGTAGCCATTCAGGCCTGAGTTCTGTACAGTCGGTAGAGACACAGGACTTCCCTGGATGAGGACAGCAGAAACCCAGACTGGCCAGGTCTGGGTGGCCTAGCTACTACCAGCATTAACCCTACCAGAAGGTGAGGTGGTCAGAGGTGGGACCAGCTGAAGGACCTCAGCAGGGGAAGCTGGCCTAAGAACCTGGGTGAAAGCAAGTGGAGATAATCAGGGACAAACCAGCCAGGCTGTGAGGTGACTGTTAACCTTAGAAGTGCTGATTGGAACCGAGCTAACCAATAAAACCTTTGGCATCTCTTGAATGATGATTCATCTTTGACCACATGGATATACCATGGTACATCCCTGAGGGGATGGTACCCCTGACCAGGGGGGCATCAAAGGGACATCTATATATGTATATTTATAGAGAGAGAGGATGCACTGTTGAGTTGAACTAGATCTAATAGTTTTTGAATACAGATTTTAAAAAGAAGAAAAAAGGGAGATTCAAAGTCAGTGCAATCAAATACACCAAGATTGTGGAATATATTAAAAGCTAATAAATCATAAGAATTTGGGGGACGCAAAGCCAACAGGAAATAATCTACAACCAATTCAAACAATTCCTAGAGGCAACATCCCTGTTGAAATAGATGTATCTATCCACAGCCTGTAGATCCTGTGTGTGCGTGTTAATTACTCCTGAGAGACAGAAGCAGGGGAAGGAAACATGGTGTTAAGAGTACTCATGGGAAGAAAAATTCGGTTTGAGAGGGGGATTAAGAGAGGCAAAAAGGTGGAGAATGGGGTTTGGAGGCTTAGCCAAACAAAGTTAGAAGAAGAGGGAAGAGAAGCGTGAAGCCAGGGAGGAAAAGGAGCAGTAGGTTGCTTGGGGGTGGGGTGGGGGCTCACTGTAGCAAAGCTCTAAGCAAGTGGAGGTGAATGAGCAGAGGGGGAAGAGAGCTGGGGAAATAAGGGAGCCAGGCTGAGAGGGACAGGCTTGGGACAGGAGGAAGGAGAGGGAGGAGGACTGAAGAAAGAAGGATTGCCTGATTGCTATAGCACGAGCATAGTCTTGGAGTTCTGAAATGATGTGATGGTGGATTGGTCCAGGAGCAGAGCTAAGCCTTCAAACTGTCTCCTCTTGAGTTCTAGTTGTAGAGGAACAATCCCAGGGCAGAACTGAATTGTTGGCCCAAAGTGGGTCCTTATATAACCTGACTTTCTGGGTACTTAGGTTAATTGTTTGTTTGATTTCTAACCTGCCCTTTCCCAGCCAAGAGCGGCTAATAATAATGAAATTATACAATTGTTCTTGTTAAATAAATATCAAGCATACTTAAAACACAGTGACAATTAAAACCCTAATCCTCGCAGATGGTGCCAAGATGGTAAATCTCCCTTATCCCATGGCCGAATAGCAAGGGATGCAGCAAAATAACAGGGGGCACAAACAATAGCTTGGTCCAGCAGGGGAGGCCAATTGATGTACAACCTTTGCTGTCCTCAGCCATAGGCCTGGAGGAACATCTCCGTTTTACAGGCCCTGCAGAATTTAACCATGTCCCAGAGGGCCCGGGTCTCACTCAACAGAAAGTTCCACCAGGCAGGGGCCAGGGCTGAAAAGGCCCTGGCTCTGGTCGAGGACAGCCAGATATGTTTCAGGCCAGGGATCACCAGCAGGTTGGTTTCAGTTGAGCGCAGCGCTCTTTATGGGGAGGTAACCTCTATTGGGAGAGGTTACTTCCAGGGGCATGCTAACAGGACGGGAGAGGGAAATAGCACAGGCAAAAAGATGCCAAACCACTGCAGTTGTGCTTGGTGTAGTGGTTAAGAGTGATGGTTTGGAGAGGTGGACTCAGATCTGGAGAACCAGGTTTGATTCCCAGCTCCTCCACATGAGCAGCGGATGCTAATCTGGTTAACTGGGTTGGTTTCCCTACTCCTACACATGAAGCCAGCTGGGTGACCTTGGGCTAGTCACAGTTCTATTAAGAGCTCTCTCAGCCCCACCTACCTCACAGGGTGTCTGTTGTGGGGAGGGGAAGGGAAGGTGATTGTAAGCCGGTTTGAGTCTCCCTTAAGTGATAGAGAAAGTCGGCATATGAAAACCAACTCTTCTTCCTCTTAGTGCCGCCATACTCTTGCTGTGTGCTCCCATGCTCAATGAGCTTGCTGAGGCTGGTAAGTATCTCAGCCTTAGGATGCCAGCCACACCCTTCGTGGGAAGATTTGGGGGGAAAGGGAGGCAGTGGCTCAATACAAGTTCTGGGCAGCGCCATGGAGAATTGGTCATTTGGGCCGGGACGCAGCTTCCCCCTGCCCCACTTTATTCACCATGTGTCCCCTTGGCCTCCCTCTATAAAGGTCAAGGTGAGAGGCCCAGAACTAAGAAGTTCAAGAGTAGAAAATGAGAGGGCAAATCTGGTAACTTTCTGGATGTGAAGCCAGAAGTCACTGCATGTATAAGAATTTTTGTAATATAATGGCACCATTGATTCATGGCCCATCTAATCCAGCATCCTGTTTCTCAATGGCCAGTCCGACACTTCCAGTATTTTAACATGGCAATTAAAGCATTGGTATCTATTTTACCTAGCTTGGTGAACAGGATTTCTTTCCTGAATGTGACTTCCACAGTGTGGTAGAGTGGTTAAGAGTGGTGGTTTGGAGCGATGAAGTCAGATCTGGAGAACCGGGTTTGATTCCCTGCTCCTCCACATGAGTGGCGGAGGCTGATCTGGTGAACTGGATTTGTTTCCCCACTCCTACACACAAAGCCAGCTGGGTGACCTTGGGCTAGTCACAGCTCTCTCAACCCTACCGACCTCACAGGGTGTCTGTTGTGGGGAGGGGAAGGGAAGGTGACTGTAAGCAGGTTTGATTCTTCCTTAAGTGGTAGAGAAAGTTGGCATATAAAAACCAACTCTTCTTCTTTGTCAATTGTTTAGAAAATTACGGAGACGGATTTTATTCTGCTTGTGCCTTCCTTGATTCATAAAGGTATGGTGGGAAATACTGACAAGGCAAAATGGGCTGTCACCTATCTAAAAAGGGGGTATAATAGAGTTTGCAAACTCATGATCAAAAGGAAACTTTTTTTTTTAAAGGGCCTGGTAACAGGTATGAGATATAGGGAAAGGTTAGTGGACTAGAAGGTTGGTGGACCAGGGGAGGTATATGAGCCTGTCATCTTGTCAAGCGTGCTAAAAGGTGACATAAACAGGAACTCAGTGTTCAGAGAGATCCATGAAGGAATATGGTTTAATCAGAACTTTCTTGAAAAATTAAGATGAGGGTTACAATGGGATCTGGAATGCATGGGCAGATTTGCATTATATAATCTATGGATGAAGGGGGTATTTACTTTGTGATTCTTATAAACGGCACGATTCTTTTTAAAGTGCACACAACGTGATGGCAGGAAAAGAGTTGTCACATATGTTTGATGTGTTGACTTGCTGATGGATGTCTCTTTTTTAGCTTCTAAATAGGTTAGCGGTTGGCCATAACTGAAATCTGTCAGTAGTTCATTTTTAAAAAGACCTTTAAACTGTGTAACATACATATTGCGTCCCATGCAAGATATTTACAACAGCTAAGCCTGGATATCCAGTTGGTTCAGATGCCTTCCCGGCTTCCTTCATATAATACATGAAGCTTCACTCTGTCCACTTAAAGTGAATGGATCCCGACCGATATGGAACATACAGGGACTAACATTAGTCACATTGGTATTACGACACTCCTGAATTTGAGCATGAGGCCTCACAGGCATGGCTATAGCATCATAGGGCCCATATTCTGGCTCCCTCTCCAGTGCTGTGTTGCTGTATCTTCCCCTGCTCTGTAGTTTCGAGGTAGAGCCGCTCCAAACGCATAATGTGCTATAATGGCCCTAAAGAGATACTCAGATTTTGGACTCAGCTTGTGGCACATTTATCAAAAATGTTGGCCATCCCTGAGGTAAGCCCTAAAGAACAGGCTAATCTACCCAAAAATGTTGTCAATAACTTCTGAAATGTGTTTTAGAGATAATCCCATGACAGCATTTGATTTCCATGGATCTGTAGTCTCTTCTCATCAGATTAGAAACTCACACTGAGATTTAATACAGAGGATCACTCTGCTGTAAAGCTGCTGTGGTATGCAGCTGAAAAGGGATTTTACCTAGTGTGAATCCTCATGCTGAGTGTTTCCGGGACATATTGTTGTTTCTGCTTAAGAGCCGTTGCTTGTAGGGATCATGAGTATTTGGGTCATTTAGTATTTTGCACATGCTGCTGTTGTTTTAGGATTGCTGCCTATTTACATAATGTTTCAGGAGCTCTTTCTATTATATACGGAAGGCTTATTATTAACAGACTTAGTTCTCATATTTCTGAGAAGATCGAACAAAGTGTCCAAGTGACTTCAATCACAAAAGCCTCTGCTTTGAAAAATGCTTTGGTAACATAGGGTTTTGGCAGGTAGTAGAGATCAAAATCAATTACACTTTTGTAAAGCTCAGAATTTGATTTTTAGAAGTATGAGGCATCTCGTCGTTCCCCACACTTAAGGCAGAAATTACTATATAGAATAATAATAACCATATATATTTAAATTAAACAATGTTATTGGATATATATTGCTGGTTGCAACAGACCTCTTGATGTTTGACCTGCATTACCCAGCAGAACAATTAATAGTTGGGCTGCCATATTTTTCCAGGTGAAAAGGTGTCGACCCTATATATCGGCTTTACACACACTTGTTTACCATACACTGATACAAATTTATTTCCATGTGTTCTGTGCCGGCTGCACTGATAGCATCAAGAATTTGCGCAGACAGTATTACTGGTTTGAAAAGAGACACATTCTCTCCGTTTTCCTAAACTGCCACTGAGCAAAAAACAAACAAAAAAAGGAGATACAAAGCATGGGACTGAGAATTTATGGCTACAATTTTATGTGCAAAAAAAGGCAGTGTCCTAAGTCTGCCTGGTTTGTATTTATTTATTGAGGATAATTCTGTGCTGCCTCTTCAGAGTCCTGCTCAAGGGGGCTCGGAATTAAAATTGCCACAATATTAAAAACCAGCCATTGTATTTTGCAGTTGTACTGTGTGAATATTCAAAGGCAAAGCAAGCATGCAAGTTTAATAATTTCAGCCATCACATGTTACCATAGTACATAACTAGGGAATTTATTAACAGTTTCTTTTTAAAAGTGAAGTGCTTCAGACGTGTGAAGAAAATTACACAAAGTATTAAATGAAGATAGGGAGACAAGCAACCATTACAAATCTTTTAAAAACTGAATTATGTGGGTTCTGCTGATATTGAAGAGTAGGGTTGCTAACCTCCAGGTACTAGCTGGAGATCTACTAGTTTACCTGATCTCCAGCCGATAGAGATCAGTTCACCTGGAGAAAATGGCCACTTTGGCAATTGTACTCTATAGCATTGAAGTCCCTCCCCTCCCCGTCCTCCTCAGGCTCCCCGCAAAAAACCTCCCACAGGTAGCGAAGAGAAACCTGGCAACCCTATTGAAGAGTGATGATAGCTAGAAAAAACGTTAACTCGCTTGCAATACAAAAATGTCTTAAAGAACAGATACAACTGGCAGAAAGAGAGACAGACAAGATACTTCCAGCAACAGAAGTAAATAGACCAGGAAATAGCATGAAACATTTAGGCATTGTTCCATCAATGTTTTGAGAGTAAGTAAATAGGAATTCACAAGAACACTAGGAGGACGTACTATCTTCTTTCCCCCTATTTCCCCTTCTTTCCTGTTTCCTCTTTATAGTGTGTAATTTGATAAATGAAGATGGTAAAAAGTATAACAGATGTGGTAAAGAAAATCTGGGGCAGGGGGTTAAGACCATGTGGATGTGTAGGGGAGTTTTTGGATGCTTTGTTGACTAGATGGGTACAAGTCATTTAGACAAAAAAGAATCTTGTTGCACCCTAAAGCCTAACAATTCTTTTGTGGGCTAAAGTTTCCTGAACCAGAGCCCTCTTCTGTCAGATACATGGAGCGTAGTACTGCTTTCGTTTGGCTGCGAGAGGTGAATAGTATTAGGTGCTTTTTATTTAAAGCAAGTTTAAATTCAAAGAAAGGCATGTACATTCCACCTGCATTGGCACCTAGCTCTCTCTCTCAACAATGGGCCCAGAATCATCACATAAGGGGGGAAAAAAAACCCAGGGCTGTTCACTCTCCTTCCTCAATTTACAGGATTAGGCCTAATCTCAGAGGAGTATTGTTGCGTGTTGACTCAGTTGTTGTGGCTACCTTTTTATACAGTGTAGCTGAGAAGGGAAAGTTTTCCCTCGGCTGAGCTTCCTGCTGACAACCTGAGAGTTGTTCTGCGTCAGCGCTCTAGGATCTCCACTTGTTATGCAAGATACGAGGCCTGGTGCCAGTGGTTTGTTTAAAAAGGGTGTGAAAGGAATTGCCCAACGAGCTGGCGATGGCAAGTGTTAACAGTGGCGACACCAAGACACCTGCCTTAAGAATGCAGCTGTACAGTACACTTGAAATCTCTTGATTAAGTCGGGCGTGCATCTGCCTATTAAAATAGCATTAAAAATGGTTTTGCTTTAGGTTACAAGGGATTGAAAGAGACAATCGATTCAGTAAAGGATGTGTAGGCTTTCTGGTGTGTAGGCTTTCTGGTGAGCAAGTCTGCACTTGGGGTCCTTGCTCTTTAGCGGATATGCTTGATAACACCAGCTCTCAAAACGTGATCTGATGTGGTCTAGATTGAGACTGTAAAAAAGACTGCAGGGTAGTTACTACCTCATTAAAAAGGGGGACATTCAGCAATCCTCACCAATCAGGACTAGTTGAGCATCGTGCCAGTTGTTTGCCATATGACATGAGAACTAACCAAGAAATTAAAAGAAAACCCAGCTGGTGCAGTCATCCTTTCGAATGCTATGTATTATGGACTGGATGTGTTGGTGTTTGGAAGAAGTATCAGACACCTCAGCGGCGAGTGAATACAGCAGAGTCAGCACGTATATAAAAGTGCTATTTTATTGTACAGTGACAAAATGCTCCGCAAAGCATCCACTTCTCACAACCCACAACCCAATACATATATGATACACTTATATACATATCTGGCATAGTCTCCCAGCCAATCAACTGTTGGCTGCCTTGTCTCCAGGACTATCTAGCTCAGTCCAGTACAAGCCAGTTTTTCTGCTCAGTCATTGAGCTGTCATGTGACACCACCAATCACCTGGCTGTCACTTAGATCCTTTACATCTGCTTGCCATGTGCAGTCTTACATGTCAACAGGATGATGGTGAATAAACTCAGTCCAACCCAGATATCCATGATGATAGTGGGTGACTTGATAGAATGACCAGAAACGGCAAAGACTGTTTTTTTTTAATGGAATCTTACTCTTTCTTGAAAGATTGGGTCTGTAGCTTTTGGGGTACTTCTGGACCAGACTTTTTCCTTGATGTCCAGGTAATAGCTAAGGCTTGGAATACTTTCACCTGCTTTAGCTGGTATGATGACTATGCCCTCTGCTAGAAGGCAGAGATCTGATCACTGTCATCCATGCTTTGGTGACCTGGGATAGAGTTGCCAGGTCCCTCTTTGCCACCAGCGGGAGGTTTCTGGGATGGAGACTGAGGAGGGCAGGGTTTGGGAGGGGAGAGACTTCAATGCCATAGAGTCCAATTGGCAAAGTGGTCATTTTCATCAGGTGAACGGATCTATATTGGCTGGAGATCAGTTATAGTAGCAAGAGATCTCCAGCTAGTACCTGGAGGTTGGCAACCCTAACCTGGGATTATACTACTGGGGCTGTCCATTAAGATAATTAAAAAACATTGTGCCATTTCCCAACATGTAATGAATGTGAAGTGGCTTATTCACACACACAAATATATTTGTAAATGTCATAATGCTAAAACCATTTTGCTCCATTGGTTTCAACAGAGTGTTGCATGAATAACAAATACTCCACCTGTCCCTATTTGCCAAGGGCAGTCCCAATTTTCTGCTCCCTGTCCCAGCTAAATAACTGTCCCTGGTTTAGCTCTGGAGATTATAAGGATTCGTTTTCAAAATTTGTAAGAGTGGGGTGTTAGTAATGGCACCCCTCAGCTTTCAGGTCCCTTCTTGAGTCTCCAGAAGTTAAAATCTCAGTCCATAAAATGCAAATAGCAGGCTCAGTTTGCCTCAAGGCCATGTATGAAAGGGACAGGATGTTTAACCCTTCAACCCAAACCTGTCTTCCAGTTTGTGTGTGTAAAGTGCCTTCAAGTCACAGCCGACTTATGGCGACCCCTTTTGGGGTTTTCATGGCAAGAGACTAACAGGGGTGGTTTGCCAGTGCCTTCCTCTGCACAGCAACCCTGGTATTCCTTGGTGGTCTCCCATCCAACTACTAACCAGGGCTGACCCTGCTTAGCTTCTGAGATCTGATGAGATCAGGCTAGCCTGGGCTATCCAGGTCAGGGTGTCTTTCAGTTTAGTGATCAATATATTTAAAATCTGCTTCTTGCCTGAGGACTGCTATGAGGATAACTTATGCTGCCAAACGTTTTATTCTTTGGGGCTCTTCTGTATATTTATGCTTCTGGGCTTTTATGTGCTTTTATTTTTTCAGGTTTCATTAATTGGTTTTTAATGCTTGTTAAAACGATTTAAAATTTATGATTGTGTAGTTTCATCTTTATTTTGTGAGCCATCTCAAGCAGCACTGGGACGAGGTGGCATCTAAATGTTTGAAATAAATATATTGCAGAGTAAATCAATATCACATACTGCAGTAAGATATACAAGTAAAGTACAAGAGATGGAAAAAGAGGCACCCACCTGTGCAAGGCAATAAACCAGCTCTTTCTTGGTTCTCTTTTCTAAATTACAAAACTGCTGTTTTCCCATTTACAGGCCTGTCCTTCTTCTTTGCTGATGTGTATATCACTGTCTTCAACTCTGGTCAGTACATGATTCAAATGCACAAATTTCCCACATATCAGGAAACAATTCCTTGGCTATAAAGAAAACTTCAGGTGACCATTCTAAGCTATTTGCCAAACCAAGAAAAGCCCAGGCACCATCCAAAGCAATACTTTATACAACTTCTATTAGCCACCTTGGGGTTTTCCTTCCAAAAAACATATAAATATGGAAAATAAAATATTTGTATTATGGAATTCAGTTTTAACATTGTTTTACTGCTATCAAATTACATAATATACAAGAGAAAATGAACCACCTGTCCTACACTGCTGACTTGGTCATGTGAGGAACTCTCTTCTTTCAAAATGTATAAACCCTTGGGAAGAAAAATTAATGTAGTTCTTTGCTGCCACAAAGTGTCTGTAGTAGAGAATAGCACTGTTCATGACTCGTATATATCCTAACGTGTTCTGAAAAGCTGTCTGCTTTTGACAGCAAAAGGTTTTAACCCCTGCTTAATCCCTACAAGCATACAGGATTTTGATATAGATACAAATTACAACAGATAAAACAAAACAAGTACAATTATATCAGAAATAAATCTCAATAATTTTCATTCCACATAGAGAAAGCCTAAGATCTCTAGTACACAAAACATCAGAAAACGGCATGCTGCTTCTCTCTGATTTTACACTCAATTTCGAAGCAATTTGATTATATCTAGCTCCAGTAGGGCTGCCAACCTCCATGTGGTGGCTGGGGATCTCCCAGAATTACAGCTGATCTCCTGGTGGCAGTGATCAGTTCCCCTGGAGAAAGTGGCCACTTTGGAGAGTGGACTTCATTGAATTGTACACTGCTGAGGTCCTTCTCTCCAAACCTTGCCCTCCCCAGGCTCCACCCCAAAATCTCCAGGAATGTCCCAACCCAGCGCTGGCAACCCTAAGGGCTAACTATTCCTATCAAAGATGAGAATAGTATTGTCATAAAAAATATGGCATGTGAACTTCGTTACAGCAACATAGCAACAGTAGGAAGTATATGAATTGAAGCACCTGTAAGCAGGTTAAATAAACAGTTCATTGTAACATAAAAACTGATAGTCAAAATCATTAATTTGTACTACCAGTAAGATTATGCTTAGAATATTAACTGAGAGATCCCATCTCTAATTTTTTGTCAACATTTGCCAACTACCCTTTTTGCAGGGTGGCTTCCTCTTCTCAACATGATTTCAGGCGTACAGCCTTCGGTTTCTGCAGGCCCACTTCATATATGACAGGAGTGGAAGAGACATCTTTCAGTGGTTGTAATGCCACATGACTCCAGTAACATATTTTCACAGCAGAGCTAGTACACACACACACACACACACACACACACTTGCATGCAGGGGAAACTGGCACAGGAACTTCCCATATAATCTGGCCCTGCCACATGATTTTCCTATCTGACAGGTAGGGTTGCCAGCTCCGGGTTGGGAAATACCTGGAGATTTTTGGGGCAGAGGCTGAGGAAGGCGGGGTTTGGGGAGAGGAGGGACTTCAATGCCATAGAGTCCAATTGCCAAGGCAGCCATTATCTCCAGGTAAATTGATCTCTGTCGGCTGGAGATCAGTTGTAATAGCGGGAGATCTCCAGCTAGTACCTGGAGGGTGACAGGCCACAACCACTTGTAGAGCTGGATCAGTTTGTGAAGCCTGATCTTCGTCTCTCTGAGGCGGCAGCTGGATTCTCCCAACTGCCATCCTTTGGAACCCCCGGCAAGGAACTGTTAACGGGCTCTTGGGGAAGAGGGCAAAATGGCCCCGTGAAGCTGGTGACAAAGCCAGGCAAAAGGACAGCGAGAAAGAAAGACTGAAGCAAAGACAGTTAAGCAGTTCTCCTTTCCAGCAGTTTTAGAGCAGCCGGGCTTCAAGCTTAGGGGAGAAAATACCGACAAGGTAAAAGAGGGCAAGCGGCGAAGGGTTTGATAGAGGGGCTTGTGAAGGTCTAAAATATTTTCTATATTGTGCTCACTTAGAGCGCTGTACAAAAAGTCTCCACAGTAGAACTTAGAGATAAGTGTGATAGCTCTTATTCGGTAGTAAAACAGAGTTTCTATCCTAAAGCCGCATTCTCAAATGAAAAACCGACTGGATTTTTGGTCCTACATAGACATTTACTGCTGTTGAAGAGAAATGAGTTGTGGAGAGTTTGATAACAAATACATTTTAGGACAGATTCTCAAGAAACATACTGTTGCATTCCAGTAAATAGTATTAGGCTTCCGGTGATTTCTTCTCCAATGCAGTTGTGAGTACAGGCTGCCGGGGGTGTGGTGAGTGGGAATTGGGGTACAATTTCTGGGGCCCAGATCACTGTGGGGACCTAGGGAACCAAGCTAGTTGGGGGATTGTAGCAGCATACTGGTTGCAATCAAGTGGGTTTTTTAAAACGTATTCTTCTGAATGTGAGGGTACCCTGGAGTGAATATCTGTGTAAGGGACTCTGATGGATCTTGGCAACCCTGATGAAGGCACTTGTTTTGTTACAAAACAAGTAAAATGGTATGACTTCTCCATTTCTTTCCCTTGACCAAACTGCTGACAATGCTGCCCCCATAGAATTGGGAGAGGTCAGGAAAAAACAGGCAGCATGTTATATAACTGGCTGTATCAATTGATACTTCTGATACTCAAACTGATAGCCATAGAGAGGTAAATCCTTAGTGTGATATTTTAGCTCAATGGCACTCAAGAACATATTTGATGGAAGTGGCTAGCAAAAAAAAGTTATTAAAGAAAATCAGTAGTAAAATAGGTATATTTTATTTATTTATAAAAGATGCAATAAAAAGAAAAATAGCAGTCAGGATATAAGTTTGGGCATGGTTTTTTAACAGCTTAACTATTTTTATTTTATGTATTTTTTTACATTATTTATAGTCCACCTTTCTCACAGGGACTCAAGGCAGATTACACAGAGTGAGTCAATACAGTCAACAAAATGAGACATTTAATAAACAATTGATTAGGTTTGTAGAATTCTGGAACCAACCAGAAACCTAAAAGATAGCAATGAAGAAAGCATAGCCATTAAAACAAGATACAAATCAATTCAACAATGGTTAGTATTCTAGAAATACAGATCAGGGGAATGGAAGGGGAGGGATACAAGGTTGCAACCCTGGCTGTGCACTCAGTTTTCTCAAAACAAATTTAACCTACCTTCTCTTTCACAAACCAGCTTCTAGTTTTAGATAATCTAGAGGCAGCAGGTGTTTTAGAAACACAATGCCTTTCTGCCACAACCCTGAACTTCAAGAAGGGAAGTAAGGGTTTTGCTTATCCCAGAGCCATAGGGGTGGGAACGGGGGGGGGGGGGGGACAAAATTCCTTGAATTTTAGCTAGAGGTCCCCTGAAGCCAGCGCCATGCTGCGTTTAGAATGCGTTTAGAATGCATCTGATTTATTTTACTTTTAATGCAATTCTGTACTGCAGCCACTAGGGGCGCAGAGAAGGCAGAGCACAGTAAGGAGTAGTAGCGCTGTTTTCATCTTGCTGTGCCTTTCTGCGGTTCACTGCAAGGCAGCAAACACTTGCGTATCCTGCTAAACCCATCAACCAAGCCAGCACTGGAACAAGGGAAGACCAGCCAGTACAGCTCACAGTTGCTAGAGTCATTGCCAGGCTGCAGCCTCCTAACAAGGTTGTTGTTTCTAGCAATCTGTTCCCCTCTTCCTTTCCTTCCACTCTGCTCCATTGTTTTGTCTACTCAGCCAGATCTTCTCTATTAGTGTGTTGTAGAAAACAAAGCAACCTTTCCTCTTTTCTTAATTTCTGTTCCCCTTTTTCCACACTCTTTTGCTCTCTTCCTTTCATGAATGCCTTCGTGTCTCTCTCCCCTTCTAATCCTCCCTTTATTTGTCAGTTGGTCTCAACTCCTGCTCACCTGGGGTTGACAACTCAGATGTACTTAATGATAGTATATCAGCAAACTCTTCTTAATATTATGAACAGAAGTGGGGGGAGTTAATATTTCCCCATGATCTATCAAAGTAGTAAAAGGATGCCCCTCTTTACATGCATGGTAATTGAATGTTAATCTGTTTTAGTGGTTACATATGTGGAACAGAAGTTACAACTCTTTCTCCCCCCCACATTAGATTTAATTACATTTTAAACACTGTTCAGGCAGTGGGTTGTTGTATTGATGGGATATCTAATATCCCACTGTAAATCCTGCTTGGCTACTGTAGACATTAAGCTTCATGTTTTATGACAAATGACATAATCTTTTTTGAAAATATATCAGCAAAATCAATCCCAATGATCCCAGTACTTCTCATCCAACACTACTACAAAATCAGTTTCCCCCCCATTTTTGTGCTAGGTAAAGGTAAAAGGGTAAACTGAAATAGATTTCTTACTGATGATTTATTGTGATATGAAGTTTTTGTGAACTACAGACCACTTTATCAGATGTGTCCTATATTGGTACACATATGTATGTATATACAAATATAAAATTACAAAGTTAGTCATGGTTTGGAACAGGGTCATATTGGGGGGAGGAGGGCTGGTGGAATCTTTGTCCTGGGGCCCATGGTGGATCTTGGCAGCCCTGACTTTCCCTCTCCCCAGATAACAAGTCAGTTTGTGACTACTGGCTCACTGTGTCTAGGGTGGTAGGTTTTAATTAGAGTTACCAACCTCCAGGTACTGAAATGCCTGTGTTATAATATCAATTTTGAATCAATATAACACAGTGGGAGGTTGATAGTAGTTTATTGAGCTCAATATACATACCGGGTGAAACTGCCCTAATGCGCAGAACAGTCTTCACACCGAACAAAGGATTGCTACCCCAATTATAACTTCTGGTTAGGGATGTTCCAATTACGTCGACTTACTAAACATTGGTTGTCTGCCTTTCTTTAATTAACATGGTATATAGAGATTGGTAGAAGCTGTCTCTAAGCAAGCACTTGGTCTTGTGATTCACATTCCTAACAGTGAAGGTAAGACACTGTTTTTCTCTACAGGGGAAAGCCTGTACCCGGCAATGTGTTCTGTTGGCCTCTTATAGTTATGGATGCCAACGTTCCCAAAGTTTCCATGTGTGGGTAGAATATATCTGCCTGATGCTATGCTCTATTCTTGAGCATAGCATCTCATGAACCTATGAATGTTTATACATATGAAAGAATATATGTTTTCCCATAAATGAAGTTTATAGGCACTTCAGTACTAGCTGGAGATCTCCTGTTATTACGACTGATCTCCAGCTGATAGAGATCAGTTCACCTGGAGAAAATGGCCGCTTTGCCAATTGAACTCTATGGCACTGAAGTTGCTCCCCTCCTCAAACCCCACCCTTCTTAGGCTCCACCCCCAAAATCTCCCGCTAGTGGCAAAGAGGGACCTGGAAACCCTAGTTTTAATCCTATTGCAGTATTATCCCCAAATGCAGAACCCAACTTCCCTCAACTGGAATGAAGTACTCACTTCTGCTGGAGAAAATAAAGGCACAGCTCTAGGGACATAACTGGGGTGGGAGGGAGCTAAATTTGTTCCTTGCCTCCAGGGTCTGGAATGGGAAGAAGATTTCATCCCGTCTAAACAGTATTGCAGATTACGGGCTCCTTGAAATTTTAGCAGACCAACTGAGAACCAATCCTGCTGTTCTTACCTGGGTAGATGCATCCAGTTCCTTGGTCATTCTATAGTGCGACCATTATAAAGTGATGGAATGTTGGGGATGAGCTTTAGATACATAATTTTTCATGTACATTTGTATTATTTTTCTATACAGATGCTGTTGATTTGTTTTTATATTATGCACGGAACACTTTTGACAATGCCAAAAGTTTCACTGGGAACTACCTACAATTTGAAAGGCAAGTTGACAGATACATCTGCTTCCTAATATCTTGCTTAGCTGATGAATATTCGTTTCAGGTTTGGATAGTGAGGCATTTTGCATTAGTACAAGACTCCATGATGTCAACATTTTATCTTGTCAACTGATGTATCAGTATAATGCAATCAAGAAAGGGATGGGATAACACTGTCAGCCACAGAAAAACAGAGAAAAGGCAAAAAGCTCAAAGAAGTACTCCAAAACAAATTTATTATAGCCAGGGTTGGAAAACCCCTGGATATTTGAGGTTGGTGGTTGGGAAGGGAAGAGCTGGGGGAGGGGACGGGTTCAGCTGGGATATGTTGCCATACAGTCTGCTCTCCAAAATTGTCATTTTCTCCAGGGGAACAAATCTCTGTGGTCTGGAGAGCAGTTGTAATTCCAGGAGAACTCTGGGCCCCACCTGGACGTTGGGAGCCCTAAGTCCAACATATTTCCATGCATTAAAACACCCAATAAAATAGAGCGAAAGCTATCCAATGCTTAACAGTGCTTAAGCTCTGCAGTTCCAAAGACTAATTTTACTCCACAATCAATAGCAGAACTAGAACCCAACTGTATTTAAAAATAAATAATTATGCATTGACCAATTTAAAAATATTTCTAGGTTTTTAAAAATCATAAAAAGTAAAAGTGAAAAATTAAGGGTGTCAGAAGAACAAAAAACCTAGTCAACAAACATCTTTCAACAAACTGCTTTCAAAGATATGAATTCTAAACTATCAAATTCAGGGCTGCCAAGAGCCATCCTGGGTACCCGGACAAAAATTCCATCTGCTCCCCCCATGACCCTGATCCAAAACAAATATAACAAAATACTTGACTTTCTGTTACTATGAATAGAATAATAATTGTTACCTGGGAATAAACTCTGTTGAATTAAGTGAGACAGCAGTCTCTCTCAAACAGTACTAACTTGCAAGAAGACTTAAAAATATTTCAGACTCAGGATGCTTGATGGAGGGAGAAAATTGGGAAGCTTGAGAAGTCAATTTCATCTTCCAGGAAGAGAACGGGGGCAGGTGAACCAAGTCTTCAGACTGGTTTGTCTTCCTGCACCTACACTAACTTTGGAAACTGATTCTAGTCCCCAGATTCTAAAATCCCACTAGTTCCAGCTCTCTCCCATTCCATTCCATTCCACCTCCTCAAAAAAGCAAGCAAGAGAACAGGGGCAGCTTGGGCAACTGAAATTACCCCGGAAATAATTTCCAGAGTGGCCCAGTTCATGCTCCTAATCATGTTGAAAGCACATACACTTAGTATATCAAAGAGTCTACTAAGTAATTTCAAGCAGGAATACCCCTAAAGAGGTATCCTTAGAAGTAAGTTCCATTTTACTCAGTGGGGCTAGGGTCGCCAACCTCCAGGTACTAGCTGCTTGGCCTACAAAAGCATACTATAAAGGGACCTCTAGGCCCTCGAGCAGAAGCTCTCATTATTTTTCCTATAGACTAGAAGGGAGATATTTTCAAGCACAGTATTAAAATAAATGAGATTAATTTGTTTTCTCCCTCAGCGGAGACTGACAAAACTTTTGCCTGCTACTCTACTGTATCCAAGGATAGTCCCAGTCAAACTACAGTAATTAAATTATTACTTGGTAAGCAAAATTTGGTAAGTTTCCAATTATACATTTATTTTCACAGTTTATGATTCGTACATAGAAAGAACTGCATAGTGTGTTTTAATGTGTGTACAAATATGTGAACTGAAATCTAATGATATCTATCTATTTATTTATTTGCAAAATTCATACCCCGCCTTTCCACTCTCATCAGGGCCACCAAGACAGCTAACATTAAAAAAAATATAATAAAACATCGCTAAAAACATTTAAACCAGACAAAACACATCACTAAAACAAATAAAACCAAGCTCAAATACACATACCAAACCATAAAAACGACAAGACATAAGACAGGAAGGGGGGAATTACTGAGAGAATTCCAAACAAAACAAAAAAGGCTTAATCTGCTGGCTGAAGACAGCAACAGATGGGGACAGGTGAGTCTTCCTGGGGAGATAGTTCCAGAGTTTGGGTGCCACAACTGAGAAGGTCCTCTCCTGGGCCAGCATCTGCCTAATCTCAGAAGGTTGGGGCACCCAAAGCAGGGCCTCAGAAGATTAACCTACTTACCTAGGTTTGCGCTCTCTCCCCCCACCCCCTGGATTTGATTCAGGAAGTGGATCTGCTACCATAGAGGAGTACATCAATAATCTCTCTCCACCAGGAACTCCTATTGATGATGTTATTGCTCCAGGCCTGTAAAGTACCCCCAGGGCTGTGCTTCTTTAATTCTTAGCTTCACCGTGCACCTGCAATGAGGAATCAGTTGCATGGGGATCATTCTCAGCCTACAAGCTGAGAGACCAGTACTTGGAGAAGAAGCTACAGGAAGGAAAGCAGTAGGCGCAATGAAGGAAAGCTCAGTTCCCCTAACCTGCATTCCCCTAACTAGTCATGCTGCATACCTATTTTCCCCCATCCACACTTTACGTATGATTGGAGCACACCTGGCTTTAAATAAACAACTACCAATGTATCTCGTTGGCGCTAAAAGGAGTAGCGTTGATATAGTGTTCTACAAATGATTAATATTTTGAACACGATGAGTTTATTTTCAACGGAAATTGTTATATTGTTTTTATATATTATATTGTGCGGGTTTTTTTACTTAATGTCTTCCCCTTCCCCTTATTTTTTCCTTCTGAATCCCCCTAATCTTATGAATAAATAAAATTAAAAATTTAAAAAAAAAAGGAGTAGCGTTTATGGAGGTTACATTTTAGAGCTAATACAAGCATCTCAAAACTGCTGAAACTTGATTTCTACATCTTTCTTGTTTCCTGAGATTTCCCCCTCTTTTTAAAAGAAGTTCCTTCTTGCCCTGCTTTTAAGAAAGTTTCCCTACATTGGAAGAACTTCCCTTGATCTACCACACACACTATTTGCAGAGGAGGAAAAGCAGATGAATATTTAAGAAAGTTAGTTTGTGGCAGCCAAAACAGCCATCACGTGATTGCTTAAAAGCCTAACAAATGCATTGTGACTTACACATTTGGAACCATCAAATATATCAGATTATCATTTAAGGCTAGATGCTGTAGACCTGTGATGCAGGTGTTAATGATGGTTGTTTTGTTCTTGTTTCCACAGAGGATCACCTGTCATTTGTTTGACAAGAAAGAGATAGATAGCAAGAAAAACAGAAGGAAGAATCTAGTTCTGTATACTTCAGCGGGGCTTGCTCCCAGCATAGAGATTTTCAATAGCAGCTTCTCAAAGGTTTTCTACTTCCAAATGTTTGTGGTGAGTGGAGACACTGTCACAAAGCAACCTTGTTAAAGAGAATTCACAAGCAATTGGGGGTGGGAGTAGAGTCTTGCTATGAATAGACTCTATGAAATCCCTCATCTCCCCTAAACCCTGTTCTCCACCCCCAAAATCTCCAGGTATTTCCCAACCTGGAGCTGGCAACTCTACTTTCAGGAAGGACTAGGGTTGCCAACCTCCAGGTACTAGCTGGAGATCTCCTGCTGTTACAACTGATATCCAGCCAATAGAGAGAAGTTTACCTGGAGAAAATGGCCGCTTTGGCTCTATGGCATTGAAATCCCTCCCCTCCCCAAACCCCGCTCTCCTCAGGCTCCACCCCAGAAACCTCCTGCCAGTGGTGAAAAAGGACCCGACAACCCAAGAAGGACTGGAACCACAGCAAAACAGTGCCTCCAAGTCCCAACCCTGAAAGGCTGTTCAGAAGGATACCATAATCTATGGTATCAAAAGTTGGTGAGAGGTCCAGGAGCATGAACAGATTCACAGACCCTCTGTCCATCTCCCAGTATAAGTCATCCACCAGGGTGACCAAGGATGTTTCCATCCCATAAACAGGCCTGAAAACAGACTGGAAAGGACTCAAATTATCCAGTTCATCCAGGAATCCTTGAAGTTTTTGAGCCAACCACCTGTTTGGCAAAGAATTGAAAATTTGAGCCTGATCAATAATTATTCAAATATCCTGGATCCAAGGTAGCTTTCTTTACTCAGGTACACACCACAGTTTTTTTTTAGGCTGGGGCAACTAGAGGGGAATCTCCTGCCTTCCAGCTACAGCTGTCTACTTGGTTGGCCACTGTGTGAACAGACTGCTGGACTTGATGGGACTTGGTCTGATCCAGCAGGGCCTTTCTTATGTCCTTATGTTCTTATTTCTCCCTAGTGCAGCAGTGTGAGAAAGCTGCCAGATGAGCATCCCCTCTCTCAATGAGACATTAACTAGTCCTTGTACCCAGTCACCCTGTCTCCCCCAGCAGATCTAAGCAGCCAAGAAGGGCAAGGGTCATATAAGCAGGTGGTAGGCCTCAAACATCCAAGAATACTGTTCACATGCTCAGACTGAATAAGCTGGAAAGTATCCCAAACAACTGAACATGTTTCACAGTGGGTAGCCGTGTTAGTCTGTCTGCAGTAGTAGAAAAGGGCAAGAGTCCAGTAGCACCTTAAATATTTTTGTTAGTCTTTAAGGTGCTACTGGACTCTTGCCCTTTTCTACAACTGAACATGTTAGCACTCTGAGACTATCAGACTCTGTTACTTATTTGTAGTTTATTTAAAATGTGTGACTTCAAACAGTTCAATAAGTAAAACTTTATTGCTGTTATTTCTTAAACAAAAGGAAGAAAATCAGTTTACTTGGTCTATTGATGTCCCTCGACAAGACATTGCACATGATACAGGTGAGAGCTTGTTATAATGTCATCATATCTGCTCATAGACTTTTGATATTGTTGGGAAAATTCTTTTATCAGAGGTTGTGGATCGTATGATTGTGGCTGGTGAAAGTCAATTAAAGTACACGCACACAATGAATAGACAAAGTCCTTTGTCTTAGCAAAAACAAACTTTACTCACTATAAAATGGGGTAGGGTAGACTTGAGGTTAAAACAATAAATCCTTACTACATCTCTAGTTCCCTAAACGTGCCAGAAAAGATCTGGCAGGATCTAAACTTAAACACGTGGCATCTCTAAAATACAGAATTGCCCCATCCTCTCTGTTTGAGGTCCAAAAGGTAACTGGGTACTGCTTTCTCTTCTAAACAAAGGAAGAAAGCAGTAATATGCAGATTCTGGTTACGTGACCAACAACATGTTTACAACTGATCCTCTCTGACCAATAGCTAATTGACACATTGGAGATTACATCACCTTCTTGAACTGGTCAGCATCAATACAATCAATTTTAACCCTTCTGTCTGACATGTAACGAAGCTCGCTATCTATTCCCCAACAGATATTTCTTTAGGTTACTTGCTAGCAGCACTACAAGCTGGTGTGTGCGTTTATTTGAATGAGGACCTTCTGTTGCATTTCTAAATCCAATGTATTTGCAGATGGTGTTCTTTCACATTAATCTCTTAACCACTCTGAACTGATTTAAGTTGACTTGTTATAAAAAAGACCCAATTCAACCAAAGTTTAAATTCCATTAGCTAATTAACAAACTTATTCTTCCACCTTAATTAATAGGGTGTAAAATGCTTGTTGAGTCAGATAATTCCCATTGTTTTTACAAGATAATGCAGTTTTAGACATAGTAATCAAGGTTGCTGTGACTCAATACTCACAATCAGAAAATTCTCTAGGGATTTTAGTCAGGGAGGAACCACTTTATCCCAGTAATCCAAGCTCTAGACACCTTCTAGCTACTGTATGTAATCTGTGTATAAAAGGACTCTTTCTTTTCTGGCTATATTTGATTCTTATGACCCAATAACGTTAATGCTGATATAGAAGACTGGGGAAAGTATTTTTAAAGAAATATTAACAAATTAGCTGCTATGTATTTTCCATATTTGAATAAATAGTTATGTCTTCAGTATTTTTCTAGGTACTGAAGACTTTTTTTTTTTTTACAGTGACTGTCTTTATGCATATTCCAAACCAAGTTTTATAAATGGATTGTTTCCTACAGTCATACATTATGTGATATTTGGGTGTTGAGAATAAATCTGAGTACCATGTATTTATTTGAAAAATACCACAGATTATATCACATGTAGTCGGAAAGCATGTTACTGCCTACTCTCATATGAACCTACCTGATGACTCAAGTCATCTTCAGAAGCCTTGCTTTGGGTGCCTCCGCCACCTGAAGGCTAGACAAGTGGCAACCCAAGAAAGGGCCTCCTTTGTCATTGTACTGGAACTTTGAAACTCCCTTCCCAGGGAGATTTGTCTGTCTCCATCATTGTGAAGACTTTTTTTTTGTTTGGTTTGCTGTTCCATCAGTAATTCTTATTAGACCTTGTTGTGGGATGAAGGAGTCACAGAATCATAGAGTTGGAAGGGACCAAAATTTGCAGATTAGTTAAACCGTTTTTCCTTTTCCATTGTACATTATCTTTTCCCAGCAAATAATAGGTAATGATAATAATAATTTTAGATGTCTTTGGTTAATGTATTCAGGCAAAAAATGAGTAAGGATCTCTGCTTCAATATCCAGAAAAGTGTGGAGCAACATTTCTTTATGGCAGGTATCTCCAACATTGTTGAACCTGTGGTTACTTTTGGAATTTGGAGAACAGTTATTGTGCACCATCACAAAATGGTTGCCACTGGGGAGGCCCAGCATACTACAAAATGAGTGCCATGGGAGCTGGGGCCAATCACAAAATGTTGAGAGGTTCCAAGTCAAGCCTCCTCCTATGATGGAACCAGCTGTTTCTAGATGGGCGCTCCCTGAAGATATAAATTGATGTCTCCTGCATTCTTCTGAAGCATCTTCTGCTTCAATGAGGTAGAGGAAAGCCAGGATTGGCTCTTTACTTTGGGGAAGAGATTCATAGGTGGAAAAGGAATTTTTACCAGGAAACACATTGGCAGGCACCATGGTACCCACGGTGCAACATTGGGGATCACTACTTTACAAAAAAGGACGCTAAACTGAAAACCATGACTCATCAAATATGAAAATACATCATTCTTATCTGTTTATGTGACTGATCAGTCTCCTTTTTCTACATGCTGTTCAATACTTTCAAACAGATATTGAAGCAACAGAACAATGGTATGTAAAATTTATTATGCATCATGGATTAGATATGTTTACTACTGAAGGAACTCTATTGGATTATGCTCGAGGTAAGCTGTAGCTTGTATAAAGTGATGTTTTTTACAAGTTGTTATGATCATGATGAAATTAATCACTTCATATTTAGTCGCTGAAAGTTTTCTGAATGTATTCATAAGTTGACTGTTGGCCTTCCCAAATTATACTTGGAGATGAAGTCCATCTGAATCATTCATCTTTTTATAAATTACCATATATTAAAATTATGTTAAAATGTTTACATATGTAGTTCAGTGGTGCATGGGGCATGTTTTCAACTATTCTTTCAAGTATGGAGACTAGAAAAGATGAAGACCAAGCCAAGCACAGGGAACTAGTACCCATGGCAACTGTCCTAAATTAATTAACATTTTAACAGTAGCATTAAATTGTTTAGGAAGCATTTGAATTTCATACTGGGTTCCCATCATGTCGCTTTGGTTTGTCACATCATTGAAATCAGGAAATAAACATTCAGCTTTAGTATAATAGCATTTCATGGCAGAATATTTATTTTATTTATTTACTTTATTTATATCCCACTTTTCACCCCAATGACCCAAAGTGGCTTATCATTCTCCTTTCCTCCATTTTATCCTCAAAACAACCCTGTGTGGTAGGTTACCTCTCTCTCTACATATATCAACCTCTATAAACTCTGAAGAGTTTGGAGAAGGTTAGTACTAAAATACATTTGAAGCTGTTCATTATCATTTTATGGATTGGGGTAAGTATGTTGATGTTAGGTGGTTGACGGATTGCACCCAAAGAGTGCTTGTTAATGGTTCCTCACCCACTTGGAGATCTGCTCTGGTTAGACCTCACCTAGAGTACTGTGTTTAGTTTTGGGCACCACAGTTTAAAAAGGATGTAAATAAACTGAAACGTGTCCAGAGGAGAGCAACGAAGATGGTGAGGGGTCTGGAGAGGAAAGGTTGAAGGAGCTGGGTATGTTTAGCCTGGAGAGAAGACTGAGAGGTGATATGAAGGGCTTTCATATACAGGATGGTGTGGAGTCGTTTTCTGTTGCCCCAGAAGGTTGGATGAGAACCAATGTGTTTAAATTAAATCAAAACAGTTTTCGGCGAAATCTTAGAAAGAACCTTCTGACAGAGCTGTTCTTCAGTAGAACAGGCTTCCTGGGGAGGTGGTGGGCTCTCATTCTTTGGAGGTTTTTGAGCAGAGGCTAGATGGCCATCTGTCAGCAATGCTGATTCTGTTAACTTAGGCGGATCATGAGAGGGAGGGCAGGAAGGGGTGTGTCGGTGTTTGGCTCTTGTGGCCCTTTCTTACATGTCCAGGGTAATGCCCATCACCACTTTGGGGTCAGGAAGGAATTCTCCTCCAGGCCAGATTGGCCAGGGATTCTGGAGAGTTTTTTGTTTTGTTTTTTTGTTTGCTATCTTCTGAGCATGGAATAGGGGACACTGGGAGTATGTGAGAGGGTAGTTGTGAATTTCCTGCATTGTGCAGGGGGTTGGACTTGATGACCCTGTGGTCCCTTCCATCTCTCTATGATTCTATAATTCCATGATTCTATTGTCTGTTGATAATTCTATTGTTTGTTGTAAGATGCATTGAGCCTGGCTTCTGCCAGGAATGTGCAGAATATAAATCAAATCAAATAAAAAATAAAATTCTCTCAACCTGTCTCCAGTCCAAGGGGTTTTTCATGGGTGGGACAGGAAAATGCAAAATTACAAAACCCTGGGGTATGAATCCTCACACCTCAGTCTTAATAGCTGCCACCAGCCCCTTTCGCTACCCAAACAGCTTGAAGCCAAGGTGCAAGTTCCCAACCTTCCTGGGATTAGAGTCAAGAAAGTCACCCCTGCAAGGGAGGTTCACATGCAATATGAGTTTCAACAATAAAGAGCTTGATTCCGATACTTGGATTTTTGGTCTTCCTTGAGACTCTTTGGATGAATCCCAGATTTCTCTGTCACTTGGGAAATAAGAACTAAGTGTTGATTTGTGAACCCATGGGATAGTGCTTGACTGGAGAATAGAAAGGAAAGATCTTTTCTGATATTTCTAATAATGGATAGGAATAGGCATCTCTCTGCCCCATAAATGCCACTATCTTATTTTGGGGTGTGGGTCTACATTTCTTTCTTCTTTAATGGCACTAAGGTCATTTACGCACTGGAGGTTTTGCCTTGGGTGTGTCGCTCACTAGATGCACATTTTCCCCATCCGAATGCTAAAAACTCTGCACGGGGGCGGGGGGGGGGATTATTTTTGAGTTTTGAGAATTCGGGTGGGGAAAATGTGCATCTAGAGAGTGGCAAATCCAAGGCAAAACCTCCAGTGCATAAATGACGTGAAGTGTAACAGGAAGGAGATTCCATAACGTTCATCTGTACAGGAAAGAGGGGCACCAAATTCCACTGCTTTGTATGGAATGATAATAGGAATTTTCAGTATCATTGCACTGCATTTCCCTGGTGTTTGAGTTGGCAATTTAATTATCTAGTTGTGGAGATTTTTCAATGTGTGCTTAATGTTGATTTGGAGAAATTCCGACCCAACATTTCAGTGACAGCGTCAAGTACTTTTACCACTCCACTGCTCTTTCCTTTTTAAAGAATAAGTAGCGTATGGCTTGCTCTTAAATTAAACCACCTTTTCCCCCCACAGAGCCTATTCTTCAGTGGAAGTTAGATTATATTAATAATTTGGGACGGTTGCTACCAAACATAATAAATATCACAGTAACAAAAAGCCCTTGTGCAAGTGATGTGGCTGTAATGGGCCTGATGCTTAATAAAGTTACTGGTAAGTGCAGTGTCTCTTATATTGGCATATCAATAGAGAAGTGCAGGTAGTATCCACCGAACTGAACAACTTCAGTGCAATCCTGTTTATCTTTAATCAGATTTGGGATGAACTTCACCTTTAGCAATGGTTTCAGGCTTGCATTCCAGGAGTAGTCTAGCCACTCCCACAGCAATATAGATTTACCCAGGGACAAGACCGGATATTGTCAAGTGTGGCTATTAACAGAAGATTCCTCTGTCTTCCTCCATCAGTGTTTTCTGCCAGTGGGTGAAGACTTTTTCGTGTGGTTTGGCATACCCCAATAATGGTTATTGGCCCTCCTCTCTGGTGCTGAAGTTGTTTGTTTATGTGTGTTTACTGAATTGTTTTACCCTTTTAAATGTTGTTTTTAATCGTTCAAATGTTCTGTTTTTTTGGTATGCAACCTTGGGGACCCTCATTGAGTGGAAAGGTGACATTAAAATGTTTTAAATGAATAAATCTAGCACAATGGTGCATAGGGTTGCCAACCTCTAGGTATTAGCTGGAGATCTCCTGCTATTACAACTGATCTCCAGCTGATAGAGATCCATTCACCTGGAGAAAATGGCTGCTTTGGCACTTGGACTCTATGGAACTGAATTCCCTCCCCTCCTCAAACCCTGCTCTCCTCAGGCTCCGCTCCCAAAACCTCCCGCCAGTGGTGAAGAGGGACCTGGCAACCCTAATGGTGCAGGGTTTTTTGAAAGCGTCAATAAGCATGTGGACAGGAATGAGCCTGTGGATATTGTGTATTTGGATTTCCAAAAAGCTTTTGACAAAGTCCCCCACCAAAGGCTGCTAAGCAAACTTCATAGTCATGGGATAAGAGGACAAGTCCTCTTATGGACTGAGAGCTGACTGAAAAATAGGAAGCAGAGAGTAGGAATCAATGGTCAGTTCTCCCAATGGCGGGATGTGAGCAGTGGGGTGCCTCAGGGATCTGTGTTGGGACCAGTGCTTTTCAACCTATTCATCGATGACCTGGAGTTGGGGTTAAACAGTGAAGTAGCCATGTTTGCAGATGGCACCAAATTATTTAGGGTGGTTAAAACAAAATTGGACTGTGAAGAGCTCCAGAAGGATCTCTACATACAGGAAGAATGGGCATTAAAATGTCAAAGGAGTTTCAATTTAAGTGTAAAGTGATGAATATTGGGGCAAAAAATCCCAACTTCACATATACACTGATGGGATCTGTGCTGGCAGCGACAGACCAAGAAAGGGATCTTGGGGTGGTAGTGGATAGCTCAATGAAGATGTCAACCCAGTGTGCGGCTACTGTAAAAAAGGAAAATTCCATGCTGGCCATAATTAGACGAGGAATAGAGAATAAAACTGCTGCTATCATACTGTCCTTGTACAAATCTATGGTGAGACCACACTTGGAATACTGTGTACAGTTCTGGTCACCACACCTAAAAAAGGATATTATAGAGCTTGAGAAGGTGCAGAGAAGAGCAACCAAAATGATTAGGGGACTAGAGCAACTGTCCTATGGGAAGAGGTTTAAACGCTTAGGGCTGTTTAGCTTGGAAAGAAGGTGGCTAAGGGGAGACATGATAGAGGTCTATAAAATTATGCATGGTTTGGAGAGAGTGGACAGGGTGAAGTTTTTCTCCCTCTCCCATAATACTAGAACACTGGGTCATCTGCTAAAGCTGGAGGGTGAGAGATTCAAAACAGATAAAAGGAAGTATTTTTTAACGCATAGTTAAATTGTGGAAGTATTTTTAACGCATAGTTAAATTGTGGAACTCCCTGCCCCAGGATGTGGTGATGGATGCCAGCTTGGAGGGCTTTAAGAGGGGAGTGGACATATTCATGGAGGAAAGGGCTATTCATGGCTATTAGTTAGAATGGATACTAGTCATGCTGCATACCTATTCTCTCTAGTATCAGAGGAGCATGCCTATTATTTTGGGTGCGGTGGAACACAGGCAGGATGGTGCTGCTGCACTCGTCTTGTTAGTGGCTTCCTAGAGGCACTTGGTTGGCCACTGTGTGAACAGACCCCTGGACTTGATGGGCCTTGGTCTGATCCAGCAGGGCCGTTCTTATGTTCAGGGGCTAAGAAGCAAGGAGCTGCCTGTCCAGCCCTGAAGCTATGGGGTGCTGCAAGGCTTTGTGAGGGAGATTGGGGGGGGGGGAGAGGTTGAGAAGTGGACACATCGGGGCACAAGTTTCCCAATGCTGTTTTCCCCCTTCCTTCCAGAATATTATATATTATTAGGGACTGTACTCACTTCATAACCTAAACAGAGTGGTGGGGTGGAGGTGGGATTAATTACTGTCAGAGGAAGTGCTTTTCCTCCAATTCATTCTTCAAGGCTGATTTTGCATCAGAATGGCCAAAGAACTTAAAAGCATACAACATCATGGACCAGTGGGGGTGGGGACATTAGACTCAGGGGATGCACACCTCCCAGTACACACCCCCATTGATGCTAATCTCCCACTGTAATGACTCTCACAGGCCAGTTTCCCTTTCTTCTGCCTTTTACTTTGGACCACCATGTTTGCGATTAGGAGAGTAAGTAATTGCTAGAAGCATTGCTATATACTGTGCTTCTGTTTTGATGTGTCTACATTTACTTTTTTATCCATAGGAATATATATAGGAATTTCTTGGTCTGCATTTATGACTCGGGATGTAGCCTGGCATAATTTGACAAATAACATTTGTGCTATCCTTGAATATGGTAATTCCTTCTAATTTTCAACATTTTAAATGCAACGTTTGCATTTGTTGCAATGCTCGATGAATCTCATCACAAGTAATTGTGAAGCAACCCATTTGTGAGTGTTCCCCACACAGGCAAGAATTGAGGTAAAATGAGGAGTGAGGGCAGGCCTGACAAGGGGTGTGGGTGTGGGAGACTGGCAGTTGAAGGGTGAGGAGGAGAATCTGAGGTGAAAGAACAGCCTTGCAGGCTCTGGGAAAGAAGGTGGTTGTGGCTTGTGGGGAAGGGGGAAAGGATGTGGGGGGAAGAGTGACAGAGAACCAAGAAGGGGGGAGACAGAAGGCTTGGCAGAGACCACTGTGGTGAGAAGGAATTAGAGGGGGAAATAAGAAGTTGTATGTTGCCTGTCCTGAAGCATGAGCATGGTCTTGGGGTGATGGTGGAGTTTTGGAGGGCAGCTAGGGATTTTGAAGATGAACCTAAAATGTTAGCTGAAAAGATTTGGTGCTAATTGGGGTGTGTGACTGTTATGGGGCTCAAATGTTACCTCACCATTTCTGAGGACTATGCTAATTTTGACAGGCGATGGTCCTATCTTTGTAATTAATAGGATTAGAAAGATGTTTATTAAAAAACAAACAAACCCAAAGCTGAAAATCCAGAGAAAGGAACTAAACGTGTTATTAAGGGGACAGATCCTCTTGAGTCCTATAGCAGCAGCCTTGCCTCAAATGCACATCTGATACATGGGATAATCAGCCAGTTTGTGCATCTTGTCCATCAAGTTTGATGAATAGATAGGATAGAATAGGGCTAAAATAAAGGAGTCTTATTTAATGTTTAAAATATATACACAATTTGGCTCGTTTATACAAAGTATTGAAAGAAGACAGGAATGGAATAAATACTGCTGTGATTACTCATCATGCCTTTTCTCTCCTTTAAGACTGTGCTGATCTTACGCTTTTGAATGTCATTTTAACCAACCATCATATAGTGTTCCTTACTACATTAGGACTATTTATCAGCGACGATTTGTGCGATGGAAACTTCTATGATTTAAAAGTACGTAAGTATGGTCTAATTTGTATATTTTAAAAATCTAGTGTTCCAAAAGCATTGATAAGCATTCAGGAAGAAAAAGCTCAAAGTGAATCTACTCAATGAGGCTTACTCCCAGGGAAGTGATTTTAGGATTGCACTATTAACCCCATTCATGTACATTTTACTCAGTGAGCTAAGAGTAAGAGTTAAGGTGCGTCCCATCAGTTCTTGTGTTCTGGGATGTATCCCAGATGCTTACGGTGCAATATGGCTTCACTTTAATATTTTTATATTCTGAAAAGTACATACCCTGCAGTGTCCTTGGGATTTCTTCAACGTATGTTCTGTGGAATATTATACGCAAGCAAATGTATTTGCGAGCAGGTGTTCAGCAGCCTGACATTTAAGCTGTAGAATGGACTCTCTCCTCACAGGTGCATCAGCTGGTTGGGAAGGGTTGCAAATGGATTCACTGGTCAAATGCAGGTTCTTGCTCTCAGTCTCAAGCAGATTAAACCATTCTTCCAGGGCCTCGTTTGGGTCTATCTTACCGTTTAGTCTTTGCTCCCTGCCTGGGAATTGTAGGTTGTCCTCCCCTGACTCATAGAAAATCCTTTGAACCTGTGACCTTAGTCTCCTTTCAAGGTGGCATTTCTAGTTTCAGTTTCCTCTGCCAGGAGGGCTAGTGAATTCTGTGCTTTGTGGACTGACCCTCCTTATTAGTCTCTCCACGTAGGCAAGGTGGTTCTCTACCTTGACATTTTTTCTCCCCAAAGATAGTGTTGGGTTTCCACTTTTATTTAGTTATTTATATACATTATTTATAGTTCACCTTTCTGATTGAGACTCAGGATGAATTAAAGGATTTGTGTATGTGCTGTCAGGTTGCTTCCAATCTATGGTGACCCTATGAATTAATGACCTCCAAGACATCCTATCATTAACAGCCTTGCTTAAGTCTTACAAACAGAAGGACGTGGCTTCCTTTGTTGGGTCAATCCATTTCATGCTCGGCCTTCCTTTTTTCCTACTGCCTACAACTTTTCCTTGCATTGTCTTTTCCAGTGACCCTTGTCTTCTCATAATGTGGCCAAAGTTCAGTGGCTTCAGTTTGTTCATTTTAGCTTCTAGGGAGACTTCAGGCTTGATTTGATCTAGAACCCACTTATTTGTCTTTTTGGCTGTCCACGGTATCCATTAATTTTACTTTCAACACCACATTTCAAATGAATCAATTTTATTCCTGTCAGTTTTCCTCACTGTCTAACTTTCATATCCATAAATAGTAATAAGAAATTCCATAGAATGAATTATCTTGAACTTGGTCATCAGCAAGTCAGGTTAATCTCCTTCTGATTTCTTGGTTGCAGTCTCTTCTTTGATTGATGATTGACCGCAAGGACTAGAAATTCTTTATACTCCAGTAACCATAAATATGCACTATGATCTTTAGTGCATCTCCTTTTTCTAAATCAATTTGAACATCTGGCATTTCTTGAAGATAATGTCAGAGAATAGCCATGTTGGTCTGCAGCAGAAGAGCTAGATTCCAGTCCAGAAGCATCTTAGAGACCAACAAGATTTTTAGGGTATAAGCTTTCAAGAGTCAAAGCTCCCTTTGCATCTAAGGAAGGGAGCTCTGTCTCTCGAAAGCTTGTACTCTGGAAATCTTTTTGGTCTCTAAGGTGCTACTGGGCTTGAATCTGGCGTTTTTTGTTCCATATATGGCAAGAGTCTGTGTTGTAAAATTTTGAGCATCACTTTGCTTGCATGGGAAATTAATAGGATGGTCCAATAGTTGCTGCAATCTATGACATCTCTGTTTTTCAGCATTGGAATGTGAATTGAGTGTTTCCAGTCTGTGGGCCATTGTTGTGTTTTCCATATTTGTTGTCATGTTAAGATTTTGATGAACGCTGTAGCTTGAAAAACTATTGATATCCCATCTAGCTCTGGTGATTTATTTCTCCCAATTGCTTTGAGTGCAGCTTTCACTTCACTCCACTTTTGAAAAGTTGCAGATTCTTATCAAAAAGATTCTTTTTAAAAGGAATCTGTCATCCTTTCCTCTCTTATGTATAGTTCTTCAGTATATTGTTTCCATCTTTTCTTTATTTTGACCTGATCACATAATGTATTTCCTTTTTGATCTTTTAGCATCTCTGGCTGTAGTTTGAATTTTCTTTTGATGTCTTAGAATCAACTCTTGCAGAGTCTAAAGCTCTGACAGAATTGATCTCAGCTTCACTGAAACATTCAACCCCCCCTTATCATGTTAAGGCGTGTGTCCAAGAAGGTAAATTACAGGATAAAGCCCTGCAATCAGACAGCATGAGAAAAGCAGTGAACAATGCAATAGGACTAGGAGTTTCAGAATTAGAGAGCAATGCAAACAACAAACTGTCTAAGGCAGTGTATACTTTAAAAAAAAAAGCTGAGAGTTCAGAGTTGTTGTATTGATATAATGATACTGTAGGGCTGATTAAAAAACAAAAATATAAAAAGTTCCCCCAGTTGGTGAGAGAGAAAAGGGCTGCTGTAAGGACAGGCTCAGGGAAAATTGCTGCCATGTGGGCCAGAAAATCTGAATTTTCCCACCCCCACAGCAACCATTCAGGCTTTAATACGATCTTTCCCAAAACTTTAGAAAAAAGCAGGTTTGAGAAAGAGCAAAGTGGGGAAAACCCCGAGGGTGTATGATGGTGTATGGGGGAAACAAGAAGAAAACTCATTTTTAAAAAGCATTGAACTCAAGGCAGATAACCCATAGTTTCATCCTCAGAAATTAATCTGTTTCCTCGTATTGGGAAAACCTTCACTCGCTTTGTGTGTGTAGACTTCAGTTAAAGGCACACAAATAAGATTAGTAAAATGGCAGCAGACCTGGTCTCAGGAAGAAACAGATGGGTGTGAATACAATCTATGGTTCCTTTCTGAGCAAACTACTCATTACAGTGAAGCTGTGTGTCATGAAACCCTGGCAGACCCTTCTCCATCCATGAATTCCTCTGCATTGGGAAAGTGTTTGGAAAGGGGCTGATTCTCCTGCCAGCCACTTTTTAATAGAAGCCCTGGTCTTCTTTTCCTCCCTCCCAATGGAGTTGTATCCCTTTGTTTTAATGGAGAACAAAGGTTTGGGATACTGGTAGGCCTTTAAGCAGCTGTGCTCTGCAAAAGTGAAGGGGCTGTCAGGGCTTGAGTATAATGTGCTGTTTCCTCACTCCCTTGAAGCAAAGGTGGTTCTTGCTTCTGTCGGTTTGTAGTGTAAATGTAAAACCTTCATTGGTCAAATACCCATTTACATTACTGGTATCACTCTTCCCTTCTTCCCCTGCATTTACATGGCATGTATGTTAACACAAATGGTGAAAGAGAAGCTCAAAGACAAGTTAAACCTCATGTGAGTATATCCTTAATGGTATCTTCACTGCAATCACTAGATGGCTTCGAGCAAGTCTCAGATTTCACATCCTGACCCTGAGCCCTGTGAAGTTTTATTGGTGAAGTCCAGCATGTTGAATTGTAACCAGAAATGCAGTGGCAACAGTTTTTATACTGGCATGACATATTCAAAGCTGTCCGCTTCCAGTCAGTAATGTGTATAATTTTACTATCCTATTTTCTTCTAGTTCCGCAAACCAAACTTCTGTGGATTTGAAATGGTAAGAAAACACTAAATGTTGTTTATGTATTCCTAATATCAAATAACCTGAAACTCTTAGAAGCAAATACATTTTTCTCCTGGTGTTTACTTTGGTACATCTTGTTTGGTACACCTTATTTCGAAGTACATGTTCTCAAGATCACAGCCTATACTGAATATGTAGCTTAATTCCATAAACTGATGCATAAATATAACAAGAAGTGCTTCCACCAGATGCCAGTCTTCATAGATTAACACTTCCTTCTTGATTAAGGACTCACGTTTCTCCCACCAGTGAGATCTCACAGACAACCTTTTCTACCTGTCCAATGTGATAGGCATATTATTTTTTCCTTGGCATTCATTGTCTCCCCTGCTTGTTGTCTTCACTTTCTTTACCAAGCTCAGATCTTCCTGCTCTCTTGCACCTAGGCAGCACTTTCTTCAATCCTCATGATGGTGTCATGGTCATGGCCTCTCTGGATAAGCAAGTAACACTATTAATGTCATTGCCACTTGAACCAGTAATCTTCTCTTTGATGATCATATTGGCTATCTCTCTCACCTATAGCAAGGTGTCGGGGCAACAGGAAATGGTGTCAATAACCTAGTCAGCCCCTTAGAGTCTTATTAGCTGCATCATGCAAAATATAAGAATAATTGTACTAATGTTAATAATTTGTCTTTCCCACAGGATGATTATTACAGAGCAAAAGTATGGTATAATGTCCAATGTCTAGCTAACCAAGAAAGCTATGAAGGTGAAGAAATGAAATTTGCAAGCAGTAAAACCATATATGAAGTGCAGCTGGGGTAGTATTTTGTTTTAAGCTGAAACATTGTAAGGCGCATAGTTCATTGCAAAGCAGGGGCCCATCACACAGCTTTTAAAATATGAATTTATGTCAATGAATATATTAACATGATATAAAGTTAACAAATACATTACCGTAAGTGGGTTTCTCAGAGCAATATTCTTGCTATATATTCAGATGTCCTTTAATGTGATTGTCACATTACAATGGCTTGCTGCCAAGGAAAGCAAGCATATGGTGACTGAACCAGGTATGTAGATACCGTATGGTGATTCTGTACACAACTTTGCTAATGTTTTCTTTAAAACTTGCAGACCTGGCTTCTCTAATACTGAGGACAGAATGAGAAAAAACTGAGTGGGAAGATCTTGGCAATGCCTGGTGATGGCTGGTCATTGCCAGTGACAACAGCTTGATTGCTCTGGATTGAATTAGGAGGGGGCAATGAATAGAAACAGGAAGTAAGGCAGATCAGGAATGATGTCTGGGTACTTGAGGATTAAGTACCTAGCACTGAGCTATAGACTTGGAGATCAAGGCAGAGTCCAGAAAGGTGAGTCAGAGGGCTAAGCTGGCTAAGTGATGGGATTAGGAGTCCATCTGAATGGAGTTGATGCAATTTAGCAGGGAATGTCTAGTCTACCGCAGGAGGACTATAGGAATGCTAACTGCGTGTCCTTTGTTCTTGTTGAACCTCCGGTGTCCTATCAGGGGAACGCATAGCACAGAGTCTTTGGCCCAGGTGACTTCTGCAGCATTGGTACAAACAAGATGGATGCCAGGAGACCCCTTTTTTGTCTCTGATTACACAGCACATTTTCATCCCTTGCACACTAGCTCCAGTCCTGAACACCTCCTCAAGGCATCCCAGGGCAGTATAGGGCATATTTGGGTACCATAACAGTAGAGGATGAACCTTTCTTTCTCCAGCATTCTTCCCAAAGCTTCTGCATGGATAAAATAAACTTGAGCCCACACTAATAATTTATCTCAATTCAATGAGGCAAGGCAAGGTAAATCTGCTATTATTAAGGTTGGTGTTTTCCTCACCTGCTTTGGGTCCCCACTGGGGAGAAAGGTGGGGTATAAATGAAATAAATAAATAAAGCTGAAGACTTGGGGACAGATAAAAGAAAAGTTGGTTGGTGAGTGAGGAGTAAGGTTGCCAGCTCTGGGTTGGGAAATACCTGGAGATTTTGGAGGGTGGAGGGCAGGGTTTAAGGAAGGGAGGGACTTCAATGGGGTATAATGCCATAGACTCCACCTTCCAAATCTGCCATTTTTCTTCAGGTGAACTGATCTCTGGAGATCAGTTGATATAGCGTGAGATTTCCAGCCACCACCTGGAGGTTGGCAATCCTAGTGAGGAGAGAAGGAAGCAAGGAAAGGGGAGAGGATAGGAGGGCTGCCAGGAGGAGAGAAAGAGGAAAGAAGTTAGGAAGGGGATACGGAGGACCTTGTGGGTTCCCTAATTTCTAGTACCAAAAAATATACTGTTCTAGAACACAAAAGTTCTATTTAGCTATCATGGCTAATATTGGTTGAGAGGTCCATCCAGATTTACAGTGAAAGCCTAGGCAGTTAGTCTAAACTCATTGACTTGGATTGGAGTAACTCTGCATAGGATTGTACTGCTATAAAGCAACCCTATTCAGAATCCTACCCAGGTCTATGCAAAGGAGCTTACTCACATGAAAGTGTTCTTAGGAGTGTACTGTCAGTGACATCAATTAATAACTGTCAAGATGACCCCTGATTGTTTCTGCCTTATATATGGTTATTATGTTCTTGGTATGCATAACAATCATTTTAACATGTGGTCATGAGTTCTTTGCAAATCTTCACTGGAAAACCGGTTCGATCAATACATTCAATACATATATTGTAGAAATCTAGGCACTGACACTTGAATAATAGATTTCTCTTTTCTTCCAGTGGATTATATTTCTATCTCATTCAATAAAGATAAAACATTAAGCCAGGTAAGTGAAAAGATGAAAAAAACTGATGAAATGTAGACGATTATAGTTGAGAGTTGTTTATTCAGTTCAGCACAGAAGCTGAAATGTGGCTCAAAATTTGATTTCCTGACCAGCTTTGCATTATATTTGAATAATATTTGTTCCTTGATAGCTGCAGAAAAGGTTTAGAGGTGTACACTTCAAAAATATTTTTGCTCCCCCTTTTTTTAATTATGATTTTTGCTATGCCAAAATTTCAAGGGGATTTGATTCCATTTTAGGACATTGTTTCCATTTTAGGACAGCGAGGTGGCCAAGGCTGCAAATGACACCAAATTATTTAAGGTGGTTAAAGCAAAAAGGATCCAAAAGGTTCTCTCCAAACTAGAGGAAAGGGCATTAAAATGGCAAATGAGATCCAATGAAGCTTTTCTCCCTCTCCCATAATACTAGAACGTGGGGTCATTTACTGAAGCTGAAGGGTGAGAGATTCAAAACAGACACAAGGAAGTATTTCTTCACACAATGCATAGTTAAATTGTAGAACTCCCTGCCCCAGGATGTGGTGATGGCTGCCAACTTGGAAGGCTTTAAAGGGGAGCAGACATGTTCATGGAGGAGAGGTCTATCCATGGCTACTAATCAAAATGGGTACTAGTCATGATGCATACCTATTCTCTCCAGTATCAGAGGAGCAAGCCTATTATATTAGGTGCTGTGGAACACAAGCAAGATAATGCTGCTGCAGTTGTCTTGTTTGTGGGCTTCCTAGAGGCACCTGGTTGGCCACTGTGTGAACAGACTGCTGGGCTTGATGGGCCTTGGTCTGATCCAACATGGCTTTTCTTATGTTCTTATGTTTTAAGCACAGTTTTCCATTTGTGGGATTTCAACACCTGAAAATCATGCCTTTTAACAAAAATGAAATTAAAACATTTTTGATGTGTCTTAATCCCCCACCCCCACCAAGGGAACAGGAGGATGGAGAGAGAGTACTGCAACAGTTGGTCAGCAGTGCATCAGCCTTTTAAATTCCCTTTAAAGTTTAAAAGATGGTTATTTTCAAAGGTAGACCTGGCCTTTAAATAATGGCCCTTTAAACTGCAAGGACTAGTTCATTGTCATGGCACCTGTGCTGTTCCATATGGGTACTGCGCATATGGAGGCCAGCCACTCAGTGTTTTAGAAACGTCCCAGCGAGTACAGGATGCCCACCGTTTTCCTGCCATTAATTTTGGCAAGACAGCAAGGGGTGGAGGAGAGAGCCTTTCTATCAGCTCTGTCTCTCCTGCTCCTTTCTTCTGTGAGAAACAGAAAAAGAATATAAGTTTTTCCTCTATTTTTTTTTCTTTTCCCCCATGTTGGACTCCCCCCTCTGAGGTTTCGTTGTTTTCTTTTTTTCTACAATGTTTTCTTCTCAAGAAAACAGAAGAAGTATCTTTTATATCTTCCTTCCCCCCCCCCCAAAAAAGGAAAGAGCAGATAGCAGTGGAAGTGAAATTTCACAGCTTCCTCAAAGTTAAAACTTATAAAAGATAATCTGGACCGAATGGCCTTGTTCAATATGGCCCCCAAAGCCCTTTTTAAAAAATGCACAAACTGTAGGGCTAAAATCCCCCAGTCTGATGACCATTTACTCTGCCTTTACTGCCTCACAGTGGAGCAAAAATTCTCCAAATGCTCCATCTGTAGTTAGTTCACTCTGAAGACAAGGCACAACCAGGTCTCACCTTAAAGTGACACTATGGTAAAAAGCCCTCTCCAGCTTGGTGTCTGAGAGACAAGCCAGCCCAATCCTTCCAAGGTCCCAGAAAGACAGGCCTGAATACCTTTGGTTCCGATGGGTGCAAGGAAGACAGAGGGTGGAGGGGCTTCTTCTATTTTTTCCTAAAAACTGCCATCTCTGTCCTGCTTTTACCCCCACTGGAATAAAAAAAAATGGCAATTTCAGTCCCCCTCTGAAAATCACATTCCCACTGGCTGCAATCTATACAAGAAAAATCCTTTAAAATATTACAGAAGTACATATAATGTGCTTTTCCACACTGAGTTTACCCAGTGGGCTGGTGGTTGGGCTTTTTGGGACTCTCCAGTTTCCTGTCTCCACCAGTTTTCTAGACCATAACCTCTTCTTTGTTGCTGTTTTTGTTTCTATATTAATGAACAGATTCGTCAGCAAAATTTTAAACCAGATATATATGTTCCTAAATCAATGAATGCTACCAATTTGTTGTCTTGTCCTTTTAATATGAGATATCTTTTTTCATAGGAATCTACCTGTTTCTATAGTAATGATCCATTTGTTCAATGGCACAGTTGCTTGCCCCACAAATCAGCAGCTGAAAGGCTAATTTCTAGACGGGTAGTTTCTTTTCTGGTTGATTATCAACAAAATACTGGCATAGGTATTTTAACTCAGCAGGTACAGTATGCAAGAGAAACCATTTCAATTGATATATGTATAAGCGTTGCAGTCCACACCAACAACTCTTAACTTTGGATTAATCCTGGTACAAGTTTTACTGCTAATATGTCATCACCCAGTGCAGCTCAAGCTGTCTCTCAACAACATTCCCAACTTTGAGCAGGTCTGAATTTGGAGTTGTGCTCTGTCACCATTCTAAGCATCTTATTTACCAGACAACTCTGCTTACTATTTCAAAGAAGACCAAGAACTGAAAGTCAGATTTATGAGTGTTCATTGATGTCCACTTGACATCTCACAAGTTATGAGTGTGCCAGTTTTCAGGCATGGCTTTGAACTCCTTTATGTCTCACTCCCCCCAGCCTTTCTTTGTTGATATTGCAAACACTGGCTGACAAAATCAGAGAATCTCTCTGGATAGGCCACTTATTACCTTCTCTCCAGAAAGAAGCTGAGAAGAGCACTTCTCCCAGTACTCTCCCCCATTTCCATCCCAATATCACCCCCCATTTTCATCCCAGTATCAATTCCATGCATGTTTACCCTGAAATGGACACCATTATTTTAAATGAGTACCCAGCTTGCTGGGGCTAAAGGGAAGATGACTGGGGAAGGCACTTGCAAACCACCCGGTAAACAAAGTCTGCCTAGGAAACGTCAGGATGTGATGTCACCCCATGGGTCAGGAATGACCTGGTGCTTGCACAGGGGACCTTTACCTTTACCTTTTTTATTTTAAATTGGGTTTAGTCTTGGAGCCTGTCTGTGTGCTGCTTACAGGACTGTACTGGGAGTTCTGTGTTGACATTGAATTCCCAAGTGTGTGGGCCTGATTCAGACTGGGACTATAACATGCAGACTTTTCAGCCTTCCCTACATGCCATCTTCCCAACATGAAGTGACCCTGGTGAATTGCTGCATTGGGGAAACTTATTTGTATCTCATCAGCATGCACAGGGTTCTTCAACTGGGCAAACAGCTGCTTTCCAAGGCCATTTCAGGTTGAGGAAACGGTGTGGATAGGATGGTCGAAGTATGCTTTCCCTGCATGCCACAGTCCCAATCAGAATATCAACACTGGGTAGACCAGTAAAGAGTATTGTTAAGCCCTGTCAGGTAGGTATTCATCCACAGACTGCAATTTCTCTCAAACTGACATAATCAGAAATGGTCTCTGGCCTTTGCTCTCCCTTCTTCCTTCCCTATACTCCATGCATATTTTCAAAGTCCCTGCTAGAAACAATGCATAGACATAAAAGATTGCAAAAAACTCTTTGGGTAAATGTCAGCACTCCTTGTGATGTATCTGGATTTAACAAGAGTGGCAGAGTTCGATTTTGAGCTAAAAATTATCACACTTCTTCAGCATCTCTAACCAAGCCCCACTACCATCCAGTTCACTCTTTCATGTAGCTTTTCAAGGGGCCTCTGGATTACTGCCATCTAGTGAGTGAGCTTCAACCCTGCAGCAGGCAGCAAATTCAGGCCCTTGAAAACCTTGCTAGAGTTCAGACACAGAGGTCTGGATCCTAACCCTTCCTTTTATACCCACAGCACTGTCCTCCATTGCAAAGGTGATGCTCCATTGCAAACCACATTTTCCCACAATTATGCCCTTTCTCCCCTTCAAAGACACGGGTCTTGTGTGAGTGGAAGGCACATGGGGTTGGCTTCTGCCAGTTTTTTAAATTCAATCTCAAATAAATTCCAATTCCCCTCCTCACTGCATCCCCCATTCTGAGGGTTGACAGCTCCGTGTTGGGAAATACCTCGAGATTTTGGGTGTGGACCCTGAGGAGAGCAGGGTTTGGGCAGGGGAGGGACTTGGGTGAGATATAATGCCATAGAGTCCACCTTCCAAAGTAGTCATTTAATCCAGGTGAACTGATCTCTGTCACCTGGGGATTAGTTGTAATCACAGATCTCCAGCCACCACCTTGAGGTTGGAAACCTAGTCATTCTACATGCCTTTTGCATTTGCAAATCCCATGATTTCCAGCAGAGTTACTGTAGACCTTCCACTTTCTTTTTTATCAGCAGAAAAGCTGGTTGGATTGAGCCCATAGTGCTGGAAAGTGTGTTCTGCCATAGAACCCTATCACCACAGTGGAAGATGGCACAGAGGAAACAGAAGAAAGGGTTAGGATCCAAGCCATGATCACAAAGTATAAAGAGATTGCCATTGTTTCTGAGAAAATGTAAAATGCCACTCATGTTGGGCTTGCTTAACTGAAAACGGTCATAATCAGTTGTAATATATAAGTGTCAGCAAAACTACAAAATTTATGGTGGTGTTCTGGTTTTGGCCCAGACTTCGTATTAACACAGTGACAAGGTAAAACCACAAGCATAGTTACTTGTCATTCCACAATTCTGGTGGAGGTCCAGAGCGCTTCCTTAAAAAATGCAAGGCTGAAAAAAAGGGGAGAAGAGATGGGTAGGAACAACATCCAGTGACATTTTTAAAGACAGGTCCAAAAGGCTGCAGATCTGAAACAATTTGTGACTCTATTCCTCGCCCCAACTATACTACCACAGTTGCCATTACCTTCTGCAGCTACCTCATCCACCTTTCCCCTAAGGCTCTGTTGTTAAAATTCATATAAATTGACTTTGTTCTGTGGGTAATAACTGGATGGTCTTTGGAATGCAAAAAAAGAAGCCAAGATATAACTTGTAGGTTTTTCTTGCTCTCAACCATACTGTTTGTGAGCATGTCCTCTTTACACATTACACAATCCATATGTTTTCTACTTGTACCTCTTTTTTGGGCCTGCAAGACAGGTGGAGAGAAGAGAGGAGTCACATTATACTCACATAAAGAGCTGACAAGAGCAAGAAGGCTATTCTCCCTGGAAATTGCTTGCCAAGCAAGACCCAAAAGAGTAATTCATCAAGAGTACTACTTTTGTTTGGTTTTTTTAACAGTAAATGTAGAGCTACAGATATCACATATAGATATTTTTATTTTTCCTTCAGCTGCCTCCCAAGTGCTTCACAGTCAGCCTTAATGCTTTTGATGGTGTTCATGGCTGTGTCGTTGGTTCCCATATGGACCATCACAAATGTGTAGGTTTGATCACTTTTGGGATCTGGTCTACAACATCTTTAATTTTTGCTCTTGGCAAGCAACACACCTCTCGGGCCAGGGGCTCAGGCCCGGACACATGATGTTCCATATCCCTCACCAGGGAGCCACCTGTGACCAACATGTTCCTTTTCCTTCCAGTGCCATTTCTTTGTATCCCCCTATCCTCCTTGAATTTGTGATAAAAATGATGAAAACAAAATTAATGGAATATCTTTTATTGTCACTGGAAAAGACAATACTGCTAGGAAAACCTGAAGGAGAAGGAAAAGATGAAGACCCAGCATGAGATGGATTGACTCAATAAAGGAAACTACAGCCTTCAGTTTGCAAGACCTGAGCAAGGTTGTCAACGACAGGACTTTCTGATGTCATTAATTTGTCACCATAGGTCAGACGCTACTTGATGGCACAACACATGCACAAAACGATGAAAACAAAATTCACTGAATACCTTTAATTGTGGCCAACCCAAATGACACAAAAGTGACATCATTCAGTTTTTATAAACATAAAGCCAGATGCATCCCCAGGAGCAGGTCACACAGTTACAAAGAATAAGGCAGCCACAAGGTTGTGTAACATGTAATGGAACCCTTATTCAGTCTGATACACGCGTTCTGTTACAACATTCTGCCTATCAACTCACAAAATTATGTTTTTCCTTCTTTTATAGGGTAGGACCTTTGCATCTGTGAATATGTTAACAAAGCACAGACTAAATAAAAGAAGAAAATTTCCTGAGTTTTGGTTTCCAGATTCTCAGTTCAATGCATTTGGCATGTTATTTCACCCAAACAGTCATATTTTGTACGCTTATGGAAATCAGGCAAGTATCAATAGAATACCTGTTAACACTGGTAAATGACTTAAGGGCATTAACGCATGGGCAGAATGTTCCTGGTTCGCTCCTCTGTTATCCCACAATATTTTAATCCCACAATATTTAAGTCTGGATAATCAAACACATGACGCCAGCCTATCCCACATTAAGTCTGAAACAAGTAGCTGCTGGAGGCTCCCCGTGCGTTTGAACCAACCATATAATGTGGGATAGTTCGCAATGCGGGATAGCAGGGGAGTGACATCGCCCAAGGATTGGCTGAGGAGTTATCCAATCAAAGGGCGATTCTCCCCCCCTTTTTTTTCTTTGAACGCCAGCGTTCCGGTATACCATCGTCTCAACCTGTCAATTAAAAAAAGGCGGGACGGGAGACCGGAAGCAGCAATTGCTCACACAGGAAAGGGGGCGGGACGGGGGACGGGAAGCGGCAATTGCTTGCGCAGGGAAGGGGGCGGGACGGAGGAGACCAGTAAGGAGCATTAATAGCGAGCTAGCCGAGTAATTACACGCACGTCGGCGTTCCGGTAATGTAGCGGAATTAAAAAAAAGTAGCGGATTAGAACCGAAAAGATCGCTATAAACCAGGGATTGATTAACCCGGGTTTTTTTGCCTTAATTCGTGACTAAGGTGGGTCCGATGCGCAGCCCTTGGACGGTCGTGCGTGTGGACCATGGAGATTCGCTACTATTAAGGCACAAAAGCGAGACAAATTGGCCGTGCGTTAAGCCCCAATGGTGATCATAGCAAGAAATATTCTTGCCCCAAATTCTTTTGAAAGACAACCCCATGTTTTTGAAGGAAGGAGACTTACAAGTGTCACAGGGCCTACCTGCACCAGAGCCTATAATATTCATATTCTATTATTGTGTATCGGGTTGTGTCTCCTTTGTGTATTTTCTGTGCATACATGCAAAGAGCCAAAGGAGATGCTGCTGTTTTGAAATAGCTGTTGGTTGAGAGCAGTTGTCACTGCATAAGATTTGCATCATTTGTCTTGCTAGCACAAATCATTTGATTTGCAAGTGCAAACCTGTACTAGAGAGTTGTTTGAACATGCTATCACTACCACCTACAACACTTTGAGGATGTAATGTGGACCTGATCATACAAGTGTCAAGAACAGGCCCATCAAGGGGGGGGGACTGAGGGCAGAAAATTCCCAGTGCCCAACTCAGTTTGATGCTCAGTGAAGCTAGAATCATCTTGCATTCCATCAATGCATTTCAGGTTTTTTTCTTTTAGTGCAGTTCTGTATTTAGGGTTGCAAGGTCCCCCCTCAGCACCGGCGGGGGCTTCATGGGAGCAGGGATATGATGTCATTTCCAGGTTTACCCCAGAAGCGCTGGCATCGCACGGGATGGTCTAGCATATTCTTCCTGAAACCTTATGGAAACCATAGAGTTTTTTTGGGGGGGTGCTAGAGTGTCCTCGTTGCGATACCAGCACTTCTGGGGTAAACTCAGAAGTGTCGTCAACACGCCATGCACAGATCCCCCTGTTCAGCTGGCCTGCTTCCGCCCACTGGCCAGCTGAGGGGTCGGTGGACAGCCCCGTTAATTGGGCATTTGGCAGACCTATCTGTACTGCAGCCACTAGGGCCACAAGCAAGGCAGAACAGAGTAAACAGAAATACGCTCTGACTTCCTGATGGTATTTGCCATCATTTTTAGCAGCATTTTTTATTTTAGAAAGCTCTCCATGGCTGCAAACTTTTTAAACTATGAGGCTGAGGAACACATTTTCCTATCGTGAATTGTTCCTAGGCTCATCAACTAATCTGGTGTGCCTTAATTTCTCTTCTACTGTGTTTGTTCCCAGCCTCATTCCTTTTCATCTTACCCTGGCTGAGGAGTTAAAACATTTCTTAATAGTAGAACAGAAAACCACTGTGTCAACTTAGTATTTCCCAAGAATCTATCAAAGTAGTCAAAGGATGCTTCCCACTCCCCTCCACCCTTTCCATGCATGGTAATGGAGTGCTATTCTACCTTAGTGGTAACACATGTGGAACACAAGTTATCCTATCCCCAGTTTTACGGAGGTGTTCAAAATATTATTCAGTGATCCCGCCACTTTCTCTACATCTTTAAGTATGCTACTGAATTATTAAAGTGTGTGCAAAGAAACGAGACTGCAGTTTTTTTTAATGTTGTAGGGAAAACATCCTGTGTGTGCCCAGAAGTATTGTTCTTCTAGAACTCAGCTCGTGCTGAAAACAAACTCTTAGGCTAAGTCCTAGTGAGATCTTTGACAAACTGAGTAACTAGAAAAGACAAATTCTAAAGGGGTAGCTGTGTTAAAGTCTGTTATGGCAAAACAAAAAGCAATCTTGTGCTACCATAAAAAATAACACGTAGTTCCAGCTTTCGTGGTTGGGCCTGTCTAAAGGAGCCAAAGGTGCGGGGCTTCAGGTGTATATGTACCAATGCCCAAAGTTTGGGCAATAAGAAAGAAGAGTTTGAGCTTCTAATGCAGTTAGAGGGATATGATTTAGTAGGCATTACAGAGACTTGGTGGGACGATTCCCATGACTGGAATGTAGTAGTGGATGGATATGAGTTGTTCAAGAAAAACCAAAAAGGTCGAAGAGGTGGCGGAGTGGTGCTGTACGTAAGGAGAGGGTTTGCTTGTCAAGAAATACTGGAGGAGATGGGTAACAGCCCAGTGCAAAGTATCTGGGCAAGGATGCTTTGTAATTGGCTGTAGTGCTGCTGTGAGATAAACGTCACTCCCCCAAGCTTCCATGTCCCACGCTTTGCCTTATGCATGAGGGTTTCACCTGGGCTGAGCTCAGGGGAGATGGAATAATTGGTTAATAGAGGAACACGAAGTCCCAGGATTTGTGAGGGCTGGCAGCGAGGTCATCTCTAATGGACAGAAAACTCATGCATAACTCCAGTGAACAACTGAGACAGACCAGGGGCGAACGTGAGTGAAAGTATCCATGCATAAACAACCCTATTTAGCAGTCTGATACTTAGCCAGTTCCTTATAAATATTTATCATCTTCCCCAGTACTTATGCTGTGGTTGTCCTGTCTATTTTAAATGAAGAGATTACCTTTTTATTTAATTTTGTGTTGTTTTGTAGGTGTGGCTTTCTGAAGATGGAGGCAACACATTCAAACTTTTAATTCAGTTAGTGAATGAGACGATTATAAAAACAGATTCATGTGTTTACAACCAAGCAATTGTATTTGTGACAGACAGGGGAAGTGTTTTCTACACCAAGGCTGGTAAGAACGTCAAAATAATTCAGATCCCTTGGAATAGGAAGTAATGCATCCTAGGGAATCCTGGGCAATATGGAGAATAATAGGGAATATCAAACACTGAAATGTCAAATACTGTGAGGAACAGAACCATCTTCCTTGTGGCTCCGTGCAGGTCATGCCATCCACTAGTGCACATGTGGCAGCAGACAGCCCACCATTAAACAGGCAGCTTAACATTGCTGTCTCAACTTTTTCTGTTTTTCTGCTGTTGGGTTGGTTGTTGCAGCATTTCTAGAGCTCTTCTGCAGACTTACTAGTGAGAGTCCTGCCTGGCTGCACATGCTAAGGCAAAGGCAGTTGCTCATAGGCAGGACCAACGTTCAAAGCCATGTCCAAGACTTACAAGTCCATGGTGGCCTGTCCCAGACACTCTCAACACATACATACATAGACCCGCATATCTCTTTCAGGATCACACAATTCAAGAAGTGTGTGTATATATACTCTCTGCCACGCCTTCACAGACAATATTAATATGCAAATGCAGATAAAGGACGAGTACATGCATGCACTCCATTTCTATTCCACCCTTTTCAACTCTTGTACCTTCCTTCTTCCACTCTGCAAATGGGCAACAGAAACTGAGTCAGTAGGCAGCATGATGACAGTGGGCACCACACTGGGAATAACTAAGAAGAATTTGGGGTTTTGTTCTGCTTTATACAATAGTTTATACCCTTTTTTTGTCCACAGTGACAAGTGCGAATATTGGGAAGAAAACTAGGATAAGATTTATACTATTCTGGGATTGCCTGCCATGTTTACACTGTGGAATCTCCCTGTACAAAAAAAGAGATCCTTCACTGCATTAGGCCAAAGGGCTGAAGAGACATAATATCCAGGGAACCTTAAGGCACATTATAAAAAAGCATGACTTTTGCAAGATCTAACTAAATTTGAGCCTAGAATAATTCCTTCTTTGAATGCAGAGAATTCAAAACTGAACGTGTACAGTAGTTTTCACTTACTACACACTAATATACACAGCCACCTACCTGGTATTAGGGGATAATTTCTAGTCTGAATGGAGTGCTTTGCAGGCAAGTATAATTTTGCCTTTACTGACCTCAGATACACTTAAAGTGCTTTGAGCTTTCACATATTTTTAGGTTTATGATGGAGATGCCCGCTATCAGTACAAGGGATTGGCCTCTACACTTAGCCCAAGGTTTTCATTAAGTGTGTGGCTATCTTGGATCAGACCTTCAATGTGGAAATACTACTATCTTTCCACACATAGACAATTGGCTTCTTATGGCATCTTTATCTTTCCGTTGTTCATTAAATGAGACAAACTTTCATATCCTAACCTCCCTGGACCTAGCTGATCCCTAGATCTAACTGATCTACCTACCCAAGGTGCTAGAACTGCTATCTCAGCATCATGGCAAGATTTGTCATCCTTATACCCTGCATCTTAGGAGCCTTAAGGATCAACTAGTTCTAGAGGCACAGGAAAAGGGCCTCATTAATGCCAAGAAGCCATCTACCAGACAATTCTATGAATGGAAATGGAAGTGAATGAATGGAAGTTCTTCATGGCCTTTGCCCATGGGTGGGATCCATCTTCCAGTCTCATGACTTCCATCCTAGGATACCTATTCCATCTTTGGTCTCTGGACTTTACATGCTCATCTTTTAGGGTCCACCTGGCTGCCAACTCAGCTTCACAGCATCTCATAAATGGATGTTCACTTTTCATGCAGCCTACCGTGTGAGCAAGTCTCTGGAGAAGCAGCAAATACATTTTCGAAATAATAAACAAGCTATTTTTCCAGGGGCTGTTTGGTTCTCTCCTCCAGTTCAGTCTCCAGTCCCTGCTTGGGACTTCTCCTTGTCTAACATATGGGTAAATCCTTTGATCCAATCAATACAAGCAACCTCCACCTGCTTACATTTGAAGTGTTACTTCTTGCTCTCATTGTTTTTTCCATGAGGGCTTTTGAACTGTGTGCTTTATGATGTGACCTGATAGATCTATGGTTCCGCAGGGACAAGGAGGGTTGTTGTTTTTAAAAAAAATCCTGACATGGGTTTTTCTAATGAAGGAGGTGTCAGGCTTCTACCTCAGCCAAAGCCTCATCCTCTCCATTCTTTCTGTCACCTCCCTTGGACGTAGAGTGGACTTTGCTTTCCTTCAATGCTAGGAAGGCTGTATCATTAGGGTTGCTGATTTCCAGGTGGTGGCTGGAGATCTTCTACTATTACAACTGATCTCCAGGTGACAGAGATCAAAACACTTGGAGAAAATGGCTGCTTTGGAAGGTGGATTCTATGGCATTATACCCCATTGAAGGCCCTCCCCAAACCCCATCCTGTTCAGGCTCCATCCCCCAAATCTCCAAGTATTTTCCAACCCAGAGCTGTCAACCCTATGTATCATTCTATCTCAACAGGACAGCTGCCTTTCAAAAATATATAGGTCTCTTTCTGTGCTACTCAGGTCCAAACAAAGGACAGCATATCTCCTCACAGAGGTTCAGCCCTGGGTTTCTAGTACGCACAGATTGCAGAGTGATAAGGCATTTTCCCATAAAAGAATGAGGCCATTTTTTAAAAAGGTTAACATTAAATGTATTGACTGAAGGCAAGACAGAAAGGAAATGTAAAAGTCGGTTTGCAATCAAAATACTTGGCAAGTCTAAATAAAATGCTTCAAATATCTTGTTTGGTTCAACAAAATTCTTTGATAATTAAGATGACCAATTATGTCTGACTCATGAGTAGTCCATGAGCGAGTTGTGTGTCTGAGGAATATGGGAAGAAAGAATAGAATGAAGGGGAAAGAGTGAAAGATAATGCAGGGAGCCTTGGAGACCTGAGTGAGCCTTATGCTGCAGGTATGGGAAAATGGGGGTGGGCTGTAGGGAACCAGAGAATCAGGGGCTCTGGATGGGGGCTTTGGGAGAGACGAAGGCTCCATGGCAGGAACCAGGAGTTGTGTCAGAGCAATGGAGAGGAAGAACATGGGGAATCTTGGCCATAGAGAGAGAAGGAGGGAGAGATTAAGAAAAAGGGGTAAGTTATATTAGAGCGCATGTTGTCTACATAGTGATGGAGGTAGGCTTAAGATGTAAAAGGCAGCAGGAAAAGAGGAAGCCCCAACATGAGACAGATTGACTCAATAAAGGAAGCCATGGCCCTCTGTTTGCAAGTCCTGAGCAAGGCTGTTAATGACCAGATGTTTTGGCGATCATTAGTTCATAGGGTTGCCATATCTTGGAAGCAACTTGACGGCACTGGACACACACACACAACCATTTGGGCCTCAGTTTGTTCTTAGGGCAACTTAAAAATGCAGCACAGTGGGCTGAGGTGCTCTTGTTCCTGCCCCAGCCTTTTCAAATGCTGAACCAACTGCAAGGGGGATCAGGTTTGGCGCTTGAAAAGGTCACTTTGGGTCCAATCAGGATCAGGTCCTCACAGCATTTTCAAATAAATTTAAAATGGTAGTGGTGTTCATAGGTTGGGCCCCTAGATGGCATCTTAGTTTGGATACCTACTAGGTCTGCTGATGAAACTTTTGTGAAGAAGGTGCTGTGTCCTAGCAGGTAATTCTTGGCTAGATTTTTTGGCTGATTCTATCACCTTCCTGCTTTGCTCCCCTCTCCCCACCCCGGTGCCTTGTGAAAAGCTGCCAGCAAAGGTCAAATGTCCCTCATCATAAGCTGTCTTCCATTGAGTGGGCAGAGCTGCCACCAGAAGGGGAAACTGGCAGGTACCACTGCAACCTCTATGTGCACACAGAGTGCTTTGTGTGCACAAACATCTTTAAATCCTGGCCATGTTTGTGGGAGTTTTCTCAGATACTGTTGTCTTATGTTGCATGTATCTGAGGAATGAATGGCTCAACTACAATTCCTCTTAATCACAATAGTTGCTGCCTTGTTACATTATTTAAGCAAATAATAGGGTTGCCAGGTCCCTTTTCGCCACTGGAGGGAGGTTTTTGGGGCAGAGCCTAAGGAGGGCAGGGTTTGGGGGAAGTGAGGGACTTCGATGCCATACAGTCCAATTGGCAAAGTGGCCATTTTCTCCAGGTGAACTGATCTCTATCAGCTGGAGATCAGTTGCAATAGCAGGAGAGCTCCAGCTAGTACCTGGAGGTTGGCAACCCTAGCAAAGAATGATCAGAAAGCCATATTGATCTCTGGGAATATCTATTGAAAACAACCCATCAACCATAATGCTGTAACAATTGTGCATGATTTCCCACATACACGTTATTTCTGTTTTCTTTTGCTCTTTCAGGTTTATATAAATATGCCAGGCTTACAACTGTACAGGATCATATCTTTAATGTGAACTTTGACCACTTGGGAACTTTAAATCTTATTACCCTGGATGAGCACGCTGCGGACTTCCTGAAAGTTGAGCCCATGGATGTGGACACTTTATTGGAGGTTTAATATACATTTGATGCACTAATCAGTCTGAATTATTGCTTTGTGAGGATGATCATCCATTATTCAGATACATCCAATCAGTGGGCAAGTGCTAGTCCTATAACAGGATTGAATCCTGCTTCACACTTCATCCCTGCCTACATAAACTCAGAAGACACTTAAAATATTGATATATTGATATTAACATACTAATTAGATTTCAGAAGAATAGATGTGCTGGTTAATTACAACCCCCCAAAAGTCTGCATTAAGACATGTCCAGCTCACCAGCTAAGATCCTTATCTGAAGCCCTGGTCTCTGTGCCTTTATAGGTGAGGTGGGTGGCAATCACAGCCAGGGTTTTTCCACTGGTAGCACTTTACCTTTGGAATGCCTTCCCCCTTGTGGTTCACCTGGTTGCCGCCCTTACCTTCCTTCGGGTGACAGGCCAAAAACATTCTTTTTAACCCCGGCTTTTAGTGACAGGTTTTTATCATTTTTAGTTGTTTTATGGTCTGCCTCTTGTCGTATGCTGGCTTGGTTTTAATGGCTTTGCTTTGTTTTGGTTTAATGGCTGTGTGTTAATGGTTTTGTTTTAGTTGTAAACTGCCTTGAGCAGGTCTGTGGAGAGGTAGCATATACTCCCCCCTCCCTCCCAAATCATGGTTTGTCACTATGGGAAGTACATGTGCTCATGTTTGTCTAGGGACTAACCTGCCCCTGACTGGCATCAAAGACATATGATAAGCCAGAACCAGCTGAGTGGCAGCTGCAGGGGATTGCCAGGCAAAGCATGACATGCAACTAGGGTTGCCGACCTCCTGGAGATCTTCCAGAATTACACTGTTCTCCGGATGACAAGAGATCAGTTCCCCTGGAGGAAATGGCTGCTTTGGAGGGTGAACTCTGTGACATTATACTACACTGAGGTCCTTCCCCTCCCCAAACCCTGCCTTCCACAGGCTTCACCCCCCAAATCTCCAGGAATTTCCCAACATAGAGTTGGCAGTCCTACCACAAGTATCTCACTCGGTGGCCAGAGCATCTACTAACTTCTCATGAAAGGACAGTAAGTGCAAGGAAGTATCCACTGCTTGCCATGTTTTCTTCAAAAGGGCCTGGGATATGGCCAGTGAGGAAGAGGAAGACAAGGGCGTGCACAAACTCCTTCTTCTCCTGGTATGAGGCCAAGGGGAAGGGCCCAGGTGCATACAGCTTGGAGATCAATGACTTCTGCCTTTCCAATAAAACAGATTTTAAAGTGGTGTGCGAATGGGGCAAAATGATAAACTCTGACTTGCTGGGAAACAGGCAGTCTTCAAGATCTGAGCCATGCACGTGTGGATGAAGGGGTAAGCCCAGTGGCTCTGCGCACCTGTACAGCCCATTCTCCCTGATTGGGCAGGGCAAGCACCTAAAATTTATTTCAGCTTAGCTCTTGAAATTTCCAAATGATACTCTGCATAGGCTCCACTTCCCATTGGTGTGAATGCACAGATGACTAATCAAAATACACCCGTTACAAGTATGCAACCTGTTCTGTCCTTTCGTGGACCCTGATTTGCCTTTTATAATTGCTTCTTGCTACTTTTGCAAATATTATACTTATCAATGTAAAGATTTTTTTATACTTGGTTTCAGGAGGATGATTTAGCTTTTGACGGCCCTTTATCGCCACAGCACATCACTGAAGAACAAATAGCGTTTTTCAGTCACGTTCCATTTGTTCAACAATCTGACCTTTTACAACCAAGATTCCATAGTCGATACCATGGAAAAGCATTACACTATAGGTAAATACCAATAATGCTAAATATTTTAAGAATTATTTATCAAGGAATATCCTGTTATTCCAGATGTTCTTCAGTTAAAAAATGTCTTTGTTTTATAGTAAAATGAGTAAATTCTACAACTTTAAAATATATCCCTGGCTTTACACTCACTGTGTTGTAAAATAGAGTAAAACATTCTGTAAACTAAATTTTTTTAATCCATCAGTCCTCCCATTGCTTCATATGTATGTTTCCTCCAAAATTTTGCATCCATTCTATAATGCAGTCTTTTACCTGCTCTGTTTCTGTATCATATTGCAGTAGGATTTCATACATTTTCCTAACAACTGTCCTGTATTTGTAGTTATTAATTGCTCAAAGTCTGTCTTCCTTCTGAGTTGGCCTCCCTCTGCAGCTATATGTTTCCTTAGTCTTATTGCCATTTGATGGTATGATAGCCCATTCCCGAGCCCCCCCCCCGAAACCTCTTAGGAGGCGACCTGATCCCGCTGGCGGGGAGGGCGGCTCCGCTGGCGCCCAAGTGCCCCATAGTCGCGCCTCTCCCCTCCGCCGGCGCTGCCTCTCCGTGGCGCCGGCAATGACGTAGAGAGGCCACGCCGGCACAGGGGGGTGTTCTGAGGGCGGGGCGAGGGGAGGAGCCGCCGGTTAGGCGGCGTCCTACCCCCTTTCAGCCACTTGCGCCGGCGGCCAGAACAGCCTTGCTGTGCCTGCTATTTTGCTGTTTTCAATGTGGTGAAAAGCCCCAGTTAAACAAAAAAAAGAAAAAAAAAAGAAAAAGAAAGAAAGAAAGAAAGAAAGAAAGAAAGAAAAGACTGTTTGTAGGTTATGTTTTTTCAAAAGTTTTTTCAAAAGTTTCTCCATCCTATCAGTGACTCCTTTACTACCCACCAAGTATTAAACCCACCAAGAAAATACAACAAATGCTACGATCAGCAAAAGACAAAAGAGACCACCTCACCTCTGCAGGAGTATATCGTATACCTTGCAGCTGTGGAGAAGTTTACATCGGGACCACAAAACGCAGCACACACATAAGGATAAAAGAACATGAAAGATACTGCAGACTTGGCCAACCTGAGAAATCAGCAGTGGCTGAACATGGACTGACACAAACAGGACACAGTGTCTTATTCCAAGATACTGAAAGACTGGACAATTCTACCAACTATTTTGTCAGATTGCACAGAGAAGCCATTGAAATTCATAAACATCAGCACAACTTTAACAGAAAAGAAGAGAGTTTAAGAATGAATAAGGCTTGGCTTCCTGTTCTGAAAACCTCCAGACTAACAAAGACAACAGTCAACAATAGCCATGCACATTAACAGATCACTTCAGGATACATTGGTTCCATATTAACATACCACACCCTCATTAGCACATTATCTTGATACTTACAGGACAATGATTAGCACTTTACTTTTGCAGGACAGTACTCAGCTCAAACCCAACCTCTTTCTGACTATATGTTACTCTTCCTACACACTTGACACTGAGAGACACTGTCCTTCAGTGTTACTACTCTGAAGATGCCTGCCACAGTTGCTGGTGAAACGTCAGGAAAGAAAATTCCAAGACCACGGTTACACAGCCCGGATAACCTACAAGAACCAATGAACTCTGACCGTGAAAGCCTTCGAAATATTTTAAACCCATTGATATCTTTTATGGCTATTATCTTCTGCAAACTCTAATTATTTTCCTCCTGCAATGAAATACAGACTTAAATGTTAAGGAAATGGCAATGATCAAGCATCATAGTCTCTAGATATGGGTCATATCCTTTCCTTATCTCATCTTTCTTCAGCTGTTAAAAGTCTAATTCAAAGGCCACTTGTCTGTTCACTGATTAATGAAATGTATGACCACCACGTACACACACTTTAGGATTTATGAGTACTAGGTTGGAAAAAGCCAAATGGGTCAAATTCTTAACATGCTGTAGTTATTTTTACTTAAAGTGTAGGTTGACATCCAGTTGTGCTTCTTTTCCATTCAGGGCGGGAGGCTCAGGCGTAATCAGCAAGGTTTTTCAGCACAAGAATCCTCCACATTTTTTATCATCTGTCATTGTTGATGTTCTGCAACGGTTCCCAATTGAGTCTAGCGCTAGCAGCCCTTGCATATTAAATGGGTTAGTCATTTTGGAACCTGATCGTGGCACTACTGCATTTAAGCTTCAGCTTAGAACTGCAGGTGAGTTACGAATGTGTGGATCTTGTGGCAATGAGGACACTTTGGGAAGTAATAGTTTCTTTGACTTCTCTGTCATTCTTCTATACGTCTGTGTTCCTTGTTCAATGGCAGTGGTTCCTGAGCTCCTGCTTGCTGAGGCACACTTCTTTTCTGAATAAAAATGGGAAGCGCACTTCACTCTGATGCCTGAAAAGGCTTCCTGTTAGTATATGCACGAGTATTAAAGTAGCTTTTCTTGAGGGGACTAATATTACCTGTGCAGGATGGGGTTAAGCTATCCTTGACAAACTGATAACAAGTTTAGGTGTTCTCTTGGACCTCTCTCTTTTCTGTGAGTGGCAAGCGGGAGCTGTTGCCAAGATTGTTTTTCTATATGTTCTGATACGAATTTTGTTGTTTTCTAGGTACTCACACATTTCAAGCATCTGATGTTGAGAAAACCATCATGATTCCAGGATTCAGCAGTTTCCTCATAATCAATGTTACGGGTGGCCTCACTGCCTTAGCACATGCCACTATGCCTCTGCTAGTGCCTTTAAATGTTGTTTTTCAAAGTGGACAGTGGTTCATGTATGACTTTGGCACTACAAATGGAAAAACATGGAAGGTTGTTGTTGACAGATGTAGATACACCATACAGCAGCTTGATGATCTACCAGTCCATGCCATTAAATACTTGGATCTTGGATCAACAAGGACTTTTTCATTCAGAGCAACACCTGTTAATGTAGGTAAGGCATTTGAGATCTTGCATCTTCTTATACAAATTTTTCAGCTCTCAAACAACCTAAAGGAAAACAGACATATAGACGTGTTGTTTAAGTGAGAGCTTCCAGTAAGTTCACTGATAACTATTGCCTAATTAGTGATATCATGAACAGAAGAAAATGTTTACAGTAGGACAAGCACAACCCAGGTTGCAGGATGTGGAGGGGTATCACATATTTACAATCTTGTTCCTGTTTCTCCATCAAAACCTCAAGAATTGTTGGCCTGAGAGTAGTGTTGGAGAGGGATATTGCACCATTTTCTTCTATTTCTTAATGGTTTGGCTACAGAAGGGAATACTGGGATTTTTTTGTATTACCTTCAGTGCTTTTTTCCCCCTCTGCAGCTTTTCATGTATTTCGATTGCGCCTAATGGAGGTAATAGTGGGAAAGCCCAATCTACTGGATGTAAAAACACAAGCCTACTGGGATGACACGGATAGTTACACAGTTATACTACATGTTCACAGCAAATTTTTTGAGCAGGTAATAAGACAATAAGCATTGTTCAAGATGTCTTCATAAAACAGAAGCGGGTTTAATGTGCATCCAAATCAAAATTGCCAGGCAGGTTGTGGGCGGGGATAGCAGAGGGGCATGATGTTGGCTGTGGCATCACATCACTTCCAGTAAAAAAAATGGAAGTGTCGTAGAGTAGCTCTAGGAATCTCTGGAAAGTCTATGGTAAAGCCATAGAGGTTCCGGCGATTCCTAGAGCTGCCCTTTGTTACGTCCCTTTTTTTTTTTTTTTTTTTACTGGAAGTGACATGACACCACAGTTGTGTAGTTTTAAAAAAAACATTCTCCTGCCATTGCTCTGAGTGACAGTGCACAACAGGAACGGGAATCCCCCTCCCTGACTGGGGGCTTGGCAGTCCTGATTCTAAGTCATATCAGACGGTTCTCTCTGATAAATCTGTACCATCTACACTACAAATGTGCATTGATTTTAAATCAGCTTTCATTGTTCTCCCAAAAGCATATTAGAGAACATTTCCTAAGGTAGTGTTTGGCCCTATATCATGTTTGTTCCAAAGCAATCAAGCCTGGGTCTGATCAGTGCAAGAACTGCTCATTTATTCCTACTCTCTGCTTCCTGTAATTTAAGCAATTTTTAATCCATAAGAGGATCTGTCCTCTTATCCCATGTCTGCTAAACTTACTCAAGAGTCCTTGGTGACAGAACCTTGTCAAAAGCCTATTGGCAGTAAAACGGTATGATGTCTATATGAATAAACACATTGCTATAGTATATTCAATACCTTGTGTTAAAATATAGTTCTGTGAGGATAGAGGTTCTTTCCCATTCATATCATATTGAGACAGGATTTTATTTTCAATCATCTTCTTTTCCCCTAGTCTTCTCCTTAACATTATATCTAACTTGAAAAAAAAACATATACAATGTTATGTCCAGCACCCTCCATGTCTAGCACCCTCCATTGAAGCACATCAGTTTCTAGCTAAATAATAGCATCCATCTTTCAAAATTCTTTGACTTACATCCAAAGATCTTCTTCTATGAGCAGATGGCACTTTTGGTCTTGGAAGAGGATGCCCTACAATTTCCATGATTCACCCCCACACACACACACCTGCAGCTCCTCTACACCATTTCCCATGGTGTTCATGAGGGTCTGTCAACTCTCAAGAGAAGCTTTTCAAGGTGCGCAGGGGAAGATCGAAGAGGAAAAATCTTACAGTATGAGTAGAGTTCCCCTTAGATTGCTTTGAATGCAACTGTATAAATCTTTTAAATCTATAATTAGCCCAAGTGCACCAAACCATTTTATTTTCTCCCATACTGCTGCGGCATATTGTTGTGACAGAGAAATGTTAGAACTAACTTTTGTCTTAATACAGGTACTGACAATGAGATGAGTACTTTGTGAGTTTAGACATTCTTGATTCCCTCTCTTTTTTTCGCATTCTCTGTATTAAGACATCCACTACAATTACTACAGATAGCAGTCACAGGTCTATGACCTGTATTGAGAATGACAGCCTTCCTTCTCTGACAGATATCAAGTACCATCTTGCATTCAGTACCAAGAAGATTGTGATCCCTTTTGAGGCTGCTCATGGAATCCTCTTTTGGGTCCAGCAGCCTCAGTTTTCAGAGCTGTTATGGGAAGCACATATCTAGCTCCTACCAACTTAAATATGTAACTGATTTCACTGGCCTCAGCTCTTAAGAATCCAATAACAGCCTTCATATTCATCCACACAAGCAGAGCCATCTGCAATCCACTTGCTGAAGATTTCAACAAACTCTGGGCACTTTCACACAGCCCAAATAATGCACTTTCAATCCACTTTCAGTGCACCTTAACTATCGTTTGCAAGTGGATTTTGCCAGTTCACACAGTAAAATCCACCTTCAAAGTGCGCTGAAAGTGGATTGAAGGTGCATTATTTGGGCTGTGTGAAAGAGCCGTAACAGACTGTGATGTCTTCAGTGCCCATAACATTGGTGCATACTTTGGATTCAGCTTCTCATTCCACAGCTTGCAGTGATGACTCCTTGGATTCAAAGGAGGGTCGGGCATTGATTTTTTTCACCAACTCCCCTGGAGTCCAATGTTAAATCTCCCCTCCAGAGGACGTAAAAATATACTGCAAACAACTTTAAATGGCAAGGGTTTTGGACCTTGGAATTCAACAGTCTACTCCTCCAGTGCAAGATCTGGGTGTTTCAACTTCTCTATTCAGAATCTCATGCATCAACTGAGAATGACAGCCTTACTTCTCTGATCAGTGCTGCCTGCCCTTCTTCATGTTATCAAGGACCCATGGGCCAAGCCATCATCAGACTCCCCCCCAAAGCCCACAGCTTCGTATGTACAGAATTCAACAGCAAAGCTGTCCATTTGTCTTCTCTCACCCTATACAAACAACTTGAAAGGGAAGCCAAAGATTCATTCTGCTCCATAGATAAGGTATACCGAACACAGGATGAAGCTGGTAGGAAATGTTATTTTTCCTTAGCACTCCCCCTTTACGTTGTCTGCATGGTAACATATCATTGTGCCTTCTGAGGAAAGAATACCTGCCATAAGACAAAAAGGAGCTTTCATTGCTTCACAAGATGAGGCAATGAAACTCTTGAAACAATAAATTCTTAAGTTCTACAATCTTGACTTCGGAAGCAAGGTCCAGAATCCAAGATGTCCCATTCAATGGGGGAGATCTCTTCAGCACCAAAAACTGACAACATGCTGGAGTACATTCTAAAGTTGAAGTCTACTGCCAGATCTGTGGGTACCTCCTCTACTTGACAGCCAGAGAAGATAAGGGGTCCACAATGGATCACTCGTCTGCATGTAAGTTTAAGTCCTTTATTATTTTTAAGAAACAGGTCTCCAAGAATCATTCAACTTCTCACAGATCCAAAGTATACTCTCTGACCCTTTCCCTCATTATTACCCCCATGCAAGAACTGTCTCCACAGGAGAACATTCCTCAGGACAATTAGGAACTGACAATCATAAAAAGTCTATGCTATAGAATTTGACTGTTTTCCAAAGCTTTCCAGTACTTTCCAAGGTTCTTGGAGCACTGCCCCCTCCCCTCTGGCTAGTGTTGGCGTTTCCTGCCCAAACTGGCATGTAATAGAGGTGGGCTAAGTGCTTCTCCCTCAGCCTTTCCTTCACTGCTATGGAGGTCGAATCTCTTTTTATCTCTTTCCTTTAGAAAATTATTTCAGAGTTCTTTTTTGTCAGGAAGCATGTTTTTCTTCCTCTGAAATGGGGCTTTTCAAGAAATATTCAGTGTGTACCACTAAAATGGCCCAGTCCAATGACCAAGTTCCATCTTTTCCTGACTTTCCTCCATCTCCTAAATTGAAGACGTGTAAGTTGACTTCTGAGGGGCCAACTCTGTCTGACCCAAGCTACTGGTGAATGCATCAAAACCCATTGTTCATCATCATGGCCTCTTTGCAGTCCCACATGGGAACTGCGCTTGCGCAGGCCTGCCGCAGAATGCTTAGAAAGCTTCTTTTAAGCCCAGCAACAAGGATTGCTCCCCCTCCCCTCTGGCAATGATCCTTCCTGCCCTTTTGGACACATGACAGAGGGGCAGGAAGCATCCTTCCCTCAGTTCTCTTTCTGCTGCTGCAGTTAGAGGACGCTTTGTAGCTTCACCTGTCTTTGGAGAGTTTTCTCTCGGCGTTTAGTCGTCTTTCTCTTCAAGTTTTTATATCTCCTCCACCCATCTTGGATACAGGATGGCACTCTTCAAGAAATGTAAGAGCTGCGGGAACAAGATGGCTAAATTGGATGAACATGGGGACTGCCTCATGTGCCTGAGTGAGGGCACACCTTAGTGTTTTATGTCATTGGGTCAAGTCCTTAAGCTAGTCTTATGCTACAGTGGGCACAATAAGGGCTGCAGTCTATCATCACAGGACTTTAGTAAATGTATTAAGTCATCTGTTTTGGCTTTCTATATGTTATCATATAAACTACTTTTTCTCCTAACAATCATTAACGTTAGTCCTGTATTTGTCTTGTTAACAAGAAAATCCACAGGGTTTGCTATTGGCCAAATAATTCAGCATACTAGAAATCTCTGCTTTCATTTATTTACAATATTATTGTCTAGCTTTTTGACTGCAATGACAGACTTTAAATATTATGGATTGAGAGCTGGCTGAAAAATAGGAAGCAGAGAGTAGGAATCAATGGTCAGCTCTCACAATGGCGGGATGTGAGCAGGTGCCTCAGGGATCTGTGTTGGGACCGGTGCTTTTCAACCTGTTCATCAGTGACCTGGAGTTGGGGTTAAACAGTGAAGTAGCCAGGTTTGCAGATGACACCAAATTATTTAGGGTGGTTAAAACAAAATCAGACTGTGAAGAGCTCCAGAAGGATCTCTACGTACTGGAAGAATGGGCATTAAAATGGCAAATGAGATTCAATGTAAGTGTAAAGTGATGCATATTGGGGCAAAAAATCCCAACTTCACATATACACTAATGGGATCTGTGCTGGCAGCGACAGACCAAGAAAGGGATCTTGGGGTGGTAGTGGATAACTCAATGAAGATGTCAACCCAGTGTGCGGCTACTGTAAAAAAGGCAAATTCTATGCTGGCCATAATTAGACGAGGAATAGAGAATAAAACTGCTGATATCATACTGCCCTTGTACAAATCTATGGTGAGCCCACACTTGGAATACTGTGTACAGTTCTGGTCACCACACCTAAAAAAGGATATCAGAGAGCTTGAGAAGGTGCAGAAAAGAGCAACCAAAATGATTAGGGGACTAGAGCAACTGTCCTATGGGGAGCAGTTAGGATGCTTAGGGCTGTTTAGCTTGGAAAGAAGGCGCCTAAGGGGAGACATGATTCGGTCTATAAAATTATGCATGGTTTGGAGAGAGTGGACAGGGAGAAGTTTTTCTCCCTCTCCCATAATACTAGAACATGGGGTCATCTGCTAAAGCTGGAGGGCGAGAGATTCAAAACAGATAAAGGGAAGTATTTTTTCACACAACGCATAGTTAAATTGTGGAACTCCCTGCCCCAGGATGTGGTGATGGCTGCCAGCTTGGAGGGCTTTAAGAGGGGAGTGGACATATTCATGGAGGAAAGGGATATTCATGGCTATTAGTTAGAATGGATACTAGTCATGCTGCATACCTATTCTCTCTAGTATCAGAGGAGCATGCCTATTATTTTGGGTGCTGTGGAACACAAGCAGGATGGTGCTACTGCACTCGTCTTATTTGTGGCTTCCTAGAGGCACCTGGTTGGCCACTGTGTGAACAGACTGCTGGACTTGATGGGCCTTGGTCTGATCCAGCAGGGCCTTTCTTATGTTCTTATGTTCTTATGCCTCCTCCAAGGTAAGAGGAGGTCTCAGTAAGATTTCAAGTAATCAGGAAGAAGGGTTTCTATAGTATATTGCCCTTCCTCATGACTAGCAAAAGCAAAATACATGAGGGAAATGCATTCACATTAATTTAATACACAATCCAGCTGTTCTTAATATTGAATTTGTGTCACCATGGCACAAATGTTGGATTTTTAAAATTTTTGCCTAATTAAATGAATTCCCTGGGCTGCAAGGCTGTCCGTTGCAAGAGGCTCAACTGTTGACCAAAGCTCTTACCAGCTAGCAGCATCACTCTACCACCTATCATTGCTAGGAATAATGGAAAAGAAGATAACTAAATGGCCGAGGCACTGATGGGTCCCAGTAGAGTGCCAAGGCAATGGGTCAGAGTTTTAAAGCCCTTGGCTATCAAGCCAGAGGTAGCTGCCAACCAAATACTATAGACTATTGGGCACCGGGCTTCAGGCTGACAAAGACAAGAGTTTTATGAAGTACTTAGCAGGTCATGTTACGTGGCTGGTTGGGTGGGTTCAGGTTGGTGAGACACAACTTCTGCAGGCTCAAAATAGGTAATGGTAGCTCTGGGCTGACTAACATAACTGGGTGTTTGTGGTGAATGTTGAGTGTTCATGTAATAAAGGGACCACATTGATGTATTGCAAGGCAGGGGAAACATTAGGCTGCTGGAAAGTCGTCATGGACTTCTGCCGTTGTCAGGAAAGTGACAGTAAGATACTTGATTGGTTACTAAAGCAATTTCTACATCAAGTTCTGTGACTGCGTGACAGTTGTTCCTGTGTAACTGCTGTACTATTGCCGTGTCTGTTTATTTACACAGATGGGAGGTGAGCTTGAAACAACAACCCAGTGAATTTCCTAGAAATGTGAACATATTTCACCCTGATCCTCCTAAAGTTAATTATCATTTGGGCTGCCATCCTATGCAAACCTGCTTGAGAGTAACTCTCACTGAGGTGGTGGTGTACTTTAAGATCCCTTGAAAAAATGGGGTGTTAAATTAGTCAAAACTAATTTGTGTTGTTCCCAATGGAACTTAATCACAACTAAACTTTAGCTTGATGTATTTTTATTTCTGTTTATTGGATTAATAGCAATTAAAAATATCCCCATGGAAGAGGCATTTATCAAATAAGAATACCTGAACTATCCCAGTTAAAGGCAGCACTAGGAACCTTCTAAAACACACTCAGCAAACAGACCAAATGTTAATGCATTATTTTAACTGCCTTGGTCTTAGGTGGGAAAACAATTATTCATGTATGTTGGAGAAATACTAATGCTCTGTTTATTTTTATAAATATCCCTAGGGTAAAACCACCATTGCTGTGATTGCCAGACATGCATCCCTTGCTTGTGATGTCGCAACCCTTACATTAACATTGAAGAACTCCTGCTCATATCTTAAAGTAATGCACTACACTCTGTCTGTTCAACTCTCTGTTTCAGACTGGCTATCACAAATGGACAATGCCTCAAAACATCTAAAGAATTTACCGGTAAGGATCCAAAACCCTACCTGTCAAATCATTACTTCTTTTTTTCAGTCTCTTTCCTGTCCTTCCCTAAGGCTTTGGACTAGGTCAGGGCAAGGCATGTCCCAGCTGGCTTCAAGGCTACAGGATAGATGGTTCCAAAGACATGCTCACAAGGACATTAAGAGTAAGCCTAACTTTAATGTGGCCCAAGAGAAAGAATAGTGGGGGGACATCAGCGAACCTCTTGGCTTCTGTTTGGCACTTTATAATTAGCACATTTATATCCTGCTTTCTTATACCATACCTAATGGAGCTATCAATCCATAAACCATAGAAATACAACAGCATAAATACCACTCCAACATAAAGCCAACAAAATCATAAAATATACTACTTTGTGATCTGTGCGCACCACATTGATGTGTTTTGCAACTGTGCAGAGCAACAACTGGGGAACTGTTTGGTGCAAACCCGTCCCCCTCAAAAATGCGGCCTTGTGCTGTGCATATGTCAAAGAATAGGATTTGTGCATTCCCACTCTGTTCTCTTTTGTCTGCTGCTTCAACATCCCCAATTTGGAATCGGTCACTGGTTTTCGCTTCTCTTAGGGCCAAACTACACAATAGAGTTTTTTAACAAGTTGTTGTTGTTGTTTTTTGCTCCCCCAAAACAACTGGCTTTCACCTCAGTCACACTGGTGCTGCAGGAACCTCGCCTTTAAAGCCTTCAGGAAGTGATTTGACTGAGAACAGCCTTGTGGTGGGGAGGGGACTCCTGCCTCCCCGACCTGTCTTTTTCAAGAGTCTAAATTGTCCCACTCTGAAATCCAGTTCCATATTTCAACAAACTGAAATGCCCCAGTCTCTTTAGCCATATCTTATAGGCAATATGCTCCAACCCCTTAATCATTTTGGTTGTCTTCTTCTGCACTTTTTCCAGTGCAATATCATTTTTGAGATACAGCGACAAGAACTGCATACAGTATTCCAAATGAGGCCACACCATACATCTGTACGGGCATTACAAAATAGGCCAATTTATTTTCAGTCCCTTTCCTGATAATCCCCAGTATGTAGTTTGCCTTTTTTTAAACCACTGCCACACACTGAGTTGATATTTGCATCAAGCAATCCACTATATCACCAAGATCTCTTTCCCTCTCAGTCACTGCCATTGCTGACCCCATAAGCATATATTTAAAGTTAGGTTTTGTTGTTCCAACATACATCACCTTACATTTAACTACATAGAACTTCATTTGCCACATTGTTGCCCACTCGCTCATCCTCCTGTGTATCTTTACAGTCTGCCTTGATTTCTGCAACCCTAACTGATTTGGTATCACCTGCAAATCTGGCCACTACACTGTTCATCTCCAAACAATTTATTAGTAAATTAAATACCACCAGTCCCAATACCAATCCTTTTGAGAACCCACTCCTCACTTCCCTCCTTTACAAAATCTATCCACCTATTCCTACTCTCTGTTGCCCTGTCATTTAACAGATTTTTAATCCATAAGAGGACCCACCCTCTTATCCTATAACAGTGAAGCACACTCAGGAGTCTTTGGTGAGACACAGGGTTCCTGCTGGGGTCAGGGGATGTCCTGCCTGCCCCCAGCTTCTGCTGCCTACTCCATTCTGGAGAGAAAAATACATTTTAAAATCACAGTCAACATGATGGTGTTATGCCCAGAAGTGATATCACTCAGCTCAAGAAATCACCAGTTTTCCTAGAAGCAACGTAAGACCATTGTACTGATGCCCCCCCCCATGTTCCCGCCCCTCCCTACTCTCGCTGGTTGCCAGCCACTGTTTGGCTACCCTGGTGAGATACCTTGTCAGAAGCCTTTTGGAAGTTCCAAGTATATAATGTTTGCCAGGTCACCCATATACACATTCTTTTACTTTGCTCAAAAAACTCCAAAATGTTGGGGAGGCAGGACTTCCCTTTGCAGATGCTGCTGATTTTCCTTCAGCAGGCTTCATTCTTCAATAGGCTTAAGAATTCTATTTTTAATAATGGTTTCTACTAATTTACCAGGGACATATATTAGGTTAACTGTTATTTCCTGGATCCCCCCTCTGCACCCCTATTTAAGGATTGGTATAAACTTTGGTATTTTGCAGCCCTCCGGTACGAAAGCAGATTTTAGTAACAAGTTACGTATACTTGTTAGTAGTTCAACAATTTCACATTGGAGTTCGTTAAAAAATCTCCAAGCAACTAATTATGACCTTAAAACACGTGGCAGACTATCGATCAATACTGATTTCCACAGGAGTGGCTTTTCAACACCATATTTGGTAGAGGCAGCACAGGGAAAACTGAGAAAGGATACTGTTCTGTCATTATGGACAAGGAAAAAAAGAACAGCAACACTTCAGGGAGGACTGTGTAGTCTGCAGCCGTGACCTACAAGATTGCAAATTACTTGGCATGCATGGCTCAATACCATTTCTTTCTCTGAGAAAAGGAATCTCCTCGGTCTTTGACCACCTTCCCCAAGGTATCTAGGACATGGTTGCCACTTTTAATGAAGAGGCTCTCCAGTAGTCCAAGAGACAAAATTTTAACCTCAAAACACATGACAGAATGTGGATCAAAACAGAACTACACGGGAGTTGCTCTTCAAGGAGACCTACTTCCTGATCTTGATTTAAACACAACTTATATTTTGAGTTGTATTGTATATTTTATATTCACAACACTAATACATTTTAGACAGAATAATACACTACTAGTTGAAATCTAGAATCTCCATTGCACCTATCCAATCATGTAATATGTAGTCTGTTTAATCTCTAGAACATAGGGTTGCCAACCTCCAGGTAATAGCTGGAGATCTCCTGCTTGCTATCTGTTGTCTTCCCAAACAGGTGAACTACAGGCCCCCATCTAGACTGGGAATTGCTGTTCCACTCACAGAAAACTTTTACAATGCTGACCCTGAACAGCCTAGAATGAGAGATTTTTTTCAGGGATCAAAAGTAAGTCTTGCTAGTTATACCCACAGAACCTTTGATAACGTGTATTTTTAAATTGCTATCCATTTTCTATACCCTGCTGTCAATGTTTTGATTAATGTAAACAAATCTATATAATTACAAGGGATGTTGTCAGGCGTGCTTTCTTCTGCTCTCAGCAGCCTGTCAGACTGAGAATGTTTTGGTTTCGAGGCCGAGCCTGCTAACTGTTGAATTCCTGTTCCAGCGCTATCTCCCGTGGGAATGGCTCCTCGTTGGGAGGGGGGTTACCGTGACCCGTTGTGACTCATACTTTCCAATATAGGCCTTGTACTGTGCTACCAGTTCCCAGTTGTGCCAATTTACCTGTTAGCTCTGTAAACCTGTAGGTTTTCCAATAAATCAACTCTCTTTTGGACTCCTCGTCTGTGGATGTTGTTTGTGGGATTACCACGGGGACAAGTGCTCACAGATGTTGAACAGTGAAAAGGGTTTCACTTCCCAGAATACATTTCTGTACAACCTCCAAACCTGTGTACATTCTCCATCCATGGAATTTGGCCCAGGAATCCTGCCTGCACCTTCTACACACTCTGTCTCTGTAAATGGTTGTGTCACCTGCCTGCCTTTCTGCTACCCAGGATTTTATTATTGCTGCTTAGAATCATAGAATCATAGAGTTGGAAGGGACCACCAGGTCATCTAGTCCAACCCCCTGCCCAATGCAGGAAACTAACAAATACCTCCCCCCGCATCCCCAGTGACCCCAACCCTCCCCCCGCCATGCAGGATCCCACAATCAAAGCACTCCCGACAGATGGCCATCTAACCTCTGCTTAAAGACCTCCAAAGACGGGGACTCCACCACCTTCCGAGGCAGCACATTCCACCATCAAACAGCCCTCGCTGTCAGAAAGTTCTTCCTAATGTTTAGGTGGAATCGCTTTTCTCTTAGTTTAAATCCATTACTCCGTGTCCTAGTCTCTGGAGCAACAGAGAACAAGCTAGTTCCCTCATCAACATGACATCCCTTCAAATATTTAAACATGGCTATCATGTCTCCCCTCAACCTTCTCTTCTCCAAACTAAACAAACCCAATTCCCTAAGTCTCTCCTCCTAGGGCATGGATTCCAGACCTTTGACCATTCTGGTCGCCCTTCTCTGGACACGCTCCAACTTGTCAACATCCTTCTTCAATTGTGGAGCCCAAAACTGGACACAGTATTCCAAGTGAGGTCTGACCAATGCAGAATACAGTGGTAGTATTACTTCCCTTGATCTAGACACAATACTCCTATTGATGCAGCCCAGAATTGCATTGGCCTTCTTAGCCGCCGTATTACACTGTTGACTCATGTTCAGTTTGTGGTCCACTAAGACTCCCAGATCTCTTTCACATGTACTGTTGTCAAGCCATCTATCTCCCATCCTGAACCTGTTCCTTATGTTGTTTTTGCCTAGGTGAAATACTTTACACTTCTCCCTATTGAAATCCATTTTATTGCTTATGGCCCAGCTCTCCAGTCTATCGAGGTCATTCTGAACTCTGACCCTACCCTTCGGGGTATTAACTACCCCTCCTAACTTAATGTCATCTGCAAATTTCATTAGAATGCTGTCTATTCCATCATCTAAGTCATTTATAAAAATATGAAATAGTACCCGTCCCAGGACAGACCCCTGTGGTACCACACTGGTCACTCCTCTCCAGGATGAAGTTGTGCCATTAATGAGCACCCTTTGGGTGCTTGGTTAATCATTGGTAATAATGCTGATTTCTGAGACCAAATTTTAGATAGTAATGGGAGAAAACTAATCAGCATTTTTCTCACAGTTGATAATATAGCAGATCAGAATTGGGTCATGTTTTGGAGCAGTTGCGCAACCATCTCACAACAAAGTAAAGAGAGGCATAACATTTTTAAAGTAGTGGGACTGACAAGCACAGTTTTTTTATTCTGAAGATGAGCCCTGAAAAAAAAGCTTTTTAAAATTTCATCTGATTAAGCAAGCTCATGAGACAGACAACAATGCCAAGAGAAGACTGATCTGGCCTACAGGTCCAGCAGAAGGTTGCAGAGGTCCATGTTTTACTGTATATGGCTGAACTGGACTAGGGATAGCTGGAGAGCCCCGGTAAAAATTTCCATCAGCAATGAATGCTTTGTCACCAATTTAAGAGCTCAATTGAAGTAAAGCAGCTCTACTGAGGGACAAACTGGATTAAATCCAAAAGGCCCGTGATTAGAATCTTCTGCATTTTTTAAAAAAGAGGTAGTTAACAATCCCTTTGAAGATTCACATGATGTTCTGATGGTTTAAACCAGAGCATTGCATACTAGACTAGAGCACTGGTATATTGTTACACCAATCCATTAAAAAGCAGTAGCTTCACGGTGCAGCAGAAAATAATGTTTTTCCTTGGTACCTAAATGTTAATTGTGAAGCTGTCAAGTGGACCTTTCTTAAGGAGTGCCTTCCATATATGTGGTGCCCCATCTGAAGATAAAGAGCTCAGATGAAGCTCTGAGTTCAGGAACTGGTTTACATGTAGGGTTGCCAACCTCCAGGTACTAGCTGGAGATCTGCTTTTACAACTGATCTCCAGCCAACAGAGATCAGTTCACCTGAAGAAAATGGCAATTGGACTCTATGGCATTAAAGTCCCTCCCCAAACCCCACCCTCCTCAGGCTCCACCCCAAAAACCTCCCGCCGATGGTAAAAAGGGACCTGTCAACCCTAATCACATAGGAAAACTTTATTCAGATAGCTAGAGACCATCCAATTCCACAGTGTAAAGGGGTCAGGGAATAAGAGGAAACTCAGAAAAACAGGGGAAACTCTTCTATTTTATGACACACTCAGTAGGGCTGTTGAAAAAAAAATTCGGTATAGTTCAGCTTCGGCAAAATTTGGCCCTTTTAAATTCAGGCTGTGCCGAAGTCCGAACTCCCCCGCTTCGGATCCCCGAAATTCGGGCGAGATCCGGAGTTCGGGGGAAAATCCCCCCCCCCCGCACGCCTTTAAGGGGCTTCCCTGAAGGCGCGAGCGGGGGGGAGCCAAACCCCGAATTTGCCAAATTTATTTCCGAACAACCCGAAGTTGGGGAATTTGTCTCCCTCCGTTTCCCGCCTTTTTAAAATTCGGTTCGTCCTGAATCGGAAACCGCCGAATCGGGGGAAATTTGGTGGTTTTTCGGTTCGGAACGAACTGAATCGACAGCCCTAACACTCAGGAATCCCATCTCTCCAGTTCCTTTTGTTTCTCATTCAAGGGAGCACTTCTGTTATGCTTTCTCCTCATTGTAAGGCCAAAGTGGTTCCATATTCTTCCCTGTCGTCACCCTTCCAACTTTCATAGTTCTATTATCTACTCATACCACTTTCTATCAAATTTGGTGCAGAGGACTTTACTATCCCACTCCAACCCACAGATTTCTCAATGGTAAAGTGGTAATGTTTGCTAGCTAAATTGAAGCTAAATTGAGAGCTGCATTATTTAGTTATTTTTAATTCAAAATTTTTGAATGATAGGAGAAACTGAGATTCCTTTCATTTGCATATCTCTCTGCAGTCTTCTGGGACTTACAAGCAGTGTGCTAACAAGACAAGGCGGTCCCAATGTGGTTGTACAGATCATATGAAGGTGTCATTCTTTGTCGACTTTTCAGACTGCAAGGAAAAGGTAAGAACCACTTGCCGCGACATTAGAAATATTTTTGTAATAGGATTAAGCCAAGTAGGATGCTCTGGACAGTGCTAAGAATGATACAGTCTCATACGTAGATGACAGCTCATCATCGGCACTCCTCCAGTACATCCATGATGCTCTTTCCCCTTGTTCCCATCCATCTCCCCTCTTCTCTGTCACGTCATGCTTCTGCCTCTCTTACTGCCCCACTGTAGACAGGTTCGCATCTGCTACAGAAGTGGCTAAAGAGAATGACCTGCAGTTATGCTTCAGTGTAGTTGTGTCGGTCTGCAGTAGAACAGACAGATTTGAGTCCTTAGAGACCAACAAGATTTTGGGGATATACGCTTTTGAGAGTCAGACCTCCCTTCTTCAGATACCCTGCAGTTATCTAACAATAGGACTATGCATTACAACTTTTAGCCGGCCAATATTGCAATCAGGTGATCTTTTATCAAGGGGGGCTAATAACAGATGGTGTCCTAATAGTTTGGGGTATCTCAAGTGCTTGGAATGAGATACCAATCAGAGTTTAGAAAAGGTAATGTGGGGAGGGAACAGAAAAACAGCAAAAGTGGTTGGTGGTTTGAATTGGGAGACTTTCTTGGTAGAGCAGGGCGGTCACCTTGTGGTGATTGTACAGATTGCTGTCTGGGGATCTGCTGCCTGCTGAAGGAATGCCTGTTTATTTCTATCATGTTCTGCTTGGTATTTGTAAATAAATTTATTATTATGTGCAGTGTAGGTCCCCTGTGTTTTTGCTTCCAAGGAAATTAAACTTGCAGTGGTGGCTCTGCCTATTCTCAGTGCTTATGGAGGTGGCCCTGGGATTTTTCATTGTTTAGAGAAGTGGGGAGGATATATGACCTGTTGCTTTCCAACTGCTCAAATTCAGGTAGATGTGTGACTGAATACAGTGGATGGACACACAGAGGTCCACTTCATGTGGTGCTAGGACATGCTTCCTGTCTGTCCAGTGGATAGCACAGCCTTAGGACAAGTTATACCTTTGACTGAGCTATACTATAAAAACGGAATCATGCAGCTGCAAAAAAGTTGCATCAGACCAGACAAGAAACCTGTTTAATGGAACTACCTTAGATTGTGCCACGTCTGATACTCAAGTAGCCCCATTTAAATCAATGCACTTTAAAAGGTATAGCTGTACTGCATTTTCTTTTAATATCAACCATTTGGATGTCACTTCTCTTCAGGCGATCCGGATGAAATATCCAATCGTAAACCTTCCCCTCAGTTTCACTGTTGCGAATGAGGATGGATCTGTAAATTTGACAGCTCCTTATTTTGTCACGATAACAGAAGTCAACAACAGAACAAACTGGGAGGTTTCAGGTAGGGGAGGCAGAAAATTTAATCATTTGGATTAAGGAAAACAGAATGAGATTCTGCAATTTCTTGTCAATTTGGAGCCCCTGCGGATCATCAGCTTTTTGTGCACTCATTTCTTAGTTGGCTGTCTTGTTTCAGTGGATTGCTATAATTGTAGGAATTATCACACAGGGGCAACCCTCTTACAACCCCATCCTAACACCCCAGCACCAGTGCAATGTCAGCGCCCTCCTCTGTACTTTGTGCTGGCTCTCTAAAAGAGGTGCAAGTGAATAGAAGAACTAATGCAGACCATAATAATTGCATCAGACACCCTAGCAGCCCATCAGTCATAGCATGGCATGGCCTGGTGATAGGCAGACAGTGATCCATCCACAGATTGCATGCTGATGCAGCCACACACCCCTAACATCAAGCTTCCACTGCCCACACCCAAATCACAAGGAAAGGAACAGAGGGAATATAGCAGCTTCCACCCTGAAGAGGACTGTGGCATGACTAATAAGAGCTGTGGAAGGAACACACATCAGGGAGTTCCGCAGATGAGAAGTCCCTTCCTGCAACAATGTTCCTTTTTGCCAGGCCCATACATGCAATGAAAGAAGAAGCATGGACACTCCAACCATATTGCATGCTTCTGTAACTCACTCAGCAAAAGCAACACCGATAAAATACCCAGGATCTCTGCCACACAAGGGTTCAAGTATTGGAGGGGAAGGGTACCAGCCTTTCGCCAGACAAGGGATGAAGACACAAGGTCAGCAACAAGAATACATACAAATACCCACTCACAGAAGGTCTTCTGGCCTGCCCTTCAATAGTTCACTAGGCAAGAGCAATCAAGGTCTGTAAAAAAATGCTCTGTTCAAATTCCAGCAAGGGGAATGCTAGTTGGATGACAAACCTCACCTTTTGACTACAAAGAACAAGACAAGAGAGAGGGGATTAGGACCCACACTGTGCACATGCTGGAAAAGACCAGCTAAATAGTCGTAAGGTGGACCTGGAAGGAATCCCTGGCACAACTGAGCTTTTGCACTGCCTACATACAATCACATGGATGGGCCACAGATGTAGGGTTGCCAGGTCCCTCTTCGCCACCGGCAGGAGGTTTTCATGGCAGAGCCTGAGGTGGGTGGGGTTTGAGGAGGGAAGGCACTGGGGAGAGAAATGCCCCCTGCAGGACACCCAATACCAAAGGGTATCGCAGTGAGATCCTCTCCCCTAGCCATCCTCTGTGTCTGACCCTGGAGAAATGATATCAGCCCCTGCAAGAACTGTCTCATGTAATCCAATTTTGGTGAGGTGGTCTGCCGTGTCAAACAATGCTGAGAGGTATAACAATAACCGCAGCGCAGACCCACCCCAGTCCAGCTATCTGCGGAGATTGTCTGTGAGGGCGACCAACACAGTCTCAGTCCCATGGCCAGGTCAGAAGCCGGACTGGAATGGGTCTAGTACCATTCATTAACATAGAGATGGGCTGGGCTGCAGGACTGCGTACACTTCCACTCTTGAGTGCAACTACTTCTATGCTTCCACTGTTAGGTTTAACCAGAGTTAAGTTGGCACCTTGATGACCATTAAGCATGGTTAACAGTAATCAGGACTCCAGTGTAATGTTTGCTCTAGCAAGCTACTACATAGCAAGTTTTGCTGTGCATTTAGTCATGTCTCTGATACTACTCAGACTTTACAGAAGATATTTTCTTTAAGATACAGCTATATGGTTATTCCAGTCCTACTTTTTGGAGTAAGTTACTGAATTGTAAACCATGAAAGTATCACTCAGGGATTATTTTAATTGTTTTTCAGGAACCAAGGCAACATCGAGCATGTTTAAAATGAGAAACTATTTGGGACACAGACTCAAGAATACACTGTATAATCCAGATGGTCTCACTCTAAGCATACATGTAAGTTTTAGATAAAATATCTGTTTTGAACTAGAAATCCAAACGGGTACCTGAAGTCCTCCAAAGCTCTGTATCCATTGTACATTGCTCCAAAGTCTGTTAAGAATGTTATATAGGATCGACGGTTCCTTCTGTTGACATATTGGGATGCTGGACATGCATCAAAATTTGTTATATCATATTTCATCAGGAAAACCTGGCCAGTGGACCACATGTTTAGCTCTTCTTAAAAGCCCTTCTATCCCAGAGTTGTTTACATGCATTCTTTGTAGTATCTCTTTTCTCATGTCCTTCAGTGGGAATATTCACTATCCTTTAAATATATGCCATCTTGCATGTTTTTATCACAATAGTGCCAATACTTTCAAGAGGACATTGGGGCTTCTTCCTGGGTGTCTACCCAACCTGCTAACATCACAGATGTCCTGATTTGTAGGTCATTGGCCTGTAGCATTCTTTTCTGAGCTTTGAGGTCCTTGCTGCAGGATGGGTAGCTAGCAAGCTTGATTAATATTCTCCAACCCCTCTTGTAGCTCTTCAACCTCAACCGAACTGACTATCTCATACATCATAAAGTCTTGCCTGTCTGTCTGCATTTCCTGTGGCAAGGCAGCTCTGGACTGACAATAAGCTATATGCATCTCATTTCCTTTTTTATATGGAGTAACACTGCAATCTGCGTAGTGAGTATTATAGGCATTTTGGAGCTGACGATAATGGCTTGTTAAAAAATAATTTTCAGTGGTTTGTGATCTGTATCAACATGGATGGATTTCTGACCTCCTGTATACTGGTTGAAGGTACTGGCAAACACTACTGCTAAACATTCTTTTTCAATCTGGGCATCGTGACAGCCATGCATCTGCACAGATGTGACCCCTAAACGAAGCTAGCCACAGTGCAAAGTGCTCCTTTGTTTGCTTCCTGTTAAATCAGCTTGCCTATCTTTCTTCTGCATTGATTTTGAAATGCAGGTTGTCAGTTGTGGGGGACTTCAACATCCATGTCAAGACAGTTTAGGATTTTGTGGCTAGCAGTCAACTATGGGGCAGTCTCAAAACATTTCAAGTCCATCAGAAAATATATATATATTCTTTGTCTGGCTTTCCATAGCAGGCAGACGACATGGTCTGGGAGAGAAGGGAATTTTATAAACTCCATCACCACGGGCACATCATTTATTTACATAAGAACATAAGAAAAGCCCTGCTGGATCAGACCAAGGCCCATTAAGTCCAGCAGTCTGTTCACACAGTGGCCAACCAGGTGCCTCTAGGAAGCCACAAACATTGGTGATGTTTAGACTCACAGGAACTCAAAAAGATCTCTATGGGTGGGAGGCTAGTTAAGACGGTCTGCCCTTGCAGGTGGATGCATCGAGATGGTTTCCTTTCGACCCTCAGGGAGTTTCCTGTGAGCGTAACTGCTGTTTCTATCCATGTCTTGGTGGATTTCTATGTAACCCAGGTCTAGGGTCTCCTTCCTTAAAGTCTTCCTTAAAGACTCCCCCTTTTTCTAAGCCACTTTGGTTAAACTGGCAGAGGGAAATTTGCACCACTGGATATGGTACTCCCCATCCCTAAAACTCCTCTTCCTTCCCAAACTAAAGATCAGAGTCTGAAGATGAACAATGGCCTATGAAGTCAGAGCCTTACTCCTTAAGAGTGCAACTCTTGCCTAATGTCTTGGGTTTTGAAAGTGCTGCCCCGTAGCAAAATGTAGTTTGGCAGATGGTAGCTTCCAGCACGCCGGTAACCAGCATCCTGGAAGTGCTGTTTTCTTGCAGAATCCAGAAAATTCAGGGGTGACTACCACAGTTCCTTGCAACCAGGCCACTGATCTGTAGAGAAGTTCTAAGGGCCATCCTCCTCCACAGGAAGTGATTTCAACCAACAGAGGCTAGGAGGGTCCATACCAGAAGAAATCAGGTTTAATGGGAAGAGATGGTTTGAGGGCCAACGTCCTTCCCACAAAACTATTTCAGTCAATGGAGGCTAAGAGGGAGGGACTGCCGCAAAAAGACATCATCTCATGTAAAAGGAACAGTCCAGCAGCAAAGTACTGAATGAAGCTACAGTGAAACTTGCTTTCTTCCTGCCTACTGGTTCTTCAGCTGAGGCCTGCCAGCAATAAAGCAGTCACTTGGAGTGAGCACAAGGGCTTCTAAAAGGCTCTCCTCCTCCCTCTTTTCTCCAGTTCAGGAATGAATAGCCACAAGCCACCAAGGTTACGCTAAGCAAACTAGCTACATACATACAAATTAAGTAATTGCTTTGCTCCACCCAACAGCCTACATTCCCAAAGCTCTACATCTGAAATGCAGAGACAGATGGTTGACAACATAAATGGTTCCTGTGCTGTTCCACCCAGAAGAGTTCAGCAATGCCCTACTTTTCTGGGAGTTGCGAACAATCTCAAGTGTGAAGGAAAGCTCAAACATGAGTTAGCATCTATCTCTGAGCTTATTTTGCAGCAGTGATGGTAACTCTGCCAACACAGTCATCCAATAGAGCTATTCCCAGTGTTGTGAAATCTTCATCTGAACCCGACATAGTAATCCAGAACCCTTGCAGGCACGCTATGATTTATTTCCAGTTGCTTTTACTGATAAAAAAAATCACTTGCATCTGTTTTGATTTAGATGCCAGAGTTTGTGCAGTACTTCTACAGGATGCTCAGGGTACTGTCTAAGCTATCAGCACACGATGTAGCCATCTTGCTGAAGCTACACAAGATGGGTATGACAAGTATTTGGATGGGAGTGTCACGGTCCATGCCGTTAAGGTAGCCCAGCTCCTAGAATTGACCCCTTCCTAAAAAGTGATCTGTATCTATTCAGCCCGTTACCCACTAAGCAGGGATCAACACTTTCCATCTCTCACGAGATAGACTTTCTATTGAATTGTTCCAGTAAAAATATGAAAAGAATATATAGATAAAAATATTATTTATTTCACATAAAATATATGCATGTAAATAATTACAGAAATAAAAACTATATTAGTTAGTTCAACAGGAACAAAATATTCTATGTATGCAAGCAATATTAGCAATATCAACAATCTCTATGACTCTATATGAGAGTTTCCCAAGTATATATTTCATTCAGGAAATAATACAGTTTACAGAAATCTTGTAAAATAATGGTTAGTGCATTGAATAAGTATTCTACTTCAAATTATTTAAATATAAGACATACTTTACCCAGTTATGTCATTGCAGAGTTTCTGTAAGGATTCTATGAGTTCATTTAGAATAGTTAGATTTCCTTCAGGTATTCTGTAAGTATTATTCTGTTATTTCAATGCCTTTAGTAGGAGAGATCTCTTTGGTTCTTTGGTTTCATGTTAGAGCTGGTTCTATTACTCTTCCAGCAGTCTGTTTGTGACTGAAGTCATGAGACCACAGAGTCTCTATATATTTGAGGTTTCTGGGTCTGAAGCCCATGTTCAGATTAGAAAAAGCTATGTGAAAGCCATTTCTAAGCATGCATTTGATGTAAGCATTGCTGTATAGTTAAGAGCCACTTTGATGGTTTAACTATATTGTAATTAATTAGTATTTGCGGTTACTATGTGTAAAGTTTAACATTATGTGTAGAGTATAAAACTCTATTCTACTGTCTCTCTGGCAGTGCCAATCTTTAGAGAGATACTGAGTATAGTTCAGTTTAAGAGCATAAGGCTCCATGGATCTCCATCCATGTATTTCCAATTATATGTATTCCAATTAGAGTAATTCTATGTGTAAGCCATCGTTGGCTGTAATGCATGTATATGTATGCATGTGTATGTCAGACAGTTCTGTGTCAGACCTCAGTCTTAGAACTGACTGCAGAACACATTCAGTGCTCTCACCTTGTGTAGAGAAACCCCTGAAATATGCCCTGGTAATGGGCTTCTTTAGAGAAGCTGCATTTACATCTTGTCTATCAGAACTAGGAAGTCTGTATATAAGATAGATCTTATGAGAAGACATTAGTCTTGTTAGAACAAATGAGTTCTCAATGTCACCATATTCAAAGATGGTAAGATCCATACCCTCATGATCCTTAGAATATAAGGGTCTTCATCATATTCAGGATGAAGCATTTGTACAGACAGTTATTCCAGACAATCAGTCTTCAGAGAGACAGACTGTATGGCTTAGTAACTCTCTCTGTAAGAGTTCTCCAGAATTAAAAGACAAGAATAAATGAAGTCCTGATTCATGCAAGAATCAGATTTCCTAATTCACGCAAGAATTAGATTGCCAAGTCTTTTTACATCTCTTGGTAGCTGGAAGAAGTCCATAGGTCAGCATGTTCAGACCATCAGGATCTTCTCTAACCTGTAGTCAGAGAAAGGTCTCTATTTATATCTTCCCAGTGTCCTTGGATTGATGCTGATCTAATCAACAGTAGGCTTACAAGCAGTACTCGACTATGAGCTTGCCTACCTCCAACAGTCAGTCAGCAGGTCAATAATAGTTAGACTATACACCTAATTGACATCTGCATTGGTTGTCTAACTTAGTGCTTCTGAGTGCAGCTATGACCTTCAGCTGGGACAGTAGTAGTAAATGGTTACAATATCAAGACTTTGAATGGCATAATAGGTTACCCACCTTGAGCTTAATACTATCACAGGTATTTTAGTTTATTTTAGTTTACAAGAACCTTGGATTGCTTCTATAATGAATGACTACAACAGTAGAATCTGGCTTGCTACTTCTGAACAGCAAGTAAGCCTTGAGCTTCTTCAGTCCCAGTCTGTGAAGTGATTACATCTTTTCAATATATTTAATCCTTATGAAACCTAATGGGACATGCTTCCATATCAAAATTCTGGTTATATGGTCGCAGCCCATGACAGGAGGACCTCCTGGGAACCTTGTGTATGGTGCCTTGAGGTTCGTGAGGGGGGGAAAGGCAGGACCGTTTAGTTACTGGCACTTGGATGATCTTTAGTTGTTGCAACCTGAAGAAGTTCACAGAGTGGTTAAAGGGATACAGCTAGGGTTGGCAGCTCCAGGTAGGGAATTACCTGGAGATTTTGGGGGCAGAGCCTGAGGAGGGCTGGGCTTGGAGAGGGGAGGGACTTCAATGCCATAGAGTCCAATGGCCAAAGCAGCCATTTTCTCCAGGGGACTGATCTCTATCACCTGGTGATCAGTTGTAACAGTGGGAGATCTCCAGCTACCACCTGGAGGTTGGCAACCCTAGATACAGCTGTATACCTTACCCTTGCCTATCTTCCCTTTCTTTTCCACAGGGATCTGAGCTTTTCCATTTTAGGGTAGCAGCTATTCCTGGAATCTCCTTTTGTAGCTTATTTGATGAATTTCAGGTATAGTGAACAACCATTAACATCATTTAGAAATACCAAAATAACAATAAAATACAGGTTTATAACAAACATTCCTGAATATTTAGCTATTAATTTCAACAGGTATGTTTGTTAAACGGCAGTGATGGTATATCTAATAGTAAAATATGCCATGAAGTTAAAAGAAAAAAAAAATCTACCGGAGGGGGTATGCTAAGGAAGAGGCTTCTGCCAATTCTTCCCAAAATCTCTTTTCTTAATCACTTTCTGCCGAGGGTAAATAGTTAATATGAAAAAGTAGTGGTTAAAATGTTGGACAAGAATCTGGGAGACCCAGGTTCAAACCCCCAGTCTGCCATAGAAGCTCACTGGATGACCTGGGACCAGTCACACATTCTCAGGCTAACTTACCTCAGAGCCTTGCTATGAGGATCAAATGGACAAGAGAATGATGTCCGCCGCTTTGGGGCCCCATTAGGTATGTACTGGATAGTGCTGCGTCTCCACAACTTTGAAATGATGGGCTATTCACCAAACTAAAAATACAATCATAGAAATTAGCTATGTACTAAATGCAAAATGTAATTGAGCCTTTAGATCTGGTTACTGCCTCCCACATTTCCAATGTACATATACAGTAAGCAGGCACACACAGAAGTTTAGAGGAAGCCAAGTATCTGTACTATGGCACACCATCAGCTCTCAGAGAAAAGTGAGTTGTTTATGGTCATTCTATGAGTCCTTTGTTGACTTAATTAGTGTACCTATGGCCTTCTTTCACTAAATGTTATAGGATTGAGGGGTGGGGGTTGGAAAGCCAAGAATGGGAGATGTAGCAATTAATCAGTGCCTTAATTTCCAAAATGGGAGATGCCTATGTTACACATGCTTGCAATTCATGTTCTCCAACCTATATATTATCCCCTAATACAAGGAAGATATTATTTATTTACTTATTTATTTTTCGATTTATACCCCACCCTCAATCCCTGGCCCATGGTCAGGCTCAGGGCGAGTGACACAATCAAACCACATCCAATACAGTAAAATCACAATATAAATGAACCTTAATTTTTTTAAAAATTTTTTTAAACCAATCTCAATTATTAATCAATTTATAAGTAAACAAGTGGTGCTTAACATTAGAGCATATGGCCACTGTGGGCCTGGAAAAAGCAGTCAGGGCCCCCAAATGTTTAGTTGTTAACAGCCTAGAGGGAGTAGGGAAGCCAGCTCTGATGGCAACCATTGCGACCCTCAACTATAGCCCATAGGCCTGGTGGAATATCTCCATTTTACAGGCCCTGCAGAATTTAAGATCCCACAGGGATCATAGTTCAGTTAAGGAACAGAGGGAGTTGAAGTCTTTGGGAGTAGGGTTGCCAGCTCCAGGTTGGAAAATTCCTGGATATTTGGGGTGGAGCGTGGGGAGTGTGGGGTTTGGGATGGGGAGAGAGTAAAAGACATTCTGCACATGCCCATAGGCATGCATTCATTTACACAGGCAAATTACAGCAAGATGGTTTACATTTAACGATTAAAACCAGGTACCAGGCTAAGTGAAACTGGGCCTTCATTTTTCTGCTCTGACTCCACCTTCCCCACACCCCTGGTCCTATGACCCTGCTTACTCCTGAGGCAAAATCCTGCTGGAAACAGAGGAGGCAACCCCAAATTATTATGAATCTCCCTGTCATTTTCTGCCCACTGTTCTGCCCGCTTGTTACTGTGGGCTTTTAAAAGGGCAGTAACAACAAAGAAATACAAAAATGGATAGGGTTGCCAGGTCCCTCTTTGCTATCAGCGGGAGATTTTTGGGGCAGAGCCTGAGGAGGGAGGGGTTTGGCAGGGGAGGGACTTAAATGCCATAGAGTCCAATTGCCAAAGCGGCCATTTTCTCCAGGTGAACTGATCTCTATCGGCTGGAGATCAGTTGTATTAGCAGGAGATCTCCTGCTAATTACCTGGAGGTTGGCAACCCTACAAATGGATCAGGAAAAAAAGGGGTTGGGAAGAGGTAAATTGATTGGGCTGCAGCTGGCATTGTTTTCCAGGCTGTCAGGACAAAAACTGCTTGCAGGTTTCCCTTATCTCTGTGGAAAGGCCCAGAACTTTTTAAAAAAATGAAAGTTAAGAATTGGGAGGTGGAACATGACATATTTTGGGGGAGACATGACTCCCAAGTATCCCTGTAGCTATTTATCTGGTTCCAATATTTTGCCAATAGGACATGGCCATCATAAATTAGTATTCAGCCTTTGAAGAAGAAGGGTTTGAAATTACAATGTTTCCTGTTGCAGATTTATGTTGATGATGCTCCATTGGCTTTCCCAGGAGATTATCTTATCGCTTCAATTACATCTGTACTAGTAGGATTTATAATCTTTGTGGCATTTATTCTGCAAGTATATGACATTCAGGTATGGAGCATTTTGAAGGAGAAACTAATACAAACAAGAAAAGTGAGTCGAAGTGCACCTTCAATATCTTCAGCTCTTAACTAGTGAAAACTTTTGACTGTCAACCATGGCAGCCAAGATCCTTTTTTTACAATTTAGTTGTTAGAAATTTTGTTCTTCCATCTTTACTTGGAGCATGAAATAGTTACAGCCTTTGTTAGGAAAAATATTTTTCAGAATATGTAAAAAACATGTTTACCTGTTGTTAAGTATGCAAATTGTGGTCATTGTTTGACATGTTAAACAGAATTTTATTTGGGAGGGTAATGTTAATAAATATAACTACCCACATGTCTGAGCTCTTATTTCTTGGTTACAGAATCTGTTACAAGTGCAGCACTAAAGGGCTCTTTTCATCAGCTTTATTGCATGTAGACAGTAGCAAAAAGTAGTGTTCTGAAGATCACAAATTAACTAGTGTGAAATATACTGTTGTTGTTTTTTTGGAAAAGAAGGCAAAAGAAGTTTTCAAAAAATAACATTCGCATTTCCAAGCCTGAAGCCAGATTGGTCAAGATCCAGTTCGTTCACTTCGTTCAGGAAACCCTTAGGCTGTCCAGCCACCACCCATCCAATCACCATGCTCAAGAATGGATCATTTGAGACTGGTCAGTGAGTGGATGCATCATACACAGCCTCTTTCAAAGCTCCAGTGACCACCCCCTCTCTACTAGAGGCATTAAGTGCCTCTCAGGCTCAGTCAGCTACTCCCTTCACACGCGCACAGGCAGGTTATGGCCATGAGTGGGGCGGGGGGAGGCAGTGACATCGGGGCTTGGCAATGTTCTTCTGTGGGAAATCCAGAAGCGACACCTCTTCTCTCTAAGAATCGCCTCAATGGTAAACCTGTTTTCACCTGGAACCTCAATGGTAAAACCAACAAGCAGGGATCCCCAATCTTTATGAGCCAACTGGCACTTTTGGAATTCTAACACACAGTGGTGGGGCGCAACCACAAAGTGGCTGCTCAAGTGGTGGAGCCAGCCACAAAGTGACAGGCAGTGAGGTTATGCATAACTCTAATCGTAACTCTTCAACATTTCTGGCAGAAGCTCTACTTAATAGATGCCTTTTAAACCAACATATTTAAAAAATATTTTCTTCCGTACACACAGTTTATCATCAGCCACACGGTGAAAATCCATGTTCTGTGGTCACGGCTGCTGCTGAAGCAGCATCTTAAAAATCTACATTAGGGAAAGAAAAAAATAAAACCCACCCTCCTTATCACTGACTTCAGCCTAGGTCCTTCCAAAAAATCTCTTCAAATTCTGCTTTTCCCAGCACAATATTTCTGCTTGTGTGTGTTTTGTAGATTTATCATGAAAGGGATTTAATCTTGCTCGTTAAAAGCAATAGTCACAGCTGCTGCTAAAGCAGCTTCTTAAAAATCTGCATAGCCTATCTGATCTCCACTGGCCAATCAGAAGCCCTGCTGGGCTAGGGTTGCCAGCCTCCAGGTACTAGCTGGAGATCTCCTGCTATTACAACTGATCTCCAGCCGATAGAGGACGACACACACACTAAAGAAAAGAAACAAAAAGAACCTTTGAATTACTTGCCGCTCACAAGGCCACCAAAAGCCCTCCTTTCTTTCCTATACTCAGGAATAATTTAAACAGTAAACAGTAAATCTTTGCCTTTGGACTGTAAAAGAGTTTAACCTCTGCTTAACCCCTAGAAGCATGCAGGATTTAGATATAGATATAAAAGATCACTTCAACTACAATTCCAACAGATAAAACACATACTAATATTAGGGTTGCCAACCTCCAGGTACTAGCTGGAGAACTCCTGGTATTACAACTGGTTTCAGCCAATAGAGATCAGTTCCCCTGGAGAAAATGGCCACTTTGGCAATTGGACTCTATGACATTGAATAGGGTTGCCAGGTCTCTCTTCACCACCGGCAGGAGGTTTTTCGGGTGGAGCCTGAGGAAGGCAGGGTTTGGGGAGGGGAGGGACTTCAATGCCATAGAGTCCAACTGACATAGCAACAATTTTATCCAGGTGAACTGGTCTCTATCAGCTGGAGATCAGTTGTAATAGCAGGAGATCTCCAGCTAGTACCTGGAGGTTGGCAACCCTAGCACTGAAGTCCCTCTCTTCACCAAACCCCGCCCTCCTCAGGTTCCACCCCGAAAACCTCCCACCGATGGCAAAGAGGGAACTGGCAACCCTAACTAATATATCACAAATATATTTGACACCGGAAAAGTCCAGCAGGTCTGGGATACAAAACAGCATCAGAAAACAGCATGTTGCTTCTCTTTGAATTTACACCCAATTTCACATCAATGTTGTTGTGCTCCCCCATTCTCATAGAGTCCGATAAAAGAATGAGGGCAGGAGGTTGGTTTGATTACAGCTTGCTTTATTGCCCAAGAAGTCATAACTGGGTGAGCCAGGATCCGGACAAACTGCTCTGCGATCCTGTCACACCGAGGCAGGGCAAATGCAAGAGGTTTTATAGACGTTTGACATTCCAAGACAACAATGATACATTTTCTTAACATCCGATTTTAGCTTGTCAATGCAACGTCAGCCTCGCTACATTAATGAATTGAGCCTGTTTCCTTGAGAAAGTTCACAGCGTTCTCTTTGCAAAGAGAAACGAAAGTTAACGAAGGGGAGGGGAAGCCTTTTGGAACGTGTGTGCGTACGTGCTTGGTGCTAAAAGGAAAGGGGGACCACTGGGAAGCGGCTTCTGTGGTTTTGCTTGTAAGCAGCTTATGCGTGTAGCTTGTGTGCATGTCTGAATGTGAAACAGGTATGATTACTCAGGCACAACAATGTGAGGCAATTATAATTGTTTATATCTAGCCTCATAGAAGATGGGAATACTAGTTTCACAGAAAATATGACATGTGAGCTTTGTTACAGCAACATACGAACAGTATGAAGTATGTGAATCGAAACACCTGTGAAACTGGTTAAATAAATAGGGGTTTGTTTTAACATAAAAGTTGATAGTCAAAATCATTCATTTATATTAGCAGAAAGTTTACGCTTAGAATATTAACTGAGAGATCCCATCTCTAAATTTTTGTCAACATTTGCCAATTACCCTTTTTGCAGGGTGGCTTCCTCTTCTGAACATGATTTCAGGCGTACAGCCTTCGGTTTCTGCAGGCCCACTTCCTATATGACAGGAGTGGAACGGAGACATCTTTCAGTGGCTGTAATGCCACATGGCTCCAGTAACATATTAATTAAGTTGGGAGGGTGGATGCCGTGTGAAGTTTTCAAAGCAGGGCTAGAACCCCCCAGCCACCCCCCACACACACACATGCATGTAGGGGGAAATGGCATGGGAACTTTCCATATAATCTGGCCCTGCCACATGGTTTTCCTGTCTGACAGGCCACAACCACTCGTGGAACCTGATCTTCGTCTCTCTGAGGCGGCAGCTGGATTCTCCCAACTGCCATCCTTTGGAACCCCCGGCAAGGAACTGTTAACGGGCTCTTGGGGAAGAGGGCAAAATGGCCCCGTGAAGCTGGTGACAAAGCCAGGCAAAAGGACAGCGAGAAAGAAAGACTGAAGCAAAGACAGTTAAGCAGTTCTCCTTTCCAGCAGTCTTAGAGCAGCCGTGCTTCAAGCTTAGGGGAGAAAATACCGACAAGGTAAAAGAGGGCAGGCGGCGAAGGGTTTGATAGAGGGGCTTGTGAAGGTCTAAAATATTTTCTATATTGTGCTCACTTAGAGCGCTGTACAAAAAGTCTCCACAGAAGAAATTAGAGATGAGGCAGCTCTTATTCTGTAGTAAAAACAGAGTATCTATCCCAAAGCCACACTCTCAAACGAAAAACAGGCTGGATTTTTATACAGTACGATTGCTGTTGCAGAACATGAATGTAAAGAGAAATGAGTTGTGGAGAGTTTGAAAACAAATACAGGACAGATTCCCAAACAACATTTCTGTTGCATTTTAACAGTATTAGGTCTTCTGGTGATTTCTCCTCCAACGCAGTGGTGAGTACAGGGCTGCCAGGGATGGGTGGTAGGTGGGTGGGAATCGGGGTACAATTGCTGGAGCCAAGATCACTCTGGGGGCCTTGGGAACCAAGAAAGTTGGAACCAAGAAAGATGGAACCAAGAAAGTTGGAGGATTGTAGCAGCATACCTGTTACAATCAATTGTTTCTGTATGTATTCTTCTGAATTTGAGGGTCCCTTGGAGCGAATATCTGTGCAGGCACCTGTGATGGATCTTGGCAGCCCTGATGAAGACACTCACCTTTGTTCAAAACAAGTAAAATTGTGTAACTTCTTCATTACTTTTCCTTGCCCTCGGCTAAACTGGTATCCCCAGGGACTAGGGGCAGGTCAGTGATAAAATAGGCAGCAGCATGTTATATAACTGGCCATATTGTTTAATAATTCTGATACTGAAAGTGATAGCCATAGAAAGGAGAATCCGTTGTGTGATATTAGCACAGTGGCACTCAAGAACATATTTTGACTTAAGTGGTTAACAAAAAATGTTACTAAAGAAAATCAGTAGTAAAATAGGTATATAAAAGATTCAGTAAAAATAATAAAAAAAATTGGCACTCTGGAAATAAATTTGGGCAGGAATTTTTAAAATGCGTAGCTATTAACATAAGATACAAATAAAATTCAACAATGTGTTTAGAAACACAGATGTTTGTTGATGGACAGAGGAATGGAAGGGGGAGGGTGGAAAATTTGAGCCCTTTCTGTTGGGAAATAGAAAACTGGCATGGATGCCAGCGTACATCACATTGTACCTAAATGCAGAAACTGATTTCCCCCCATTGGAATGAAGTACAATTATTCACTTATATCAGGCAAAATAAAGGCATATCCTTAGGGATTAGGGTTGCCAATTTTAGGTTGGGAAATTCCTGGAGATTTGGGAATGGAGGCTGGGGAGGGAATGATTTGGGGAGGGAAGGGACCTCTGTGGTGTATGATATAATAAAGCAGGGGTGTCAAACATGTGGTCCGCAGGCCAGATCCGGCCCCCGGAGGGCTTTTCTCCGCCCCGCGAGCCAAGGCAGCCAGCCCCCACTCCCCACTCCGTTTATGGGTTTCCTGGGCCCGCGGCTGGCTCTCCAAGCCAGCGACCCTCCCCCACCCCATTCCAGGCTGAGCAGGGATGCTCTGGCCCCACTCGACCAGCCAGCAACCTCCCCACTGTCATTTCCAGATGAAGCGAGGCCGAAACAGCCTCGTGCACCCATCTAGCCACGCCCCCCCAATTCCTTTCCGGGCACAGCGAGGCCTCTTGGGCCTCGTACGTCTGCCCTGCCTTCCCCCAGCCACCCCCCCCTCGTTCCTTACTGAGCAGCAGCAAGGCCTCTCAGGCCTCGTGTGCCTGCTTTGCCTTCCCCCAGCCACCCCCCTAGTTCATTTTCGGGCCCAGCCACCTACCCTTCCTGTCCCTCTTTGTCTCCCCCTCTCTTTCATTCTCTTTCTTTATCCCTGTTTCTTTCTTTCTCTCTCTCTCTCTCTCTCTCCCTTTCTCTCTTATCTGTTTCACTCTTTCTCCCTCGTTCTCTCTCTCCCTCATTCTCTCTTTCTCCCTTCCTTTCTGGACACCACCACCCCGTCCAGACCTGTGCTGGTGAGCCTGCTGCGAGCTCGCCAGCCAAGGCACCCACAAACTTTATAGAAGACACAGGCAAAGCCAATTAATATTATTTTTTACTTAAAACACAAACATACTTAAAACAATAACAATAAGACTGTAAATAAAAGAAAATACTGTAAGAATGTTATTGTTATAAATTTGTTTGTGTTTTAAGTAAAAAAATATATATCATTAATCGACTTTGCCTGTGTCTTCTATAAAGTTCGTAACTCCAGTACCTGACATTACATTTTATGGTATTTATTTATTTGGTACACATAGTCGGCCCAACCAAGAGACATTTATGTTATATCCGGCCATCCTCACAAATGAGTTTGACACCCCTGCCATAGAGTATAATACCATAGAGTTTCAGCCAGTTCCTAGAGGGGCATAACATCACTCTGTCAGCCAATAGCCATTTCCCCCCCCCATGTCCCTGCCCCTCGGTCTCCTGCTGGTTGCCAGGCCTGGCCAGGCCTACAACCCTAGGAAGGGAAGGACCTCAGCATGGTATAATGCCATAGAGTCCATCCTCCAAAGTAGCCATTTTTTCCAGGGGAACTGATCTCTGTAGTCTAGACATCAGTTGTAATTCCAGGAGATCTCTAGCCTCTACCTGGAGGTTGGCAACCCTATTAGGGAAACACCTGGGATGGGAGTTAAATATAATCCCTGATCTCACCAGTCTCAGGAACGGGCAGAAGGTTTTATCCCTTCTAAACTGTGTTGCAGATTGCAGCTTCCTTGGAATTTAAAGCAGAGCCACCATTTACCGAGCCTGCTGTTCTTACCCATGTATCTCCATCCTGACTTTGGTTCTTTGGTCACTCTGAAGTGCAACAAAGTATCAGGAGGGGTAGAATGTTGGGAACTAGCTTTAGATACATCATTTTAAATGTACTTTTAATTGTTCTTCTTTTTTTACTATACAGATGGCTTTGCTATGTTTTTATATTGTGCTTGGAATAGTTTTCAAAATGCCAAAACCTTCATGGGGAACTACCTACAATTTAGAAGGCAAGTTGGTGTTTCAGTTATATCTGCTTTGGTTGTCCCATCCTGTTTATATTGACTCACACTGTGTAATGTGCAATGAGTCTTCGTGAGAAAGGAGGACTATAAATAATGTAAATAAATAAATAAATAAATAAATAAATAAATAAATAAATAAAAATCCTGCCTAGATGATGAGAATTGGATTCAGGACTTTGAACTTTGCATAAACAGTTGATGATGGGCATTTTGCATTTGAGTTTAATATTTTATTTTGTCAAGTGACATATCAATATAATGTAACAAAAAAAGGGTGGGGTATAGCACCAGCAGCCACAGAGATGAACAGAAAGCCAAAAACCTTTGCTATAAAAATAATCTTAACCCAGATCTTTTTGTTGCAAAAGAATCTTCTTCAGGTGCACTACAAACATACAACACCAATAATAATAACAACAGTAATAAGGATTATTACTCAAGCTTCACTTCTGTGTGTATCCTACATAGGGTTGCCACCTTCCAGGTACTTCCAGAAGTGACATTGTTAATCTCTAGGAATCCCCAGAAACGCTGTGGTTTTTACCATAGACTTTCTGATGATTTCTAGATAGGACTGACATAACTTCCAAGTTTCCCCCAGAAGTAGGGTTGCCAACCTCCAGGTAGTAGCTGGAGATCTCCTGCTATTACAACTGATCGCCGGCTGATAGAGATCAGTTCACCTGGAGAAAATGGCCGCTTGGCAATTGGACTCTATGGCATTGAAGTCCCTCCCCTCCCCAAACCCAACCCTCTTCAGGCTCCGTCCCCAAAATCTCCCGCTGGTGGCAAAGAGGGACCTGGCTACCCTACCCAGAAATGATGTCATGCTGTCACTGCCAACGATTTCAGAAAAAATCTCTGCCGGCTGCTGGGGACAGGAGATCTCCATCCCCCAGCAGGCATATGGCAATCCTAAAGCATCCTGTGTCCCCACGCAGTTTATCAACCTGAATGGCTTGGGGGAACCACTGTTTGCCCCACTGGTGAAACTTACATATAGTGATAGGCAATGTGGAAGTTTCCCCAATAGGGCAAATGTTCCCAAGAGCATTTTCAGGCCATGAAAACAGCACAGTAGAAGGCTTTAAGCTCCTTCTCTGTGTATGCCATAGTTCCAATCCTATCTGATCTGTATGCAACTGTAAATTAAGTTCCAAGCACACAACTCCCATAGGAGGTCTGTCAACAGAATATGTGAGGAACACAAGGACTTTTTAATGTGTAGTTGGGCCTTTAAACTGAGCACACAGATTAATCTGGAGGAGTTATCCTCAGCATATCCCAGCTTTGGTCTGTTTAAATTATTAATTGAGACAATTTCCATGCAGTCTTACAAAGAAAAATGTGACACCATAAAATTTAAAAATCCAGCTTTAAAATTTCAGCAAGTGTTAACAGCCTAGATCATATAGCACAAGTCTCATAAAGCACTTCTCAAGCAGAAACAGAATGTAAAAATGAGTTTAAAGGCTAGGTTAAATATTTCCCTGCACCCTTATCATGCCCCCCCCAGGTGCAACTAGCGATGCCAGTCTCCAGGTGGAACCTGGGAACCCCCCAAAATTACACCCCATCTCCAGACTACAGAGATCAGTTTATCTGGAGAAAATAAATACTTTGGAGGATGGACTCTATGGCATTGTACTCTTCCGAGGTACTAGCTGCAAAGGGGGGAGTGTAGACGTAACTTCCAGAAGTGACATCATCACACCACTGACAATCATGGGGACACTTTGGTATTTGGGCAAAAACTCTATGGTAAAAGCCATATTTACCATAGAGTTTTGCCCAAATATAAGAGTGTTGCCATGGTCGTCAGCGATGTGATGACGTCAATTCCGTAAGTGAACTCGATGTGTCAACACTGGCCTTCCTTTGCAGCTAGTAAGTCCCCCCACCAGCCGGCTGAATGGCATCAGGGGGAGGGGGCTTGGAGCAAGGAATCCTCCACCCCTGGTGGGGGTGTGGCAACCCTATCTGGCGAGCTTTGTGACAGCATAGTGGTTCAGGCCTGGGCCTTTCAGATCCTAATCTATAACCAACCCACTATACTAAAGGTGGCTCTAGTTTTTAGCCATTTAGAAGCACTCTCTGCAGACCACCTCTCAGCGGGCAAGTATTCTGGTGACTCACTTTCTCCTCCGACCGCCATGAATTCTAAGCGAGGCCACCAGCCACCATAATAATGGATAAATCCAGCATTTTCCAAAAATTACTGACTTGTTAATATTTCAGTTCAGAGTAGTGATAATAACTATATTAACAACTAGAAGTTTTTAGGTCATTCTGTGATTAGTTGATATCCAATAGTACATCCCTGCTAAATGGAACACTGGTATGACTCCCCTTGCTTCTTCTGCCGCAGTTTCAAAAAGCTTCTTCATAAACAATAATTTCATTTTTAGATTTCTCGTTTTGAACACAACATCCACTTCCCTGCTCTATATATTTCAAAGAGGAACTGCTTGCTGTGTCTATTAGTGCAGAAATGGAGGTCTCATAGGTTACATTGACAACATTTGGAAATGTTTTGATTAAAAAACATATTAATTTATTTTTCCTGCAATATCAAGAGGTCTAAATACAACATACTTTAAATGAAGTGTTGGGAAATTCTTAGGAGGGCAAGTGGCATAGTATAGCCCGATCTCATCAGATCTCGTAAGCTAAGCAGGTCAGTATTTGGATGGGAGACCACCAAGGAAGACTCTGAAGGCAATGACAAATCACCTCTGCTTAATCACTTGTCTTGAAAACCCCTTGCTGGGGTCACCATAAGTCAGCTGTGACTTAACAGCACCTACATAGATATGCTGGAAATTCTCATTCTACCATTATACCTTAGTCAACCAAATGACATGGTGCGCAAGGTAACTAAGTAATTGTGTTTTGTATTATTTATTTCAAAGTATTCATCTTTGTTTCATTATAATTCATTTTCCTCAAGCATGCATGTGATTTTCCCTGATATTTTCAAACACAATATTAAAGTGAACAAGATTACTTTGTTTTCTTCCTCAGCAAAGACCAATAAAACTTTCTCATGCTACCGTGACGTATTCCAGGAAGACAGCATCCTTGAAACAATTAAATTATTCCTTGATAAGAAATATTTGGTAAGATTCCAGTTATAGATTTCTTGCCACAAATAATGCTTCATATATACAAAGAAAAGCAAAGTGTGTTAAATGTGTGTGTGTGTGTTAATAATTGTAATGAAGTTTGTATACACAGGGTAAAAATTGGTCTTGTTGTATTAATATATAATTAATGAGTACTTGCATTTTTAGGTGGCATTTTGTTATCAGAAGGGAAGTGGTTCATAAGAAGCTACATGGGGCACAATACTGCCAAACTTAAATATTTGGAAGTCTCATTCAGTTGCAGAGTTAAGCTAGGATTGCCAATTTCCAGGTGGTGGCTGGAGATCTCCTGGGATTACAACTGATCTTGAGGTGACAGAGACCAGTTCACCTGGAGCAAATGGGCACTTTGGAAGTTGGACTCTATGGCATTATACCATGCTGATGTCCCTCCCCTCCCCAAACCTTACCCTTCTCAGGCTCCACCCCCAAAATCTCCGGGTATTTCCCAACCTGGCAATTGTTTTAATTTCTTCAATTGAAATCAAATTGACACGCATATTTAAATTCAACTGAATGCTCAGTTGGGCTACCCGTCATTGAAGTATTTTGACATACTTTGTGAGTGTATTATGCAATGGACAAGGAGCTGAAAGTAAGGGATAAGTTTTCCCATCTCATGTCTGCCAAATTTCCAAAATATTCTCACATGGTTATGGTCTCAACTGAGCAATAAGGATGTATACAAATATAGGACTGTAAGTAGCAGATGCACTTTTGCTGGCATATTACTTCTGTTCTTCTGCTGACCCTAAAACCCCACTCCAAATGTTACATATTTTTTCAGCATAGCTGTTGCTTGGATGGGACCATTACACCCATGGAAGGTGACTGGCCCAAATAAGTTTTACAGTGGTATTTTAAATGCTTGAAGGGTTTTTCTTGGCAGGATACAAATATATAAGTAATCATGGGCCACATTTTTTTTTAAAAAAGAAGGAAGTCAGATGAGCTGCCTAACTTATGATGGGAGAGACACGACTGCTGCTTTATTTATTATTTTAATATTTCTATCCCACTGTCCTCCCAATCAAAGGGACTCAAAGATAGGTCATGAAAACCAGTTGAAATCTCATTTCACAAAATATAATGCAAACAACAAAACAGCAAACTGTTTTTGTGCGTGTGTGTGTGTGTTAAGTGCCATCAAGTCGCTTCCGACTCATGGCGACCCTATGAATGAAAGTCCTCCAAAACATCCTATCTTTGACAGCCTTGTTCAGATCTTGCAAACTGAGGGCTGTGGCTTTCTTTATTGAGTCCATCCATCTCTTGTTGGGTCTTCCTCTTTTCCTGCTGCCCTCAACTTTTCCTAGTATGACTGTCTTTTCCAGTGACTCTTGTAGTCTCATGATATGACCAAAAGACGATATCTTCAGTTTAGTAATTTTAGCTTCTAGGGTCAGCAAACTGTTTACCCTATGATAATAACTGAACTCCACTCACAAGCCACCAAAAAAGTGGATAAACTCTCCCTTACAGAGGCTCCTAAATCTCTGCACAGTTGGGGCGGTTAGCACATTTTCAGGAAGTCCATTTGTAAAGTAGGAATAGCCAATGAAAAGCCTGCACTGAAACAGTTCTCGCTAACATGAGTGAAGGAACAGTTAATAATTACTGTTCTGTTTATCAGAGCTGCCTTCAAGCACAGATGGGAGGATGCAGTCTTGCGGATGTGTGAGTTCCTGGTATATACATGTTTCATGTCACTAGAGGCATGAGCTGGGTTCCTGCCACAAGAATCCACCGTGACTTTGAAATGGTGTGAGAATCTGAACCACATGCTGATTGTATGATGAGGATTTTTTTTTTCATGTCTGCAAATGTACCATTTGTGGCTGTGTTTAAAGTCTCAAGACAGCTGGGTATAATTGCAAGCTGCATATAATTGCTGCTCCAATACTAATCCTGACAAAACAGAAGTTCTCTGGGTTAGTAGAAAGGCATACCAGGGATTCCAGGTCTTTCCTGTTTTGGGTAGGGTTATTCTCTCCTTATAAAGCTAGGTTTACAGCTTGGGAGTGCTATCTGACACGGCAGACACCTTAGACAAACAGGTAGTTGTCCAGAGTGCTTTTGCCCAGCTTCAGCTAGTGCATCAGCTGTGTCCAGTCAGATCTAGCTACAGTGATCCATGCCTTAGTTACAACCAGACTGGGCTATTATCATGAGCTGTGCTTGGGACTATCCTTGAAGGGTGTTATTACAGCAATTAAACTAGCTACAATCCACTCCCAAGCCCAATTTAAGGTATTGGTTTTATTTTATTTATTTTTATTTTGACCTTTAAAGCCCTACATGGCGTGGGACTGGGGTATTGGAAGGACCATCTTCTCCCATATGTTCCTGCCCTGGAATTAAGATCACAGGGAGAGGCCCTCTTGACCTTCCCACCAATCAAAGAGGCTGATCTGGTGGGCATGTGAGAGAGGGCCTTTTCAGTGGCAGCCCACAATTATGGAACAACCTCTCCAGGGAGGTGCACCTGGAAACCTCATTTTCAATCTTTAAGAGGCATTTGAAGAAGGTTTTATTTAGGAACATATTTGGTTAAGTTTACTAGCAGACCTTAGTTGTGATTTAAAATTTTGGTTTTTACTTTTTAAATGTATTTTATGTGTTTTGTCTATGTTTTAAGCCGCCTTGAGCTCCATAAGGAAGATAGCACGCTAATAAATGTTTTAAATAAATAAATAAATATTTATTGGTTCTTGAAGGTTATCCGGGCTGTGTGACCGTGGACCACGGTCACACAGCCCGGATAACCTACAAGAACCAATGAACTCTGACCGTGAAAGCCTTCGAAAATAAATATTTAATTAGTAGTAATGAAGAGCCCCGTGGCGCAGAGTGGTAAGCTGCAGTACTGCAGTCCAAGCTCTGCTCACAACCTGAGTTCGATCCCAACGGAAGTTAGTTTCAGGTAGCCGGCTCAAGGTTTACTCAGCCTTCCATCCTTCCAAGGTTGGTAAAATGAGTACCCAGCTTGCTGGGGGTAAAGGAAAAATGACTGGGGAAGGCACTGGCAAACCACCCCGTAAACAAAGTCTGCCTCGTAAACGTCGGGATGTGACGTCACCCCATGGGTCAGGAATGACCTGGTGCTTGCACAGGAGACCTTTACCTTTACTTTTAATGATCACAGCAGTTCCAGAATAACAACTCGATCTTCTTAGTGGGGTTGGCGGTGTTATAGATTTTCTCCATCTAATTTTTTCCCTCACACCTAGATGAATTCCCTTTTCAGAACAAAATTCTTCTCAGCAATGTCAGCTCCCAAATTTTGAGGCTCTTTTGGTATGACACATTTGGTGGGACCACTTAATTTGGAAGAGACAGAATGCAAATTTAGGGTTTCCTCCGGTTCTGTAATGGACCATCCTGGTGTAGTGTGCGAAGAGTCCTCATTGGATGAAGAGGAGGACAACCTGTCCCCAAGCCCCACCTTGGCAGACACTTCCTGTGATATGGGGGTCTCAAGGCCTTCTTGAAAGGACTCTGAGCCAGCACTGATATCACCCCCTGAGATAGGCCTGGAGGCCCCAGCATGGACCTCCCTGCAACCAGACCCTCCACTATCTCCCAGTGAAGCAGAGGATAGGGATAGGGCTGAGGCATGGACCAGGTGTAGGAATGCTTGCCTGGCAGCTAATGGCCTCCCCTGTGCTATGCAAATACTGGAAAAGACTGATATCACCATAGGATCTGGGCCCCAGACAACACATTGTATAGCAATTAATGCATTTAAACAATGTAACATTAAATCATTAGACAGAACAATTTATTTGAATGAAAGATTTTATTTTGGAGAAAGTTTGGCCACAGCTTAATTGTCAACAGCTGGAATGCATTGGCGCAGCATGTGGGCTGAAGCAGTAACATCATTTGACCCCAATGCTCCTGATGTCATCCTACTTTCAGCGCACCCGCTGGATAGCATGGAGATGGCAGAACACGGGTTGCACCTGGACGTCAGCCACTCCGTGATTCCTCTGCCACTTGGGAGGAGGCTGCTTGGACAGCCCTCCAATAGGGCATATCGTTCCCTGAGCCTCCCCCAAAATCCCTTAATGGGACCCCCCCAATGGGGAAAAGGGGGCGCGCAGGCTGCCTTTTCCAAAACTAATTCCAGCCCACTGCTAAAAACTGCCGAAGCTGTGACGATTAACAATTTTAAAGCAAAACCTTAAACATAGGGAGGGACAGGCAAACCTGAAGGCAGTCTGCGCAGAGGCAGAAGCGTGCCTCTTTAAATCCAGTCTCGCCGGACCGTCCTCCTCCCCCCGCCCTGAGCGGCAAATCCAGACTCCGGGCGAGGGCCCAGAAACGCGCTCCTCATGAGTACTTGCAGGGAAGATTGTTTTCTCTCCTCCTCATAACAACCCTTTAAAGTAGATTATGCTGAGAGAGCAAGTGACTGGTCCAAGGTCATGCAGCAAACTTCCACAACAGAATAGGGATTTGAACCTGGATCTCCTAGCTCCTAATCTCACACTCTAACCACTATACCACACTGACTCTTGGGGGCACAGTTGACTCTCAAAGATAAAGATGGTGCTCTTTGGGGGTGGGGGAAGAGCCTTTGAGGCTCCTAGATTTATGTGTTGCTGAATTGTTGGATTATTTTTGCCCTATTTGTCTAATTATCTTCATTAGTTCTGCTGAAAATTAATTTTATTTGTATTCTATACTTTAATTAGTTTGATCTGCTTGACATTATAATTATTGTCAGCTCCCTGTGGATTTGGTTAAATTCAAATGCAGAATAACAATATTTTGAATTAATTCATTAAATTACTTACATGGGTACTTCATGCTGAGTAAGAATGCCTAGGGTTGCCAATCTCCAGGTACTAGCAGGAGATCTCCAGCTATTGCAACTGATCTCCAGCCGACAGAGATCAGTTCACCTGGAGAAAATGGCCACTTTGGCAATTGGATTCTATGGCATTGAAGTCCCTCCCCTCCCCAAACGCCAACCTCCTCAGGCTCTGCCCCAAAACCCTCCTGCCAATGGTGAAGAGGGACCTGGCAACCCTAAGAATGGCACCAGTTTGCTTCTTTCTTGATCTTGAGGCCTCGGCAGATAAACAATTCTCTTAATCTCTGGAAAAAACACCCTGGCTTTATGCTATTATGCTTGGTTTAAAGCCTAGTCATGATGGGCTCCTCTCAAAGTCATGACTACCCACCTCAGATTAATAGGTTATTTGAAGAATGTAGCTCTGTAAATTAAAACTACAGATGGCTCCTAGTATGTTCACAGGCAACTAATTTCCCCCCTGGATCACTGATGGTGTGCCCTATTGCAGATACACGGCTTCTTCTAAAACTTCTATGCATTGCCCACTTGTGGCAACTACTACAATCTAAACTGAAGATGGGAGGCAATAATCGGCACTAAAAGCTCAACTGCATTTCCATGTTATTTTTATTTTTTAGTCTGGTAAGTGGCCCATTTCTTCAAAGGCACCCAGATATCTTGTAGTACACGCCCAGTATTACAGCTATTCAATGTGATATCCCCATGTTCCACCCTGTGACACCACAGGAGCTCACTAGGATTGCTGAAGTCTGGCAACTGGTGGGAATCCAGGGGTGGCTGGGACATGGGGGGCTTGGAAGAGACAAGGATGCAGAGAGGTTCTGCGTGAAAAAAGGAAGCCAGAGAACTGTGGATTTAGATGGAGGAGGTCTTGAAACTGGTATCATGAAACTACATTCCTGTGTCTTTCTTGTTTCCTGAGATTGCCCCCTCTTTTTAAAACAAATTTCTTCTTCCACTTCTTTTAAGAAAGTTTCCCTACATTGGAAAAATTTCCCTCAATGTACACATGCCATTCACAGAAGAGGAAAAAACAGTTGTGAATTTGACAATAGCTGTGTTAATTTGTGGCAGCCGAAACAACAATCGTGTGACAGCTTAAAAGGCTAACAAATGTGTTGTTGCATGAACAGTTGGATGTATCTGATTAGCATTTAAGGCTTTTGATCATGCTAGATGTTGTACATCCCTGACCTGGATGGCCCAGGCTAGCCTGATCTCATCAGATCTCAGAAGCTAAGCAGGGTCAGCCCTGGTTAGTATTTGGATGGGAGACCACCAAGGAATACCAGGGTTGCTGTGCAGAGGAAGGCACTGGCAAACCACCTCTGTTAGTCTCTTGCCATAAAAACCCCAAAAGGGGTCGCCATAAATCGGCTGCGACTTGACCGCACTTTACACACACAGAGAGAGATGTTGTACACCTGTGATTCTTATATTAATGGTTGTTATTTTCTTCCTATTTCCACAGAAGGTCACCTGTCATTTATTTGACAAGCAGGAGATAGATTCTGAGCAAAACAGAAGGAAGAATCTAGTACTGTATACTTCGGCAGGGCTTGCTCCCACCATAGAGATCTTCAACAGTAGTTACTCACAAGTTTTCTACTTCAAAATGCTTCTGGTAAAACATAACGTTACAAAACAACTTTGTTAGAATTAGCAAGCAATTGGGTTGGGCGGTGGAATCTTGCTAAGAATAGCGAATTCCTCTAAACAATTTTTATGGGTGAAACTTACTCCCTGCAGTTGTAAAACTGGAGGTGGGTAGGAATCTAGCGTCCTGATCATGGAGCTTTTACTGCAAAATGTAGGCGTATTTTGCATTTGTTTCAATATTGTAAAGTACCAAAGGCCTCCCAGGTGCCTTGCTGGTGCCACCAAAGCGGCAGCTTGCCAGAAAGAAGAGTTGGCGCCTGGTCTCTGCTGTGCTTCAACACTCTTCTTGTAGATGAGAAGAAAATGGTAAAATCAAATTGCATTGTAGTACATTTAAAATATGTGACTCTAACAGGGTAAGACTTAAAAACTTTATTGCTGTAATTTCTTAAACAAAGGCTGAAGATCAGGTTACCTGGTCTCTTAAGGTTCCCCGACAAGACATTGCACATAATACAGGTGAGAGCTTGTTATAATTTTATCATATTTTCCCTCATATACTGATGTTTCCTTACCTTAATTACTGCCAGAGCTACAAGGTGATTATTATCTTCTTTGTATGATTATCCTACCTTTCGCATTTCTAAATCTTGTGGATTTGTAGACTGTGTTCTTCTTTCTCGTTAATCTCTTAACTAGTCTGAACCTATTTAATTTGATTTTTAAAGATGCAATCCAGCCAAAGTTTAAATTCTACTAACTAACAGTACTAACTAATCAACTAACTAATTCTTACACTGAAATTCATGGTATGTAAATTGCTTGTTAGTAGGGGCCTTAATGTCCCAGACTAGCCTGAACAGAATTTGGCAGCTAATTAGGGTCAGCCATGGTCAATTCTTGATGGGAGACTACCAAAGGAGACCAGGATTTCTGTGCAGAGGAAAACAATGGCAAACCACCTATGATCATCTCTTGCCTTTAAAACTCCATGAGGGTCACCATAAACCAACAGAAACTAAACAGTGCTCAGCTATTAATATTAAAGTATTTGTTTGGTCAGCCCATGTCCATTGTTTTTGCAAGATAACGCAGTTTTACACATAGGAATTACTCATTCTGTTCAGTTATTGTGGAGCGAGTCCCCCCCCCACTGCTCTGGTTGATTTTAAAGATTATTTTCACAGCCCCAGAGGGAGACCCTAAACCTCATTGTCTATTCCCTCCTTTCCTCAAAGAGAACCAAAATTCTCATAAGTGAAATAGTTCCCCCTTTGTACCTTGTTTTAGCAAATAATTGGTGATGATGATAACTGTAAACATCTTTAGTTTATATTGTGACAACCTGGAAAATGTTTACTATATTCAGGAAAAACAATGAGAAAGGATTTTTGTTTCATTAACCAGAAAAGTATGAAACAACATTCTTTATAACAGGATTTCCAATATTATTGTTCCTGTGGACATTTTTAGAATTTTGAGAACTATTGCTGAGCATAACTACAAACTAATTCCCCTGGGGAGCCAAGCAAACCAGAGAATGAGGTCAATCATGAAATTATGATGAGAGGTTCAAAGCCAAGTGTCCACCTATGAAGGCAAGGGATTCCAAATAGGTCATACCTAGGGTTGCCAGGTCCCTCTTCACCCCAAATGGGTGGTTTTTTGGGTGGCGCCTGAGGAGGGCAGCGGGGGGGGGAGGGACTTCAATGCCATATAGTCCATTTGCCAAAGCAGCCATTTTCTCCAGGTGAACTGATCCCTATCGGCTGGAGATCTCCAGCTAGTACCTGGAGGTTGGCAACCCTAGTTGTACTAGAAGATACATAGCTGATGATACAGTGTAATGGCTAGGGTTGCCAGCTCCAGGTTGTGAAATATATGGAGATTTGGGGGATGGAGCCTGAGGAGGGCAGGGTTTGGGAAGGGGAGAGACTTCAGTGGGGTATAGTGCCATAGAATCCACCTTCCAAACGGGCCATTTTCTCCAGGTGAACCGATCTCTATTGCTGGGAGATCAATTGTAATTCCAGATCTCCAGCTACTATCTGGAGGTTGGCAATCCTAGTAATGGTCCCTGGGTTCTTCTGAAGCACCTTTGACTCCAGTGAGGTACCAAAAGGTATCAAGTTAAGGATCAGTGTTTTATAGAAAAAAATCTACTAACAGCATACCGAAATGGCTCAAATATGAAAGCAACTTATAGACTTCATTCTTGTTTGTTTATATGACTAATCTGTCTTCTTTTTGTTCATGCTGTTCGAGCAGATGTTGCTCCAACAGAACAATGGTATGTAAAATTCAATATGCATCACGGATTGAATATGTTTACTACTCAAGGAACTCTACTGGATATTGCTCGAGGTAAACTATAGCTTGTGTAGACTGGTGTATTTCACCAGTTGTTATGATCATGGTGAAATTAATCACTTTGTATTCATTCAGTGAAAGCCTTCTGAACATATTCAAAAGCTGACTGTTGGTATTCTCAACTGTATTTGGAGATAAAGTCCACCTGGGTTATTCATCCTTTTCATAAGTTGCCTTATATTAAAGAAAGATGAAGATGTAGTTCTCTGGTGGATGTAGTAGTTCTCTGGTGGATGTAGCATGTTTTCAAACATTCTTTCAAGTCTGGAGACTGAAAAAAAGATTAATCAAGACTAAGCCAAAACACAGGGAACAGTGGTCTGGAATTAAATTAACATTTTGAGAATGACATTAAGTTGTCTACAACGAGTACAAAACTGTTTACAAAAGGAATTCTTTTTACAATAAAGGTTTACGAAATGGAAGAAGGGGTTTTTTTTTTTTTTTTTTGAAGGGCTAAGCAAAAATTGAGGGAAGGACAAAATAAAAATTAGGGGTCCTGTCCACGTTGGGGGGTAGGAGTTAATAGCCACCCGCCTGCATGTTTTTAGGATTAAGTCAGGTGACTCTTATTCTCACTTGCAGCATGTTGGCAACTAAGTTCCAGAGCTATAAGTAGCTATAGGATTACTTCCTTGTTTTAGTCATTTAGCCTTCCCAATAAAGGGCTTGAGCAGCAAATTGCCAGGTGTTAGTGAGAATCACTAGTCCTGATAGGTTGCACCTAATAGCATAAGGCCCTGACATTCATATTCACTATTTTTGAGCCAGGCAACCCGTTCCTGAATGGGGGAGGTGGATTCGTGGTGGCTGGGAACGGCGCAGCCACACTGCCTTCTCAGAGGCTTCCCAGCTGCCACAGAGGGGGGAAAAGCTTTAAAATAATTTTAAAAAGGGGAAAAGGGGGAAATGCCCCGTAGTGAACAGCCACCACTCAAGTGGGCATTCCCAGGGTGAGAGTTTCTATAGGCTTCAACTTTGGCGGGAGAGAGGGATACCAGATTCCACTGCTTTGGATGGAGTGATAATAGAATTTTTTGGATATTGTTTCATTGTACTTCTTTGGTGTTTGGATTACCAATTTAATTATTAAGTCCTACCTATTTTTCAATGTGTGCTTCATACTGGTTTGTGCAAATAGGTGTATAACTCAGCCCCACAAACTTTAATGATATAGTCTAGCACTGTTACCACTCAACTACTCTTTCCTTTTTTGAAGTGTAAGTAAAATATATTCCTGCTTTTTTGTTCATTAAACCCCTTTTTTTTTCCTTTTTCACAGAGCCTATTCTTCGGTGGAAATTACCTAATTTGGTGAATATAAGCAAATTGATACCCCATGTCTTGAAAATGAAAGTGACAAAAAGCCCTTGTGCAAGTGATGTGGCTATAATTGGTTTGGTATTTGATGAAGAAGTTGATGGTAAGTGCAGTGTATTCAATAGACAAGTGTAGGAAGGATCCACTAAACTAAACAGCTTCTGTTTCTCAGAGATACATGATAATTGTTGTATCTATGACAAAAACTAGTTCTTACAAGGTCTGCTTCATAGAAACATGTCTCCAGAGTAGGGTTGCCAGCTGTGGGTTGGGAAATACCTGAAGATTTTTAATGGCATTGAAGTCCCTCCCCAAACCCCACCCTCCTCAGGCTCTGCCCCAAAAACCTCCCGCCGGTGGAAAAGAGGGACCTGGCAACCCTATTTTTCTGACAGATTTATTTTTAAATATTTACTCATTTCTAAAATACAGTTCTTATGGGATCTCAAGTGTGTGGGTGCTGAGCCATGGAACCTATAAAAGGTATAAAACTTTGAGCAGAAGCCTTCCCTCAAACTTTCTATGAAAGATAGGAACAAAGAAAACTGTACTTAGATGTAGGTTACGTGCTTCTTGCACAGCACACAACATTTAAGAATTGTTCTGCCTGCAAGGGGAAAATCCCATGCACAAATGGACTTAGCATTTGTCTTTTATGTTTGGGGAAGGCGCATAAAGGGGACTTCTGCCAGCATTGCCTTAAGTTTACAAAACAAGCAAGACATAATCATGATAACAGATTAACATCTCTATTGTGAAAGCCCTCTTCTTATTATAATCGCCATGCTTGGGTTCCAGAATATTATTATTCGCGGAGAAGTTACCGAAGCTGCAGCCCAGCCTGTCTGCTTCGATGGTGCAGGGCGTTGCACTCTTGGCATCGAGAGGCAAGGCATTCCACTCATTGGCCTCAAGAGGGTGCCTGCACTCCAGATCAAGAAGAGGATTTTGCTGGAGCACTATACCGAGAGTGTAGTGTTTGCACTGCCTCTGAGACCAGACAAGCTTGAAAATTCGGAAGTTTAACTGCCTAAGCAAAATTTCACTCAACCTACACAAACCAGAACAACTTACACTCTGTAGAACAAACAGACAGTACATGCAGCCTTCACATTCAAACACACACTATGCTGAGTCTCTGCCTGCTGCATCAGTATCATTCTTGGATGGAGAGCAAGAGTTGTCTTCAGATTCTGAGTCATATGATAAAGCTTCTGGTTCCTCCCCTACATCTCTGGTTTCTGAACGAAACCCTCCCTCACCATAAGAGGACTTAAAAATGTATACTGAACAGTTCACCAAAATGGCTAATGTATAAGGATTGGAAACAAAATGACCACCACCACCAGATCCAGTATTTGGACTACTGGACTCCACTGCTCAGACCCCAGAAGCTTTGCCAACGCTGCCAAGTGTACTGCAGGTGACAAAGGTTGCATAGGGCGGAAGCATTCAAATTGACCAAATGTATGGTAGAAGTGATGGCTTATATTCACAAGAAGACAATTGTAGTCTGTCCTTACCTGGACGACTGGCTGCTAGTTCATATGCCGGCCCAGACTTTGCTTCAGCACCCGTGGACATCACTGCAGTTGCTGGATCAGTTGGAGTTGAAGGTGAATGCAAAGAAATCACACTTCGACCCCGTGCAACATCTGCAATAGTGCAGTTCACAGGAGCAGATTCAACTGCAAGCTGGGAATTCCTGCCTTGGGGCAGAGCAGAGGGTATCAGATTCCTCAGAGTCTAATCTGGTGAATGGGATTTGTTTCCCCCGCACCTACGCACGGAGCCAGCTGGGTGACCTTGGACTAGTCACAGCTCTCTCAGCTCCACCTACCTCACAGGGTGCCTGTTGTGGGGAGGGGAAGGGAAGGTGATTGTAAGCCGGTTTGAGTCTCTCTTAAGTGGTAGAGAAAGTCGGCATTTAAAAACCAACTCTTCTTCTTCATGAGACAGGTTCTTGCTTAGTCGGAACAAAAGGCAATGACAATTCAGAGATTATTAGGAGTCGTGACATCTACCACAGGGGTAACACATTATGTGAGATTGAAGATGAGAATGTTGCAAATGTGATTTCACAAAGTGGTCAGTCCACAAATTTAGAAGCAGTCCACTGCTCTGTGTGCACCGAGGTTAGCGTGACACTCTCTTGTTTGGTGGCTCAATAAGACAAGTTGTTAAGAGACACCAAATTCATCAAGACATAACCTCAGGTCACATTGACAACAGATGCATCACTTTGGGAATGAGGAGTGCGGAGCCAGGGACATTCGGCGAGCCAGGCTTAGACTCACCGAGAGGCTGCAATTCACGTCAACGTATTGGAGCTTCTTGCTATACTCAAGGCAATTCAGGCTTTTTCTCCCATCATCAGGTGCATGTCAGTTCAGGTGGTGATAGACAATATCTCATCAGTGTTTTATATAACCTTAGGCAGATCATGAGACAGAGGCCATCTTCTGGGCATGAAGTACGAGTCACTGGGTGTGAGGTGGGGAGGTAGTTCAGAATTTCCTGCATTGTGCAGGGGGTTGGACTAGATGACCCTGGTGGTCTCTTCCAACTCTATGATTCTATATGTCACAGGATACAGTACTCCCATTCCCCTCCGCCAACCAACAACAAATGCAGAGCAAGTATTATACACTTTTAGATGTTAAAAGGGCTTTTTATATTGATAGAGCCATAGCTTTATGTAGGGATCCACATCTTTTTGTCTGCTAAAGGAGGGAATAGAAAGGGTATAAAGATCTCATCTCAGCATTTGAGTAAGTCGAATTGATATCGTAGAACTGCAGTGAAGCCACTGCCAGAATGTCAGAGCTCATTCTTTGGTTTGCAAAGTAACTGTGTTTTGCACAGCTTCCAAGTAGGGAAAACTCCTCTATTTTGTGGATGGCCTTGTTAGGCTGCCTTACTGATAGGAACCTAGTTGTATACTGGGATTCTATTTTCACATGGCTATTTATTTTATTCATAGGAATATATATAGCAGTCTCTTTGTCTGGATTTACAACTCGGGATACAAGGTGGAGTAATATGACAGATACCATTTGTGTTAACCTTGACTATGGTAATTCCTTCTAATTCTCAATACCTTTTTTATAATATTTGTATTTGTTTCTTTTTATTTATAGTATGCCCTTTTCCATTGACTTAGGGCATGTAACAATTTTGTTGAGATATTAAAATACAGAGAGAAAATTAGGCAGAGAAAAGTAGGGGGAGAAGGAGGAACAACCAAAACATGAGCAATAGAATTCCTTTCCTAAATCCATGACTCTGGGTATTATTTATGTATTTAGATTTTTAGCCCAACCTCAATCCCCGGCCAAGGCCAGCTAACAACAATGCTTAATACAATAAAACCTGGTAAAATGCTATAAAATCACAATGTAAGTAAAACAATTTAACAGTCCCACACATCATAGAAGCAAAGTAATACAACAGACGGCACTCATTTTTAGGAAGTAGAGACCGCTATAAAGCTTGGAAGCAGTCAGGACCCCACATTTAGTTAGAACCATTTATAAACAACATAAAAGAAAAAAGAGGTGGAGGTAGGGAGGCCAATACTGATGGAAAACCTCAACTGTAGGCCTGGCAGGACAGCTCTATTTTGCATTTAAATCATCCCTAAAGTCTGGTCTTTCCAAGGGGCAAGCCACTTAACACTGCCTCAGAATTTAGGCCCAAGATGCAGCCACGAGTGAGCAGAGCAGCATCCAAGAATGTTAGGAGTTGTGGGAAATACATTTACTGTTGTCCCTTTGGGTCTAGTCACTGCTGGGTTTGCTGGTGTCAGAATTATAATCCCCTACTAGCATTGATCCCGGGTAGGGTTGCCAACTTCCAGGTAGTAGCAGGAGATCTCCTGCTATTACAACTGATCTCCAGCCGATAAATATCAGTTCGCCTGGAGAAAATGGCTGCTTTGGCAATTGGACTCTATGGCATTGAAGTCCCTCCCCTTCCCAAACCCTCCCCTCCCCAGGGTCCGCCCCCAAAACCTCCCACCGGGGGTGAAGAGGGACCTGGCAACCCTAATCCCTGGTGCCTTCCTGGAAAGGTAAAGAGGTAGCAGGGTGAATTTTGTGCCAGGAAAGTTCTACAACCTGTCAAAATTTCGAAGACAACATTGCCTTTATTAAAAATTTTAAGTTGAATATATTTAGGGTTTGTAGGACATTCCCTCCATATTAACCCAATTTAAATGCCCCAGTCTGAATGAAATGAGAACAGATACACCCCTTTTTACTTCAGTTGATGTACATAAAATTAAAAAGTGGCTTCCATCTTGTAAATTGGGATTCGAAGGCGGACCCCAGCTCTTAAAAGGCTGAACACTGATATATTTTACCCTGAATACACTTATTCATCCTAACCTACTCGCATACTGCCAGTGAGAGCTTTTCTGCTGATCAGCTGATAGGTGATAAACAGTTGCTGAGCAATGCAGTACAAAAAACAGTCCTCGGATCAGGCCCATAGGCAAGAGTGATAAAATTATGGGGAGGGGAGGGGAGGGGAGGGACAGTACTCTCCTTAGTTTCTCCATAAATGTTTAAGACTGCAAAGCAGCAGGGACATTGCAACAAAAAGAACACATCTGAACAGGTACTCTGGCATGTTTCATTCAAATCAATATACTTCAGTGGCATGATTTAATGCATACAATTAGGATAAAGTACAACTTAATTTAAACTGATCAAAAAGTAACTGCCAGATATGCCAATGTTGGCTGGTCTTTCCATAGCTTTTACACCAATTAGTCATTGGAAAGCAAGAACAATTTACTTTTTACTGACAAGCTGGATATATTATTGTCTGTGTCCTTACACTGTATTATATCTTTTGCAATAAATAGGATTAGAAACTTATTTTTTAAAAATCAAAGCTGAAGATCTAGAGAGAGGACTAGAACTTGTCACAGAGGGAACAGGCCCGCCTGAGTCCTATAGCACCCAGCCTCGCCACAAATGCACAACTGGTACATAGGATAACCTGCCAATTTGTGCATCTTGTCCATCAAGTTTGATGAATAGATAGAATAGGGCTAACGTAAAGAAAGGGGTCACATTTATTATTCAAAATGCATATATAATTTGGCATATGTATACAAAGAAATGAAAGAAGACAGGAATGGAACAAATACAGCTGTGACCATTACTCATAATGTCTTTTCTCTTCTATAAGATTGCTCCGATTTAGGACTTTTGGACCTCGTTTTAACCAACACTCGATTAATCTTACTTACTACACTGGGACTATTTATCAGTGAAGATTTGCGCTATGGAAATTTCCATGAATTAAAAGTACGCATGCCTGCTCTAAGTGATACATATTTTAAAAATCTAATTGTCGCAGTGAGTTCATCCCTAATAGTGATTTACAAGGCAACCCTGTGTGTGTGTTAAGTGCCGTCAAGTTGCTTCCGACTCAAGGCGACCCTATGAATGAAAGTCCTCCAAAATGTCCTGTCTTTGACAGCCTTGCTCAGATCCTGCAAATTGAAGGCTGTGGCTTCCTTTATTGAGTCAATCCATCTCTTGTTGGGTCTTCCTCTTTTCCCGCTGCCCTCAACTTTTCCTATCATGACTGTCTTTTTCAGTGACTCTTGTCATCTCATGACGTGACAGTTTAGTCGTTTTAGCTTCTAGGGTCAGTTCAGGCTTGATTTGATCTATAACCCACTGATTTGTTTTTTTGGCAGTCCACAGAATCCGTAACACTCTTCTCCAACACCACATTTCAAAGGAATCTATTTTCTTCCTATCAGCTTTCTTCACTGTCCAGCTTTCACACCCACACATAGTAATAGGGAATAAAATGGCATGAATTAATCTAGTCTTGGCAACCTAATCTAATCCAAGGCAACCCTACTAAAAATGTTTTCCACTTTGGTTTGCTGAGGAGGGTACAATGCCACAGATTCCAACCTCCAACTCATCCATTTTCTCCAGGGAAACTGACATCTGTAGTCTGCAGGTGAGCTGTAATTCTGAGGGATCCCTAGGTCCCACCTGGAGGCTGGTACATATGACAAATGCTCCTTCTGCACCTGGATAAAGACCCTGGCCAGGGTCCATGACTGGTGGAGCCAGAGCCTGACCTGAAGGTTTCAGCACTACAGGGGCACATAGGCCTGTGGGACTAGATCCAGGCACAGGTCTGTGGGCTACTGCTGTGAAGGTCCCTGCCTCCATCCATGTCACTATAGGGTTGCCAGCTTCCAGGTGATGGCTGAGGATCTCCCAGTATTACAACTGATCTCTGAGCGACAAAGATCAGTTCCCCTTGAGAAAATGGCCACTTTGGCAATTGGACTCTATGGCACTGAAGTCCCTCCCCTCTCCAAACCCTGCCCTCCTCAGGCTCCAGCCCCAAAATCTCCAGTTATTTCCCAACCAGGAGTTGGCAACCTTACGTTACTGTAATGGTAACATGGCTACACCCAGTGTGGGCCATGGGTGTACACAGATGATGTGTTCATTCTCAAATGCTGTTCCCAGCAGCACTATGGTGGGGGCAGGGTGCACCCAGCCTGGTATGGCCTGCAAGCGCCATAGGTGGGATGCTGCAAGCCATATGGGATAGCTCTGTCCTGCATCTGCCCATAGCCATCACTGCAGCCCCTAACAGGTCATGGCTGAGCATGTGATGGGTCCTGTATGAGCAGGGGCTGGCCTACAGCACAAATCAGTCATGGGCCTGGTGGAAGGTGGAAAAGGCCCCTTCCATTGTGAGTGCCACCACTGCTGAAAATACACAGTAACGCAATACACTAGACTTACTATATGTTTTCCTTCTACCAGGAAAACATCAAACTTGGGGGGAGGGAAATTTAAATCAGGAATATGGTATGGGGAAAAAGAATTAGCCCTCCCCTGTTCTGTAACCATGATTCAAATTGCCCCCACCCTTTTGCCAGCAGTCTCTTCTTTATTTTTTCCTTCAGAGCAAAAGATCTGGTCACAGGTCTTGTGCTGACTCTGCTAATTTCATCCTCGGAAATTAATTTTTTTCTTACCCTTAAGAAAACCATCACTCACTTAATTTCAGTCTGTAGCCTGCAGTCAGAGACACAGAAGCAGAACCAGTAAAATGGCAGCAGTTCTAAGCTCAGGAAGAAACAGGCAGATTGTTTTGTGGAGCAGACTACACATTACACCACAGCTGCATGTCACGAAACCCTGGCAGATGCTTTTCTATCCAGGGATCTCTCTGCATTGGAAGAGTGATTGGGAAAGAGACCGATTCTCCCGCCAGCCACTTTTTAACTGAAGCCCTTATCTGCTTTTCCTCCCCTCAATGGAATTTTATCCTTTTGTTTTCATGGAGAATGTAGGTTTGGGACATGGTAGGCCTTTAAGGAGCTGTGCTTTGCAAAGGTGAAGGGGCTGTCAGGGCTTGAGTATAATGTGCAGTTTGCCCCACTCACTTGAACCAAAGGTGGCTCTCGCTTCTATCGGTTTGTAGTGTAAAACAGAGCTATTCTGCCAGGCCTATAATTGAGGACAGCCGCAAGAAGATCCATCTTTACTGGCTTCCCCATCACGTCCCCATCTTGAAATCTGGGGGGCTGATCTGCTGACATTTGTTGCTGTGGCACCTAGGTTTAGTTACGACCATCTGAGTAGGGTTTTAATGGTTTTAATGATTATGGTTTTAAGGATGTACTGGATTTATATATTGGATGTACTTATGTTTTCATTATTGTTATCCGCCCTGAGCCTGGCTTGCTGGGGATGAGGGCAGGTTATAAATTTGAAAAATAAATAAATAAATAAACGTAAAACCTTCATTGGTCAAATACTCGTTTACATTACTGGTATCACTCTTCCCTTCTTCCTCTGCATTTACGTGGAACGTATGTTAACATAAATGGTGAAAGAGAAGCTCAAAGGCAATTTAAACCTTATGTGAAAATGTTCTTAATGGTATTTTTACTGCAATCAATAGATGGCTTTGGACAAGTCTCTGATTTATTGGTGAAGACCAGCATTTTGAATTGTAACCAGAAATGCAGTGGCAACAGTTTTTATACTGGCAAGACATATTCAAAGCTGCCTGCTTCCAGTCAGTAATGTGTTCAGTTCAGTTCAGTTTATTTACAGTCATTTGACCAGCAAGTATCAGTACAAAATTTACAATTTTAAAGTCAGTAATGTGTATAATTTTATTTTCCTGTTTTCTCCTAGTTCCACAAACCAAACTTATGTGGATTTGAAATGGTAAGAAATCATTAAATGTTGATTATAGCATTCCTAAAGGCAAATTGCACTATACAGAAAAATCGCATTATACAGGAGAAATAAAATAATCTGAATTTTTTATAAACCCTTGTGTTTTTCTCCAAGTAAGTGTGCTCATGATCACAACCTATACTGTACACATATAGTTTCACCCCAAACCTGTGCTGTGTAAATGTGTAAAAATAATAACAAGAAGGGCTGATACTACATGCTAATCTTCATAGATTAACATTTCTGTCTTGATTAAGGACTAACTTTTCTCCCACCAGTGAGATCCCACAGAGCACCTTCTTCTATCTGTCCAATGTGTTAGGCGGATAATTTTTGCTTGGCATTCATTGCATCCTTTACTTTGGTCTTCTCTTTCTTTACCAAGCTCAAATCTTCCTGCTCTCTCACACCTAGGCAGCGCTTCCTTCCTTTATGCCTCCGGTGGTGTCATGGCGATGGCCTCTCTGGATAAGCAACCACCACTAGTAATTTCATTGCCACCAGAACCGCTATTCTTCTCTTTGATCCTATTGGCTGTCTCCTTCATCTCTAGCAAGGTGTCGGGGCAACAGGAAATGGGGTCCATAATCCAGTGAATCTCTTAGAATCTTATCATCTGTATCATACAAAATACAAGAGTAATTGTACTAATAGTAATGACTTTTTTCTCTTTTCCTACAGGATGATTATTTCAGAGCAAAAGTGTGGTATAATGTCCAATGTCTGGCTAACCAAGAAAACTATGAAGGTGAGGAAACCAGATCTGCAAGCAATAAAAACATGTATGAAATGTAGCTGGGATAGTAGCTTGTTTTAAGCTGAAACTTTGGGAGGTGGATAGTTTATGGCAAAGCAGTAGCCCATCACACAGCTTTTTAAAATGTGAATTTATGTTTATTAAAGTATTTACATGGCACAAAGTTAGTAAATTAACCAAGTGGGTTTTTTAAATGATATTTTTATTGTACATTCAGATGTCCTTTAACATGATTGCAACATTACACTGGTTTAAATTTCAACAAAAGTAACAAGGTTCCCATTTGACCAGGGCTGAATAACAAGTTCTAAATCTTATTTCATGTCAATTGAAATCAGTGCCAATGCCATACATAGGCATGGATGAGGTCTGTGGTCAGAATTCATGCAGAATGGGGTATTTTGTGCACTGGCCTTTGGGGGTTTAACTCCTATTAGAAGTTCCTGCAAAAGTTCATGGCAAGTATGAAGATTGCCTTGCCACATGATTTTCGGACTTTGAAATAAGAAATAAAGACATAAGAAGAGCAGTGCTGAAGGAGGCCTAGAGTCCCTCTAATCTGGTGGTCTGTTTCCTCCAGTAGCCATTCACACAATTCTGGGAAGTATGGATGCATAGCACAAAGGTAACTGTTCTCCCCCATGAAGATAATTCACAGTGGGTAGCCATGTTAGTCTGTTTGCAGTAGTCAAAAAGGGCAAGAGTCCAGTAGCACCTTAAAGACTAACAAAAATATTTTCTGGTAGGGTATGAGCTTTCGTGAGCCACAGCTCACTTCTTCAGATACAGCTAGAATGTGAATCCATCGGTCTTTAAGTAGAGGAACAGTATGTAAATGTGAATAGCAGGCTTGATGGGATTAGGTGTGATATGCAGAAGAGTCTGTGATGTCCAGGGGAGAGATGGGTGTGGAGAAACCAGCATTGGTAATGGGCCATGAATGCAAGGTCTTTGATACAGTTGATATTCAAACTAAAGTCAATGCATTTACCTGGGCTGAATAAAGCTCATACCCTACCAGAAATTATTTTTGTTAGTCTTTAAGGTGCTACTGGACTCTTGCCCTTTTTGTTCTCCCCCATTGTTTGTACCAAGCAACTACTATTAAAGATATGCTGTTTCAGAACATGGAGGTGTTGGGGCTAATAACGATTGAGAGGGTTATCCTAGTGTTCCAAATCCGATTCAGATATAATGCTAAAGAAAAGACAGCACGTAGCTCTATATGAAAAAGTATCAAAACAGTGTATTACAATAAAGTGAAGACAATAGTGAAGTGCAAACAGAAACTTAAACACAACTCATCAAAAAAACTGGAATTTTTTCCTTTGAAAGCGCCAAGACGCAACTCAGTCTTTTCAGACATTATTTAAGACTTTCTTATGTGTAACCTTTAAAAGTCTTTGTTTGGACTCATTAAGAAGAGTTACCAATACTGTGCGTATATAGAATTTATGTTTAGTTGTGTTTAAGTTTCTGTTTGCACTTCACTATTGTCTTCACTTTATTGTAATACACTGTTTTGATACTTTTGCATATAGAGCTACGTGCTGTCTTTTCTTTAGCATTACATACTATACCGTACAGGTGATCATTGTATTTGACCTGATTCAGATATAGGCATGCACTTTGGAAGCTGTGAGGGTTTCGTTTCCCTGAACCCACAATCTTGCTGCCGTTGTTATGTGAGGAGAAAGCTTCCCTTGGCTCCCCTCAGATGTAAATAAAAGGCTTAGAGACTGTAGTTGATTTTATAGTGATGAAGATAATTGAAGTTTATTAGATAGATTGATTTACTTCAAGAGAGGCACAAAACTCAGTTGGTTAGGAACAGTTCAGATCTTGAATGATTACTGCTTGATGTACAACGCTAAGATGGTTACAAGATACAGCATAGCACTTAGTTACAGCACAGACTCTTCAATCTATTCAGTAAATATTCAGACTTTGTTCAGCATAAGTTATACTCAGTGTGGACTCAGTTTACCCTAGCACAGGAAGGAAGACCCTACAGATCTCTCTTCCCTGGAGAACACCGGAGAATGGAGGTTTATCCACAACCTCTCCCCTTGTTCCTCCCTCCTCAGATTTGCCCACACCTTGCAGAAAACAAATCTTTCCCCAAAACACTGAATTAGGAGTCTCCCCATTTCAGGAGCCACTTCCCACTTTGTGACTGATGAAAGGGTTTTTCTCTCTACCCCAATCTTCCCTTTGTCACTACTCAGGTTTGGTTTATGTAAGCTGGGTAATATATGAACACACAAGTTCTAAGAGTCTCAACACTCAACTGCACAGTTTGGGAATTCAGAGCCAAAAGATCCAGGTCTTCTCCCTCCCTCCGAGAAGACTACCTGTCAGCTCACCAAACTCCACCCACTGATTGCTGGCATTGGCTGACAGAATTCCTCAGAGTCTGTATCCGTCACAGAAGCCTTAGGCATTTAAGTTAGCTTTTCTATATAAGATTATTAACCCCCCGGCAAGGGGTACAACACAGTCATGTTTTTGATTCATTTTGTGGTATAGTACATAAAGGAAAATATTCCTAGATGATCTTGCTTCCATGTTATTTTTATTAAAAACATAATTATATTTTAAACACTGACTGACTTAAAATAATATGATTGATTCTACATATATAATTAAAGGAGAGCAACTGCTTAAGCCCATTCAATGTTTTACCCAAAACTAAGCAGGTCACAAGCAAGAAGCCTCTCCTAAGAAGAGGCTGATAATCAATCTAGACTCAAGGCTTTATAGGGTTTCAAAATCATGTTCTAACAATAGCTAATTGCCCCATCTGGAAGGGCACATTCTTGGCTAACTTATTATTTTATAACTTCAAACACTGTACAAAGTTACCTACTCATGTATCTTCTAAAATATGTAAGTGCTGCATTGATACATTTTATTACTTTTAATCATAACAAAGAATATCACAAACAGTGATTACAAATTTTTCATGCATATGACTATCTGTTGGTCCCCAACCAATACACCCATATTGTAACTATCTTCACTTCTGCCCTTAACTGGACAATCTTCTTTGATGCTTCCCACACCTGGGCCTTTACATATAATATCTATTGACATAAACTATATTATACAAGAAGCAATCTAGTAAAGACTATATTAGTCTGTAATGCCTTTGTTCCTCTGCAAGATCGTGCTATTCTGAGTTCTTTAATTCTCTATTTGACAGGTTCAAAGTTTAGCTCAGACACCTGGTCAGCCCAGATTCTGGCCTACAGAAGCATCTTCCATGATCTTTTTAGTCAAGAGCAGCAACTGTTTCCCTATATCCCCATATTTGGAACATTAGGTTTACAACTAGGGTTGGCATGTCCCTCTTTGCCACTGGTGGGAAGTTTTTGGGGCAGAGCCTGAGGAGGGCAGGGTTTGGGGGGGACCCCAATGCCATAGAGTCCAATTGCCAAAGCAGCCATTTTCTCCAGGTGAACTGATCTCTATTGGTTGGAGACCAGTTGTAATAGTGGGAGATCTCCAGCTGCTACCTGGAGGTTGGCAACCTTATTTACAATGCAAGCCTAAGCAGAATTACTGCACTGTAAATTGAGTGAAATATATGGACAGTGGACTAACTCTGCATAGGATTGTAATGTAATGTAGAGATCCTAGACAGAATCCTACTTCGATCTACTCCATGTGGTTTAGCTACCAAGCAAACTTCTGATTGTTTCTCATATATACTTATGTATTTTTAAGTTGAAAATTAACACCTGACCATGAGCTGTTTGCAAATTTTTACTGACTTTTGGGTAATGTATTTATCCTTTCCTTTCAGTGGATTATATTTCTCTTACATTCAACAAAGATAGAACATTAAGCCAGGTAAGAGAAAAGACGGGGGGAAACTGAAGAGTATTAGTTGAGTATTGATTGTTCAGTTCAGCACAGTAGCTAAGTGTGGCACAGATTTTGATTTCCAGACAATATTTGATCCCTGATAGCTGCAATCAAAGTTTTGAAATGTTTGATAAAGTCTCAAAAACCTAAAGGGGACTGGAGCAACATTTCCATCAGAGTTAGTCTCACTGGCTTTGATGAAGACTGATCCGCAAACTGGTGCACTGGAACTGCCCTTGTCAATAGTCATTTGTGTCATATGCAGCTGGAGAAAAAATCTGAAGCTAAAGTAATATGAGGTAAGCCACCTCCAAACATCTCTTGCCTTGAAAACCCTGCTGGGTTGCCATAAGTCAGCTGTGACTTATCAGCAAAAAAAAAAAAAAAAAAAGACCTTGCAATGGAGAAGGGACTTTGTGGCAAACTACTCTAAAAATCTAGTGGCCATTGTGTGGTTAATAACATCTGCCCTTCTGGATTCAAGGATACAAGGTCACTGAGGGACCTAACCAGACTCACTGGAAGTGGGAGAGTAAAGGACAGTCCATTAAGTCCTGAAAAGCCATGTAGGTGGATGGAATGGGTAAAGCAGATAGTCAATATACTAAGGCTACAAGTCCAAAAGAGCAAGCAGTGGATCCAGAGTTGAGGCACATTCCAAGTTTCACGAGGAGAAGGCAGACACAATGGGGGGTTTTTTCACGGAGGTTTGCAGCGGTTTCACATCTGTTTTACCGTGCTGCTAATTTTGGATTTTTCATGACCGCTTCGGATTTGGCCAAAAAAATTGCGTCATCTCCACGTCTTCTCAAACCTGTGATGGTGCGATCTTTGATTTTGCTGCACAGTTTTTGCCACAGGGCTCCATGAAAAAATTTCCCTGGTTCGAACTTCGCATCAATTTTCCCCGCCCATGACGGCTAATTTCTCCTCCCCTGTGAACGGCGATTGGCCGGGGGAGTTTCACGCTCAGACAAGAATACCTCCCCTTTTGCTGCCTGCCTGCGTGGAGTCATTGCACTTCTCTCCCTCCCTCCGTCCCGGAGGCAGGCGGGCGGCACGCCTTCCTCACCCCTCGCCCGGATGGGCTTTGGAGCCAAGCCCACACCTCCAAGCCCAGGGGGATGCCGGACGTCCGGCTCCAAGGGGAGACCGGCGGGGCCATGCCATGTGCGCCTCACACACCGGGGGTGGGGTCAGCTCGGTCTAGGGCAGCTGGACCCGTGGGGGGATTGTTCAAAGGAAGGGGCTATTGTCCCCCCCCTTCCCCAGCAGGGGGAGGGGGGATTTTTGAGAATTTGGATGGAAAAATGTGCATCCTGAGAGCGGAAAACCCAAGGCAAAACTCCCTCCCATCACCCTTCTGAAGAGGGGCGGCCAGTCTGGGTCTCCCTCCTCTCTCTCTCGAAGCACTGGGGCCAGATCGGGGCCGGCGCACAAGCCAGGGGCCTTCTTTCCCTCCCCCATGCACACGGGCTGGATTGGGACCGACATGCCAGCCAGGAGCCCTCTCTCTCACAATGCACTGGGGCTGGATCGGGGCCGGTGCGCAAGCCAGGGGCCTTCTTTCCTCTCCCACCCCATGTACACGGGCTGGATCAGGACCAGCATGCCAGCCAGGAGCCCTCTCTCCTCTCTCTCACAATGCACTGGGGCCGGATCGGGGCCGGCGCTCAAGCCAGGGGCCTTCTGGGGGGACATACTCTGGGAAATCGCTTTAATGCAAGAGGTTTACAGTGGCCGTTTCTGCATGGGAGGTTTTGCCTTGGATTTGCCGCTCTATAGATGCACCTTTTCCCATCCAAATTCTCAAAACTCAACAATCAGCCCCCAAGCAGAGTTTTGAGAATTCGGATGGGGAAAATGTGCATCTAGAGAACGGCAAATCCAAGGCACTCCTCTTGAATTGGCACAGGTTGGAGCTGCTCCATTCCCACTTTCAGCTAAACACTTCTCTGGGCACATGGATGCAATTCCTGCTTCCCCCCCCCCCTAAATCCTGCCTGTCATTAAAGGGCAATGGGTTCCACACTTAATAGAAAATAGAGGGAAGCTTTGAGGAAAGTGCTGCCTTGCCCCCCATCCCAATCGGTATCTGACTGTTCCAAAAGCAGAACAGAGCGAGGGTGGAAGAAAAATGTAGGTGACCAGACGGACTGGTGCTTGTTTTTTGTGCTGGGGCTGTGCCCACAGAGGTAAACCGCATGAGGTAATCTGCTGGGCGGAGTTGGGGTGGAGTTGGGGGCGGGTATAAACAATGAGCTTGTTGGAAGGGGAGGCCTCCTGCAAAGAGGACAGACCAAACCGTTGTCGAATACAGCATGCTTTGTTCCCATGAAAAACCAAAACTACATCGGGATTGACGGAGATAAATCGCAACCATGAAAAAAAAATTAAATTGCTTTTTTTTTTGCTCCGTGGCAAGAGAGCATCGAAAACGTCTGTGAAAAGTTGGCCAATGAGTGACAGCGCAGTCAGCAGTTAGCAAACAAAATGGGTAGCAGCTGTGGTGTAATCAGCAGGTAACAGACACATTGCTGTTGCCCAAACTGGACCCTGAGAATAGGTCATTAGCTTTAAAAGGGTTCCAGCAAGGAATAACATGAGACCTTGTAGTCTCTGTATACCAGGGTGGATCTCGGTAGAAGTACCCCAAAATGAAATTATGAAGAGAAAGAGAGATACAAATACAAACAAATAACGTTATATAAAATAAAATAAAAATATAAAAATATAAAGAACCTACACAAAGCACCTGAGAACTGATTCTGTTAGCAATCAGACACACACACGCACCAACAAGAAGGTGTACTTTATAAAAGGGAGAACGGAGGAAATTGGGAAGTTTTAGGGAAGGAACGTACGACAATTCATACTATAGTACTCCCCATTACTATTGTATGGGTGTGAAAGTTAGACAATGAAGAAAGCTGACAGGAAGAAAGTTGATTAATTTGAAATGTGGTGTTTAAAGGAAAGTTTTACAGATACCATGGTCTTCCAGAAAGACAAATAAGTGGGCTGTAGATCGAATCAAGTTTGCATTCTTCCTAGAAAGCTACAATGACTAAACTGAGGCTATAGTACTTTGGCCACATTATGACAAGACAAAAATCACTGGAAAAGACAATAATGCTAGGAAAAGCTGAAGGCAGTAGGAAAAGAGGAAGACCTAACACGAAATGAATCGACTCAATGAAAGAAGCCTCAGCCTTTAGTATGCAAGACCTGAGCAAGGCTGTTAATGATAGGACATCTTTAGGGGGTCATTAATTAATAGGGTCACCATAAATCTGGAGCGACTTGAGGCACGCAATTAACATACTGAGTCCAGCAGTGTCCCCGCTGGCATCTGTGATTTACAGTTCAGAATCTTCACCTATGAATTGCTTGGAGAGGTAACCTGGAGGTATCAATACAGCTTAATAAGACATAGTGACTGGTTGGAAAGAGGAAAAACTCTGTCTCGTGATTAAGTGGCACATAAGGTGAATGACTCCCATCTTCCCCTGTTTCGGTATCTTCATCTGAACTCCATAGCTCAGGCAATACTGTTCAAAGATTTATAAAATCAGTGTAAAACATAATTTGAATTATTATTGTTATTCAAGGAGACGGCATTTAGATGATGGAATGGTCAAATATACCGAATGTTGATTAATTTGCAGACTAAATTATGATAAATGGGAAAACGATTGCAAGCTGTATCCTACAACAGGAATGGGAATGAATTTTGGGTAATATTTCTAGGAATGTAATGTGAAGGAAAATTAAGATGGCATTTGACACTATTAAGGCTAAAACATATTTATAATTTGGGCAGTGGGGATTGTTGGCATTATCAGATCCCAAATGCAGGTATAATATATGTTTTGGAAATGCCTGTTATGTCATTCTAGAAGCACATTCAGGCATTAGTTAAGGAGATTATTAGTTATGAATTATATATGCAATCCAAGATGTTTGTACTGGCGTTCTTGAAAAGTTGTTTTATTACTGATGATGGAGAATTAATTGCAATGGGCACAGCAAATGAAGGAAAACTGTGGCCTCAATATTGATTATAGAATACTGTAAGAAGCTACAGACTATGGCACTTCCAGTGGTCCAACTGCTGGACTTTTCTGACCTCTACAGTTTCCCCCTTCCGTCCCTAACTTCTTTGTTGTTTGTTTGTTTCTATAATACTACTCATAGCTTTTAAACCAAATATATGATGTGTTCCTAAATCTATTGATACTACCCATTTATTTTCTTGCACTTCTAATTTGAAATATCTTTTTCATAGGAATCTACTTGTTTCTATAGTAATGATCCATTTACGCAATGGTATACTTGCTTGGCTCGCTTAAAGCAAACTGGAAAGTTCATTTCTAGACGGGCAGTTTCTTTTCTTATTGATTATCAACAGAACACTGGCATAAGTTTTTTGACCAAGCAGGTACAGTATGTAAAACATACCATTTCAACTGGTGTGTATGTGAAAACAGGGCAGTAGTAGTGAGAGGAAACAACATCCAGGTGACATTTTTTAAGCAGGGTCTAATAGACTGCAAATTCAAAGCAATTCGGGTCTCTGTTCCCCACCAAATATCCTGCTACTGTTGCCATTATTCTCTGCAGCTGCCTCATCCACCTTTCCCCTAATGCTAAGTTGTGACAGTTCATGTCAATTACTTTTACTTCCTTCCATGACTAATAATTTGATGGTACAGATTTTTGAATGACCTTTGGACTGCAAAAAATGTGCCCAGTTATATTACAATGTGCTTTCGGCCTTTTTGTTTTTGAGCAGATTTAGGTCGTTTATGCATGGGTACTTTCACTCACATTCACCCCAGGTCTGTCTTGGTTGAGCCTTGGAGTTATGCATGAGTTTTCCGTCCATTAGAGATGACCTCACTGCCAGCCCTCACAAATCCCAGACCTTCCCATTCCTCTATTAATCCGATTCTTCCCTCTCTTCTGAGCTCAGCCCAAATGAAATCCCCATGCATAATGCAAAGCATGGGACACCCAAGCTTGGTTTCTATCATAGAAAGCATGCAGCCAATTACAAAGCGGTGTGTAAAGAGGCAGGGGTTCAAATGCTTCCTGCTTCCTTGGAGCTCTTTCTAAGCAGAAGAAACGCTTTTGCCTTTTTGGGGGGGATTTTCTCTCACTGTAAGCATTACAAAGCAAGCCAATTACAAAGCAGCATTTAAAGGGATGGAGACTTGATTTGAGCTTGGAGACTGCTGGTGCATAGATTCCCAACAGGAAGGTGTGGGTCCAGCAAACAAAAAACTTCAAGTAAAACTCCCATGCATAAATTACTAAGAGTCAGCACAGGTTTCTCAAGAATAAGTCATGTCAGACTAATCTTATCTCCTTTTTTGAGAAAGTTACTACCTTCTGGATCAGGGAAGTGCTGTAGACATAGTTTATCTAGAGTTCAGTAAGGCTTTTGATAAGGTTCCCCATAATATTCTTGTTGACAAATTGGGAAAATGTGGTTTAGATCCTGTTACTGTTAGGTGGATCTGTAATTAGTTGACAGATCATACCCAAAGAGTGCTTGTTAATGGTTCCTCATCCACTTGGAGAAGAGCGACTAGTGGAGTGCCTCAGGGATCTGTCCTGGGCCCTGTGTTGTTTAATATCTTTATAAATGATATGGATAAAGGAATAGAGGGGATGCTTATTAAATTTGCAGATGATACTAAAGTGGGAGGGGTAGCAAATACAGTAGAAGACAGAGCCAGGATACAGGATGATCTTGACAGGCTGGAGAATTGGGCTAAAACCAATACAATGCATTTCAACAGAGATAAATGTAAAGTTCTGCATGTAGGTAGGAAAAATCAAATGCATAATTATAGGATGGGGGAGACTTGTCTTAGCAGTAGTGTGTCCGAAAAGGATCCTGGGGTCTTAGTAGACCAAACACTGAACATGAGTCAGCAGTGTGATGTGGTAGCTAAAAAGGCAAATGTGATCTTGGGCTGCATTAACAGAAGTATAGTGTCCAGATCGTGTGAAGTGATGGTATCGCTTTACTCTGCTCTGGTTAGACCTCACCTAGAGTACTGTTTTCAGTTTTGGGCACCACAGTTTAAGAAAGATGTAGATAAGCTGTAACATGTCCAGAGGAGGGCAACAAAGATGGTGAGGGGTCTGGAGACCAAGTCCTATGAGGAAAGATTGAAGGAGTTGGGTATGTTTAGCCTGAAAAGGAGAAGACTGAGAGGGGATATGATAACCATCTTCAAGTACTTGAAGGGCTGTCATATAGAGGAGGGTGCCGAGTTGTTTTCTGTTGCCCCAGAAGGTCGGACCAGAACCAACGAGTTAAAATTAAATCAGAAGAATTTCCATCTAGACATTAGGAAGAATTTTCTAACAGTTAGAGCAGTTCCTCAGTGGAACAGGCTTCCTCGGGAGGTGGTAAGCTCTCCTTCCCTGGAGGTTTTTAAACAGAGGCTAGATGGCCATCTGTCAGCAATGCTGATTCTATGAACTTGGGCAGTTCATGAGAGGGAGGGCATCTTGGCCATCTTCTGGGCACTGGGGGTGTGTGGGGGAGGTAGTTGTGAGCTTCCTGCATTGTGCAGGGGGTTGGAATAGATTACCCTGGTGGTCCCTTCCAACTTTGATTCTATGATTCTCTGAAATGTCCTTACTTGTTCAATCTGATATACTCATTCTGTTACAAGATTTCTGCCTGCCAATGTACAAAAATGTGTGTTTTTCCTTCTTTCATAGGATAAGACATTAATAAGGGTCTATAAGTTAACAAACCACAAACTGAATAAAAGGAGAAAGTTTCCAGACTTTTTCTTCCCAGATCCTAAATTTGAGGGATTAGGCATGTTTTTCCACCCAAACAGTCACTTTCTGTATGTTTATGGAAACCAGGTGAGCATTAGTAGCAGGAATGATTGAGATCCTTACTCCAAATTCTTTTGAAATACAATTACATGTTTTTGAAGAAGAAAATTAACTTTAAAATGTCACAGGGCATTCCTGCGCCACAGACTGCGACATTCTTATCTTAGTATTGTGCATAGTTTTTGGTCTCCTCTCCCTCGTTCTTTCCTGTGTTGCCATTTACGCATTTTGTACATACATGCAAAGAACCAAAAGAGACAACGGCTGCTTTCCAACAGCTGGTGGGCAGTAGCTATTGTCACTGTATTGGGAACCCAGGTGAGATTTTAAAAGAGTGATGCTTGTGTCATTTGTCTTGCGAGCACAAACCTGTACAACTGAGTTGTTGAAACTTGTAATCACCACTACCCGCAACTACTTTGCTTTCAGGATGTGAGCAGTATGGACTGTGATCATACAATGTCAAGGAAGCCTGTGGGCTGACCCCCAACATATCACCAATGGCAAAACTACATGTAGGTTCCCATCAGGCTATCATTTTTTCTCTTCCCTTGTTTAAAAATTAAAACAGGCACACACGTTTCCTTTTGAAACGAAGCTGCACTTGCTTCATCTCTAAAATGAAAGCAAGTCAAAGTATCTCAGCCTCTTCTCCTTACCTCACCTGCACAGAAGGTAAAGAGCTCTACCAGTGAACAGCATCATTAAGACTTAAAGATGGTTCAAATGGGAATCCTGGTTAGCCTTAGATTTTTGTTGCCGTTGACATTATGCCGAACTGTGGCTAACACAGAGGATGGAAATTTGCAGCTGAGAAAATAAGCAGTGATGACAAGGAAGGAACATGTGATCTTGCAACCTACTCAAGAGTAATTAAGTGCATGTCTGCATGAACCCAAGTTGTGCTGTACCTTGCTACATGCAAGGAGTAGTCCAATGAACAGGGTCAGGCACTTGCGGGCAGCCAAACAGCCCATCAAGTGGTCAGCTCCCTGTTGATGATCACTGAGTGTCCAAGAATCCCTAATCTGTAGGGCCTATTACCTGCTGAGCCACCATGAGTATGGTTTTTGTTACTATCATCATTTAGAAGTAATTTGGGTTCTTCTCTTCGAATAATTATCACCTAAAGCAAATGTTTTTGTCATCAAGACACAGCTGACTTATGGCAGCTCTGTAGGATTTTCAAGACGTTCAGAGGTGGTTTGACATTGCCTGCCTCCTCGTCACAACCTTGGTATTCCTTGGAGGTCTCCCATCCAAATACTCGCCAGGATCGGGGCTGAAAGTGTGTGACTGGCCCAAGGTCACCCAGCAAGCTTACATGGTGCGAGTGGGGATTTGAAGCTGAGTTTCCCACATCCTAGTCTGACACCTTAGCCACTACATCACACTGGCTCAATACTTACACTTTTTTAGTTGTGTGGATTTTAAATGGAGAGATCATTATCTTCTATATTCAATTCCCCCCCTTTAGGTGTGGCTTTCTGATGATGGAGGTAACAAATTCAAACTTTTAATTAATTTAGTGGGTGAGACTGTTGCAGAAACAGATACGTGTGTTTACACCCAAGCAATTATATTTGTGACTGACACTGGGAGTGTTTTCTACACCAAGGCAGGTAAGAACTTCAAAAGAATTCAAAGACCCTGCAATATGAAGTAATTATAAGGAATACAGAGAATAACAGGAAATGTTAAACGTTGAAATTCTGTGGGGAACAGAAACTGTCTTCACTGTGACTCTGTGCTGTCCCACAGTTGGTATCTCATCTGTATAGGCCTGATGTCGCAACAGAGGGCACACCATTAAACAGAGACCTCAACGTTTTTCTCTTCTGGTCTGCTGTGACAAGTGAATGCATGTACATTCACTTGCACACACCCCATTTCTCTTCTCCTTTCATTCAACTCGTGCACCTTTCCTCTCCTACTTTCCAATTTTCTCCTGCCAGATCTGCCATGAATTACTGACTGTGGTGCTATCACACCATTTCCAGATCCAGTTCTAACAAGGTTTCTCAATGGAATCTCACTGCTGTACCTACAGTGATATACAGGCGCCCATCCTGGGAACTTCACAAAGACCTAAAGTGCTGAGTGATGAGCCTTTTCAAGCTGTGAAATGAATATCTGTATCATTATTATTATGGAAGGTCATATAGTTAGCTGTAATCGTGCTGGCTGGGAGAATCTGGGCTTTGGTATCCTTATTGGTATGAAAAGAGCTGTGTGTTTTCTTCAGTTATAAACTTGCTTTGAGAAGTGTTCTCAAAGCAAGAAAGCTTGATATACGAAGAACTCTTAGCATATGCTTGAAGTAAATAATAGTTTCCTATATGTGATATATTATGTAATTATTCAGCATGAGAGAAAAGCCACTGTAAAATGGTAGATCAGGATTTTCCTTTCCCTGTCCTAATAAAATTCCACACACTCCACGGTGCCTACAGATATTGCTTCATATTCTAGCAGGGGGACAGTTGCAGCTGCTGCTTTTAGTATTAACATTCCATTATGGGATTCCTGAAAGGCAACCATTTGGACCTCAGTTTCTTCCTTTGTTGGATACTGTTGTTTGGATGCCTGATAGGTTTGTTGATGAAGATTTTTTTTTAAGAGGGTGCTGGGCTCTAGCAGGTAACTCGTTCTTTGGATGTGCATGTATTTCTAACAGTTCAGAATTGTTGACATCATACAAAGAGCTGTAAGCAGCCTTCCATATGATCATGGTAGCTTTTCTGCTAATGTTTTCTTACTGCTGCCACTAAAATCAAAGAACAACCCCTCCCAAGCTTCCTTCCATCAAGTGCAAGGAGTTGCCACCAGAAGGCAAAATGGGTACCACTGTAATCTCTATATTTACATAAAGCTACCTGAGCTGCAATTTTTCCTAATCACATCAGTTGCTTTCTTATTACATTGATTATTCAAAGTAGGGCTGTCGATTCGGTTCGTCCTGAACTGAAAAACAGCCGAATTTCCCCCGATTCGGCTGTTTTTCAGTTCGGGACAAACCGAACTCAAAAAAGTTGAAAACGGGGGAGCCGAATTTGCCGACTTCGGGGGTTTGGTGAACAAATTCGGCAGATTCGGGGTTCCCCCCGCGCCTTCACAGGGCTTCCATGAAGGAGCGGGGGGGCTTTAAATAGGGAGCCCCCTGAAGGCGTGCGGGGGGCCTTTTAAACAGATCTGTACCTCCCAGCCGGGAGGCACATATCTGTTCCACGCCCCCCACGCACCTTCAGGGGAGCCCCCTGAAGGAGCGCTGGGGATGGTGGTGGAACAGATCTGCGCCTCCCGGCAGGGAGGAACAGATCTGTTTAAAGGGCCCCCCTTGCGCCTTCAGGGGAGCCCCCTGAAGGCGAGCGGGGTGGTGGTGGAATAGATCTGCGCCTCCCGGCCGGGAAGCACATATCTATTCCACCACCACCCCGCGCACCTTCAGGGGGCTCCCCTGAAGGCACAAGGGGGGCCCTTTAAACAGATCTGTTCCTCCTGGCCGGGAGGTGCAGATCTGTTCCACACACCCCCTCACACCTTCAGGGAAGTCCCCTGAAGGAGCGCGGGGGGGCGAATTTTCCCCCGAACTCCGGATCTCGCCCGAATTTCGGGGATCCGAAGCGGGAGAGTTCGGACTTCGGCATGGCCCGAATCAAAACGGGCCAAATTTTGGCGAATCTGAATTTTACCAATTTTTTTTTCAACAGTCCTAATTCAAAGCATGATCAGAATGGATATTAATCTCTGTGAAAATCCAATGATGACAACCCTCCTGCAATATCATCATTATCCATCACTGTGGATTCTGTGCAGGCATACATGAGGAATGTGCAGGCTCAGGCCAGCCATGGAGAGGACTGAAGAGATTTCCGGAAGATTCGAAGCACTTGGAGTGCTCCCCATCCCCTCTGTCGTGCACTGACATTTCCAGCCGAAATGAGCATGTGACAGAGGTGGGGAGAGCGCTCTTCTCACAGATCTCTCTTCACCATGGAGAGAGGATGCCTGTTGAAGCTTTCCTTCTCTTCTCTCAGGATCTTTTTTTTTCCTGGTGGAAATTCATTCGCGATGACACTTTTTAAAAAGTGCAAGGAGTGTGGGACCAAGATGGCCAAAACAATGAACATGAGGGTCTAAACCAGGGGTGTCGAATTAAATAGTTACAAGGGCCAGATATGACATAAATGTCACTTGGTCGGGCCAGGCCATTCCTCGCCCAGGTTGAGTGTGTGGGTGGGTGGCTGCTTCGGCTGCCTCGTGGGCCGGATAAGAGCTCTCAAGGGGCGGGATCTGGCCCATGGGCCTTATGTTTGACACCCCTGGTCTAAACCACCATCAGATCTGGCCTCTGCTCTGATGCTGGATAACCTTTGTAAAATAGAAGAAGAGGGTTGTAACTCCCTTTTCCAACACCCTCCTGCCAACTCTCTAGTTTCTGAAGTACTCCCATTCAAACAAAGAGTGTGATCCCACTTGCCTCTGCTTGACAAGAAGGGACAAAAGTTAGTTGCCCTAAGATGCAAAATATATTCCTCAGGTGTGCTTGGGCTTAGGGTAGTGAACTTCACAGTCATTATGGGATGGTCTCAAATGTTTTTGTGGGAGAGGTTATTGCAGTATATAGACATGCTTCCTGAAGAAAAAAGGTCGCTGGCAAAGGTGTTGCATGACAAAGGACTAAAATTCAGAAAGCAACAGATCAGTGGTTCAGGGCACGTCACAGACTGCTGTAATGGGGCAATAGGCTCTGCTGGTGTTCTAAGGCACCACTCTTGGCTTTCCTCATCTGCCCTACCTCCAAACACCAGGGCAAAGATTGAGGATCTGCCCTTTGAAGGGAAACATTTGTTCAGTTAACAAATTGACACAGTGCTTGACAGAATCAGAAAAAAACAAGCACACCATAAAATCATTGGGAATCACTGCTCCACCTGGCCCATCTTTCATGCAGAGGTGCTTTCCTTGGCATTCATTCCATTACCCTTACCAAAGGCTATACAGGTACCAGCCAGCCCAGTACCAGCAACATCAATATCTATATCGTCAGCAATTTGGTTTTCAACACCAACCCCAAAAACGAGGGCAAGCAAAAGAACAAACAAACTCTGCCTTCTCCTAGGGAGCAGTTGGGTAGGGGCGGATCACTATCCAGACTAAGTTAGGCTCCACTGTTCTTGGACAGACTCTCTGTTGTTGTTTTTTCAGAGGAATGGGCTAACCATGGATCAGTGGGTCTTGTCCATTGTTTAGTTTGGTTATTCTTTAGAGTTTAATACACCTTCTACAGTTCACAATCCCAGCCAAGCACCATCCCCACCATTCCCATTATTGTGACCGGAAGTCGCTTTAACCTCCTGGTTAAAGGGGCCATCTGAAAAATCCCTAGTTCAGATACCATTAAAGGTATTTTCTCTAGATATTTTCTGACTGATAAAAAGTCTGGGGGGAAGCGCCCCATCTTAGACCTTTGAAATCTTAATACATTTTTTACAAGTTGCAAAGTTCAGAATGTTGTTACCAGAAGTTCTTCCTCTCCTTAGGAAAGGAATGTGATTCGCTGTCCTGGACCTCAAGGATGCATACTTCCATATCTCAGTTCACGAGTCCTGTAGGAAACGTTTGCAATTCCTATGTGGTGATTTGTCATACGAATACACAGTGTTGCCTTTTGGCCTGGCCACGGCTTTGAGAGTCTTTACCTATGTGTCTCTGCTGTGGTAGTACACCTAGCATTCTGGAGGTGTATCCATATTTAGATGACTGGCTGTTTGTGGACAAGTCCTGTGGTACCCTAGTGAGCCACATTTGACTAGCCACTGAGACCTTGAAATCCCTGGGATTTCTGATAAATTGGGGGAAGTCGCACTTAAAGCCTATACAATGTATAGAATTTATTGGGGTTGTACTAGATTTGGTGTCAGGGAGAGCATATTTACCCCTTAAAAGGGCCAAGGCCATTCAAGCATGGCTTCCCATTTTTCAACTCAACGGTTTCAGAAAGTGGTTTGGTTTCAGAGGTTGCTAGGCCTCATGGCCTCTACAATGGCTGTTGTTCTTCATGCAAGTCACTATATGAGGCCCTTACAAAATTGATTCACCTGCTCGTTTAAGCCCTAGACAGACTGTTAGTGGTGTAGACTAGCTATCCACAAAACTATTCTCAGATCACTCTCTTGGTGGTCTGAGGACTCTAACTTGTTCCAGGGTATGAATGTAGGCATGTGCTTCCATTATATCCATTTATACTTGGATGCCTCTCTAACAGGTTGGGGAGCTTCCACTTCAGAGGTCTTTGGACAGAAAGTGTGGGAACCTCAGTGTGGGAACTTCCACTTCAGAGGTCTTTGGACAGAAAGAGAATCAAGGCTGCATATTAACATGTTGGAGGTTTGCTCTTACCTCTTTTGCTGCCCTCATGGACAGAAAACATGACCTCATCACAACAAACAATGACTGCACTTTTATATCAACAAGCAAGGAGGGATGGAATCGCTAGTCCTGTGCAGGGAAGTCACATGGATTTGGCAAAGGGCTATTAAAAAGAGCATATACACTGTACTCTATCCATATAGCAGGACAATCCAACGTCACAGTGGACACACTCAGCAAAGAGGCAAGAGTGGACCACAAGCGGTCTCTCAGTGACCACTATCCGGATTGTATTTTCCAGGAATGGGGATAACTTCAGGTGGACCTTTTTGCCTTAGCAGCCAATGAAAAGTGTTTGAGCAGCCCTGGACAAAGTCTGCATGGGGGACACTTTAATTCCAGTGGGCAGGATGCTTCTTTTAAGTATTACCCCTGTTACAAATCCTACACAAAGTCGTTGTCAAGCTTACAATGGACAGACGAAATCGCATATTAATAGCCTCCTTTTGGCCAAGGAGTGTCTGGCTTCCACAGCATTAGCCCTGACACTTGCCCTTGTTTTTAAATACCTTCTGATCCTAAAAGATGTTTCCTCATTAAAGTACCATTTAGCAACCATATCGGCTTTTCATACCAACATAGATAGTTTCACTGTTTTCTCTGAACCACAATGAGCCCATTCCCCTGCCAGTTCCCCAATGGAGCCTATCATTGGTTTCGGCTAATCTGATGCAGAGGCCCTTTGAACCTTTAGCCAAAAGTGAATTATCCTTCCTACTCTTTAAGACAGCCTTCCTTGTTGCTATAACCTCAGCACACAGGGTGGAAGGGCTGAGGGCACTCTGTTGTGATCCACCATTCACTTGATTTCACAGTGACAAGATGGTGCTTTGTTCCGGCATTGGTTTCCCCCCCAAGGTGATATCAAAGTTTCACATCTCACAGGATATAATTCTCCTGGTGGTTTTTGCTACCCTGTCCTCACCAGTCAAACAATCATTAAACATTGTCGAAGGCTTTCACAGTCAGAGTTCATTGGTTCTTGTAGGTTATCCGGGCTGTGTGACCGTAGTCTTGGTATTTTCTTTCCTGACGTTTCGCCAGCAGCTGTGGCAGGCATCTTCAGAGGAGTAACACTGAAGGACATTGTCTCTCAGTGTCAAGTGTGTAGGAAGAGTAAATATATAGTCAGAAAGGGGTTGTGTTTGAGCGGAATCATTGTCCTGCAAAAAGTATCAAAGGTAATGTGCTAATCATTGTCCTGTAAGTATCAAGATAATGTGCTAATGAGGGTGTGGTATGTTAATATGGAACCATTGTATCTTGAAGTGATCTGTTAACATGTGAAATCCAAAGCTAATCCACATGGCTATTGTGGACTGTAGTCTTTGTTAGTCTGGAGGTTTTCAGGTCAGGAAGCCAAGCCTTATTCATTCTTAAACTCTCTTCTTTTCTGTTAAAGTTGTGCTGATGTTTATGAATTTCAATGGTTTCTCTGTGCAATCTGACAAAATAGTTGGTAGAATTATCCAGTATTTCAGTGTCTTGGAATAAGACCCTGTGTCCTGTTTGGGTCAGTCACTGCTGATCAGCCACTGCTGATTTCTCAGGTTGGCTAAGTCTTCGTGTTCTTTTATCCTTGTTTGTATGCTGCGTTGTGTAGTCCCAATGTAAACTTGTCCACAACTGGAAGGTATATGATATACTCCTGCAGAGGTGAGGGGGTCTCTTTTGTCTTTTGCTGATGGTAGCATCTGTTGTATTTTCTTGGTAGGTTTAAACACTGTTTGTAGGTTATGTTTTTTCAAAAGTTTCTCCATCCTATCAGTGACTCCTTTAATAAATGGCAAGAATACCTTTCCTATGGGAGACTGTTTTTCCTGAGTTTTCTGATTTTTGTTTGGTTTAATGGCCCTTCTGATTTCATTTCTGGAATAGCCATTTGCTAATCATTAAATACATTAGATGTTAGGAGAGCACTGCACTAAGAGTTACAGAAAAGACTGGAGCTTATTCATTTGTTTCACTGGCCATCAGAAGGGCAAGGTGGTGTCTTCTCAGACTATATCTAGGTGGGTGGTATTCACAATAAGGCTGGTGTATTCCTTGGCTGACATATTCTGCCCAGACTAAAGGCTTGCTTCACCAGGGCCCAGGTATCATCTGCGGTGGTCAGCAAGGACTCGATGTCTAACATCTGCAGAGCTGCAACCTGATCCACTCCATCCACATTCATGAAGCACTATTCCATTGATGTGGATTTGAGAAATGAGGCCGCTGTGGGAAGAGTGGTACTACAGTCACTGTCTCACTGACCAGCCCACACCCACCTCCTCAGCTTGTTACTCTCCCATGTGGGACTTCACAGAAGCCATGCCAATGAAAATAGGATTGCATTCCCTGTAAGTGTTGTTCATTGAGTGGTGTTCTGTGCAGGCACACATCCCTCCCTTTCCCCCCCACTGTGGACAGTTCGCTTGGGGGGGGTGCAGTCTCCATAACGGCAAAGGGAGCTCTGAGGGAAGAGTGCTCTCCCTGCCTCCATCACATGCCTGACCGGTGGGAAATGTCAATGTGAGATGGAGGGGGAGAGCTCCAAGTGCTTCTAATCTTCTGGAAAGCTCTTTAGTCCTCTCCATGGGAGGCCTATGCATGTGGAGACCCATGTGAGCCTGCACAGAAAACCACTCAATGAACAACAGTTACAGGTAAGTGCAACCCTATTTGGTTGTGCATGATTTTGTACACGTGCATTATTTCTATGTTCTTTTGTTCTTTCACTGTAGGTGTAAAAAGATATGCCAAGCTTACAAGTGTAGAACAGACTATATTTTATATGAACTTTGACCACTTGGGAGATTTATATCGTATTATTTTAAATGAAACATCTAAAGATTTCCTAGCAGTGCGGATCATGGATGTGAACACTTTATTGCAGGTTTAATATATAGTTGATGTACTAGTGTAAAATGTTTATAAAATGTAATTATTGTTGCATGAAGATGATCATCTATCCTTCAAGTGTATCTAATCAGGAGGCTAGTGATAGTATTTTGATTTTGTACAGTGCAACCCTATTATCTCTGCAGAAAAGCCCTCTTGAATAGTTCAGTTTCACATAGTTTATGGAAAGCCAGGAGAATAGGAGCTTTCCTGACCTCCTTGGGCAGGGCATTTCACAAGGTAGGAGCTACACTGGAGAAAGGATGTGGATGTGAAAGGGCAGTTGTTGATTTTGGCCATTTGCAGGTTGTCACCTGTAGAAGCCCCTGCTGACATGAGCAAAGTTGTCTCAGCAGGAGAGAGGCAGTCCCACAAATAAGATGGGCCAAGACCATGAGGAGCTTTATATGTGATACCTTAACCTGAATCCAGTAACAGATGGGCAGACAATAGAGCATTTGCAGAAATTGAATAATATGCATGCTCTATCTAGTTCCCATTAATAGCCGAGCTGCGACATTCTGGATCAGTTGGAGTTTCTGAGTTGATTTTGTGGGGAGACCAATGTACAATGCATGACAGTAGTCTAATCTCAGTGCTACTCTGGCATGAATACAGGTGGCCAGGCTCACCATGTCAAGGTAAGAGGGCATCTTACTGGCTAGGCTGAGTACTGACACTTACCTGACCTACTTAGCACACTGAACCAGAGAAGAACGAAAAGTTACATGGTTATTTAAAGTTACAGACTCATTCACTTACCTGTTGAACTCTCGGGTTCACTGTTACTTCCGTTGGGGGTTGGGTTTTGTGCTATTGTGAATGTTATATGGAATGAATACTTCATAATCTATGTTATGTAGTCGTATTTGAGAGAAATGTTTGTGAATATGGGGGAAAACCCTTTCCTGCTATGCCAGGTTCTTCCAGTTGTGGCAAAGGACCACACAACGCAACACTTCCTTCCTGGCCGTCCAGGTGTTAGGAGAAGTCTACTCTATTATGGATTTCCCAAGCAGACAGGTTTAATCAACCCACAAGTAGTTCCTCACTCTACTTTTCCTGCTTTCCCTTTTTAGGGATTATGGTTTTCCTTTGTAGTGTCCTATTGTAACAAGTGCTGATGCAAAATGTCCCTGTTTTGCTCTGGGACATTGGCTGCCATGGGGACCTTGGGGGTGATTTCTAGCTCCACTGGTCATGCTTTATTGATTCTGCCCTTTTGTTTCTATTGATGCTGCTTTTTTTGTTTCCCTGGCTCCACAGAACCAGGGCAGCAGTGATGCTCCTAGCTCCCTGTTGGCCACAGTGTTTTCAGTTTTCCATTCTGTGGATTACTTCTGATGGGGATTTGGGGTACTGTCCCATGTTGTGAGACTCAAACCATTCAGCCCCAACTTAACTGGAGGAAGGGACGCCAGGGGCCCAGAAGACCTGCCCAGAGCCAGCCAGGTCGGTGAGGAAGAAATGGGGGAACCCTGGTGGGGTGTTCCCTCTGCTGCCGCTCCCCACCCAGAATCTCCAAGTGCCACCAGGAATCTCCAAGCGTCACCCAGCTGGTGCATCCCCCTTGCTGATACTCAGATGCAGCCCTCAGGCTATGCAGACAAACAGGGCACACTCCGGTCACACACCCCTCTCAGCCACCACTCAGCTGAGGCCCTTGGGCCAGGAGGGCGGCCACGGCCAACTGCAACTTTGTTATCTGAAGGAAATCTATGTCACCCTGCTTCTCCAGACTCTGGAGAAGGGGTGCAACATGGATCAGAAAGATGGGCTGAAGGACTTCTGAGTTCAGGGACCACTTCATGGGCTACGTATTTATTTATTTAGGTAGAAGGTACCTTCCAGCAAGATAATAACACAAATACACTAAAATAAACCCATTAAAAACAAGGCCAAAACAAAGGATAAGTGCAGCTCTAGGTTACAAAAATGAGAAACACTCAAACTAGATGGGTGATACACTTCTGGGTAACAGTGTGTGAACAAGATCTTGGGGTACAGGTGGAGTGTAAGCTCAATATGAGCGGTCAGTATGATATCTTGGTGTGTATCAACAGAGGCATAACATCCAAATCGCAAGATGTCATAGTCCCGCTGTACACAGCATTGGTCAGGCACCTGGAGTATTGTGTGGAGTTCTGAAGGCCTCAATTCCAAAAGGATGTTGACATAATAGAGCAGTTGCAGAGGAGAGTGATGAGGATGATCAGGGGCCTGGAGACCAAGCCCTATGAGGAAAGGCTGAGGGAGTTGAGAATGCTTAGTCTGGAGAAAAGGAGGCTGAGGAGGGACATGATTGCTCTCTTTCAGAATTTGAAAGGCTGTCAATTAGAGGAACACTGGGAGCTATTCCTGTGGGCAGGAGAGAATAGGACTCACAATAATGGGTTTAAATGACAGGTGTAAAGGTGCTGGCTGGATATTAGATTTTTTTTTTTTTAACAGAGTAGTTCGGCAGTAGAATCGTCTCCCCCTCACTGGTAGTCTTCAAGCAGCGGCTAGACAAACACTTACCAGGAATGCTTTAGGCTGATCCTGCATTGAGAAGGGGGCTGGACTAGATGGCCTATATGGCCCCTTCCAACTCTATTATTGTATGTTAGCTTGAGCTCCCATTAGAGTGACTGCACAGATGACCATTCAAAGAATACCAGCTACAGATGAGCAACCTGTTCTGTCCTTACGTGGGCCCTAATATATTGATTTGGCTTTTAGAATTGCTCTTGATAATTTTGCAAATGTTACATTTATGAACATAAAGAAATGAGATGTTTCTTTTTTTGGACTTTGTTTTAGGAGGATGATTTAGCTTTTGATGGCGCTTTATCTCCACAGTACATCACTGAAGAGCAGATAATGTTTTTTAGTCATATTCCACCAGGTTCAGTTGGACCAAGATTCTATAATCTGTACATCGGAAAAGCATTAGAATATGGGTAAATACCAGTCATGCTAAATGATCTAAGAACTGTTTATCAAGGAATATCCATGTGTTCTACACTTATAAAAAAGTATTTGTTTCATAGCAGAAGTGTGCAAATTCCATGACTTTACACTTTACAAATTCCCTTGGTTTTACACTCTCATAAAATACAGTAAAACAAATACAAACAGCATAGTAATTAAAATGAACATCAACAGCATTCTCTCACACACAGAGACCTTTGCAGGCCTGCCATATATTTGCATACAGGTAAATCAGCTGTGAGACCCAACAACAGGAAACAAATACTTTTCCTGACCATGAAGGTTCTTTATTTTGCAAAAATGTTAGCTTTGATTTTTTAACTATTTACATGGACCCATGTTTCCTTTAAGTCTGCTTCTAGAGTTACTCTATCTTAAATTTTAAGCACATACCAAAGGTCCCCAAGGTAGTGCCCAGGGGTAGAGTTGCCAACCTGCAGGTGATGGCTGGAGATCTGCTTTTACAACTGATCTCCGGGCAACAGAGATTAGTTCACCTGGAGAAAATGGCAGCTTTGGAAAGTGGACTCTATGCCATTGAAGTCCCTCCCCTCTCCAAACTCTGCCCTCTTCAGGCTCCACCCCCAAAATCTCCAGGTATTTCCCAACGCGGAGCTGGCAACCCTATCCATGGGCACTGTGGTGCCTACCAATACCTTTCCTGGCACCCACCAAGTGTTTTTAGAAATGGGGAGGGGCCCAGGTGGCAAGGCTTCTAATTGGCCATTGGAGAATTGATTGTGCAGATTTTTTAAAAAAATGTTGCTTGGACAGCAGCTGCTACCATGACACAAGGATCTTCACTGTGTGACTGAAAGTTAATTTTGGACAGAGTCCAGTCCACAAACCAAGCCAGGTAGGATAGCCTCTTTGGCTACCAACGTTTTTATGAGAGCCGGCAATGTAATTTGTATTCCAGGAAACAAGAAAGCATGTCCCAGAGAGCTGTCTTTTGCAAGCCCTAATAAATTTCCTCCCCCAATGAAAGACAGAGTTACATGCATAGGAAATGGCAATTATCAAGCATCATACTCTCTGGATATGGATCATATCCTTTCCTGATCCCTTCTTCCTTCAGCCATTAAAATTCTACTTCAAAGGTCAGTTGTCTGTTCACTGGCCAATGAAATTTATGACCACCACATACTCTCTTTGGGATGTATGAGTACTAGGTTGGAAAAACAGCCAAATGGGACAAGTTCTAAACGTGCTGTAGTTAATTTTATTTAAAGTGTAGGTTGACACTGTCATCCTGATGTGCTTCCTTTCTCATTCAGGATGGGAGGATCA